>NC_090277.1:29007884-29623653 GCF_040414725.1 Anabrus simplex | reverse complement strand
GACACCTTCAAATACCACTGGACCGAGCCAAATTAAAAACTGAGTCACTCATCCCAGCATGCACAACAGTAGCTCACAAGAAAAGTAATATCAGAAAACTGTACTTGAGCTACACAGGTGGGAACAGTTTCACGAAACATGAGGTAGAGATGTAAAAAGGGCATTATACAAGTCCGCACCAGGTGGTATTGAAGACAACGTAATTAAATAAATACATAACTTCTGAATGACTCTGTTCAACAAGGGCTTACTTCTAAAATGCTTCTCTGTATTCCGTATTATTAACCAACTTTATTTTATCTTATGTTTCTTCCCTTTTCTTGCATTTATCTGACATTGTTCCAATCCTACATTTCCCACATCAAGAGTGAAAAACTGTGAGGGTGGACCCTTGATGAGTCCTGATGCCCTCCCTCCCGATGAAGCTGAGAAGCACAAAGCAGCCTATCGGGGTCTGACAGTAGAGGAATTAGGATTGGTGAGGAGAAAGCCTGTGGCAGTGTATGAAGATGTGGAAATTGTCGTCATCATTTTGTGTTAATGTGTTTGTCCTGATCTCCTCTTTCTTCCCATACTGAACTCCGATTATGTGCGTCCTATCATGTGTTCATTTTTTTGTGTCACTTATTTGTTCCTCACAATAATTATTGCACCTTTTGTGTTTGACCCATGTTCCTAAACTTTTACCTCCTCCATTTTTTTTATCTTATTTAAGATCTGTCAAGGTAGCCCCCGAATGAGTGTCAATACTCACCTTCATCCTGAAGTTGGGAAGGAGAACTCATCCGGGACAGAGAAGAGATGGATGTAGAAGAAATGGGATCGACAAACTCTCCTATCAAGAAGTTAATATAAAGAACCACCTAATCGATATTTTATTTTTTGCCTCAGGCAAAATTGAATATATATTAAGACTTACAGAACATGTTTCGACTACTTAGTGGTCATCTTCAGCTGTATAAAGAAAAAACTAAGATGAAAAAAACATTAGCACAATAAGCACAAGTGATACTCTTAGGTTATGATGAAAAAAATTGCTGTGTTGACTGTTTGGTAAAAGATCTTTGGTAACTCCTCTGTTATAAAATGGCGGTCATCAGATCAGGACATCTTGCCTCTTGTTCTTATTTGGAAAAGATGTTCATTCTGCGCTGTCTTTGAACGCGACCTAGTGTAGTAGCGATGTGACACAGTCTGACTGTTCGTGCTATACTCTGGAGAGAAGATAAGTAGAGTTCTGTCGTCATCTAACATATCATGTGAGGAGGAAGATTTGGCTGTGCTTCTGCGATGTCGTGTTTGATTATATCTCTTGTCCGTCTTCTCTGTTTCCTGTCTACCCATTCCAAGTATTTACTGATATGCTCGTATAAGAAGTTTTTTTGCTCGTTTTCATTTACAGACCCTCTGGACAATGCAGAATAAACATCTTTTCCAAATAAGAACAAGAGGCAAGATGTCCTGATCTGATGACCTCCATTTTATAAGAGAGGAGTTACCAAAGAACTTTTACCAAACAGTCAACAGAGCAATTTTTTTTCATCATAACCTAAGAGTATCACTTGAGCTTATTGTCCTAATGTTTTTTTTTTCATCTTAGTTTTTTCTTTATACAGCTGCAGTGGTCAAAACATGTTCTGTAAGTGTTAATATATATGCCTGAGGCAAAAAATAAAGTATCGATTAGGTGGTTCCTTATATTAACTTCTTGATTATACTCATCAGTACAGTCATGAAATGGACGACTTGTAATAAACTCTCCTATCATGTGTTCACCCCCTCTCTCTCTCTCTCTCTCTCTCTCTCTCTCTCTCTGTATGAGCTAATTTGATGATTGTTTCTTTCCAATGCTTATTCCTCCTTCTTTTGATTGCTATAGATTAGACTCAAGGCAACCATCAAGTGACTGCTCCCACTATCCCTATAGACTCATAAGCAGCCTCAACTGTCATCCCAAACAGACAAAGAATGCATCTGCCTGCTCTTGCAATCAGAAATAAAACCATTCATGTAAATAACCTCACAACCTTCACTGGCTCAGACGGCAAGAGAGAATTTGAGGGAATGAAAGAGCAGGCCACAAAGCCAAAATAGCACCCAGCTATCTACACTTCATTGCCTATAGCTCAATATCAATGAAAAGATGCAGGAATTTACTGAAACAATGAAAATCCATAGCCAGTTGCTAGTTGTGCAACCAGGTCAGGAATGGAATGAATGAAGCCCCCATGTAGCGGCGAGGATAGGAACTGTGCCGGCTACCAAAGCGTGTTGTCCTCGTCTGGGGCAATTATTAATGACTGACAGATGAAAAGATATTGGAATGAATGATTGCAAGGAAAACCAGACTACTGAGAGAGCCTCTACTTTATCCAGTAAAAATTTTACATGGATTGAAAACCACAGAACCCAGTGGTGAGAGCCCAGCATTCTGCTGCCTGAGCCATGGAGGCTTTTACTGAAAAAACTATCACACCAAAATCTTTACTGAAATAGGCCAATATAAAAACTCATGGAATGCTTCTCACATTAAACTATTCATTCCAAATATGTCTCATAATCTTTCTGGATACTTTGTGGGTAATAACATCCACATGCAATTCTTTATCAACCAAGGCTTTATTAGATCACCCATCCACAGAATGAACATAATTACTTCACCACCATGTGACAGCCCAAAGAAAACAAGACAAATGGCTTGCCACATCATGAAAGAATGTACCTTCTTTGCAAAGGAATACCCTACTGTACCACAGTCTCTTCACATATCTCAAGTTCAAATATCACATCAAAACTCCCAGCATTTCAAGCTTCACCATATCAATCTTCTGTAAGATTCAAGAATAACACTACTGCACTGTAATACACATCTCCGTAAAAACCACTGGTAAAGATGTTAGATTGTTGAGCATATAAGACAGTGGATATGGCTTGAATCTGTAATATGTAGGTTAACCTTTGATAGGCCTGGACATTTCTGCAAATGGATTCCTAAATGTAAATTTTATAGAGCAAAGATGTTCTTTCTATTCATGTAAAGGTTGAATGGTGCCTTTGGAAGCCTATAATGTGAAAGAGTTCGGAGAGTAGTCTCTAGATAATTTTGTGGAGCAAAAAGTGCTCGTGCAATATTGTGTACTTTGGATACTCTGCCCCTAGTGGTGTAAAAGGAATTGGGAGCTCCGTCTCCTTGACTATTAGTTGACAGGAGCTGTAGCACTCATGGATAATGTATAATTAGGTAGCTTCAAGCTCAAAGTTGTTCATTAATTATTATTTGACTTTTGAAATTGTTTCTCAACCTTATGAACTTAGTACCTGATTTGTAAAGTTGAGATTTAGAAAAGAAATCAAAAGATATCAGAGAATGAAATATAGCTCAAATTTCAAAGTCTTAAATTAATCCTTGGACCGTCTAATATCGACCCATTGCTGCCCACACCTTATTTCACCTCCGTCCACCGCAATATTTCCATAACAGTCTGTATACTGGACCCATTTAATCTACAAATCATGCTTTGTTGAACTGAATTTATGAGTAATAGTATATAAGTTTTTTTGGAACTTGCTTTACTTCGCACCGAAGCAGATAGGTCTTATGGCGACAATGGGGTAGGAAAGGCATGGGAGTTTGAAGGGAGTGGCCATTGCCTTAAGTAAGGTACAGCCCCATCATCTGCCTGGTGTAAAAAGGGAAATCCATGGAAAACCATCTTCAGGGCTGCCAACAGTGCAGTTCGAACCCACTATCTGTACAGCAATAACTGCATGGCTTACTCACCCCATAAACAGTTTATATATAGCTTTAAAGGGGACAACCACAACTTGAGTAAGTAGCCTTTTCATCAGATGTGGTGATCTATTGTTTTAATTCAGTGTGAAGTGAATGCCCCATGTCTCTCAAAATTTATGTGCACTCAGCATGGACACCTACACCAGCCTGGTTGCCAATAGGTAGTGGAGCCATAGCTATTGTTAATAATATTAATATAATGGTACTGAATAAGTGGACCTATGTCTACCCTTTGATACTGATCAATAGTCAATATGGATCATAATGAAATTTATAACTTATAAGCTGTTATCATTATTGATTCTATGTCATGAAAACTAGCTTTATGGATTTCTAAACACTAAGATGACGGAAAGAGGCTGATGTATTTGAGCACCTTTAATACCATCACAGTGATAAAGTGTTTAATATGTCAACTTGAAACCCAAAACGCAAGCCCTCCAAAACCTGAGCTACTCAGACTGCCATTTTTCCAGACAAGAGCTACAAAGCAAAAGGAAGATGAAGAGAAACCCACTTCTTATTCAAAACCTTATGAATAAATTCAGCTTTCAGACACGCTGTGAAAAAAAAAAAAAGAAAAAAAAGCTTACTTCAAAATTCTGCATTTATGTAATCATTAAAAAAATATTTAGTAAATTTGAGATTAGTATACAAATATATAAGTACCTTAAGAATAGACAGAAAGACACTCATATATTTCCTCAACAACACAAAAGTAGAGTTATGTAACCAGTGAAATTCATCTAACATAACTCTTGGGAAAAGAGGATATTGATACGGGGGCTTATTTGACCCACTATATCATTTTCATGTCCTTGATGTAACTAATGTTGAAATGTGTTTTCAAACACAAGTGGAGATAAAAAACCGATTGTTATATATAGACTGGTCATGATCGTTGTTGTGAATGAAACTGTAAGTGCCTTGACTGCTTAATTGAGAAGGAACATCCTAGACACTTAATGCAGTCTTGTATGAATATCATTCCTGTTGATGTGTTGCTTGGCCATTGGGAGGGATCTTAAGATAATCTGTAATGAAGTAAAAAAAGAAATTTTAATTGACAATTTAGAGCACGCATTGTGACAAAACATTTTAAACTAACACCTCATAACTGTAAAATGAATTACTTATTCAGTTTATACTAGGCGGACTTGTCTGTTCCGGCAGCGCCTGTCTTACTAACATTTCCACTCCTGGTGTTATATCTTTGCGATAATGGAGGGGCAGGGCATGGAGGGAGAAGGGGGTAGGCTAGTCTATGGGCATATGTGCTACTGCTAGAGGGGAGTTTCTAGAAGCAATATGAGCAGCCTTTACATTTGGCATTGTGGATGAAGCATTTGAGTGTAGAGACTTCAATAAATGAGGGATTTTGTTGTGATTTGAATTCACGTTGTTGATTAATTTAAGTGTTAATTCATACAAAGAACTTTAATTTCATTGACATCGTTAAGATTTTTATTTTTATTATAGGTCTGGTCCAAAAATATGTGTAGATTTTCCAGTTCGTTCATTAATTTCCCTTTACCTATGCTACTAATGATGGTAAGATCTTTCACTATGGATGCACATATTGTACCAGGAGGTACACCTCAACTCCGCTCATTCAAAATAACCGCCTTTATGAACTCCTCTATTGATCAAAAGGTGAAACTGATACTACACGAACTTGGAACTTTAATCAGAACATGTCACCACTGTAATATTAAGTAATTGTTTTGTTGTGAAGTTTCCTAAACTGATTGCAATTCCGGTTTTGTTTGCTATACATCAAGAAGTTTGGGCATTTTTCCACAGATGTGACTACCAAAAAAACTCTGATCATGCACTCTGGTGCAAGGTGAAATAACTTATAACTTAAAGAAGTTTTGTATTTCTAGGTTGTCCATAACTGAATCTTTGTTAATTTATTTTGGGGTTGGCAACTCTTCTTGAATCTGGCCAATGAAAAATTTCTGTAATTAATTTTCAACCTATCACAGGTTTCTGGTTCGATTTTGAGTGTAAATTTTGAACTTAACCAACAAAATTGAAAGGGTGTGGCCGGTTTTGTCTTGAATTCTCTCGAACCTTCCCTGAGGGTATATAAGTTGCGGCTTTTCATGTTTCCTTGTCAATTGATCATCGTCTTTCTGGGTGTGTGTTAAGACAGGAGGCGACGCTGCTTCTTTCTTCGGTCAACAGAATATCTATAAGTTAATGGCCACATAAATCCTATCTTTCTTGCTACCTCTGCAGCTTTATTCGAGGGGAAGGTCCAAATCTTTAATTACATAACAATACTTTTCTAAAATGTAACTTTTCTTTCAGCTAATGTATAAACTTTGTAAAATCTTTAACTGTAAATCGGAGATAGAGAGTGAGTTACCCTCTCAAACTCCCCTTCATCTTGGTTTGAGGTGACTACATTTTCGTAACTGTGTTCTCCTGTAATGTGTTAAAGAATTTCCATGTGAGCCACCTCATTAGTTTGGGAATAGTCCGTTTCATCGGCCGAGAGCCTGGTAGGATTTTAATTTTTTCATTATCTCGGAGCGCAGTGTATGCCTCCATTCAGTTTGTGTTCGGGCGGTTTATTTAACCTGTTCTTTTCACAAAGGCCCTTTAGGTTGGGTACTAGATACCTCTGTGCAATAATATTTCAATTTTAAATAGTGCCTTGAGAGGCCTGAGATCGTCAGATTTTCACGTAATGTTGCCTTGAGTAGGCCGGGAAAACTGAGAGCCTGCTAGCTCTTTTTCGAAGTTTGTAACAGTGAAGTGTGCCTTTGGGAGGCTAGATATTGAATTTTAGAGAGCAAGTCCTCTTGAATTAGGGGATTTCTGCCCTTAACTAAGTAATACCACATTCAGTTATACATTTGTAACCTAGGGGCTTGTAGCCCAGAACCGTCAAGGTTTGAATCTAGAATTTTCCAATTTCTGAAGCTGTCATTGTACCTGATGTTTCATTGTTATGAAAAATTGTTAAGTTTGACGTTCTAAAAGAAATATAACCTACAGTCCAAGTTTTAAATTAATTTTGATATTGTAGATAGACCCATTCACCCCAGCACTTCCTTTAACCTCTTTCTGCTCCACGGGTATCCCCGTAACACATATATTAACCTAGCCGTCCATTAGATCGCAAATACTTTAAAGAAGCACAATATTAATATAGCCTTCAGAAGAGTTAACACCAATCAAAACATATTTTTTAACCACAACAAGGTCAATTACAATTACAGTAATTATTCAAGGTCTGGTGTATATAAACTAACATGTACACAATGTGCATTTTTTCACATACAGATCAAACTGGACGGAGCTTTTACACAAGATATTTGGAGCATTATAACGCTCAAAAACACAACAACTACTCAGCAATGAGCCAACATATGAGAGAAACTGTTCATCACTATACATCAATAGAGAAAGATCTTACCATCATTAGAAGCATAGATAAAGGGAAATAATGAACGAACTGGAAAATTTACACAACTTTTTGGACCAGACCTATAACAAAAATAAAAATCTTAACAAGGTCAATAAAATTAAAAATCCTTTGTATGAATTAACACTTAAATTAATTAATATCGTGAATTCAAATCACAACAAAGTCCCACATTTATTTAAATCTCCACACTCAAATGCTTCATCCACCATGCCAAATGTAAAGGCCACCCATACCGTTCTAGAAACTCTCCTCCAGCAATAGCACATACGCCCATAGACTAGCCTACCCCCACTCTCCCTCCATGCCTCGCCCCTCCATTACCGCACCGATATAACACCAGGAGTAGAAATGTTAGTAAGACAGGCGCTGCTGGAACAGACAAGTGCACCTAGTATGAACTGAACAAGTAAGACATTTTACAGTTATGAAGTGTCAGTTTAATACGTTTTGTCATGTGTGCTCTAAATTGTCAATTAAAATTTCTTTTTTACTTCATTACAGATTATATTAAGATCCCTCCCAAAGGCCAAGCAACACATCAACAGGAATAATATTCATACAAGACTGTATTAAGTGTCTAGGATGTTCCTTCTCAATTAAGCAGCAGCTTAAAACTAAGAAACATCCTAAGATTGTACTCCTTACAATTCCTTGTCATTACATAAGACCCGAAGTCAAGACGCTTACAGTTCCATTCATAATAATGATCTTGACAAGTCTATATATAACAATCAGTTTTAAATCTCCACTTGTGTTGACAACACATTTCAACATTAGTTACGTCAAGAACATGAAAATGATATAGCGGATCAAATAAGCTGCCGTATTAATATCCTCTTTTTCCCATGACTTATGGTAAAGGAAGAAGATCCATATTAGTTTTGGGCATATTTTTAAGTTTTATAGAATAGGACTGACAAGTTTTAACTGTGTAAAAACAAAGTCAAATTCAGAGGACTGCTAAGGGTTTAATTGTAATTACTATAAAGTTATCTGCAATGATACTTACGCATGAATTATTTGATGTTTCCTCAAAGCAGATTGGTTCCTCTTTGATCTTTACATCCAAGTCCATTTTAACTAGCATGTGAAGGTTTAGACAGTTTTGGGAGGTAAATTACTTCCACAGATCTTGCCCTGAAACATGAGCAACAAACACTATTATTGCTGTTTTTTAGTAAAACCTGTAGTTTTAGGTAACTATTGATCTTGTGCTCATAGCCATAGGACCTCCAGTTTTACCTGCAAACTGAACCTCAGGGATAAACATTTTCACTGAAAGAACATCCCACACCCTCAGGTTGGGATTAATTTTCACACCCGTAGTGAAAAGCCCATGACTATGCAACTTACACATCACCCACTACACTGGAGGTCTAATGACTGGTTTGATGTACCGTACCTCCCCATATAACCCTATCCTGTGCTATGCTGTAGATGTACTCTGATCTGTTCATTATATTTTGTCCTCTATATCCCAACTTACCTTTTTTCTTAACAATTCATTTTACATCACACTGACACAGATAGGACTTATGTTGTTATGGCTAGAGCAGGAAGGAAGTGACAGTGGCTTTGAGTAAGGTACAATCCCTGCATTTGCCTAATATGAAATTGGGAAAGCACAGACAACTATTTCCAGGACTGCCACGGCCACTTCCTTACCACCCACAGTCCTTTCCTATCCCGTCATTACCATAAGTCCTATCTGTGTTGGTGTGACAAATCAAATTTAAAAAAAAAAAATTCTACAACCAATACTTCAAAACTAATCATTTCTTGGTCAACATGCAGGGCCAATGATCTAACAGTGAAGACACAACATCCCACCCTGTCACTCCACTAGCTCTATTGGCTATGTACATTCTGTACTGTATTTACACTAGAGTCCAACGGTAATTCAGTTACAATATAATTTAGAAAGTAAATATTAGGAATTTTCTGATATAGTACATTCAGTTTTCTTCCCAATCCGCAAACATTCTTGTTTGGCTTGTTGTTTAAAGGAGCCTAATATCCAAGGTCATCAGCCTGCAAACATTCAGATAGTAGATGGAGAGCCCAGATTTTTTCATTATGCTTGCAAATTATGTAAATCATCCTTTATAACAATGACAATTGTGTGTAAGCCCTGTACCTTATGTATTTTAATAAGCCAGTTTCTTACACATATATAGGCATAGTTCTTCTCTCAATGCACAGTCCTCAACTGGGCTAGCAGCCTCTTTAAGAGCTACCATAACAATATGTTGAATTCAATAGCAGTTTAGCCAGATTCCTCATTAATCAAACAAATGATTTCATAGAGGATAGCCAGTACTCATTGGTTTATTTATCTCAGAAGTTGCAACCATTACTGATTATGTTACAATATTTACTGTATATTTGTTACAAAAAACAGTTCTGAACTAGCTATGAGCTACCTTGTTACAACAAACTGTTCAAAACTGGTTATGAACTACTTTGTTACAACAAACTGTTCCAAACTGGTTATGAACTACTTTGTTACAACAAACGGTTCCCAACTGGCTATCAACTCCTTCAAAATTATCTTAATGAGCATATCATCGTTGCCGGGACAAAACCTCCTATGTGATAATATTTTTGAAGATATACTGACCCGCAGCACATACGTTATGAAGAGCGAGAATGCCTTGACAATATTCACACAATATTGCGCCTTAGATGCCAGAACTTCACCGGCCAAATGCTAAGCTATAATATTTCACATAGGAGGTTTTGTCCCGGCAGCGACGATATGCAAGTCAGAATTCTTCCAGAATTAATTGTCAATAATGTTTTGTTGGAATAAGCAAATGGCAACTATGACCTGTATCATAGCCATGTACCGTATGTATTGTTACAAAACTTTTAACGGTGGATGATGGAAGACCTCACTATTCCAATGAGAAGTAATCTTTGCAATTGCACCACTTCCTGGTCGAATTAAATGTGGATGTATACAACACGCAGTCCCTGGTATTGAATGAGAACTGCTGGCTACTTGGCTCCGAAATGGTTCTGAATGTAGTTAGAACAGCATGAATACAGAACTCCCAGTTCAAACGAGTTCTAAATCTCTGTTGGAACAACATGTATACTACTGTGCATGAGCAGGCTATTGAGAAAAAAATCGGTAACATTATCACTAAGAACGACAGCTGGGTAATGTTTAATGTAGACAGCCTACAGTCGACTGAAAAACAGAATTACCTGCCGCTGTTCTTTTGTGTTTAAATACGAACGGAACAATAAAGCTTACCTTATTTCCTATGACGTAACGTACGATATTAAGTTCCTTACGGAGATGTAGAAGACTGAGACTCCAACTTTATTAGAAATATCTTGAAGGCTTTGTACACAGTGTAAAACGTAAGAAACTGCAATTAACTGATGACGAAAGTCTTAAGAGAAACAACACAATCCACAGAACAAACCTCGACAAGATGCCGCAATTATGTCCGAGATGCAGAATACAAAACAAATGATTACGAACATTAAATAACAACAAGCCAACCACTTAGAAAGAAACCATAAATAGAGAATAGCGCTTCTCACGACTATATAAAAAGGGCGTTGTTCCTCGACTGTACACCCGGTACAGTTCACTTCTCTCCAGCTAACTACTGTACAAGGATGTTGTTGTTTGAGTCATCAGTCCATAGACTGGTTTGATGCAGCCTTCCATGCCACCCTATCCTGTGCTAACCTTTTCATTTCTACGTAACTATTGCATCCTACATCTGCTCTAATCTGCTTGTCATATTCATACCTTAGTCTACCCCTACCGTTCTTACCACTTACACTTCCTTCAAAAACCAACTGAACAAGTCCTTGGTGTATTAAGATGTGTCATATCATTCTATCTCTTCTTCTCGTCAAGTTTAGTTGCGTGTCGGAAGCCTAACTCTTATATTTACAGTGCATAACATTCTTGTTTGTACACCAACTTATTGCAACGAAATAACAGTTAATTTTTTGTATACAATTAATTTGTTGTATTTTATTGCTCACATCGTAATAGATACCGTACACTAATAAACAATAAAAATAATAAAAAACAGATCTGGGATCTTACAATTTAACACAAACACAAGCATTGTACCAAAACTGGACGTTTCATCGTGCAACAATCTTGTTTGTACACTTACAGAAGAAGAAAATGAAAAGTTAACTCAAAAACCCTTGTTACCTTGGATTTAACTCAGATCTGCCCAAAACTTGTTTGTGCTTGAATTTGAAGATTAATGATATAATACTGGCCTATAGGTTTTATAATGATCCCCAATATTTAGTATTTCAGTACCACGTACGTCGCATGGACAGGAGGGGGTGTCCAATAAAAAGGACAGTGGGCAAAAGGGGTATTACAATAAGAAAAATGTGTATGTCATTCTAATGTTATCTTATTCTTAATTCGAATCTAATACAAGCAGTCTGATTACAGAATGAATTGCTAGAGTTTGAACTGAAGGGAATACAGTAAAATGTAAGACTTCAAAGGACCTTGGTGCTTCTACACGGCATGGTGGTACTTCTCAAAACACTTCACATGTAGCGTTATGTTGCACTTTTTGCACCTCATAGACGCTTTTTTGTCGCATACCCTGCACCTTGTTTGCTTCCCTTGGGATTCAATCACGTGATCTACGTGGTCATATCGTGAATCAGCATTTTCTAGCGGCGATGGACGACTGCGCGTTTTTGCCGTTTCAGATTTCAAGTTATATGTAGTCCACACGTATGCAGTTTTAGAAGACACGGTCAATTTTGGGTGGTTCTCCTCAGTAATGTCGCAGTTGGAAGTGTTATTTACAACTTCTTCACCTACTACATCGTCTTGTCCATGGTATATCATTTCAGCATCAGCACGTAACTGTGATCCAGGAAAATGATTCACGGTCAGATCGTCCTCTTCACCGGATTCCTCATAAGTAACGATGTCATCCATGGAACTAGGTGGTAATACAGCAACAGATGTCACATTTCAGTCTGCTTCTTCCTCCAGAATTGACAAAATCTCGTTCAGAGACAAGCTGGAATAGAGGAGAAACAAACTATGTAATAGTACCCCTTATGCTCACTGTCCTATAAAGAGGACACTCAAATATAAATAAAAATCACATAGTCAATTATTCGCCACCAAGAATGGAGAATTCATATATTCATTACCTGTACCTTGACCAACATATCACACAAATTGGATTATAGATATCAACAAAAGGTACTGTGTAACTTACCTTTCATTCTTCCGGGGCACGAGCTTTTCCATGATGCCAAAGTCTGGTTGTTATAAAGCTATCAACAATGTACAGAAACTTCTTTAAACTGCTTGAAACCAAAACAAATGACAGTTTATATCTTTAGTGTGCTACTAACATAACAATTAGCACCAATTTTTGCCAGACGGCTTAGGCAGTAGTAAAAGATGGTGGGTTACTTTGTTGACTATACTTCTTAACCGCTCAAATGATTGAAGTTTCCTTGCATGAACCCTTCCTTTTAGATGGAGTGCCGGAGGAAAAAGAGAGACAAAGTGTTGACAATCTACAAGATGGCGGAACTCATCCAAAAAAGGATGAAAACTAACTTCAGTGAGGTTGATATAGACGATGTGGAAATGATAGGCGACGCATAAGGCAGCAGGCCGATAAAAATGAAGCTGTTTTCCACCCTGATGGCGGAAATAGTGATAAGAGCGCGCTGCTGCTAGATGCAACCAATTGGCAATTCCTCCGTGAACAAATTGTAAAAAACAAACAACTATTTCGACTGATTCCACAAAACCGCCCTGATCATTTCCGGGCAGAGTGTCATTAGCTCATAAAGTACTTTTTTGCGAGAAGACTGCGGTACCCCTTATAAAGGCCCGAACGTACGCCCCTGTGTGTCGTGCGTGCATGTCATTGATACGAGTAAATTGTGCTGATTTTCAGATTACAGCACCGGTACACTAAGATACAGAACAAGAACAATACGACCGAGGCCAACAGTTTTACAGCGAACTGTATGCTCAGTTTACAATCTAAAATCCAGTTTCTGAGGCTTCATAAGAAATACTGTAGATTCTACACATCTGTTGGCTTTACAATTATGTATCTGATTGCGTGTTTATTTGATAGTTTATTGTCAGTATTCGTTTATTTTCGTTTTATCAAAATTCCATTGAAAGGGTGTGTTTGGTTCTAACCCCCACTCACCCCCTGGACGCACCCTTGCAGTTACTGTAAAGTAACAATGATTACAATCTTACTTCAAGAAGTAAATTACAAGTACCGTATTTAAATGTTACATTTTGCAAAAGTAAAAATTGCAAATAAAAGTAAGTAAGAGTGGAATCGTTACAAGTAGCCTAACTTGATAACTTTTACCAAAGGCGTAACGAGGGTTTGGGCGAAAGGGGGGCGGTTGATGTTTGGGTTATAAACCCCCCACGGAAGTTTTACGAAAGGAAAATAAACAGAAATAAACTAAATAGCTCTGAAAGTCATGCATGCGTGCTCCACACCCCCAACTTCATTACGTTCTATCAGCATTTTGTGCCCATAAACAACCCGGCTACGTTACTGACTTCTACTCAATTACCTACTTTTCAACTCTGAATACAGGAGAAGACATGTTTCAGGAGATCGATACAAAATTTCAAAGGTTTCCAGGAGAAAGGAAATAGAATAACATTAGGACGAAAGAAAGGAGGAAAGACCACGGTGAAATAATGAAGAAGGAAAAAAAATGATCGGAACGAATGAAGTGGGTTATTTTACGAGCCCCAAGTTGGCCACAGCCGAGAAAAACTATATTATTATTATTATTATTATTAATAATAATATTATTATTATTATTATTATAATGCCCGTAATTTTTCAACCAAGTCGGTAATAATTCAATACATCTGCAGTGAAACGGCGTGAATGACGGAATATGTCTGCGATTCAGCAACAAAAGAGAGCAATGTAACGGGGTAGGTTTCTTCTGGCACCTGTCAAGGCCGTTTATTATGACGTATTTCCTGCGTGAATGTTGGTCTCGGCGAAGGCATCCGTCATACACCGCGACCGTGTATTTAAACAGTTGTTAAATGAGAGCATACAGCTCGTCGTAAATAAGAAAAACACAGCACAAATGCACGCAAGTTGACGTACCAAATAAAGAGAATAATATTAAAGTAGATTACAGAAATATGAGCTTTCTGCAAGGGACTCTCGATTGTATATGACATACACGAAGCACGACACCGACATCAACACAACATGCAAATTAATTTTCACCTCAATGAATTCCGAGACATATAATTCCGAAAGGTTAGCGAAACAAACGCAACACACTAAATGTATTTCAGATATGTTACAATTTTAGTTCACACAGCTTGCCCGATCGACACTTAGAACACTAACTTTTTAAGTCGTCCGGAAATCCTTCCGGGAAGAATGAATCGAAGTAGCATATTTACAGGGTATGAAGCATACAGGAATCAAATATTAAGACTTCGATTCTTAATCTCTTGGCCGGTGTTGGTTCTCTTTCATATTGCTGACGGGGTACGAGGGCCGCTTGTCTGAAATTAAAGTATTGAAAAGAAAAGAACTGAATTCTACTTGTCAACTGAATTTAATGAAATAAAACTGGTAAAAAATGAACAATGAATTACAAAATTTAAACTTAAGATCATTATTAAAATTAATGTTAACAATAATGAACTTCCTCGAACCAAGGTTATTGTAACATGCATCCATATACAAAAATATGTGAAACAATGTGCATTAAGATCTCAAACAGCTCTCTTGAGATGAAATCTAATAAACCTACCACACAGAAACTGTGTTAACAGGAATGATTATAATTTACTGTAGCTCGTTACTGAAGGCTGTCATTAAACAGACTGAAGATAACTTTTTCCACTTTATTCTAAACATGTTCCATGAATACCACTGCGGCACTTGTCTTGATGAAAGATTTCACAAGAATAATTTTCGTTAATTTCAACTGCTACTGAAAGCAAATTATCATAGGAGAATAAACGTGTCAACATCAGATAATTTCTCTCAATATTTTTGTCACTGGATAACAAATTAGGCCTCTCATTACTTTCCCAAAATGAAATAAATTGAAATATCATTACAAACCACACTTGCAAGATAATTCCACTTACACTGAAACTAGGTAGGACAACACAGTTATCTAATTCTTTCCTTTTCTCGCAAGAAAAAGAAAAATGTCGACACAAAGCGAATTTCTCGACGTTTGTTGGACCTTATATTCACTGAAAATCTAAGCTTCATTTCATTATTGCCTTCGATTTCAGTGTGCACCCTCCTGATTTCAGGCCATCTCTGAACTGAAGTACATGGAAATCATGAACAGCTGCTTATTTACAATTTCTAAGAACAACAACCATGTTCAAAATTGGTGCTCACATTGGTCAAAAATCATTGTCGGATTCGCTCATCTCTCTTCATGACAATCATCAATGGGGTCTGGAGATCGACTCCTGACGCCTTTACAAACTGTTTAAACTGGCCTTTCACAGGTGGTACACATCACAATGAAAATTCTTCACCTTCAACACTTTAATATTAATTTACACGGAACAACACCAGAAAACTGTACACACTAAGCTGGGTCGTTAACCGCACTCGTTTCGAGCGTTCCTAGAATCCAGCTGCTTTGTTCCGTCACGGTTGGGCTGACCTACTTGGCTCATCAGTTGGGTGACAATATTTACAGGTAGCGTCTGTACTTGAGATACAAAAACTATGCATATCGTGTTCCGCAAATATCATTGCAGCTTGGGCTCTTCTTATCATATTGAGGTTTCATGAAATAATTGTTTCAAAATTGGTTCACCTGGTTGATCCATGGGAAAATTTTCGTACTGCTCATTTATAGAAGAATACAATTCTCCAGCACAACTTCGCAAACACGAGCTAAATAAAGCAGAGTTCCGTAGTAGGACTCGCTGATAATCCCTAAGTATTGTGAATCTGATCGCAGCTCGGAGCAACACGATTTCCGCTTCGTGTGGCGAAAATAACTGAGCACTGTTCTGACTGAATAAGTCCTATTGCATGTCGCTTTGCGACAAGATAGCTCTAGTGATTCCCCGCTGTCACCAGCAAAATTCTTTCGCTCGCGCTTTTTCCTTCACTGTCTCATGGGTTTCACCATCTCCAAACTTTCCTTTCCTCTTTATAAGTTTAGATATTACACTTTCACGCTGAGGGCTAGTTCTCACTTATGTTTCAATTTCATTATTTTGCCGAGCATCAGTACAACTCAGTTTATTTTCCCAAACATGGATGCCGCAGGGAAACGTGTGCAGCATTGAGATATGCTGGGATTTATAATTCGTTTCCAAATTATTCAAAATTGTTAATTTATTACGCTTTACGCTTTAATTCTTAATTCATATTTGAAGTAGTCCTTCTTTTTCTCAAACGAACTGAATAGCGAAAAGCTCTGTTTCATCTGTCAGTCGAAGGAGGTCATAAATTTCCCTCCCTCTCTTACTTTTTCTACGCATTATGGAAATAAAGTGTTGCGCAATAAACAAAGGGGACAATATGCATTTCTAGACAGAGCAAGTCAATTTTTATTACTGACCATTATGTGAAGTCATAGTTATCGTCTAAATAATTCTACGTATTCCAGCATATTTGAGTAAGTTCTTACGAACACTTTCATTATTGAAGTTGATTTAAATCATTCAGATTAGTCATAAAATTACTATTTATAAACGTATTTTAGCAAGTTTTGATATTCATTCTTCAATTAACTCACGAATTTTCGAAATTGTTAAGATGTGATTCTGCATTTTCAGAAGAGTAGTTTAAGCAAAATACATATAACACTGTGGAAAACTTCAATGTGCATTTAATTCATTATCCAATCCACTTTGTTCCGTTTTACATAATTCTAGCAATATTTACAGTAGGCCATGACAAAATAAGCTGAAGTGCTACAAGCAGGCAGAGTCACATTAAATTCTTGTACTCAGTCACATAAAACACTCGTATAGTTTACCATTTACGTTACATGAAATATAGTACTCGGTAAACACTCCAATACCATATTCTGTATGTCATGCGACATTTTTACCCACATTGTATATTATCTGAGTCACAAGCCTACTCTTTGAAAACTGGACTCTGAATGCAGGATGTTACATTTGACGTATCGAGACAACACTTTTTATTTGCCATCATCTGTCACTACTGATCTGCATTTAGGGCAGTCGCTCAGGTGGCAGATTCCTTATCCGTTGTTTTCCTAGCCTTTTCTTAAATGATCGCAACAAACTGGAAAATTAGTGAACATCTCCCTTGGTAAGTTATTCCAATCCCTAACTCCCCTTCCTATAAACGAATATTTACCCCAATTCGTACTCTTGAATTAAAACTTTATCTTCATATTATGGTCTTTCCTACTTTTAAAGACACCACTCAAACTTATTCGTCTACTGATGTCCTCCCACGCCATTTCTACAATGACAGCTCGGAACATACCACTTAAGCGAGCAGCTTGTCTTCTTTCTCCCAAGTCTTCCCAGTACAAACTTTGCAACATTTTCGTAACGCTACTCTTTTGTCGGAAATCACTCAGAACGAACAGAGCTGCTTTTCTTTGGATTTTTTCCAGTTCCTGAATCAAGTAATCCTGGTGAGGGTCCCACACACTGGAACCATACTCTAGTTGGTGTCTTACCAGAGACTTATATGCCCTCTCCTTTACATCCTTACTACAACCACTAAATACCCTCATAACCATGTGTAGAGATCTGTACCCTTTATTAACAATCATGTTTATGTGATTACCCCAATGAAGGTATTTTATATTAATACCTAGGTACTTACAATGATACCCAAAAGGAACTTTCACCCCTATCAACGCAGTAAAACTGAGAAGACTTTTGCTATTTATGAAACTCTCAACCTGACTTTTAACCCCGTTTATCAACATACCATGGCCCACAGTCCATCACACAACACTATCGAGGTCACCCTGCAGCCGCTCACAATCTTGTAACTTAGTTTGCATGATATTCTTCATTTCATTGAATATATCGTCCGATAACTCAACACCCATTTTGTAAGAATATACACCTGATCATTCATCCCATGTTTGCACCGAAATAGCTAATTATAACTAGGATATTTCTTACTGGCAGTTACATTTTAGGTATGTATTTAACAGCAACATAATTAAAACATTTTACAGTATTAATTTACGTTGACATCGTATTATGTGCAATGCTTGAAATAATTTTTAACGAGTAAGTTGTTATAGATCCCAGTATAAGTAAAATACATAAGCCGCTACTTCGGGTTGACAAAACATTGGTCAAATTTGAAGCGAGCCGTAAAGCTGAGATGTAGCTCGGGAAGTCCATTAACTCCGCCCACAAGCAGTACTAAATCTGATGAAAAATAAACAAATCTAATCAAGAAGTGTGTGAATAAACAATTAAATCCAAATTACGAATGAAGTGTGTATTGTGTCCCAAAAGAAATTAGGACAATAGTGAGCGGCGTATCGGGCAGGTAAGGATAGAACAGGTTAAGACTCAATGTCACAGTTATAAAACAAACTTCCACACACAGTTACCAACAAAATGTGAAACAGTTATTACAATAGAATTCTGTCGTATTAATAACTCAAATATATCTAATTATACCTTTTCAAGTCGCAGTGTGGGGTAAAAAGAAGAATATATTTCCTTTAATATTGTTTACAGTTCCTTGGTGACTCATACCAGTAAGTAAATGAAAATTGCATTTCCAAATGTTATTATAATTCTAAAGGTTGTATTGCCACTCCTTACAGTAACTGTAGAAACTAGGATGGCAAATGCCAGAAGGGGAAGCATAGGGTCAGTAAATGAAAATTCTCGAGAAACACTGCCGTGTGAATTTAGGTTATGTGTCAAATAGCAACTAACTGTTGGAATGCACCTTTCTCATCACGAGAATGTAACACTTGATTTATTCACTCGCTGCGTTCTCATATGAGGGAATGTATCTTAATTGCGATACGATACAAAGAAACCATGCTTTGCTGTTTCACTACCGCTTGCATATCAGGAGTGTAAATTCTCGCTGTACTCCTGCTTGCCTGCCCCTCACTTGGTAGTCACCTTCACCCCTGTTTGGATGGGAGGATGCAACTACCGCGATCACTCTTCCAGTTAGACATACATATTAATGTTATTTGAAGCAGTGACCAGTCCACTAATCTACCAGAGTCCTCAGGTCTTGTGTTAATGAAGGTAATATCAACTTTATGATATACGAAGTTAGACTCTGTCAGCACTTCGACGAACACTGCAGCGTGGAGAGTCAGGCTGGACACCCAGCTATGACTGTCTGATCAGAGTCAACTGAGCTCAGTTTATATTCAGTTTGGGGCTCTTACGTCATCAGATAACGTGATCTCTTTGAAGCTGATTATCTCGCGAATCCCTCGACGGATTTTCTTGAGATTCACAATTTGAGACTTTTATGTTATCCTCTTCAAAATGACTCATCGTTCAAGTCGCTGTGAAGATTATTATAGAAGTTTTGAAATGTTTCCACATCGAATGTCCGCGAAGGGGGTGACGTTCATACCCAGAACTTACCAGGTCAGGGAGGCTGCACGTGGCGCGTCAGGCGGGTAGTCTATCTTGCCCCTGTAGCCACGTCACACACACGCACAGCAGTCGCCAGATCGCCTGCTCGTCCCTCCGAACGTAAACAAACCAAGTTTGCTCTGAACATCTTTCGTGACGATGGAATGCAGTAGTCAAAAAATACGGCATGTACAGGTCACAACCGGTACAATATATTTTAAATTTAAGAATAGAGTCCTTGAGATAACATTATTAACCAATTCTCCTCTATGTGATTAAGCCAAGTTGTCATAATTTCTGAGGAAAAAAATAACAAAAAGAACCTCGCCCAGAAATGTGCGATCTGTATTGGTACATAATTCCATTTTGAGTATAAATTTATCTATTGTCTGGCACGTAAGTGGGAAGTGGTGCTTGGTAGGAGGTGTGATTTGTATGGCTTTTAAGAGGCGGCCGGAGCTGGAACGGCCGGCCACCAGCTCAGTAGTTGTTGTAACATGGGTGAAAAGTTAGTAAGAGTTTCTATAAGGAAACGGAACAAGGTAAAATTATTTTGTTTTTATAGCGTACGGTAGTCTGTGATACACTTCTCATTAGTGTACAAGCATTTTAAAAAGAAATGCAAGTATACAGTAGTTATAAAATGGTAGTTAAAATAACGAATCCCAATATGAAATTGAGCTCTGAACCGCGGTTTTCCTAAACTTGTTTTAAGTCAAGATGGTGTTCAAATTAGAAGCAAACTATACCGTAGGGAAGATTATTTTTTTCTCTAAGCGGCTACTTTAACATACTTCAAAATTGGGGATTCTTTATATATTTAATCGTGATTTTAATAAATCTCTGCTTATTGACTTCCGAGTGTCGGCCGAATTCTAGTGCTGGTAGTTCAGCCAGTTTCCGTCAGATGCCGCAGCGTCACAAAGCCTTGTCCTTGAAGAGGGATGATGACAGATTAGCTCTTACCCATGCAGGGATGTGGTGAGCGAGATCTTCAGCTGCTATCAGTCGCTTCCTCACCCTTGCTTCATAACAAGCGGCAGTGGACACGCTGACAATACTTCGTTACTGGCTAGTTGTGGTATGACCTTTCAATAGCATGTTACATTTTTTACCGAGTGCAATGGAATGGCAAAATGCTTGATTTGTAATAAGACATTAAACTTTATTAAAAATTTTAACACTGGGCGAGTTGGCCGTGCGGCTGTGAGCTTGCATCCGAGAGGTAGTGGGTTCGAACCCCACTGTCGGTAGCCCTGAAGATGGTTTTACGTGGTTTCCCATTTTCACACCAGGCAAATGCTGTGGCTGTACCTTAATTAAGGCCGCGGCCGCTTCCTTCTCACTCCTAGGCCTTTCCTATCCCATCGTCGCCATAAGACCTACAGTATCTGTGTCGGTGCGACGTAAAACCACTAGCAAAAATATTAACATTCATCGACATTATTCTTTAGAACACGCCGAAGAATATGACAAATATGTTGGTGAAGAACACCATGAAATTGCGAATGAACTTAAAACAGCTGCCTTATCTGAGGTAGATGTTACCTGACTTTAATGAATTGTCTTTGTTATATTCGTGACGCCATGATGCTTACTATTCAAAATAAGAAAATTAACTTATTTTTATTGGTAATTGTAGGTCGGAGGTGAATCGTCAGTTCGAATAAGCTACAACATATCTTACTAAAAGAATGGCTAAATGGCGTAACGTTACAGAAAGAGATGCAGTAATGGTTGAGAATCCGCATACTGAATAGTAGTTGCTAGTAGAATAAGAATAAATTGCTATAAATATACGTTGTTCTTCTTTCAGTTGTAGCCTATTACAATATGGGCAGTGGCGGTTCTAGATACTTAAAAACCGAGCTGGATAGCTGCAGTCGCTTAAGTGCGGCCAGTATTCAGTATTCGGGAAATAGTGAGTTCGAACCCCACTGTCGGCAGCCCTGAAGATGGTTTTCCGTGGTTTCCTATTTTCACACCGGGCAAATGCCGGGGCTGTACCTTAATTAAGGCCACGGCCGCTTCCTTCCCACTCCTAGCCATTCCCTCTCCCATCGTCGCCATAAGACCTATCTGTGTAGGTGCAAAAAAAAGCAATTAAATGGGGGTGGGGCTGTTTGGAATTGAAAGTCTTGGTAAAGGAATTCAAAAGAAAAGTAACCATGTTTATGAAAATACAATGGTCAACATTAGCACAACCATTAACATGTTTATTTCAAATACGTTATATCTGTAAATTATCAATTTCTTTATTAATCAAGGAATTTTAAAATAATTAATTCACTAAAACTGAGTCCCCAGCCCCGCCAGGGCTAGAATCGCCACTGGATATGGGTTTAAATCTACGTTTGTCACTAGTGTGCACGGAAGCTTACCGCTGCACTGCTTCTCTTGCTCTCGATACGAGGCTTGCAGGCGGACCTCCCCTATTACAACCCTCCTTGAGGCTCCGTGCATGTGTCACTGTTTGTAATACCCATAACAGCTGGGACAGATAGAACGCAACCGTTGTTGAATGGAACAAGTACAAGAATATAACCGTTTTTCAGTTGCAGTGCGGTGGTGGTGATTATTGTTTGGTTTTTGCTAGGGGCTTTACGTCGCGATTATTGTTTTAAGAGGAAGTACAACTAGGCAGCCATCCGCTATATAACTCTAATCGGAGAGAAAAAATGGAAGGGATCCGACACTTCGAAAAATGAAGGTATCGGCCTAGGAAAGACAAGGGCCACGAAGGGCGTGAAAACGAAAGACTCCATAGGCCTCCTTACGTAATACCGTCGGGGTCGGAAAAGAACAAGAGTTGACTAAATGTGGTCGGATAGGATAGATGAGAGAAGAGAATATCGTCTACTGCAGCTGGTTATTCAAGGGAAGATATAAGGAAAAAGATGACCAGGAAGAAGGCGCATTCCTTGGATTGATAATTTGAAAACTGGGTTCAACTGTTCCACTACTGAGCAACATCCAAAGCAAGAATCTCTATGATGGTGAACCGAGCTCGATAGCTGCAGTCGCTTAAGTGCGGCCAGTATCCAGTATTCGGGAGACAGTAGGTTCGAACCCCACTGTCGCCCCCCTGTGGGTGGGGGTGGTAGAAAAACACCCACGGTATCCCCTGCCTGTCGTAAGAGGCGACTAATAGGGGGCCCAGTGGCTCTGTACTTTGGAGCGTGGGCTGGCGACCACGGGGCCCTTAGCTGAGTCCTGGCTTTGCTTACACTTACTTGTGCCAGGCACATCACGTTCACCTATCCTATCCGACCTCCCTTGGTCTACTCTTGTTCTCTTCCGACCCCGACGCTATTAGTTATGCGAGGGCTAGGGAGTGTTTCATTTTCGCGCCCTTCGTGGCCCTTGTCTTCCTTTGACCGATATCTTCATTTTTCGAAGTGTCGGATCCCTTCAATTTTTCTCTCTGATTGGTGTTAATAGAGGATGGTTGCCTAGTTGTACTTCCTCTTAAAACAATAATCACCACCACCCCACTGTCGGCAGCCCTGAAAATGGTTTTCCGTGGTTTCCAATTTCACACCAGGCAAATGCTGCGGCTGTACCTTAATTGAATCGATTATTTCAGAAACCAGTCAAGCGCCAAGTCTGTTATTTTTGGGAAAATGAAAAAAACTGTCTAGCATCAGACAAAATGTTATGGTAGGGGTTTTAATATTTTAGCACGAAAGTATTATATCTCTTAATAATTTCTATCTAAGGAAAAATATTTTGTGCTTATTAACTTTGCTATAAAAAACCGGAAAATATTTCCACTTAACTGGTTTCTGAAATAAACGAGTGTTGCAAACATATTTTTATGGGATAATTCTTGAGTTTTGAAGGGATTTTGTCATAAACCCCATATTAGTTTAAAAAAACATATTTGAATAGGTTTAGACTGTATTGCTTATACAAAAGGATGAAATCAGCAATGCCTGCTCATCATGACAAGAGGTAATCAGTCCTCATAAACAAACTCCACAACACATCCTGTCTCTGTATTAGGCCATTGTAAAATGCTGTCATAAAATTGTTCATATTTTAAGGCACTTAATTCACGTATCGTCTTGATATTGATGGGCACCTAAAACAAACAGTAACAAAGGTACTTCCTTGTCTGAGTAAGAAATATAACCTTCTCCTTTTACCCTTGCATTCCGAATAATATTACGCGTGTGAGTTTGTTTGTCTACCACTCCTCGTTTCCTTTTTAGATACAGGTTCGTCTTCTGAAGTTTTTTTCTAGTGGCTTTACGTCGCACCGACACAGATAGGTCTTACGGCGACGACGGGATAGGAAAGGCCTAGAAGTTGGAAGGAAGCGTTCGTGGCCTTAATTAAGTTACAGCCCCAGCATTTGCCTGGTGTGAAAATGGGAAACCACGGAAAACCATCCTCAGGGCTGCCGACAGTGGGATTCGAACCCGTTTATGAATTTTCAGACATATCACTAAGAATATAAAAAACACTGCACTAAACAAAAGAAACATTTTTTGAATCAGTTGTTCACAAAACTAGGAACATGCGATTCCAGAAACACAACAATGACAACAAAAACAAATGAACAGCTGGTTATTCTGGATTCAGAACAGCAGCGCCAACCGGAAAGGTACCAGCAGTTTACCGCAGAAACCAACCAAGCGGTGTCACTTAACTGGTTTCTGAACTAAATACGAAATTCAACGTAATGCCTGACCATTATAGGACAACTTTTCTTGACTGGTTTCAGCACCAAAATGTGCGTATACACTCTTAGTAACATATTCTGCCATTAACTCACTTTTCCATTTTTTGGCACTTGACTGCTTTCTGAAATAATCGATTCAATTAAGGCCACGGCCGCTTCCTTCCCACTCCTAGCCCTTTCCTGTCCCAGCGTCGCCATAAGACCTATCTGTGTCGGTGCGACGTAAAGCAACTAGCAAAAAAAGACACATGATGAAGAGGGATATATCAAAGTGAGGAGCCCGGCACAAGTAAGTGGAAATAAAGCTAGGACTCAGCTAAGGGCTCCGTGGTCGCCAACCCAGACTCCCAAGTTCAGAGCCCATGGGGTCCGCTTTAGTCGCCTCTTACGACAGGCAGGTGATACTGTGGGTGTTACTTTACTACCCCCACCTACAGAGGGAAGTTGCAGAGCCCCTCAGCTGTGGCGTTCTTTACCAGCACCGTTTCAGAGTTTCATAACGGGTAGATATACAAAACCGTCGTTTACAATCCTTGTATTTTTTGGAAATGGGGGTTTCCAACGTAACTAGAATAACTCACAGGTCAGATAGGTCATTCCGGTGAGCAGCGTTGCTATTGGCTAAAGAGCATGACGTCACCGAAAGCGAGAATGAAATGGTATTCTTTTGAGCTTAGTAGATTCCCTAATTACACTCCACTCAAGTCATGAAATACAGAACTAATGGATATTTAGATGCTGTAACATTTATTATTTAAAATTTATACGAAAACATACGACTTCAAATCCGTCTTTGTAAAGACAAAGAGACTCACAACGGCTCGAAGTTGGAACGCAGGCCTTCTGCCCCTTGGCAGGTTCGATCCTGGCTCAGTGCGGTGGTATTGGAAGGTCGACACATTAAAGAACTCTTGCGGGACAACATTCCGCCACCTCTGCGTCTCGAAAACAAGTTATTTTATCGAATTCAAATTTTAACACAATATGCAATGGGATGTTTTATACATTGTTTATATATTTCAGAACTGTTTGTTTCAAAGGAAAAAAAAAACTGTTATAAATTTGTAAGGCTTTTTTTATTATTCAGGGTTGTTGGAAAATTCCGTTCTTGGTCGCGTTACAATCTTTATCGTATGTCCAAAGTATCACTGTGTGACTAAAAAATGCGTAAATGAATTCTTCTGTTATATCAGTTTGTATTTTCATTGGCTAGAATTATATTATGTATCACTTACTGGGCGGTATAGGGAAAGACGTGAGGCGGGGACGGGGTTGATGCCCTATTTCATTTCAACGTCGGAAACAGTGTCCGGCGTGCTGGCCGTTGGTCACAAGGGTCCCGGGTTCGATTCCCGGCAGGGTCAGGAATTTTAACCATAATTGGTCAATTTCTCTGGCATGGGGGCTGGGTGTATGTGTCGTCTCCATCATCATTTCATTCTCATCACGACGCGCAGGTCGTCGCCTACGGGAGTTAAATCAAAAGACCTGCATCTGGCGAGCTGAACTTGTCTTCGGACACTCCCGGCACTAAAAGCCATACGCCATTTTATTTATTTTTGTCGGAAACAGTACCTTATTTTGACTGCTTTGCTCAGCACTAACCGATGCTCAATAATTTCCTGGAATGTTTCGCATTCCGTACAAATGTCAACACCATCAGCTCCGTGCAAGTACTGCAACACAACTTCCTGGTGACAGACTATGTGACGCTGGAGGGTGAGAGGGGAATCGCTCGTTCGGCCTTGGCCTTTCTTACTGCCATCTATGCACCCGCGATGTAACTATGAGTCTAGTTAGTTGTCGACATCAACGAGACTAGTGGCGATATTTTGAAATAAAAGATGGATCTCGAGCTGACTACGGCCGCCTCTTAAACACAGCACATCTTTCAACCACGGTGCAACCCGAAGATTCCTAGGATATTGTTGTTTTCTGGAACTGATGTGCAAAAGCTGACACGATGTCGTAAGCTTGCAACTGTTTCTGGCTGTGGCCCCCGTTATCTCGGTTGTCAGGTTCCGGCCCCGTACTGAGTAGTCCCTTGCTAATTGCCCTTTTCCTCATCTCTTGACATTTGTCAACACACGGTTACATTCCCAATATTGAGGCCTCCACAAGAAAATATCCCTACGCATCGCAATCCTGCGTTTTTCCTTTCAATCAAGCAGTACAAATATGGAGAATTATATATGGCCGTATTGAGCCTTGCTAGTAGAATCATTGTTGCTACGTTAATTTAACATTTCGGCGTAAGTTTATAAGTTGTTCGTACCGTACGTAAAACAACGACCGATCTTCGCTTTAGTTTCAGGAAACATTTTTTGGGGGGGGGGGGGGAGGGAAGGCTATTTTCAATATATATAAAACTGGATGTATGTGTGTCTGGAGATGTTGTCTGCAGATGAGCACTGTGGGGGGTAAGCCGTCTCTAGCCCCCTTAAGGATGGGGTTAGGGGGGTCAGGTAAAAGAATAATCGAAAACAGTGTCGAATCCATGGCTTTCGGGGCCGCACAGGTCAATATTGACAGTTAGAAACTTTTAAAAATCCAAGTTCAGCCCCCTTTGTGGTAGGGGCTAGGGGGGGAGTGAGATTTGAAAAATCGAAAATAGTGTCCTATCCGTAGTTTCCGAAGTCGCCGAGAAAATAGCAACACTCAGAATTTTTTAAGGTCAATGATCAGCCCCCTTTGCGATTGGGGGATTGGGCAGTGAGATAGTAAAATAAACGAAAATAGTGCCGAATTCGTTGTTTTCGGGGTCGCTGAGATGAGTAGTGACTCCCTGGATGTTTAAAAGTCAAAGTTCAGCCATCTTTGCTGTGGGGGGTGAGAGGGAGTGATTTATAAAATCTATCTATCTATTTTATGTATAAAATAGATGTACGTGGGTAAATGACACATCTCCTCCTAAACCACTGGAGTAACTTCAATCATATTTTGAACACTTGTTATTTGCTATCTGGAGAGGAGCACTGTGGGGGTAAGCCACCTCTAGCCCCCTTAAGGATGGGGTTAGGGGGGTCAGGTATAAAGTAATCAAAATACTGTCTAATCGATAGTTTTCGGGGGCGCTGAGCTGAATAGTGATACTCCGAATTTCTGTAAGTCCCAGTTCGTCTCCTTTTGTAGAGGGGGCGAGTGGGTAGTGAGTTATAAAAATAATAGAAAATAGTGTCAAATCCATAGTTATCGAGGTCACTGAGATGAATAGTAACACCCCGGATTTTTTAAAGTCCATGTTCAGCCCTCTTTTTTGAGGGGGAGCGAGGGGGTTGAGATATAAAAATAATCGAAAATAGTGTTAAATCCACAGTTTTGGGGTTGCTGAGATGAATAGTGACAGTCCGTATTTTTTAAAATTACAAATTAATCCCCTTTTTGGATGGGAGGCGAGGGGCGAGTAAGATATTAAAGAAATCGAAAGTAGTGTCGAATCCTTAGTTTTTGGGGTCGTTGGGGTGATAAGTGACACTCCAGAATTTTTTAATATACAAGTTCATCTCCCTTTTGGGAAGGTGGCGAGGAGGGAGTGAGATAAAAAACTCGAAAATAGTGTCGAGTCCATAGTTTTTTGGGTCATTGAGGTGAATGGTAACACTCCGGATTTTTAAAGTCCAAGTTCTGCCCCTTTTTGTGTAGGAGCCGAGGGGCGAGTGAGATATAAAAGTAATCGAGAATAGTCTTGAACCCACAGTTTTCAGAGTTTCTGAGATGAATAACAACACTCCAGATAATTTTAAAGTTGAAGTTCAGCTCTCTTTTGGGTGGGAGATGAGGGGGGATTGAGATATAAAAATAGTCTAAAATGGTATGGAATCCATATATTAGGGGGACGCTGAGAAGGACCACTCCGTTTTTTTAAAGTCCAAGTTCAGCTCGCTTTTCGATGGGGTGCGAGGTGTGTAGTGAGATATAAAAGTTCAGTCCCCTTTGGCATAGGAGGAGAGAAAGAGTGAACAAATGAAATAAGCCGAATTAATGAACGTAAGTTTTCGTGGCTCATTGTATTAACATAAAGAAATAAATGAACTGGATTAAAGCCACTATATATATATTTATTTATTTACTAATAAAGCCAAGCTTTCAGCCAAATTGCATTGGCCTTCATCAGGGCATGTGAAGTTATGCCTCCGACAGTGAGCAAAGAAATTCTCTGAAGGAACGTGGAAGTCGTGCCAGTACTATCCACGGCCTACCCCATTAACTGAACTCAAGGATCGTGGCGCTGTGCTATGGTGGTTGGGAGGGAATTTGCTGATGCACCGCACTCTGTCGACGGTTTGAGTGCGTCCCGCTGTGCCATGGTGGTGTTATGCATGTATTTCTGCAGTACAGGTCTCCATGTATTTGATAACTTGAAGCCGTCTTCCCTGTTGATGTTATTTGGGCGCAGCTCTATCTCTATGGCTTCCCTCACAAGACGAGCATAGAAGTCTTTTACAGGCGCGATGACCTTCGCCTGGTCAAAGAGGATTTCATGGTCTGTACTGTAGAAATGTTCTGCTATGGCAGACTGGCTTATAGTGTTCTCGGTGGAGGATAAAACAGCGACATTCTTTACCGACCTGATGTGCTCTTTCACCCTGGTGCTAACAAGCCTTTTTGTCATGCCAACATATGAACAACCACAATCATATGGAATTTCATATAAGCCCGATGTTTTAAGATGCGGTTTTTCTTTGACTGGTCGAAACGGGGATTTGAGCTTCCTGTCTGCGGTGAAAACTGGAGTTATATTGTACTTCTTAAGAATGCGCCCTATTCTGTCAGTTATACCTGCCACATAAGGAAGGAATACTTTTTCCTTTTGCTGTAGTCCTGGTTGGTGCTATCCAAGTTAGGCTCCTTGATCATCACAGCTCGTGTTATGTCTCCTGATGTATAGCCGTTTTTCTTCCTGGATGCTGTCTGTTCTCTCAATGCACTCGAGCGGTTATCATCGTCTGCAACATTATTCGCCCTAGTACATAACGTTCGAAGGAGAGCTGCTTTTTGGGAGGGGTAGTGATGTGAAGACTTTTGAAGGTATCTTTAAGAACGTGTAGGTTTCTTGTACATTGCACGGCCTAGTGTACCATTGTTCTTCTTGTTTACTAACACATCAAGGAAAGGTAATTTACCTTCATTTTCTACTTCCATTGTGAACTTCATCTTACTGTTAATGGAATTTAGGTGGTCTAAAAATTCATTTAATATTTCCCTTCCATGTGGCCAGACCGAAAATGTGTCATCCACGTAACGATAGAAGCACTTAGGTTTCAATGGCGCTGTTGTCAATGCAGTAGACTCAAAGTGTTCCATAACAATATTAGCAGCCACTGGTGACAAAGGTGAACCCAGTGCTGCTCCTTCTGTCTGTATTTGGCTGAAAGCTTGGCTTTATACTAAATAAATAAATATATATATAGTGGCTTTAATCCAGTTCATTTATTCTTTATGTTCAAATAAGCCAAATGTTGGAGATTTTGGATGTATGTGTGTATTTTCCAGCATGGATGACACCTAAACTTTGTAAAATATTTCTTACTATCTGTGAAAAATGTTGCTGGGGCAAGACACCCCTGGAACCTCCAAGGGAGGAGATGAAATACAAATAGAGCTAAAAACGACCGATGTTAGTGCCGAATCCATGGTTTTGAGGACTACTGGACCGATTTAATACAAACTTGCTACACATATGACTTACTATCAGAAGACTAACCACGTGGGTGTAAGACACCGCTGGCACATTATTGGTTGGCAGTAAGGGGTGATCAAATGGAGTAATCGAAAATGGTGTCGAATCGATAGCTTTCAGGTTCAGAGATGATTGTGACACTCCGGATGTTTAAGGTCAAAGTTCAGCACCCTTTGGCATCGTGAGTGAGTAAAGGTGAACAAGAATATTTCCGAAATGACCGCGATGTGTGCACGTTCCAGCATAACTCTCTATCAATATTGATGCAAGTACCACTATCTCGAAAAAAATACTGTGGGGGTAAGGGACCGCTAGCTCCCTAGGGTAGGGGTGAGATGTAAAACGACCGATATTTGAGTCGAATGCATTGTTTTCGAGGTCGCTGAGATGAATTGTGACACTCTGAATAACGTTTAAGGCAAACTTCAGTCCCAATCGGCAGAGGGGGTGCGAACGAGTGAAGAAAAGAAAATGTCCAAAGTGACCGAGTTTACGGACGTATGTGTATATGTTCTAGTATACCTCTTAACATTGTACATGTATGAATTACCTCGAATAAGTTACTAGCGGGTACGATTCAGCTAGCACCGCTAGCGGCGGAGTTGAGTTATAAAAATACGGAAATAGGGGTGAAATATTAAACTAATAAACAACGACAAATGTTGATGTGCAGTCCATAGGTTTCTGGGTCCATGAGGTGAATAATGACAATCCGGAAGTCTCTGAAGTCCATGTTCGGCCAGCACTGACATGAGGATGGGAAGGGGAGGGAAGGAAATTGTCCAAACTTATGGAAATTACGCACGTATGCATGATTCTTCCAGTATAGCCCTCGCACAGTGTTTGTACACATGTGACCTACAATCTGAAATAAATACTGTTGGAGGAAAACACCCCTAGCACTCCTAGGAGAGGAGGTGAAATGTTAAATTAATAAAAAACGACTGATATCAAAGTTAAAGCCATTGTTCACGAGGTCGCTGAGTTGTACTGTGACACTCTGGATGCTGGTTAAGTCCTACTTCAGCCGCAATGATATTGGGGGTGAGAAGGAGTGAAAATGACTGTAAAAATGACCGATATTATGGATGTATGTTCCAGAATAGCTCTCAAAGAAACTTGGTATACGTATGACCATCAGGAGAAAAGGAAAACCTGTGCAGATGGAAAGTCCCAAGCCCCGCAAAGGGTTGGGAATTTGAGGGGATGATATGTAAAATTATTGGAAAATAACCTATGTTAATGTCGTCCGACTGCTTGGCTGAATGGTTAGCCTAGCGGCCTTCGGTTCAGTGGGTCCTGGATTTGATCCCCGGCACGGGTAGGGGATTTTAATCACTTGTGATTAATTATACTGGGTCAGGGACAAGTAGGTTTGGAACAATCTACATATACTGTACTGTATATATATACTAAAATAATGGAAATAAACATGAATTTATGAGGCACTTCCAGGCATCTTGGAAACTTAGAACTTTGTACCAGAGAAGGCGTGACTTCGGAATCCCTAGAAAAATAGAACATTCTCAAAATACCCTGAGTGGGACCACGCCGGGAGTCTCAAATTTGGGGCTCAGCATAAGAACGCTGTCGGATATATTTATCCAAAATAAAAGCCTATAGGTTTCATGGGCTTAGGAGTTCTCTGAAAGTCCAAATTTTTAACCCTTCCCCCAAATCAAGATGGCACACAATCTGCCAGACCAGCTAGAACATTGTAATTTTGAAAAATAATAGCCTTTATCCTGTAACTGAGGGGAAAATTACGCGATGTTTAAAATTTTCATTCTTACCCCCGAAAATATCGAAATATGGAGGCAATTTTTATGACGGTTGAGACCTTCCTTGCACGGTATTTGGTGGCTAAACGGTAAGTCGTATCACAAAACGGATGGCAAAATCTTGGCTCGATATGGAGTGATTTACAACTTTGGTCCTATGACATTTTGTTGTATCTCTATCCCTTAAACCGCAAATTTGCCTCTATTTCTGGATTGTACGTACATTTTGCACTTTTTACACGTATACTGGATGGCTTGAATCCCTTACATTAAAGATAGGATCGTCAAAGTCTGCACAAATATTGCCCCACCCAGTAGCTATATGAGAACCAATTTCTATTTTTGTTACTGTCACATGAGTATCCAAAAAGTAAAGCACTAATAAAATTCCTCACTCATATTTCACACTATTCAAAGTTCTCACTCAATCTTACCCATAAATAGATGAGATACGACAAAACATCATGGGACCACCTATTTAGATCGCTAAATGTGGCTTCTTATCGTACAATCCGGTTGTCGGTATGATGTACCATTTACCAGCTGTTAAATTTTAAATGGAGGTGAACAGGCATAAACTTTCTTATGTCGATCTATATTCATTGAAGTCGACTTGTAGCGATCTACAAAGGGTGTATGTGCCATTGTAATAAACACATTACAAATCATTAATGACAGTCAGCAGGAGGGTGTCTGCTATTGTAATCAGTACTCCTCACATTGACTTTGACTGGCAATAGGAATGGTGTCCTTTTCAAACTCCTTTGTACAATTGTATTGAATTATTTCCTCCTCGATTTGTTTGGCTCAAGGTTAGGGAGCATGGAATTTTTTCAGGACTACTTTACCTGATGGTGTTTGGCAGTAGGAAAACACTTTCCTGCCATTATAAACAAATTCACCCAACTACAATGTGACTGACTTAGGCTTTGTGGCCAGCTATTTTTATTGGAAACTCACCAACTCTGTGTGACAGGCAGTAAGGTGACTGGCATTAGTTAAGGCGCCTGTGATTTTAATGATAGCGGTACAAGTCAATTTTGACTGGCAGTAGAGAAGGTGCCTCCCATTTTAATAAAAAGTTATAAACTGTTATCAGTCTGGAAGTAGGAAATGGGTCGTGCCGTTGCAACGAAAACTCCCCAAATCAACTGTGACCGCGCAGCAGGTAATTCCCGTCTAGATTGTGAATGGCAATAGGCAAGCTGACCTGCCGTTATCATCACAGCTCCACAACTTCCACATTATATTGGAAACAATGTATGTGTACCTTCCTCTGCTGCTTCTCGAATCACGTTAAGAGGCATGGAATTTAAATAATATCTTATTCACTGCATGTACAATAATTTAGATCGATATACGCATACAATGTGGAATACCGTAGCGAAGCAAAGGGTACATTGGCTAGTATTACTTTAATATTCAATCCAATATCTGTACGAAACCATGGTATTTCGAAAGAAATTATACAAGAAAATATGTAACTAATATTATACGTTCAAGTTTTGATCATGCTCTAACTCCTAAGAACAAACGTCGATGTCATCTTAAGACTCCTGTGTGGTGGTTACGAGGGTGTCGAAAGTCATATCTGTTTTTCAATGTAAATTTTATGAACTACGTCGTGAAAAGCTTATTCGGATATTAATTCAATTATATTTTCCATTTCCATCAAGTAAGTTATCTCTTGTTTATTATATCAACCTACTACTGAAATAATTACTGTAATTAAACGTTTTGTTGATGAGGGTCAGCTAAACTTGTAATTAAGAATTTTAACATGTCACATTATTGAATAGAATGAACAGGCCACTGTTAAATCACATAGGTTTTCGACTCCACTTCGTGTAGCGACTCCCCCACTGATTAATTCACATGATAAAAGATACTCTCCATAATGATTGGCGAGAGGAATGGCAACATACTGCTCAAGTCAAAGGCCGCTTTTATTATCAATTACAACCACGCATTCCGCAGAATTCCCGGTTCACGAGAGGGTCATCATACTCACGACAACATATCACTAATATCATTTGTTTGCGCCTTAATCATGCTATTACTCCCCAATAAAAATTACGATTTCATCTGGCTAATTTGTCTAAGTGTGCGTGTGGTGACAGGGATGGAGATGCGGATTACTTGATTTTTCAATGTCCTTTAACCCTGTCTGCACAAGAAGCTTCTTGGCAGTCTCGCACGTCTTAAACTTCCTTTTCCTACCAGTGTTTCCTGTTTGTTGCATGCCATAATCCTACCGCTGATACGATTGCCGCGATCAGTGTGTTTCTTGATTGTTCTAAAATTGCATTCTAACACAATGTACTGTCATACCTATTACGTATGACATTAATCTCCTGCTTCCACTGGTGTTGGAGTGTATTCGCCTTGATTGATTTTTCGAAACCTACATTGAAATGCTATAAGTGTGTGAATGCAACAGTTAATAGGTGTTATGTGGAATGTTGTTTTGCCGTATCGGGAGTGTATTCATTATAAATCAGGATTTTTGGAGCTGGGAATGTTATAGGAGCCCATAACCAACACGAAGTAGAAGAAGAAGTATTTAATTAATACAGTGAGTTGTGCGACTATGTTCCTAACTTAACGGATATTACAAGCGAAAAAACTAACCTTAAGGGCGAAATAAGGAACGAGACCCCTCAATATTGAAGTAGAAAAGGAAGAAGTAATTAGCGGTGTACGCTTCTGATTCCCATTTGTCTCCCGTCTCGGGGTAAGTACACACGCCATGTCCTGTGGGCTAAGTGTAATAGTTCGTCTTAGTCTTGTTCGCGACATCGTACTGTACGGTTAGAAGTGTTCCGTGTCTTGACGTTTCTAGAACTTACGCCTAGTTTCGAGTGACAGCTTGCGTGTGATTTTGTGAAGTGGTGCCATGAGTACCGACAGTGGAGGTGATGAGGACTCTGAGCCCGCATTAAATCGTAATGTTGAACGAGAAGAAGTGGTGAACGTGGATACAAGTGTGACTGATAGTTCTCATAATACCTCTTCCTTGCAAAATTCTACCCAACACAATAATAACACTGCACCTCCTGCCCAACCTACTAACAATATTGCATGTATTTTGTACCCATTTAACCACCCACGCCCGTATATTGATTTAGTTTCATCAAGAAAAGGTCATAACATTGGTAACATTCACCCTATGGCTATTGGGCGTTTACTTCATAAACGTAAATTTCCTGTCAAATCCATTCAATTTAAGGCTACAAACGGATTCCTTTCACTCTCCTAATCATGCTAATGACTTTTTGAGGAATACGTTTCTTGATACACACAAGCTACATGCCTTTATACCTCACTCCAATATCTTACGAATGGGTATTATACGAGGTGTAGAAAAAGAGTTAACTGAATCAGATATTCTTACTTTACTTAAGAGCGACGTCAAAGTTCACTCTGTTCATCGTCTAAGTCGTAAAACTCATCAGGATGGTCAGGTAGTATATCTACCTACTGGTTCAGTAAAGATTGTTTTTTGCTCCAAAACATTGCCAACATATGTTTCGATCTATCGAGTATTATTGGAAGTCAATCCCTTTATATTCTACCCCATTATTTGCTCAAACTGCCAGCGTTATGGTCACACCATACGCAATTGCCAGTCTAAAATCTTTCGTTGCCGGAACTGTGGTTTAAATAATGTTACCTCAGACTGTCTTGCCAACGTCAAATTACGTTTACATTGTAATCGGGAGCATGAAACGGGCTCATCTGACTGTGCTGTCCATCGCAGACAAGTAGAGATCAAGAAACTCATGTGCATTGATAATATCTCCTTTTCGGAAGCTTCCGCTAGACTATTTCCACCTACTTATTCTGATTATTGTAACATTCAACAACTTCCTCCCCTACCCATTCAACACTCTCCTCCAATACCAGAAATGCCGCGCAAACGTAAATTCCCTCAAGTGATCGTCAAGGATTTGCCATCTAAGCCTCCTCCCGGCTATGGTAGAGCTGCATATCGCCAGATAGTGCAACCCACTACATCCTCTCGCCCCTCTCAATCTCTGTGTTATCAATACCCCCATTCAACCCACTCAGCCAACTCCATCAACATCGAGCCAATCCATTCCTCTGCAACCCGCACAGCATCAACAACAAACAGGTAACACACTCCCTCAATGGGAACATGTTCAACAGAATGTTTTCAACCTTCTAATGTAACTTACACAACTAACTGGAGATCACCCCAATATTTTACCAGTTATTACTCAACTTCGAGAAAGTTTACACCTTATCTTTAATAATGGCAGTACGCATTCTTCAATGGAATGCTAGGAGCCTACAAAATAAACAATACGAACTAAAAATTCGAATGCAGGAAACAACTCCTCATATAGTCGCTCTCCAAGAAAATTGTTTTTTCCCATAAAACTAACTTTTATTTTCCAGGATATTCTATTGAACGCCCTGACGGACCAGGATTTGATGGTGTAGCACTTATGATACCGTACATAATTCGTTATCATACACTAAATTACATCTGCAATACAAAATACTTATATAATCCACCAGATAATTACATCTCATTTGCACAATGCTTCAAATTTATAAATCACTTTCCATCTGATACACCACTCCTTTCTTTGGGTGATGTCAATGTACATCATACTCAGTGGGGAGCCCCGCTCGACACCTCTAAAGGCACACAGTTCTTATATGCTGTAAATCAACATAATCTCCTGATCCTGAATGATGGCTCCCCTACCAGGCTTACTCCTTCTGGTTCGATGCCTAGCGCAGTCGAAATATCACTTTGTCGCAACACTCTTGCATCTATAACTACGTGGATAGTACTAAGTGACTCTCATACAAGTGATCACTTTCCCATCATCGTTACTTATGGACTTGAGTATACACTGACTGAGCAAATGTCATGGGATAGCGGAGCACTGATGCGTAGGTGAGTTGTCTGCCCAGCACACGCCCCCTGTGCCAGCGGCAGTTGTATAGGAGACCTTGTGATCAGTGGCTGTGCATGTGACAGGTGTAACATGGAACGTCGTCGTGAGATGACACCGTTCGAACGGAGTATGGTGGTCGGTGCCCGACGGATGGGAAGTGCGATTTCGGAAGTGGTGCGGAAATTCGGCTTCACACCATCAACCGTGTTAAGGGTGTATCGTGAATAGTTGAATGCGAGTGTCACCGTCCACAACAAACGAACGACCGGCCGTCCAGCCACCCTCAATGACCGTGACCGGCGACATCTGAGACGGATTGTCAATAGTGACAGACGGGCAACCGTGCAACAAATCACGGTTCAATTCAACACAGGCCGTGCTAGACACGTCTCCCAGTGGACAATCCGTAGGAACATGGGTTCTATGGGGTATGGGACCCAGCGCCGCACACGTGTGCCAATGTTAACCCAACGTTATCGGGAACAACGACGCGCATTTGTCGCCAGTCACCAGGGATGGACATTGGAACAATGGCGTAACGTGATATGGTCGGACGAATCACGATTTCAACTGCACCGTGCCGATGGGAGGCTCCGTGTATGGCGCAGACCACATGAAGCGATGGATCCCGCCTGCATCGAAGGTGTGGTCATGGGCGCTGGTGTCTCTGTTATGGCCTGGGGTGCATTTTCCTGGTATGGAATGGGCCCCCTAGTTGTTCTGGAAGAGACTTTGAACGGTACGCGGTATGTTGAGCTGCTCGGAGACCATCTCCACCCATTTTTGGCCTTCCAGCGCCCAAACGGTTCTGCGGTGTTTGAAGATGATAACGCGCCGCCACATCGCTCCCACATCGCCCGGGAATCCTTCCAGGAACATGCAGCGGAAGTCGAACGACTGCCATGGCCACACAAGAGCCCCGATATGAACCTTACCGAGCATATCTGGGATTTCCTGGAACGCAGGCTCCGTGCCATGGATCATGCACCCCCGAACAGACCAGCATTGGCGGCCGCTCTGCAAACGATTTGGTGTCAGCTGCGTCCAGAGGACTACTAGGGACTTGCTGACCCACTTCCACTCTGCAGTTCGCAGGGCCAGGTGACTATCCCATGACATTTGCTAAGTCAATGTATAACTAAACCCCCTCCTAAACACCATTACACGGGTCAAATTCGTTCCCGGCAACATTTCAACGCTTCGTACTTTAAGTCCTTTATGATAACCAAATTAGAGAAATGCCCAGTAACAGAATTCTCCTATCAGCCAATTCTCAACATAAGAACACAGTCTCTTGATCTATACCATCCTTTTAAAACACCGTCAAACACCATAATAACTGGTACCTCTAGACTAAAATGGTGGGACTCTGAATGCCACCAATTAATCCTCAAACGCAAGAGACTTTTCAAAATATATCGTAAAACTTTTTAATCCCTTCACACTACTTTCATCTCAAACATATTATTAATATTATTATTATTATTATTATTATTATTATTATTATTATTATTATTATTATTATTATTGTTACGGAGTTACCCGTGGAAGGCAGAGGTGAAAGAAGGTGCGGGCCGGGAATGGGTCTAACTACAAGGCCTAAAGATGAATTAAAATTTCAATAAAGTTTATATTTTCGAACATAGCAAGATTTAACAATATTTTTTATAGAATTTGAGAACTTAACAAATACAACCAGTCAACAACTATCTAATAATCAGGTACAAGTTATAATTTTACAAACGAAAGCCCGAGTTTCGGGGTCTTTACAAGTTCTGGGCTTCGAGCCCCAATTTCACAATCCTTGAGCTACTAGCCCAACTTTACCAAGGTACACACTAGATCAAAGGGCAGAAAACCCCTTCATTCAAGGAGCGTTAGCTCCAAAAACCATATCGGGCATGCTAGAGGCACTTTTACCACATCAGAAAGAGCTGAACCTCTCTCAATTTTTCAAACCTATTGAAGGCAATACCATACCGTACAATGAATTGCCATCAAGGCACAACTCATAATGAAACAGGGGTATCTTTTACCCAACCTATTGGGCCTTCTCAGACAAGAAAAGGTTAAGTAAAAGGTCCCTAAATGCAAAATGAATGGAGGCGAGTACTTGCACTCCTACATGAAAGCTTGTTAAAACCTAAGTGGCACTAGGCAGATTAAACAGGAGCTATTCCCACACTAGGGAGGTGACTCGTATAAGAAAAATTTTAACACATTAAGGAAGAGTAGAAAATCGGTTACGAAAACGCAGTCACCTCAAATCAAATGAAGGGGAGCTCGAGAGGGTAAAGCACTCTCTATCCCCGAATTACAGTTAAAGATATATGAAGTTTTACAAAGACTGAAAGAAATTTACATGTTTCAGAGATAGGTTACATATTAAAGGTTTCGGACCGGCCCCGCGGGTTAAACTGCTGAGGTAGCAAGAAATAAAGATGTTAAACGGCCATTACTTTGTTGAAGAGCTGCTGCCCGAAGGAAGAGGCGCTACCCGCCCCCTGCTACACTTCCATACACTAAGCTAGATGTTGTTGAAGTGGCGAAGAGCCGTAAAAGTCAGCAGTTTTTAAACCCTCGGGGAAGATTCGAGACTTTTCGTGAATAAACACGCCACACCCTCTTTCTTTATTGGTTGATATCAAAAGGTACACACAAAATCGAAGAATAAACATATGATTAGTCAAAAAATTAATTACAGAAATCTAGGATTGGATAAATTCAAAACTGGCGGAAAGAAAAGATTAATACTGCCAACCCACAAACGAAATAACGAAATTTAGTGAAGAGAAAACTTATGAATACAAAATTTCTTCAAATAATGTTCTTTTACTTCGCACCAGGGTGCATGGTCATAGTTTATGGTAGAGACATCTATAAGAGTATGTCCACACTTCTTGATCAATGGAAAACAAAACACGTTGAAATCCACACAGTATTGACAACTTGGCAATCACAAAATTTTACTGAAGTGACATCTGAGGAACTTCTGATTTAATCCAGTTTTTAAAGTTCAGAGTTTCTCCTGTAGAGGAGGATTTATTGGCGCAAGATTTAAAATTGCGGCGAAGTGGTGTACCGCCCGGTACAGACCTCTCCCCCAAAATGTCCTTCCAAGGGGAGACACAGAAGAGTGTTGAAGAAAATTATTTTCCAAAACAAAATTCCAAGTTTTTGTTTAACCAAAATGAATCATCACTTGAAGAAAATTTCTGCTTCCTTGCCAATAGATTTGGGGGAGGATGAGATATTAAGAATTTTCAAAGTCCGTAGGAGAATACTGAAAAACATTTAAAACATAAAAAAAATTAAATCTCCTTTGTTTTGAAGTAAATAGTTAGGAGTTAGTTGAACTTCGGCTTGAGAGTGTCTTTGTTGCCGTAGTATGTCAACCACACACGATGAAAATTTTGACGGGAAGACCAGCTGCCGCTGCCGATGTCCAGTCGAGGTCCTCCGGACCCCTAAAGTACCCTGAGATACCTCTCTCCCGCACTATGAGAGGGGTAGTCGTTGCGGAGGACGCTGCAGATGCGAAGTTTATTTACAGTCCCCAGATAATTTGGCGGTTGGTGTGCCGCACATCAGCCATTGCCGGGAGATAGACTCCGGCGCGCCGTACACAGGAGGTCAACACTCGAGTGGAGCGGGCCCTTACCCCACCACGGTGGCGGTAAGGCGACGAACGGCTGCCGGGCACTGAAACTGTAAAATCTCGGCGACAGAAAGTTGTTGTTGGTAACTTGTGCTTTAGGGTGCGATCTTCTTGGTGAGGCTGAGGGGCCAGCTGCGTGGACATATTTAGAGCCACTGGTATGGTTTAGCAGGAGACGGGAGCTTGGTAATGGCCGCACAGGAAAGAACAGCAGAATAACCAGCGGGTAAGGTCTTGCATACGTGTATAGAGCAAAAATTAGAACAAGGTGCAGAAGGCCTTATACAGTATTTAGAGAAAAATATAACCTTCAGAGTTCCTGCAAAATGTTATTGACAAAAGTTAACAAGGATTTTACACGGGCTTAATCTGTGAAATATGGACCCTAAAGATCCTCTCGGTGGCTGGATTGCTCACTAACAACGTAACCGGAGTAAGGAAATCTAAAATGATACACGGCCCATGAAATCTAGGGGCAAGCTTGCCCACGGGAACAAAGTTCTTAATCATTACTTGGTCTCCTACTTTTAGATTGGTGGGCCTCCGTCCACGATCATATCTTTCGCTAACCTTTTCATGGGAAACTTTGAGATTGGTCTTAGCCTTCTTCCATAGATCTCTAATATGATCGGCCTCTATTGTCTCAGATAGAATATCAGTAATAGACCAAAGGTTAGAGAGCGGCGTGTTGGGTACAAACTTAAACATCAACGAAGCTGGGGTGAACTTATGAGATTCATGAACCGCCGAATTTAAAGCGAAGGCCAACCAGTGCAGGGATGTATCCCACCTGGAATGATCATCATGATGATAGGCGATAAGAGCCGGCCTCAGATTACGATTGACCCGTTCAGCCAGAGATGGTTGAGGATAATATGCAGAAGTAGTCACATGAGAGATGGACAGATCGAAAGAGAATTTACGAAAGAGATTGGAGGTGAAAGCTTTAGCATTGTGAGAAACAATATATTGACACGGACCAAAAGAAGCAAAGATGGAATTTAAACACGAAATAGTGAACTGAGCGGTAGCCAGCTTAGTCAGAAATAACCAGGAAAATCTTGCGAAGACATCTACACACACGAAAATTAATTTGTTGGCGTTCCCCTTGGATAGGGGGAAGGGTCCTACGTAATCGATATAGAGATGTTCCATGGGGCGCGACGCTTGGTGTGAAGACAATAGACCTGGCTTAGTGGACATGGCGGGTTTACTAAGCAAAGAAGATCTACAAGCCTTTACCAATTCACGAATTTCACCGTCCATACCTTTCCAAATGAACATTTCTCGGATCTTTTCTCGAGTTTTGAAGATACCTAAATGCCCCCAATGGGTTCTCATGGTAGTACTTGAAGATCATGGGTACAAGAACAGCTGGAACCACAACTTTCATTTTCCATCATGCCTCGACGGGCTACCCCATTCCTCAACTCATAAGGGACGACATGTTCCCCAGAAGAAAGGGTTTCCATAATAGGAGCCAGCACTGGATCTTCACGTTGATATTTTTCAATATCCCTAAACAACATGGGGGCATCCGTTAGAATGGCATTTACACCAGGAGATATGGAGTCGGGAAGTGAAGAACTGTCTTCCTGTTCAAAGGGCTCTACATCATTGGAAAACATACGGCTTAGTCCGTCCGCCACAACATTTCCAGACCCTCTCATATGCCTAACATTAACTGGAAGGCAGAAATTCTGATGGCCCAGCGGGCTATACGACCAGTACGACGCGGCCTAGCTAAGACCCAGCTTAAGGCTTGGTTATCTGTCTTCAAGTCGAACTTGACATGTTGCAGATAGAGGCGGAACTTTTCTAGTGCAAATAAGACTGCCAAACCTTCAAGTTCATAGATGGAATACTTGGCTTCTTGAGCCGACAAGGTCCTACACGCATAGGCGATGGGTTGCCTACCTAGATCAGTCTATTGAAGAAGAACAGCCGCCACCGGCGACGACGACGCGTCGGTTTGCACAATGAATTTCTTTGAGAAATCAGGCATGGCAAGAACAGGGGCATTACAAAGAGCAAGTTTGAGGTCTTCGAAAGCGGCTTTTTGAGAAGACCCCCACTCAAATTTGACGCCTTTCCTACGAAGTAAGTTCAAGGGCGCCGCTCTATTAGCGAAGTTAGGAATACATTTCCTGAAGAAATTCACCATGCCAATGAATCTAGCAATACCTTTTATATCCTTGGGAGGTTTAAAATCACGGATAGCCTGTGTTCTAGAATGATCCACTGCGACACCATCGGGCTACACAATATGCCCTAGAAATGACATAGAAGGCTTAGCGAAAGCAACCTTTGATAACTTCACTGTTAACCCTGCTTTACAAATGCGATTAAGGACCTCTTTGAGATCATCAAGATGTTCTTCAAAGGTCTCGGAAATTACGACGACATCATCAAGATAATGGTATAAGTACTCAAATTTGATGTCGGAGAAGACCCTATCTAGCAATCGCGTAAGAACAGCTGCTCCCGTGGGGAGCCCGAAAGGCACGCGGTTGTACTCATACAAGTTCCAATCCGTGGCAAAAGCTGTAAGATGTTTGGATTCTTCAGCTAGAGGGATCTGGTTATACGCCTGATTGAGGTCTAAGATGGTGAAGAACTTAGCTTTTCGAAACCATGAAAAACAAGAGTGAAGGTCGGGAAGGGGCACAGATTGTAACACCACTTTCCGATTTAAATCCCTATAGTCAATCACAGGCCTGAAGCTACCTTGGGGTTTCGGGACTAAGAAAAATGGGCGATGAATACGCCGACTTAGAGGGTCGAATTGTACCATCTTTTAACATTTGATCTATGATCTCCTTCAGAGCCTTCATTTTAGGTGAAGATAGCCTATAAGGTGGAAACCTAACAGGGATTGAATCCGTAACCTCTATCTTGTATTCGATAAAGTCAGTAACACCAAGAGTATCAGAGAAAACATCCGGAAACGACTGACACAACTTACGAATACTCTCAGCCTGCTCCTCAGGTAGATGTCTAAAGTCTAACAATATCTCATCCTGGGTAGGCGAAACAGTTAAACATGACACAGAATTACATTTCAATAAGGGGATTTTAAAATTATTGGCAAACTTGAAGGTGCACGACTTGCTCTGAATGTTGAGCACTAGACCGGTGTGCGACATGAAATCCGCTCCTAATGTAATGGAGCAAGATAAGTGCTTAGCCACAAACAGTTTAACTTTCCAAGTAAATTTAGCAATTATAATTTTTGCATACAGAAAACCTAAAATTTCTAATGGAGACGAGTTAGCCGAAATGCATTGAACCGAAGACGAACTATAATCAGAAAATGTACAGATAGGCCTTTAATTTGGAATACCACTCAGCGGAAATAATAGAAGACAAACTCCTGGAATCTAATAGAGCTTTAACAGGTTCATTATTCAATTCAAGTTTGAGAAATGGTACAGGTGCAGGGGTATCCGCCGCAATCCCAAGACATTCTTTGGGACCTTCAAATGATAAATTACGAGACTGACTTTTCCCTGAGATTTGGTCGGATTTAACAAGGGCTGAGCCTGAAGAAGGTGGGCACGCCGACTCAGCCGATGCCACTAGTCACTTTTGCTTATTGGCGTTGGTGGAAGTTGCGCCAGAAGTTGAGTAGGAGGGGGTGCTATTAGTATTAGGGCAATTATTGGCTATACGGGAAAACGAGCCGCATTTAAAACAGCCTTGGGATGACCCTGCTCCATTCCTTGTCCCATTGGATTTGATCAAAGTGCACTTGTTCCGGAGGTGATCCGTCGACCCACAAGTATAACATTTGCGCGTAGTAAAGGTTCGGCGAGGTTGAGGCCGAAAATTACTTGAAGTTGGAGGGGGCTCCTTCGCGACACGTAATGTGTCCGCATATCTAACTCCTTCGGCTGATACAGCCATAGCCTCTAACTCGACAAAAGTTTGAGGACGCGACGCAAAACACAAATATGACTTGTATGATGGGGAAATGACTTCCACAATGGCGTGCACAATGTGATCTTCAGGGAATTGATGAGCAAATACCCTCGTGTAGAATTTAATGTCTTGGATGAAGTCTGCCAGGTTTTCATCCAATCGCTGTACTCTGTAATAGTACTTCTGTATTAATGAAGACCTCGCTCGAGCCGGGATGAAATTAGCTAGCAGATGGGCATGGAAGTCTTCTGTAGATGATTGTGCAGCAATTGCTCTTACTATCTTGTCAGAGAGGACACCTATGGAGTAGGGGTAAATAATTTGAAGAATTTGAGCAGAAGAGAGGGAAAACACTAGAGCATGATCTTGGAATTCAACTATAAAGCTTAAGAATGCAATGACATCATTAGTAGAGTTAACGGAAAACTTAGAAATACCCCTGAGCAACATTGCTAAAGGATAGAGCAACCTGCTGAAACCGGGTGACATAACGGGTAAAAGCCTAGGGGGTGAAGAAGCTACTTCCGAGACTGCATTATTCAAAACAAAGGGTGGAATTGCTGTACGACGACCGGACTCGGTTTCTAATGGGGCAGATGTTAGTTGGGCTCCTACAGATTTTTTCCTCCTTGGAGGAATCCTCCTCACTTACGATATTTACGACCGCGGGCTGGTCGGTTTTGGGAGTAGCAGATCCAGATAACAATTGACTAACCTTGCTAGACATTCTAGAAAGGTGTTCGGCAAGAGCACTAGCCTCCTTACCGTGAAGGTCATTTAACTTAAGCGACAATAGATCACACACCCTATTATAAAAATGGTTTCTATAAAAATAAATCTAATGCAGGAGTTTAACTCTCTCTGCAGTTTCCTACTTTGCTCACTGGTAGCTTCCAGCAACACATCACAACACGGTAGTTAAAAATTAGAAGTATCAGTGTTTGAAGCAGTCTTATTTTTAAGTTGAGAGGTAATATGGTCTGGTGAATCTTAAAGGGATGAAGTGATGAATGAACTTTCCTGCATACATTAGTGACATGCCCACCCCAGTTCATAGTTTCATTCTTGTCTGACGTGTATTCAATGAAAAACGAAGACAAGCCTTGAAAACTTTTAAATCCACCTTCCATATACATATTTCTGCATTTCAGTTATGGAATGCTATCCGTGCTCTCACTAGGGCTTCCACTCATATCCCACGCCCTCATATCACGTCGAATATTCTTAATGAATTTCTAACATCCCTAATTCCAGATCATGTAATCCCACCTTATATCCCAGCTTTCTCTGCTTCCAGTAGTCGATCTTCAGTCATTTTTCGTCCCGTAACTCTCCCAGAGCTTACGTCCATTCTTAACTCTTGCACATCGTCCACACCATGTCCTGATTACATCTGATTCTATGTTACAACAATTACCGATCAAAGCCATACAAGTGCTTGTTCAGTACTTTAATTTTGTCTTAACAACTATGACTCCTCCTCCGGAATGGAACAATTTTTCCTAGTTCCGGTTCCAAAGCCGTGTCGTCCAATGACCACCGCTCACAATATTAGGGGAATAATCTAGGTATCTTGTCTACGCAAACTATTTCTCAAAATCATGCTCCAACGGTTTTTATGGTACTTAGAGTATTATTCCCTTCTTCCAAAGCATCAGTATGCATACTGTAAAGGTAGGAATGCTCAGGATGCGACTAATATGCTTATCATTGATATATTACTAGCTAAATCTAGGAAACAGCAAACTATTGCTGTATTCCTAGATATACGAGGAGCCTTTGATTCAGTCCCCCTGAATATGTTATGTGATGTGTTATTACAGAAAGGAATCCTGACCACTTTCATAACTCTTCTACGCAATCTGTTCTGTTAATATATCGCACTCTTTTCAAACCTCCTCTTACACTACAATTCCCTCGTCAAGCTACTGTCGGCCTCCCTCAAGGTGATATATTCAGTTGAATACTCTTTGCATTATATTTACCCGACATTGAGCAACTTGCCCTCCCATCTGCGAGAATTCTTATGTATGCTGACGACATAGTTATCTATTTTTCCCATAAAGATGTGGATGTTGCTCGAAATTGCATAACAAAGCTCCTGATTAAAGTCCAGTCTTGGTTACACACTCATGGGTTATCCTTATCTCCCGATAACTTCTCTGCAGTAATTTTTATTACCAAGCGGGTTTATAATTCAGAAACTTTACTATTCGATACATATGAAATTCCCGTACGTTCGCATCATAAATATCTTGGCATTATACATGATCGTAAATTACACTTTACCCAACATTTATAACTCATACGAAACAGTACTGCCACATATATTAACCTACCAAAAGCTACTACACGTCGTTCCTGGGTAGCTGATCCTGTTAGAGCATAATTAGTATACTGCTCCACCATCCGTGCTAGCTTTGACTACTGTGCACATATCATTGATCTTGCATCACCATCCTCCCTTCAATCCCTCAATACGATACAAAATCAAGCGCTACGAGTTTGTTATGGTGCATTATATACCACTCCTACTAATGCATTATTAGTAGAAACTGGTGACCCTCCTCTTCTGCTTCGACGCAGATTTCTTGCATTTAAATATCATCTCAAACAAATTCTCGTGATCTCCAACAACCTTGTCCCCAAAATACAACTACTCACTCAATCATTCCCATCACGTCTCACACAAAGTTGCCGAGCCCCTGCCTTAATTTGGGTATTTGAGTCCGTTTCCCCCATTTAAACCTAATATTATTCGTAGTCATGTGTTACCATACTATTCTGCATCCTATGCAGTGATTCAATACACTCTTACTACTATATTTTCTAAAGAATCACCCTTCTCTATGCTCCCTCACCGGCTTTCATATTTTCCTCTATATTCTAAAAAAAGTTCGTATTTCATCCATTAATGCAGGTAACAACTTTTGTACTGATGGATCGAAAAATTCTTGTGGTGTTGGGGCTGCTTTTTACTACGAACAAACTGAGTATGGTGAATTATATCTTTTATCGTCACATTTTTCTATTTTTTCCGCAGAATTCCTTTCCATACGACAAACGTTACTCTACATAAAAATGCTTCTATACAATCTGCTCATATATTTACTGACCCCCTATGCCTGCTATGAACACTAAAATATAATAAATCTACTCTCAATTGGTGTGTACACTCATGCTCATAAATTAGGGATAATTGCAGATTGTGGTGCCAAACAACGTGGCACAACACAAAACTGGTGCTAATAGCATAGGCACATAGTGAACACAAACGAAACATATCTGTAAGTCTACGGTATTGGTGATAAGTTGAGAAAACCGTCACAAAACACATGTGCTACAAAACGCCACCGTTTCCTGCGCTTGTACCCAGACATCAATATGGGATATGATCACCATGCACACGTACACAAGCCGCACAACGGGTTGGGATACTCTGGATCAGGTAGTCGAGGAGGTGCTGGTGTATAGCCTCCCATTCTTGCACCAGTGCCTGTCGGATTTCCTGAAGTGTCCGAGGGGTTTGAAGACGTGCAGCGATACGTCGACGGAGAGCATCCCAGACGTGCTCGATGGGGTTTAGGTTCTGGAGAACAGGCAGGCCACTCCATTCGCATAATATCTTCTGTTTCACGGTACTCCTCCACGATGGCAGCTCGGTGGGGCCGTGCGTTATCATCCATCAGGAGGAAGGTGGGACCCACTGCACACCTGAAAATGCGGACATACTGGTGCAAAATGACGTCCCAATACACCTGATCTGTTACAGTTCCTCTGTCAAAGACATACAGGTGTGTACGTGCACCAATCATAATCCCGACCCACACCATCAAACCACTACCTCCATACAGGTCCCTTTCAAGGACATTACGGGGTTGGTATCTGGTTCCTGGTTCACGCCAAATGAGAACCCAGCGAGAATCACTGTTCAGACTATACCTGGACTCGTCCTTGAATATAACCTGGGACCACTGTCCCAATGACCATGTACTATGTTCTTGACACCAGGCTTGACGGGCTCTCCTGTGAACAGGGTTCAGTGGAATGCACCTTGCAGGTCTCCGGGCCAATAAACCTTGTCTGCTCAGTCGTCTGTAGACTGTGTGTCTGGAGACAGCTGTTCCAGTGGCTGTAGCAAGGTCCCGAGCAAGGCTACCTGCAGTACTCCGTGGCCGTCTGCGGGCACTGATGGTGAGATGTCGATCTTCTTGTGGTGTTGTACACTGCGGACGTCCCGTACTGTAGCGCCTGGACACGTTTACTGTCTGCTGGAATCGTTGCCATAATCTTGAGATCACACTTTGTGGAACACAGAGGGCCCGTGCCACGACCTGCTGTGTTTGGCCAGCCTCCAGTCGCCCTATTATTCTACCCCTCATAACGTCATCAATATGTGTTCTTTGAGCCATTTTCACCACACAGTCACCATTAGCTCGTCTGAAAACATCTGCACACTTACTCGCTGCACCGTACTCTGACATGCACCAACACACCTCTGCGTATTTGGACTGCTGCCAGCGCCACCGTGCGACGACCGCAGGTCAAATGCACCACATGGTCATACCCCGAGGTGATTGAAAACAGCAAACCGCCCACCAGAGCATTGTTTGACCATGTATCAGCAATATTCTTAATTTCTGAGCATGAGTGTATATAACGTAAAGCACATCCTATTTAATTTACATCAATTAGTTGTCCAAGTCACACTCATTTGGATACCGGCACATAAAAATTCCCAGGTAATGAAAGGGCTGATCGATTAGCAAAAGAGGCTTCACTATTACCTACAAACCCAGCAACATTTTCTGTTCCAGCCTTAGATTTCATATCTCTGTTAAAATCACAACAAAAACAATTATGGCAACACATATGGACAACATCTGCACGTGAGAAGCGAAACTTCTATCACAGTCTACAACCACTATTACCTACTACTTTCTGGTATCAAAACGCAAACTACACCCGTCGACATATCATCAATATCTTACGCCTTCGCTTTAATTATGCTCTCACACATCTATATAAATTTCCATTTCGTTTACAACAACATCCCCTATGTAATTGTGGATCTGCAGATGCCGATATTAATCATCTCATTTTTCAATGTCCGTTGTATAACTCCTCTCGCCACAGCCTGTACTCAAGCTTAACAACTTTAAATTATCCTTTCCCCGCGTCAATTGCATGCCTGGTATACAAGCCCTCTCACACAATAATACCGTAAGTATATTAAATCAGTTCTGAGATCACTCTAATTTACAACTCTAATCGTTCATAACAAACATAACTTGACATCATTCAATTGTTTCATAATATTTTCCTTCAAGCTCGTATACTTCATAATATATATATCCTCATCTTGACTTGCGTCCCCCTACAATGCCAGCTTTTAACCCACGCAACATAGGTACTGTATATTGTCATCTGTCCGCCTCCCCAATCGCGTGTACACTTTCATTGCCGTCATATCATCACACAGTCACGCCCCTTGGTTATTTGTTTCCTCCCTCTATGTCCCCAATATAAGTTGACCAGATATTAATTTCCCTTTCCTACTTATCCCTTATACGTAGACCCGGCCTTGTTTGTTGTCTAAAATGTCGCAGAGATGGATCACTCTAGCGTAGGGTGACCAGATATCCAGAGACAAAAAGCAGGACCTGACCGTAAATATGATCTAGCAGCGAACTTGATCGCCAATTTTTCTCGTTCCCGTTAAACGATACCAAGCGTAAAAAGCATAGAACGAATAATGCATTATTACTCACTACAGCATGATAAACGTTTTAAAAAATGTGATTTTTAGATGCTATATAAAGGAAGTAATATGTTCCAATAACAAAAATTACCAAATGTTATTAACCTACTAACCTATTTGTTTACATTACAACACACAGTGTTACATTAGCACGTTGCAGCGTGAAGTCACAGTGACAGGCTCTCGTACTTTTCACTTGAATGAATTGTCTTCAACAACTTTAAGTTTTCACGCAGCATGTCATAAAACTCTACGCAGTTATAATCCAAGTTGCACCTAGTGATTACCATGTATTTTAAACTTTCAGGCTTTAGCCTGGATTTTACATCTGTCCAAAGATTGTGCATTAATGAAAATACCCGTTCTGTAGGAGCATTTGTTGCAGGCAAGCATAACACAAATTCTACATCACCTATATTCCTGAAGCCAATATTCCTATCTTCAAAATTAGTGAATATTTCCACCCACCTCAAATGAGTTGGTGTACGAGCCGAATTCCATTCCTTTACTTTAGTAACTGTGACATATTCCCTGACATTAACAATCTCATCAAAAAGCATTGTATCACATATGTCTTAAGTATAAAATCTAATGACCTATGTACATCACTCCATTGAATTAAGATCTGCCCAAATTAACACACTGAATTCAGAAAAATGAAAAGTCCACTGGTCTAAGTATTCCAAGCAAGTGGAGTAAAATATTTCAACATTTTTCTTGAAATGTGAAACATTAACTAAGCCATCATTTTCAAGGTTCTTTAGTTTAGATTGAACAACTGAGGGTACAAACACACAGTCTAGCCTATTTGAGAGCTTTTTCCTGAGATCCTCAAGTACTTTACAAGCATCCAACATAACAACATGTTGCCCCTCTAATAACTGAATAACACTGTGAAAAATTGCTGCTTGAGTATGCACAAAATTCAACCACAGCTCAGACAAGGGATCATCAAAGAACTGTTTGAATATAGTGTTGGACACCTGCTTTGTGATTCAAAATATGATTTCAGGGCCGGATGCAACTTCAGTACTCGTTCAATGGAAAGTAACAAGGAAAGCCACCTTGTTCTACTGAAACCAAGAACTTTGGAATACTCAATTTCGACAGAATCACAAAACTCAATCAAGGAGGCCTCACGTACAGTGTAAATGTGAAAATATGAGTAGATTTTTTTCACTACACTTTGAACACAAACTGGAAGACAGTCCACAGCAGTTTGTATTTCATTGTTGACTATGTGAGCACTGCAACCAACACCAACAATCGATTTCTCAAGAGACTTCTCTACGATGGAATAAACATTTTTAGAACCTTTCCGAGATGAGCCACCGAAGTTAGTATTAGTGTTGTCTGCATAAAGTCCAACAACTTTCCTTTCAAGATGAAAATCATTTAGCGTTTTCAGCACGAATGACGAAATAATGTCAGCAGTTTCCCCTACCTGTTCTTCAAAATCTAACAATTTTACCTGTACCCCCTTGTTGTAAATAAAATAGCGAAAAGAATGGGGAAATGGTTGGTGGATTTATGATTTGAAGAGTCTGTGTAGACCGAGACATAGTTGATATTTTCTAAGTCCTTTTTCACTTCAGATATCGCAAATGGACTAATCACATTAGTGACAATAGCTTCACATTTTGTCTTAGCACATGAATATTTTGGTTCGAAACACTTCTGAAGCAGTTTAGACGTGCAGTCTGCCGAGCGAAATGTTTGGTTATGTTTAACAGTATGGAATGCAAAACTGCCTTCAGAAGCTGCCAATTTCTGTTCAGCTGACCCCAGTTCAGCTCCTCGAAAGAAAGTAGTGAGAAATGAGCTGGAAGCAGCAGTATTGTCAGAGAGTTTGTGCTTCTTAGTATCCAAATGTCGTACAATCTCGCTTTTGCCGCCGTTTGCTATTGAAAACAAAGCTGAACATTTGGTGCAGCGAACGTCGCTTTTCGATTTATCTGGTACTATAAACGGGTAGAGAAACTGCAATTCGGCATTTAGTACACATTTGCCTTTAACTTTCTGCATGATTACCGCGGCTAGCTTAAACCACACTACCGGTACCTGATCATCTGGATAATCACCCGTACCGTTGCCTACGTTATACTCAAAGCCGTGAATGAGCTGTTGTCACAACGCCAGTACCAGCCAGCAGCTACTCAGTACACAACTACTGTTGAGAAAAGTGCTTATAATGTAACGTTAACACAGTTTAACACAAATGATCCAATTTATTTACATAAAACAAGTTTACAATTCACTGCACTGACCAAGAGATACATTGTACGCCATGATCTACACCACAACCAAAGATTACACAAACAAGATAAACAGTGTTGTGTCACTTGTAATGTTCATAGATATGCCAGTAAGATATGACACGGCAGTCCATGGAATAAATGTGGTTCCGTAAATCCTCCCACCTTGCAATTGTTATTTTCAATTGCAAAATACTCCGTACCACAACTGAAACACAAACACATAATACAATAAATAAATGAACACAAAAGCAAGGTCACATCAAGAGTATTCACAAATCAAGTCTTGATGGCACTTTAATTCTCCGCCCCCCTTTTGACAATTTGAATTCTTCATGTGGAGGCTTTGTCTCAGGCGAAGTGATAGTCACAGTTTCAGGCTGCTTCCAATCCTCTGGAGTTGTGTGCACCTCCAATGGATAGAGACGCTGGAGTGGTCTGATCAGCTCTCCCTCAGATGTCTTCAGTTTGGCTACTCTTGCTACTTCATCCTTCCCTGGATACACTTCCACGACGATCACGAGGGGCCAGTTGATGCGTTTTGTGGAATCTGCTCCTATCAATACCACATCTCCCACCTTGATGCTGTTGGTCTTCCTCTGGCCGTGGTGAACTAGGAGCGCCAAATATTCATTCCTGAACCTTTGTCGTAGGACCTCACGTAGTTTCTGGAGGTACCTACATCGTTTAACATAGTCAACCTTGTCAACTGCATCCAAATCTGGAGTCTCATTTGTAGGAATACCCTGCAGAAATGTTGCTGGTGTCAAAGGCTTTAGTTCAGACGAATGGTCCGCAATGTATGTAAGTGGTCTAGAGTTGATCGTCGCCTCGCAATCACACAACACAGTATATAACTCTTCATAGTACACAGAGGCTCGTCCCAAGATTCGACGCAGTAGTTCTTTCACTGTTCTGATTAGTCTCTCCCACCATCCTCTCCACCAGGCTGCTGTAGGTGGGATAAATTCCAAGTAATCTTTCTCACAGCCGAGCGGGTGACAATCTCATCCCAATCCAACGCTTTCAGGGCATTATTAAGTCCTATGAAATTGGTCCCGTTGTCCGAGTACAGCACAGAAATTCTTCCACGCCGGGCAATGAATCTTCTTAACGCCAGAATGAAAGCATCAGTTGTCAAAGACTGCACCAGCTCCAGATGTATCGCACGATACACCACACAAGTAAATAATACAACCCACGCCTTTTCTCCAGACTTTAGGTACAGCGGTCCAGCATAATCCACTCCCGAGACCTCGAAAGCTGCTGTTGAGCCCACTCTATCCTTGGGCAAAGGAGCAAAAGCTGGTGCCGTAGGACTAGCCTTGTACCTTTTACATTTGACACATCTTGCAATAACTCTTTTTGCCACTTTCCTAACTCCAAGAATCCAGAATCTTTCCCTGAGTCTAGCTAACAGCGTCAGTAGCCCTGCATGCTGTGATCGATGATGTTCGTCCCAAACCAATCTGGTCACGATGGCATGGTTTGACGGCAACAAGATGGGTTTCGTGAATGGTTCACTTTCTTCCCCAAAGGTAAGTTTTTTCAACCCTCAGAACTCCCATTTCATCCTTGAATACCTTGACTTTCTTCTCAAGTTCCTGCTCGTGATCTCGAAAGCATTCCTGCTGCACAACTCTCAACAAGGTGTTCTCGGCTTGTTGCATTTCTTCACCAGTGAGTTCACCTCTTTTTGTTTGTTTTACCTTAGTAAGGTTGCGGAAAAATTTGATGATCCAACCAATCATTCTGACTATCTTGACATAACTTGAGAAATACAAGAGGCGCGAGCAAAAGTCAGGTGAACTACACGCCACACTCGATATAACTGTCTTCCGTTTCTCAATATTGACTTCGTCTTCAGGTGCGGCAATTTCATAAAACGGCCACTGCTCTGGATTATCCTTCAGCCACCGTGGTCCTTCCCACCATTTGCTCTCAAAGAGTGCCTTTGAACTGCATCCCCTTGATAGAAGATCTGCTGCGTTCAGAGTCTCCGGTAGGTGGCGCCAATCATCAGTATTGGTGTACTGTCGTATTTCATGACAACGGTTACCCACGAATGTACTCCAGTTGTCCGCCCGATTTATCCAAGTCAAGGCTACTGACGAGTCGCTCCAAAAGAATGTTCTGCACCGTTGTAGTCCCAACGCCTCTTTCACTTGGGTAGAAATTCTGGTACCAATGACTGCTGCCAACAGTTCCAAACGTGGTATAGTGACATGTTTGACAGGAGCAATCCTCGCCTTAGCCTGGACCAACTGGACCGATACCTCTGCGCCTCTCCTTGCCCTTAAGAATACACAAGCTGCATAAGCAAGTTTGCTCGCATCACAAAATACATGAAGACTGATATTTTCCGCTCCCCAGTCCACTTGTACCATTCTCCTTGGAAGGCGACATCTAGCTAACCATTGCATCTGCTCCACCCAGTTCTTGAATTTACTTGTAATGCTATCCGGAAGCTCTTCGTCCCATCGAAATTTGTGTTTGCATGTTTCTTGCAGCATCAGCTTTGGTAGTAAGGTAGACGGACATGTGAAGCCAATTGGATAGAAAACACGCTGAGCCACAGACAACAGATTCCTCTTGGTAACTCGACAAGTGGTCATCGCAATGGTTTTGACATCACAGAGAAGCTCATCTGTAGTGACATCCCATGAGAGACCCAGGACTGGAACAACTCCATCTTGCATCGCAGTTCTGTCTTCTTGATGAACGGAGCTGCTGATCCATCCGCGAAGATCAAATTGTGCTGTAGACATCAGTGCAGTAGCTTCCCTCACAAATTTCTGCAGCTGTTCTTCATTGGCTACACTGGTAACACACTTGTCCACGTAGAAAGAGTCTCTGAGTCGCTCTGCAGTACTATTCAGTTCCTCAGGCGCATGTCTCAAGTGATGTGGTATAGTCGCACCCAGTAGAAATGGACTAGACGACACTCCAAATACATCTCTGCAGTGCCTGAGGAGTGCCACCTCTTTGTTACGACAGTCCTTCCACCAAAGAAATCTTAAAAATTCCTTGTCACGTTGGGCTAGCTTGATTTGTAAAACTGCCTTTCTGATATCAGCTGTCACTCCAATAGCATGTTTTCTGAATTGTATCAACAGCTTGGGTATTAATTCCACCAAATTGGGCCCTTTTTCCAGACAGCTGTTAAGTGAGTTGCCTCTTTTATCTTGGGCTGAGGCATCGAACACAGGCCTAATTTTGGTGGTCATACTAGATTCCTTTATTACTGGCTGGTGAGGGAGGTAGTGACCATCATTCTTGCTGGCAGAGGGTATCATTTCCACTATGCCCTCCCGCAGCCATTCACGAAAGATTTCATCATACTCTTCCAACTTGCCAATGGTTTCTAGTCTTTTGCTTACACTCAACAATCTCTTCTCCGCTAGATCGTAGTTGTCCCTCAGCTGCGGGTGCCCCTCTTTCCAGGGAAGGCAAACCTCGTATCTTCCTTCTTGGTCAACTTTCACTGTCTTCTCGAAGAATTCAAGTGTCTCTGCTTCTAAAACTTCTTTGTTTTTGACATCTGCCGGGTCGCTAATGCCTATGGCTTCAGGACGCCACAAATCAGTTACATTAAAACTTGCCATACAAAAGAGGTCAGTTACTGTATTGCAGTTGCTGAATATTCTACGCTGCCCCATCACCGTCCAGCCCAGCTTAGTTTCGAGAGCAACCATCACGTCATCTAAAACTAATCTGCAGCCTGTTAGCAGTTGCCCCATTACGTCTGCCCCAAGTAATATCTTTACCTCAGGAACATTATAGCCTACATCTGATAAGATTATGTTGTGGTATCGAAGCACTGGGTAATACCGCTGTGTCTCAAGCCGGGGTACAAAACCACAAATTTTCTGTTGGTCCGACATAGGAATGGTGCACTCAAATTTTTCATCTAAACTTCTAAGAGTAACTTCATAAATACCATGCACTTCTCGCCCTGTCTCTACTCCACCAAACAGATTATGTATTAACGTCTCTTCCCCTATCTTCTTCAGCCCAAGCTTGTGAACACTGTCCTTCGTGATGTATGATCTTTGAGATCCCGAGTCTAGTAACACTCTTGCCAACTTGACAACCTTGTCCACTGACACTTTAACTACCAAAGTTTGCAACAATGTCTGATCCTTTTGATGAGACAGTAAGTTCTCTGTTCTACCTGGTTCGTTTCCTTTCTCAACTGAACTTTTCTTGCTGCTATCGACTGGAATTATATCCTTTAAACCCTTGCACATAATAGTGTGATGCCCCTTGAAACAAATCAAGCACTTGAGTACAACTTTGCACTTTTTTGCACCATGGCCCACCTTGAGGCTATGAAAACATGCCCCTTTCTTTTTCAAAACTTCTTGTTTTTTCTCTGTAGTGAGACCTCTAGCTTTAAAACAGTCCTGAGACATGTGGTTCCCTTTATCGCACCAAATACATGCCCTATCACCCCTTTTCTCTTCACTCGAGAAAATTACTGCTGCTGTCGGTAGCTTTTCTTTGTTGTTTTGCGATGCACTCCCACAGCCACCTAGGAAATTAGAACGAGCCAGAAGGAGACGTTCTTCACTTTCTACCTCTTGTCTCAAAAATCTCAAAAGTGTCTCGAGATAATTAGATTGGTCACAATTCTTACATACCTGCGACATACGAGACCGCTCCCATGCTTTCAAAATGTCATCTGGTAGTGCTGATTCTACAAGCGGGTAGAGCATTGCCGCATATTTATCGCTAGTAACCCCTAGTGACTCTAGTGCCCTTAACTGGGTCTCCAGTTTATCAAAAAGACTCCGTAGACTTATATCATTTAGCATGCTACTCTTTTGAAGTACTAATTGCAAGAGTTCACGAACGTAAATCTCAGTCAGAAGTTCATCTCTTGCAAACCTCGATTTTATTGCTCTATAGCTTTCTGATAATTTGAAGCTGAGGGTGGGAAACTTTCCACGAGTTCTCTAGCTGACGTCCCGGGTACAGTAGCCTGGCAAAGGTATTGGAATTTATCCTCTTCCTCGATTTCGTCATCCTCATGTATCTTTCTGAACTGCCCCCAGAAGGCTATCCAGTTACGCACATCTCCATCGAACTGTTTAAGTTCCAATTTAGGCAATCTTAAATTTCTTTTACTGCTGGATTTACTAGAACTAGTACTAGCAATACTATTTGCCCCATTGTCACTGAGAGTGTCATCATGCAAAAAAATGTCATACCTGGTCTTTAAGGTTAACCACCTTTCGCGGTATCCCTCCATGATTTCGTATTCGGCAGCGATCTCTTCTTCTTCTTCGTGCTCTCCGGCGTACCAAACATTACGAATTTTTTCATCGAGCACGAATAATCGTTCAGCTTTGTCCTCGAAGATCTTGAATCCTGCGGAGACATCTTCTCTTGTGGGTTGTTCTGCATTTAACTTCTGTTCAAAGTCATTGCCAGCACGTGAAAACAATTGGCGCAATTGTGTTTGTTCACTTTTCAATTTTGTAATTTCTGCCATATTTACGCGGAAACTAGTCCTGTCACGGTCGCCAGATGTTGAGAAAAGTGCTTATAATGTAACGTTAACACAGTTTAACACAAATGCTCGAATTTATTTACATAAAACAAGTTTACAATTCACTGCACTGACCAAGAGATACATTGTACGCCATGATCTACACCACAGCCAAAGATTACACAAACAAGATAAACAGTGTTGTGTCACTTGTAATGTTATAGATATGCCAGTAAGATATGACACGGCAGTCCATGGAATAAATGTGGTTCCGTAACAACTACACTGCTCCAAACTGCTCTTCCCGCCGTAAAAGTAACGACCGCAACGACAACCGGAAACAGGAGTGTTTATATTTGTAGCTGTAGCCATCTTAAATTAAATATTCGTTATTTTTCGTTCCCTTTCATTCGTACAAAACATTAATAATTACATATACCATATTCTGCAAAAGAAATGAAACCATTTATAATGCAAAAATATTTCGCAGTATTTTCGCAGGATATTTTATATAAAGCAGGATATTTATACAATTTTCGAGCCTCTTCGCGGACCGCAGGATAGGGTGTTAAAAAAAGGAGTATCAAGCGAAAAGCAAGACATCTGATCACCCTACTCTAGCGTGAAGATTAGTATACCTTGTGTCCCTGTGATTTTCCTATATCTCCTAGTATTATATAAATACGGTAATCTATTCACTGTCACTTGTCTAGGTGCTACGTTTTCTAGTGAGCTATTTCAAGTGCTTTGGAACAATTTTGTGCAATGGTGAGTCAACTGCACGATCTCCTTAACTCCATCTACACGTACTTGTCAATCAGAGAAAATTGCGAACAGCATTGGTGTCCTACTTTATAGGAATTGTGTGCTAGTATAGAACTAGTACAATTATATATAAGTATTGTGTGTGGGTGAAATAACGAGCCCAAATCCACTTCAAGAACATGAGAAATAATACTTCGACTTGGTTGTCCCGTATGGCTTATGACTTCTATCCATGTACAGTAGTTAGTTGGAGATAAGTGAATTATACCGGATGTGTATGTATATACAGCCGAGGAACAACGCACTGGTTATAAATTTATTAGCTATTTGTGGTTTACTTTCGAAGTGGTTGACTTGCTATTTAATGTTCGTATTCATTTGTTGTTGTATTGTGCATCACGGACATATTGCGGCAGATTGTTTCTGTGGATTGTGCTGTTTCCCATAAGATTTTCTGTGTCAGGTAATTGCAGTTTCTTACGTTTTACACTGTATCTAAACCTTTGAACATGTTGCTAATACATTTGGAGTCTCAGTCTTCTACTTCTCCGTAAAGAACGTGATAGGAAAGCTTTATTGTTCCGTTCGGATTTAAACACGTCAAGAACAGGCGCAGGTAATTCTGTTTTTCAGCCGACTGTAGGCTCTTTACATTAAATATTACCCACCTACCGGTACAGTTCTTAGTGAGATTACATGCAAGTTTGTTCCAACGTGGTACCAAATTGATTCTGAATAGCCTGCTCATGCGCAATAGTATACATGCAGTTCCAACATACATTCAGAACTGGTTCTGCACTACGAGTTCCGAATTCATGCTGTTCTATGTATTATCTGCGCACTTTTTAGTGATAGATTTACACTAGTGATGGGCGAATGATACGGAAGTTCGAGCAGGCTCGAGTCGGCCCGATACGCTACGTAGACTCGATGCCGTATCGAACCTGTTCGAACTGTCAGGCGACACCACACATCGACTAAGCGGAGCGCAGACGGAAAATTCGTCCTATTAGATTACTACTAGGTATACTCAGTATATTTATGTGTGTGTGTGTGGGGGGGGGGGGTGAACACAACGTTCTCAGTGAACGGAAAGAGCATTTGTTTAAGTCTTTCTGGCAGTACGAACAACAGATTGGTAATATTTATTTCGTTAATATGTACCTTTGCATTTTACATTTTGTCCGCTCTTCAGAAATACGTTTCTGTATAACTTTGTCGTGTTTTGCAGGCTTAATGTTGTTAATCATTATTTTCAAGTACCGATAGTTAACATGTTTTTCGTATGCTACGAGCTATTATTTTCTCATTAATAATTAGTAATACATTATTATTTTATTTGCTATTGGCTTTACGTCGCACCGACACAGATAGGTCTTATGGCGATGATGGGACAGGAAAGGGCTAGGACTGGGAAGGAAGCGGCCGTAGCATTAATTAAGGGCTGCCGACGGTGGGGCTCGAACCCACTATCTCCCAATAATACATTATTATGTCCGCCTCTGTGGTGTAGTGGTTAGTGTGATTAGCTGTCACCCCCGGAGGCCCGGGTTCGATTCCCGGCTCTGCCACGAAATTTGAAAAGTGGCACGAGGGCTGGAACAGGGTCCACTCAGTCTCGGGAGGTCAACTGAGTAAAGGTGGGTTCCATTCCCACCTCAGCCATCCTGGAAGTGGTTTTCCGTGGTTTCCCACTTCTTCTCCAGGCAAATGCCGGGATGGTACCTAACTTAAGGCTACGCAGGTGAGGCCGCCTGGGCGAGGTACTGCTCATCCTCCCCAGTTGTATCCCACGACCCAGAGTCTGAAGCTCCCGGACACTGCCCTTGAGGCGGTAGAGGTGGGATCCCTAGCTGAGTTCGAGGGAAAAACCGACCCTGGAGGGTATACAGATTAAGAAAGAAAGAAAATACATTATTATAATAGACGAATTTGTTATTACTTCAGACAGAGCAGACAATGGCCGGTAGAAAAAGGTCATGGACTTGGGACTACTTTGAAGAGCTTCCAGACAAACGAGTAAAATGCACTCGATGTGATAAAATATTAAAACGATAGTAAAAATACATCGACGATGATAAGATACTTAAAAATTCATAATATTCGTCCTCCGTCGAATGACACCATTCCAAATGAGGGGGAGACACCTCCACGTAAACGACGTCGACATATGCAGGTAAAATATTCTTAATAGGTTCCGTTTTGTTTTTCATGAATAGCACAGTGGACGGCCGCTCGCATTTGACTGGCGAAAGGCTCAGAATGTCCGCCTGGACAGGGTCTACATAGTTTACTGTTGAGGTATACAGTTTATACCGATTTTACGTGCGTAAGCATTACGTTATGAAACCATCAATTTATTAATTGATTGGCAATTAGTCCGCCTCTGTTGTGGAGTGGTTAGTGTGATTAGCTGCCACCCCCGGAGGTCCGGGTTCGATTCCCGGCTCTGCCATGAAATTTGAAAAGTGGTGCGAGGGCTGGAACGGGGTCCACGCAGCCTCTGGATGTCAACTGAGTAGAGGTGGGTTGGATTCCCACCTCAGTCATCCTCGAAGTGGTTTTCCGTGGTTGCCCACTTCTCCAGGCTATTGCCGTGATTGTACCTAACTTACGGACACGGCCACTTCCTTCCCTCTTCCTTGTCTATCCCTTCCAATCTTCCCATCCTCCCGCAGGGCCCCTGTTCAGCATAACAGGAAAGGCCGCGTGGGCAACGTACTGGTCATCCTCCCCAGTTGTATCCCCGACCCAGAGCCTGAAACTCCAGGATACTGCCCTTGAGGCGGTGGAGGTAGGATCCCTCGCTGAGCCCGAGGGAAAAACCGACCCTGGAGGGTAAGCAGATTAAGACGAAGAAGAAGATGGGCAATTAAAGAAAACGATGCCGAAAACCGAAAAAGTAGCTAGTGAGTCGTAAAGCCAATAACGAACAATGGGGTTCTTTACTTCTATGGTTATGGCCCCAAACAGAAAATAAACACCCCTTACATCCTCGTTTTAAAGCGCTGGGGAAATCGGGCTAGAAAAATATAAGGGCCAAGAAAGAATAATAATTTTATTGGCTTTACGTCCCACTAACAACTTTTACCGTTTTCGGACACGCCAAGGTGCCGGAAGTTAGTTTCGCAGGAGTTCTTTGTGTGCCATTAAATCTACCGACAAGAGGTTGACGTATTTGAGCTCGAACCTCGGCGCGTATCGGGTCGGCTCGATCCCGCTCGAACACGGGTATCGTTTGTCCATCACTAGCTGTAGCCCGAGTTAGACTCCGCCTTCGGTCACGTGACTGCTCGAACTTGCTTCGAACAGGCTTGAACCTCGCCGCGTATCGGGTCGGCACGATCCTGCTCGAACACGGGTATCGTTCGCCCATCACTAGCTGTAGCCCGAGTCAACTGCGCCTTCGGTCACGTGACTGCTCGAACCTCGGCGCGTATCGGGTCGGCTCGATCCTGCTCGAACACAGGTATCGTTCGCCCATCACTAGCTGTAGCCCGAGTCAACTGCGCCTTCGGTCACGTGATGACTGCTCGAGCTTACTTCGAACAGACTTGAACCTCGGCCCGTATCGGGTCGGCTCGATCCCCCTAGAACACAGGTATCGTTTGCCTATCACTAGCTGTAGCCCGAGTCAGACTCACCCTCCGGTCATGTGACAGCTCGAGCTTGCTTGGAACAGGCTCGAACCTCGGCTCGTATCGGATTGGCTCGATCCCGCTACAACACGGGTATCGTTTGCCTATCACTAGCTGTAGCCCGAGTCAGACTCACCCTTCGGTCATGTGACAGCTCGAGCTTGCTTCGAACAGGCTCGAACCTCGGCTCGTATCGGGTCGGCTCGATCCCGCTACAACACGGGTATCGTTTGCCTATCACTAGCTGTAGCCCGAGTCAGAATCCGCCTTCGGTCATGTAACAGCTCGAGCTTGCTTCAAACAGGCTCGAACCTCGGCTCGTATCGGGTCGGCTCGATCCCGCTAGAACACAGGTATTGTTTGTCCATCACTAGCTGTACCCCGAGTCAGAATCCGCCTTCGGTCTTGTGACAGCTCGAGCTTGCTTCGAACAGGCTCGAACCTCGGCGCGTATCGGATCGGCTCGATCCCGCTAGAACACAGGTATCGTTTGCTTATCACTAGCTGTAGCCCGAGTCAGAATCCGCCTTCGGTCTTGTGACAGCTCGAGCTTGCTTCGAACCTCGGCGCGTATCGGGTCGGCTCGATCCCGCTAGAACACTGGTATTGTTTGCGTATCACTAGCTGTAGCCCGAGTCAACTGCGCCTTCGGTCACGTGATGACTGCTCGAGCTTACTTCGAACAGACTTGAACCTCGGCCCGTATCGGGTCGGCTCGATCCCCCTAGAACACAGGTATCGTTTGCCTATCACTAGCTGTAGACCGAGTCAGACTCACCCTCCGGTCATGTGACAGCTCGAGCTTGCTTGGAACAGGCTCGAACCTCGGCTCGTATCGGATTGGCTCGATCCCGCTACAACACGGGTATCGTTTGCCTATCACTAGCTGTAGCCCGAGTCAGACTCACCCTTCAGTCATGTGACAGCTCGAGCTTGCTTCGAACAGGCTCGAACCTCGGCTCGTATCGGGTCGGCTCGATCCCGCTACAACACGGGTATCGTTTGCCTATCACTAGCTGTAGCCCGAGTCAGAATCCGCCTTCGGTCATGTGACAGCTCGAGCTTGCTTCAAACAGGCTCGAACCTCGGCTCGTATCGGGTCGGCTCGATCCCGCTAGAACACAGGTATCGTTTGTCCATCACTAGCTGTACCCCGAGTCAGAATCCGCCTTCGGTCTTGTGACAGCTCGAGCTTGCTTCGAACAGGCTCGAACCTCGGCGCGTATCGGATCGGCTCGATCCCGCTAGAACACAGGTATCGTTTGCTTATCACTAGCTGTAGCCCGAGTCAGAATCCGCCTTCGGTCTTGTGACAGCTCGAGCTTGCTTCGAACAGGCTCGGACCTCGGCGCGTAGCGGGTCGGCTCGATCCCGCTAGAACACAGGTATTGTTTGCTTATCACTAGCTGTAGCCCGAGTCAGAACCCGCCTTCGATCACGTGACTGCTCGAACTTGCTTCGAACCTCGGCGCGTATCGGGTCGGCTCGATCCCGCTAGAACACTGGTATTGTTTGCGTATCACTAGCTGTAGCGCGAGTCAGAACTCGCCTTCGATCACGTGACTGCTCGAACTTGCTTCGAACCTCGGCGCGTATCGGGTCGGCTCGATCCCGCTAGAACACAGGTATCTTTTGCTTATCACTAGCTGTAGCTCGAATCAGAATCCGCCTTCGGTCATGTGACAGCTCGAGCTTGCTTCGAACAGGCTCGAACCTCGACGCGTATCGGGTCGGCTCGATTCCACTAGAACACAGGTATCTTTTGCTTATCACTAGCTGTAGCTCGAATCAGAATCCGCCTTCGGTCATGTGACAGCTCGAGCTTGCTTCGAACAGGCTCGAACCTCGGCGCGTATCGGGTCGGCTCGTTTCCACTAGAACACAGGTATCGTTCGCTTATCACTAGCTGTAGCCCGAGTCAGAATCCGCCTTCGGTCTTGTGACAGCTCGAGCTTGCTTCGAACAGGCTCGGACCTCGGCGCGTATCGGGTCGGCTCGATCCCGCTAGAACACAGGTATTGTTTGCGTATCACTAGCTGTAGCCCGAGTCAGAACTCGCCTTCGATCACGTGACTGCTCAAACTTGCTTCGAACCTCGGCGCGTATCGGGTCGGCTCGATCCCGCTAGAACACAGGTATCTTTTGCTTATCACTAGCTGTAGCTCGAATCAGAATCCGCCTTCGGTCATGTGACAGCTCGAGCTTGCTTCGAACAGGCTCGAACCTCGACGCGTATCGGGTCGGCTCGATTCCACTAGAACACAGGTATCGTTTGCTTCTCACTAGCTGTAGCCCGAGTCAGAATCCACCTTCGGCCTTGTGACAGCTCGAGCTTGCTTCGAACAGGCTCGAACCTCGGCGCGTATCGGGTCGGCTCGATCCCGCTAGAACACAGGTATCGTTTGTCCATCACTAGCTGTAGACCGAGTCAGAATCCGCCTTCGGTCTTGTGACAGCTCGAGGTTGCTTCGAACAGGCTCGAACCTCGGCTCGTATCGGGTCGGCTCGATCCCGCTTTTACACAGGTATCGTTTGTCCATCACTAGCTGTACCCCGAGTCAGAATCCGCCTTCGGCCATGTGACTGCTCGAGCTTGCTTCGAACAGGCTCGAACCTCGGCGCGTATCGGGTCGGCTCGATCCCGCTAGAACACAGGTATCGTTTGTCCATCACTAGCTGTACCCCGAGTCAGAATCCGCCTTCGGTCATGTGACTGCTCGAGCTTGCTTCGAACAGGCTCGAACCTCGGCGCGTATCGGGTCGGCTAGATCCCGCTAAAACACAGGAGGTATTGTTTGTCCATCACTAGCTGTAGCCCAAGTCAGAACCCGCCTTCGGTCACGTGACTACTCGAGCTTGCTTCGAACAGGCTCGAACCTCGGCGCGTATCGGGTCGGCTTGATCCCGCTAGAACACAGGTTTTGTTTGCTTATCACTAGCTGTAGCCCGGGTCGGCTCGATCCCGCTTGAACACGGGTATCGTTTGCCCATCACACGCGTAGAGAGCGGGATCGAGCCGACCCGATACGCGCCGAGGTTCGAAGCAAGCTCGAGCAGTCACGTGATCGAAGGCGGAGTATGTCTCGGGCTACAGATAGAACGTGCAGATTAGCAAACAGCATATGAAGTGAAGCACCTTTCACACATGTGTGTGTATAATATTTATATCGAAGGTGCGTGCTTTCACATATTACTACATTCAGTCATTGACGTATATCTTATGAGGAATAAAGGTTGGCCATAAAATTAGAAGGCTTAGATTATGATAATATGCAATGAAAATAACGAAGGATGTACCCGTAATATTCCCCCCGTATTAACAGAAGTATTTCCTCCCAAGGCAGTACTTGTGTGCCGTGTAACAACTGCACGTTGGACGCAACATTATGAATAAAAAACCAAACCAGACCCCATGGCGCAACAGCCCCGACGGGCCATGGCCTACCAAGCGACCGCTGCTCAGCCCGAAGGTCTGCAGATTACGAGGTGTCGTGTGGTCAGCACGACAGATCCTCTCGTCTGTTAATCTTGGCTTTCTAGACCGTGCAAAATTATGAATACGGTAATATTATTCTTACAATGCGATGCTTTGGGCGGCTAAGACAGGTGGCAGCGCCTCAGGCGAGGTTCTCCTTCTGTCCTCAATGTTGGGGGGTTTGAATCCACTCCTTGGGAGAGTATTACCCTTGTTGCTCGTATAGAAGACTTTGAGTAAGAAAGGATTGACATCTCATCAATCGTATACACAAATACATGTATAAATATTATGATGCAGCAATGTTACTGTCTGATTGCGTGGTATATAGGCTATATGAAACTCAAACGTGACTCACGATTTCAAGCTGTATCATTTACAATAATTCAGGTCAATCGGTTCAGTAGTTTTCGAGCCCATCTGGAACAAATAAAACAAGACATCATCTTATGGTTTTTAAAATCCTGATCCTACCGGGTATCGAACCCGTGACCCCTGCAACCAAAGGCCAACACGCTTACCATTGAGCCATGCACCCGAGCGAGAAACGTGTGAACAACAACTGCAGGTAAAATATACATTTTTAGTCTTGTAACCATTTCAATATGTAACTATTACGACACGTGAATGGTTTCCTTTTTCTGTCTTTATACGGCCCAAACAACACATTTTAGTAGAGAATTGGTTTATTCGGATGGAGGCATGTGTAACGAATCATTGCACAAACAAACATTTTGACTGTCTCCAATATATAGGTATGGGTCGAAATTATATTATGTACAAAATACACGGAAGTAACAGTAGAGAGGACGAACCGGTACTGTCCAGCATAAATACTCTTACATATCCTTCTCAAGTTTGCTGGGTGTTAGTAACAGCAAGGCGCTAGGTTGCGGCGCGCGCAAAAGCTCGAGCAAAGCTCGAACAGGCTCGAGCTCTGACGTCATCTGTTCGAGCAGCTCGAGCCGGGCTCAAGCACATCACTAATTTACACCCTAGTGCTGAAGTGGTCGACTTCGGTTATCTTCGAGATTCGTATTGGCAACCTTTGAAACACAAACTAGGAATCGCTTATCATCGCTGTGCGACATCTGGCGTACACTTTAAGTACTTGTACTGTTGTTGTTTACACAGCAAAGCCAAACTATAGAATTCATGCTAGGAACACGTTTCGCAATGGGAAATGTTATATAGTATTATATATTGTGTGTGTGACACAGTTGTTTGCTTAAAATAATAAAGGTTTATAAAATTCATATCGATCGATCATATTATCGATTCAATTCAGATTTCATTTCCATTCAGTTGGCAGTATTAATGGAACCCTTCTTACTTCTCCAACGAGTACAAAAATCTATCACTAAAAAGTGCGCAGATAATACATTTAGAACCATTTCGGAGCTAATGCCAGCAGTTCTCATTCAATACTAGGGGCTGCGTTTTCTATACATGCACATGTAATCCGACCAGTTAGTGATGCCACTACATACAGTACTTCTCATCTAAATAGTGAGGTCTTCCATCATCCGGCATTAAAGGTTTTTTGAACAATTCGTAGATTGTTTTGGGACGGTTCACAATTGCCATTTACTAATTTCAACAAACAAACAGTTCTGGAAGCATTCTAATTCGCGTATGCTCATTAAGATAATTTTGAAGGAATTCCGTACCCAGTTCAGAACTGTTGGAACAAAGTAGTTTATAGCCAGTTCGGAACTGTTTCTTGTAACGAAGGAACTCATAAATAGTACGGAATGGTTTGTTGTAACAAAGAAGCTCATAGCCATTTCAGAACTGTTTGTTGTAACAAAGAAGCTCATAGCCATTTCAGAACTGTTTGTTGTAACAAAGAAGTTCATAGCCAGTTCAGAACTCTTTGTTGTAATAGACATACAGTATATATTGTAACGTAATGAATAATGGTTTTAACGTTTTGGATAAAGTTACCAATGAGTACCTGGTTATCCTCTTATCAAATAATTTGTTTCATCAATGAGGAATCTGGCTAAACTGCTACTGAATTCAACATATTGTGTGGTAGCTCTTGAAGGGGCTGCTGACCCAGGTGAGGACTGTGCATTGAGAGAACAACTATACTTATAAAAATACATAAGGCACAGGGTTTACACATAGTTGCCATTAACAGCCAGGATGATTCACCTAGTTTTTAAGTGTGATGAATAAGACTGGGCTCCCCATTTACTACCCGAATGTTTGTGGATTGGAAACAAAACTGTATGAACTATATCAGAACATTCCTAATAGTGAATTTCAAATGTATATTTTAACTGAATCACCTCTGGACTCTAGTCTAGTCTTTATATTGAGCAGTACAGAATGTTCATAGCCAATAGAGCTGGCAGAGGGACAGGGTGGGGCGGCTGTAACATCACAGTGGTTAAAAGCAGATCATTTGCCCTGCATGTTGAGCAAGAATGAATAGTTTTGAAGTTTTGGTTGTAGAATTACATCTTTTTTTGTAACTATTGGCTTTGCATCATACTGACACAGATAGGATGTATGGTAAGGGTAGGAAAGGGCTAGGAGTGGGTAGGAAGTGGCCATGGCAGCTCTAAAGACAGTTTCCTGTGCCTTCCCATTTGCACACCAGGCAAATGCTGGGCCTGTACCTTACTCAAGGCCACGGTCACTTCCTGCACGCTCTTAGCCATAATGCCTTAAGTCCTGTCTGTGCCAGCGTGATGTAAAACAAACTGAAAGAAAAAGTCATTTGTTGTATAGAGGACAAGGTATAACAAACATGTACAGCGTAGCGCAGGATAGGATTATATGGGATGTACATCAAACCAGTCATTAGAATCACAGTGTAGTGGGCGATACGTAAGTTCCATAGTGACAGGCTATTCACAAGGGGTGTGCAAAGTAATCCCAATCTGCGGGTGTGGGATGTTCCGTCAGTGAAATTGTTTACCCCTGGGGTTCAGTTCCCAGCTAAAACTGGAGGTCCTGTGGCTATGAGCACAATATCAACAGTCATCTAAAACTACAGGTTTGACTACAAAACAGCAATAACAGTGTTGGTTGCTCATGTTTCAGTGCAAGGTCTGTGGAAGTAATCTACATCCAAAAACCGTCTATACCATCAAACACTATTTAAAATGGACTTGGAAATAAAAATCAAAGAGGAACCAATCTGCTTTGAGGAAACATCAAATACTTCATGTGTAAGTATCATTCCAGATAACTTAATAGTGATTACAATTAAACTTTTAGCTGTTGTCTGAGTTTGACTGATTACATAACTCTACTTTTATCTGTTGATCAGGAGATATGTGAATATCTTGCTGTCTTTTGCTAAGGCATATATGTATTTGTATACTGATCTCAAATTGACTAGATATATTTTTATTTTTACATAAATGCAGAATTTACAAGTATGCATCTTTTATTTTGCACAGCATGTCTGAAAGCTGAATTCATTCATTATGCTTTGAAGAAGGAGTGAGTTTCTCTTCATTTCCCTTTGCTTTGTAACTCTTGTCAGGGAAAATGGCAGTCTGAGTGGCTCAGGTTGTGGAGGGCTTGCCTTCTGGTTTCAAGTTGCCATATTAAATCCTTTATCTGCCTCTTGCGGGAACAGTGTCCGTCATCTTAGGGTTTCAAAATCCATATAGCTAGTTTGCATTACATGGACTCAATAATGATAACAAATTATAAGTTACAAATTCCATTATGGTTCATATTGACAATTGATGACTTTCAAAGGGTAAATAGTGAATAGTGTTGGTGTCAGTAATGAGTGCACATAAATTATGAGGAACATGGGTGTTATGACCATACACGAATGACATTTATAATTAAACACAAACACCTTGCTTACATAAATACTGTATTGAAAAGTGTCTCATGATACACTGACATAAAGCAACCTCTACAAAGAATAACACAGTTTCTATATAAATGCTGTGGTCGACATGCACGCATTCTAGTGGAATATAACAGTCTCCCATGCTTATTTTTGAAGAAGAGAATTTGATGATCATTTAAGTAACATAGTCCTTAAAGTACTGTGGCAGACGGTGTGTCCTATCTGGTCGGCAGGTTAGGTTTGGGGGTGGAGGTCCGTTTTCTTCTGCTTCAAGTCTTTGATTTTGCATGTCTTTTTCTGCCTCGAGTCCTTGATTACTCCCAGGGATTGGCTCATTCATCCAGTCAGTGAAGATGAAAGGTTGTTTATATTCAGGATGTTCTTGTTGACTTGGGCCTAATTTCTGATCAGTGATTGTTCCCATCTTCTTTGGAACCTCCATTCTAAGTATTTGGTCAATGTCTTTTGAGGCTATAACCATCGTCTAGCTGAATCGGGTAATGTAAATAACCGAACTTTCCAATGACTACTCCATACATCCATGACATTTTATTCCCTTCATAGAATTTCACTTGGACTCTGTCTCCCACGCTTAGATTGTGATGTCCATGAGTCTCCTCTTGATTTCCTTCCTGTTTAATTGGGCGAATAACGTCTAGTTTGATCTGTAATTGTCTGTTCAGGTACAGTTCAGCTGGTGATTTTCCACAATCTAGAGGGTTGGCACGATATTTCAGAAGGATCTCTTGCACTTTTCTGGGTATAGACAAGGGCTCATTTGACATAGCTTTTATTCAACGTTTTAGCGTCTGGATGTTTCGTTCAGCCATTCTGTTAGTTGCTGGATGCCCAGGAGCTGTGAATATTTGGAATATACCGCGTTCCCTACAGAAGGATATGAATAGGTCACTTACAAATATTGTAGCGTTATCAGAGACTATCGCTATTGGGAATCCATGAAATTAAAAATATTTCTCTTAATAGCTCAGTTGTCTTCACAGATGTCGGAGCTTCTCGAATTACTTTGATTTCTGCCCACCTGGATTTTGCATCAACAATTAGAAGGAAGTAGAAACCTTGAAATGGACCTGCATAATCCATGTAGACATGGCTCCTGTTGTCTGTAGCAACGTCCCAATGGTGAATTGGTGCTTTCGCTGGAGAGGATCGAATGTCAGTGCAGACCTGATAAGATTTTACCATTTTCTCAATATCCTTATCGATATTCTTCCAGTAGCAATAATGCCTTGCTAATTGTTTCATTTTTGTAATCCCCATGTGTCTGCTATGTAATTCCTTCAGGACTAATGGCTGGAGTTTTGATGGAATGATGACTCTTTGACCCTTGAATAAGATTCCATCATCTAGCGTGAATTCATTGTCTATGGATTCAGATGACATGAGCTCTGCTTTGATTTTTGATAACAATTCATCGTTTTCTGTTGAAATTCGAATACTGTCAGGATTTAATTCCGTGGTTGCTGTTTCAGCGATGGTTGAATAACAGAGTTTATGAACTTCGTCATTGAACACTATATCCCTTGAAATATGTGATTTAATGATTGCTGCTCTTGACAAGCAGTCAACGTTGGTATGTTCTGAACTTTTTTTAATACTCAACTTCATAGTCAAATCCCGAAAGAAATGAAGCATATCTTAATAATCTAGCAGAAGTCATAGCTGGTAATCTTGAATTCTGAGGGAAGATTCTGGTAAGTGGGCTATTGTCTGTTATCAACTTAAACTTGCGTTCAAATAGATACATATAAGAATAGTTGACAGCGAACATAATTGCTATAGCCTCACGATCCAGCTCGCTGTAGTTACGTTCAGCTGAAGACAAGGACCTTGAAGCAAATGCGATAGGCTTTTGAACATCACCAACAATGTGTGACAGGACTCCAGCAATACCTGTTGGACTGGCGTCACAAGCTGGAACCAGTAGTAGATCTGCATTATAAGATGTCAGCACTCAATCACTTGCAATCTCGTCCTTCAGTCTGGCAAATGCTGTTTCACAAGAACCAGTCCTATGAAACTTCTTATTCTTGCGGAGAAGCTGCCTCAAGGGGTAGGTCATAGTTGAAGTATTTGGAATGAATCCTTAATAATATGTTATCATTCCAAGAAATCTTCAAACATCGCCTGTATTGACTGGACGAGGCATTTCAAGTATTGCTTTAACTTTTGCTGGTGACTTCATGATTTTATTATATTCAATAACATGGCTCAGATATTCGATGCTGCCAGATAAAAACACATTCTTAGTATAAGAACGAAATGCAACATCTTATTTCTGGAGTTGTACGTGTAAGTCAGGCACTTCGAAACTAGAATGTTATAGCAAGGTAAAACCCGCTCCTGAATCTACTTCAAATCTCTGGGGTATTCCTTCTATAAGATCTGTAGCATAACATTTCTTCGCATGTGGATAGTTATGATATTGAAAAATGTCTATTATATTGCTAACACCGAATGTTTGAGTAATATCTTCTTCCTGAAGAAAATGAGAGTCGATTTTAGAATTCCTTCTCGTTGCTAACAAAGTACGTATGCACACTTTCTTAATGTGGCCGAGTTTCCCACATGAACTGTATTTCAGATTGTTAAAATCAGTCCTACAGTCCTTCGCTAGATGATTGTCTCTACCACAACGTAAACACATATTTTGAATTCCCAATTCCTTGTAGTCAATTTTTGACCTGGCCTTGTTTACCGGTGTTGCTTGGCTTTGATCATCGTGAGATACGTCCTGCCTTGATTTGTGATTGATTTTTTAAACAGAATCATTATAAGTACCCTTGTATACAGCTGATGGTGATAGTTCCTTGCTGTCTAATTTACATGCTTCAAGAGCGATAGGTTTTGTTACAATTTTGTTAAATTCTTGAACGTTTGCCTGAACTAATTGTTCACGAATTGAACTGTCAAAAATTCCCCTAATGAACTGTGCTCTTAGAAATACATCTGCAATGCTTACCTTACATTCACATGTAGAATTGAAGTCGCAGTCGATTGTAGCATGCCTTAATGTAGCAACATAGTCAGCAATAGATTGATTTTCAAGCTGGTAGGTGGATAAAAACCTGTGTTGGTCTACCAGAACATTCTTCTTAGGACAAATATGTTTTTCTAGGGTTTCAATTAAATTGTCATAATCGAAATCACTACGTGTTTTTGTTGTTGGTGAACACATTTTTCAGTTGTAGATAGTTTTCAAAACGTTGCCGGTAATTTTGAAAGTTCTTTGCTTGTGGGTTGAAACATTCAAAGGGTGGAATTAGAAATGTAGGCCTATTGGAATTAATAATAGGTTGAGTAGATTGAACTGGTGCTTGAGTTCTCAGTTGGTCTAAGAGTACCTGTTGATTGGCATGCATTGCTGCCAAAAATTGCTTAAACTGGTCTACATCCATGGAGAAATGTTTGAGTTATGTCTCCCACAAAAATAATTGAATGTTAGGAATATGATATTTACATAGTTGAGGTTATATACGTAACACGACAGTCGTATTCCCGTTCAGTCACTAATCGCAGAACATATTTGTATTCAGACACAATATTATCATTTTCCTCTGACGTTTTGAAAGTTATCCTCGTCGCCAATTATTATGACCATACATGAATGACATTTATAATTAAACATGAACACCTTGCTTACACAAATACTGCATTGAAAAGTGTCTCATATTACACTGACATAAAGCAACCTCTCCTGAGAAGAACACAGTTTCTATATAAATGCTGTGATTGACATGCGCACATTCTACTGGGATATAACAATGGGGCTTTCAATTCTTACTGAAATAAAATAATAGTTCATTACATCTGATGGAAAGGCCACTTATTCAAGTTGTGAATGTCCCTTTCAAATCTGTATATAAACTGTTTACTGGATGAGTTGGCCATGCGGTTAGGGGTCACAGCTGTGAGCCTGCATCTGGGCGATAATGGGTTCGAACCCCACTGTCCGCAGCCCTGAACATGGTTTTAGGTAGTTTCTCGTTTTCACACCAGGCAAATGCTGTGGCTGTACGTTAATTAAGGCCACAGCTGCTTCTACCCACTCCTAGGCCTTTTGTATCCCATCCCTGCCATGTGACATATCTGTGTCCATGTGATGTAAAGCAAGTTTTAAGAAAAAAGTAAAAAAATAAAAAAAAAACATAAATTGTTATTCATGTATTCTATTCAACTAAACATAATTTATAGATCAAATGGGTCTACTATACAGACACTTAATATCAGCTCCAAGATCAAGTCAAGACTCAAGAATACTTGGTTATTATAAGGACATTGGCCTAGTCCAACACCAGTCACAACAGTTTTAATGTGTTATTTTTGTTTTAATTTTAAATGTGTAGTCAGACATTTCATCACTGTTTTAGATTTAGGTTTTACTTAAGCTATACCAATTTCTAATTTTGTACTGGTGGTTATATGTATGCATGTATTTCCAATTTGATTAAGGCTGAAGATGACCTAATGTAGCAAGATCAAAACAAGTACCAATTATAAAAGATATTATATTAATCTAATGGTACTGAATAGGTGGTGAACCTTTCTCTATCCTTTGATAATGATAACAACTTGACAGTGAATTATTTTTTTCCAGAGACCATGACCTGCTATATTGCAAATGTGATATTAACGTTTTAGTATTTTAATAATAGTATATAATATTATGTTGTCAGGAGATGGAAAACATGATGTAGGTCTTTCTTTACTATTTAATTTAGCACATGAAAAGGATACCACATGTTGATATACCAGTGGTATTTACAGAGTTGTGCATTATAGTGCAGTCATGTTATTTTTGAATCTTACGGAAGATTGATATGATGAAGCTTGAAATGCTGGGAGTTTATATGTGACGTTTGTTTAGAAAATAGGCGAAGAGACTATGGTAGAGTAGGATATTCCCTTGCAAAGAGGGTTCATTCTTTCATGGTGTGGTAAGACATTTGTTTTGTTTTCTTTGGGCTGTCACACAGTGGTGAAGTAATTATGTTTATTCTGTGAAGGGATGATCTAAAGCAGCCTTGGTTTATAAAAATTTGCTTATGGATGTAATTATGCACAAAATATAAAGAATGTCTATGGGAGATACTTGGAATGAATAGTTTAGTCTACATAGTTTAGTTTGTATGTTTCAGTCTAGATTTTTCTTTAAAAATTTTCAGTAAAAGCATCCATACCTCAGGCAGCAGTATGCTGGCCTCTCATCGCTGGGTTCTCTGGTACAAATTCCAGTCAATTCACATAAAAATTTTAAGATTGTTACTGAACAAACTACAGGCTGGACAAGCTCTTCTCTATGTACTCTGGCCTTTCCTGTAATGTTTCACTCCAATATAATTTAATTTCACCTGACAGTCATTAATAATTGCCCCAGAGGACGGCAACAGGCTTTGGCAGCCAGCTCAGTTCCTCTCCTTGCCACTAGATGCCAGCATCATTCATTTCATTTGTGACCCAGTTGAACGACTGGCAACAGGCTATGTATGTTAATTGTTGTCTTTGGTATTATACAATGTGAAATGATATGTAGATTGCTGGGTGCAGTTTTAGCTTTGTGGTCTGTGCTTTCATTCCCTCAAGTCTCTCTTGCCCTTTGAGTCACTGAATGTTATTGAGGTTATTTACGTGAATGGTTTTATTTCTGATTGTAAGAGCAAGCAGATGCATTCTGTGTCTGTTTGAGATGACAGTTAAGGCTGGTTGGGAGTCTACAGGGATAGTGGGAGTGGTCACTTGATGGGTTGTCTTGAATCTAAACTGTGCCAATCAAAGGATGGAGGAATAAGCATTCGAAAGATACAAACAATTGTCAAATAAAATCGTAAGGACAGTGAGGGAGACAGGGGAGCACATGATATGGGAGTTTATCAATCCCAGTTCTTCTGCATCCATGTCTTCTCAGTCCCTGACGAGTTCTCCTTCCCAGCTTCAGTATGAAGGAGGGCATTAACACTCATTCAGCGGCCATCTTGACAGATCTTCAGTCTTGAAGCAGCAAGCAAGATAAATAGGGAGGAAAGATAAGATAAAGATAAAATAGGGGAGGTAAAATTTTTAGAAACAGGACAAACACAAAAGGTGCAATAGTTATTGGAGAGGAACAAACAAGTGTCACGTGAAAACGAACTCATAATATGAAGAGCATAATTACAGCTTAGTGTGGGAAGATGGTGCAACATGAAGAGGAGATAAAAATGAATACGAAAACACAAAAGGATGATGACAATTTCCACATTTTCATACACTGCCAAAGGTATTTTCCATGCCAAAACCAACTCTACATCCCTCTCTTCTGAGCCCCAATAGGCTGGCCTTTGCTTCCCAGCTTGATCAGGAGGGCAGACATCAGTTCTTCACTCTTGTTTTGGAAAATGTAGGATAAGAAGAAAGGCAGAAAAATACAAGAAAAACGAAGCATCAGATAAAGATGAAATATAGTTGGTTAAAAATAAGGAATGCAGGAAATCATTTGAGAAGTGATAACCTGTTGAACAGGGTCATCCAGAAGTTGTCTTAATCTCATTATGTAGTCATGAATACCAGCTGGTGTGGACTTGTATAGTGCCTGTACTGCATCCTCTACCACTGTTTCCACCTGTGTAGTTCAAGTTCACTTACTTGATATTACTTTTCTAGTGATCTGTTGTTGTTCATGCCAGGCTGATTGACTCAGTTTTGATTCTGGCTCAGTTTATTGGTATTTGAAGGCGTCGGCCTTGTGTCAGTAGTTTACTACATCTGTTCATATTTTATTTTTATTCATTGACCTCTTTTCTCAAGATATTTATCTCTGGCAACCATCTACGAGCAAAATATTTTCTTGGTAATAAAGGAAGAACACCGGTATAGTTAATTTTCTCTATTTCACGGTAAGAAGTTATAATTGATTTGTCAAATTCTTCCTTCATTTATTACTTTCACACAGTGTCATTCATCCCTTATGCTAAAGCATTATTTTGCATCACCCCTACACTACGGGCTATGATGTTACCCCTCACTGCTTCTATGTGTGAACAACATATTTAGAGGCAGTGTAACGTATGACAAGCAAAACGGGGGCCATCAATACATAAGAAATTCATCACATGATAAACATGTAAAGCAAGAAAACTCACCAGTACAAGGAACATCATGTAACAGATGTACCTTTTGAAGGCAACCAAACTCCAGAAATACCCAACTGAAGTGATGGTGAAAACAGGCCCATTCCCTGGAGAACAAAGAGGGTGTGAACAAGAATGCAAAATGAATAGTAATAAGTTCTGTACCTTTGCCTGAATGGAAGATTTGAGATCACTCATTACCATTAACAATATTTTTTATAAATTAAAGTAACTTGAATAGTACATTTGAAATGGTAAAACATGACATGATTCATGATAAGTTGATAAGTATGATGAAAATAATAAATTTCCTTTAAGTTAAGATAATTTTATCCCTTGATAAAATATAGTTTAAGACAGTTGGATTTTAACATAATTCACAACTCATGGTTAGAATCTGATGAATATTAAAATGGAGAATCCTTAATAAGCTCCCAATTTGCTGAAACCAAGAATAGGGAACAAATAAATAAAAATGTTATTTAGTAGAAAAATATTATAATTGAATGATATCACAAATAGAAGCTCACAAAATCTAAATCCTGAAAAAAACTTACAACATTTCCCACATCTAAGGAAATAAATTTATGCCCGCCATCACAGACATATCAATCCCTATTAACAATCTATTTCCAGTAAATAAAAGGCGATCTTCACACATAAACTCAAGAAGATAGTATACAATAAGAGTGGGAAGAGAGATATGTATTAAACACAGCCCCCAAAGAAAAGAAGGGCAGACATGATAAGGAGAAGCATAACCTGAATGCAAGAAAATCATAAGAACATAGTGTTATTTTAGATTCAGAATGACTGAAAAGCATTACATGGAATTTACTAACTTAATATATAATTTCATTACTTAAGCTAGCACAGGGAATGAGGTCACTAGGGACAGAAGTGGGCACATGGTAAGAACTTCCCTCACACACGAAGTAAATGGAATATTAACCTTTATAGTACAGTTCCAGATCTAATTGGTTAATTAAAGCTTTCTGTATTTATTTTCATAAGAATTATTGTAGTTACGCTATTTTAATTACAAATGTAAGGAATTCTACATTGTTTAATCAGTATCGCGAACATCTCTTTTATGGTATAATGCACAATTAGCTTTGTAGTGCCTGCAGGGAAAAGCAATGGCCATGCTTCCTTTGTGGAAGTTTCATTTCGTGCTTTCCATCTGGCACTTGGTAGATGTCTCACAAGTTTCCTCTGCATAGTACTGTTGTAATTTTCCTTACGTTGGACAGACTGAAGGAGCTTGAATATAAGATACTCAGAACATATTAATGCCCCTAAATACAATAGATTTTTGGCTGTGGGACAGCATATGCACGGCTATAATCACAAATTCACAGACTGAAAATAAGATATGGAAATTCTCAAAGTCATGAACGAAAGACCCCTCCTTAACATTACAGAAAGCTGCTTCATACACATAGATCAATATTTTAACCCAAATTATTACCATGACATTTCTGAAAAGACAAATATCCAGTTCGACCTTCTAATTCCTATTTATAGAAACATTAAACCTAAAATTAATAATTCAAGTTGTTCTGTTCACAGCACCTTCCCTCAGCAGGCATCTGTTTTCCCACATCCTTTGGCCCTGCCTTAAACCCCTTCCCTCCCTTCCTTTCCCAGCCCTCTTCTCTCTCCATTGCCCACTCTTTCCTTTTATGTGTTCCCTTTGAATCTCATGATCCTATCTCAACTCCTCCCCATTAGTAAGGCACACAGTAGGTCACACACCACATGCTGTAATGTAAGGTAAGTCTGATATAAATTATGCCATTTGATTTGCACTCTCTTTCCTTTTAGTTCATTAATTTTGACTATCATTTACTTAGGTAACTTCATGGACACCGTATTGAATTGCGAATTTCCACCAACTGCATTATGTGAACTACCAGCTATTAATCATATCTTTGTGTGCCATTTTTGACAATCTCTATTATCACTTTTGAAGATATTTTAACAAGAAGCGCTAAAATTTTATCGTGATGCAATCCGTCCAAGTAATTTAGAGTCTTATTTTAATTTCATATTTTACGTGTTTTGCACGTAGTTCAACCTTTTATTACCTTTTAATGCCATTTGTGTTTGTGCATTTGTTTTAGTCATTAGATGCATTTGTACTGTTTTATATTATGGCTGATGATGGGCAGCCAAGGCCGAAACTAGTTCCAAACAAGGTTCAAATGTAATATAAACATTGCATAATATAGTATTGAAAAGGTGAACCGTTAAAACATGAGTTTAATTATTATTGTGGTATTATGTGTCGTGTTTCTGCAGTGTACTTCCCATGTGGTTCCTTCATATTTCCCCGTGTATAGGGTCTGTTTTGTACTGTTTGGTCAGAATTTGTAACAACAGGTTCAGTTTCAATTCCAGAAAACTTTGTTTAATTCGCTCAACGTTATAACCGCAAATGTCAGTTGCATAATCTATATCTTTACCGGCTTCTTCCTTCCTGTTCATCTAATTTTTCACTTGATCTATCCATTGTAACAGTTTCTGTGCATTCTTGACAACCATACTTCAATATTTTCGAATATAATCAGTACTGTATATATATATAATCCGCTGGGGCCATCAAGGACCACGTTAAGTCTTGTTGCATTTGACACTGAACTTGGCCTTCTTTAGAGCCCAAATTTCCCTCATTTTTTGTGAGTGGGCCTGCTTATGCTCCTCTGTCCAAGGGGCACCGTGTCTTCTCTTCGGTTGCTCGTCTCGGTTTAGCCCGTTCGTCAATATTTTCTTGCGGAAGAGATCTCTGTCAAGGGCGTCTTCAGCTGAGATATGTAGCATTTGCAGGTCTTCTTTTGTATTTCTAAACCAGGGAATTGTGGTTTTGGGGTTTGAATCAAAAAGTGAAAGATTTCTTTAGTTAACTTTCTTCCGTCCATTCTTTTCAGATGACCGTAAAATCGTGCCCGTCTTTTTCTGATTGTGTCGGTAATTTTCTCTATTCTGCTGTACACTTCCTTGTTGGATCTCTTTTGATGGATTCCATTTCTGTACTTTGATCCCAAGATTCCTCTCACAATTTTGCGTTCTCTTTCTCCGGTTCTTCAAGGAGTCCTTTGTTGGCATTTAGAGACAGGGTTTCGGCTGCATATAGAACTACTGGCTTCAGAACTGTTTCATAGTGACGTATCTTGGTGTTTTGGGAAAGGCATTTTTTGTTGTAGATTGTGCGGGATGTTTGGTAGGCTATTTCCAGTTTGCTTACTCGCTCCTGAAGTGCTTCTTTGTCCAGTCCATTTTTCATGATGATCTCACCCAGGTATTTGAATTTGTCTACTCGGGTGATGTCCCCGTATTTTGTGTGGAGTTTTGGTGGAGCCTCTTTGATGTTAGTCATTACTTCTGTTTTCTCAAATGATATCTGCAAACCAGTTTGTTCGGCAATTTCCTTCAAAATTTCAACTTGAGCTCTAGCGGTTTCTATGTCGTTTGAGAGAACAGCAATATCATCGGCAAATGCTAAGCAGTCTGTTGCGATCCCCTTGGATTTGGTTCCTATTCTCAATGGACTGTAGTTGGTTTCCTGTAATCTCACCCGCCAGGTTCTGATGATCTTTTCAAGAACACAATTGAAGAGTATCGGGGATAGCCCATCACCTTGTCGGACTCCTGTTTTGATCTCAAAGGATTGCGAGAGACATCCGTGGAACTTCACCTTGGATTTTGTATCGGTCAGGGTGGCTCTAATTAATGCCAGAAGTTTCAAATCAACTCCAAATTAATTTAAGATATTTAGCAGAACTTCCCGGTCAATGGAGTCGTACGCTTTCTTAAAGTCCACAAAGACAGACACATACTGCTTGGACCTTATTGTACAATATCTGATGATCGTTTTGAGATTTTGGATCTGTTCAGCTATTGAGCGATCTTTTCCGGACCCTCCTTGGTATTCACCTATTTGATGTTCGACTTGTGCTTCCAAACGCTCCAGGGTGGCAAGTGATAGAATTTTGTAAGTCATGGGTAGCAAAGATATTCCCCTGTAGTTGTTGATGTTCTTCATGCTGCCTTTTTTTGTGTAATGGATGGATCAAAGCTATTTTCCAATCTTCGGGTAGGGTCTCCTTGTTCCAAATTTCTTCTATTTTCTTTTGCAAGATATCAAGTGATTCCTCTGGGGCATATTTCCATAGTTCTGCTACTACTGAGTCTTCGCCCGGCGCTTTGTTATTTTTGAGATGGGCAATGTGGCGCTTGATTTCATCTCTGTCGGGTGGTCTGGAATCTGGGTACCTGAGTAAGGGTTCCTTGGTCTCAATGGCGGTTAGCGGTTTAGAGCAATTAAGTAAGTTCCTGAATTAATCTGCCGGAATGCTGCAATTTTCTTCATTTGACCCCGCCAGTGTGCCGTCCTTTCGCTCAAAGCATAGAGATGGTGGTTTATAGCCAGTGAGTTTGCGTTTGAAGGCTCTGTAGTACTCTCTCCTTTCATTCTTCCTAAAGTTTTTTTTCTATCTTTTCAATGAGTGATTTTTCGTATTTACGTTTCTCAGTTCTGAACACCCTAGCTGCTTGGACACGTTGGGTTTTGTAGGTTTCCCAATCATTTTCTGATTTCGTAGAGTAGTACTGTTTCCACGCATTGAGTCTTTCTTGGAGGACTGATTCGCAGGTACCATTCCACCAGGCATGCTTTTTGTTTCTCTTGATTTCTGCAACGTCTTTGGTGGCCTCAACAAGGAGACTTTTGGCGTTGTAAAAGTCACAGTCATTTGGTCTAGCCTTCTCCTGGAACTCCTCGACCCTTTGCCGAAGTTTATCGTTGTCGAGGCGTGTGATCTGTTTGGTTGTCTTCCTTGTGTTTGCGGGAATTGGTTTGAATTTGATAAGAGACATATAATGATCTGAGGCCACATTGATGCCTTTCTTTACCTTGACATTCATAATCTCAGGGCTGTTTCTCCTGGAGATTGCAACATGATCAATTTGGAACTCTCCGAGAGCTTGGACGGGAGAACGCCAAGTCATTTGCTTTCTGGGTTGATGGCGAAAGTGGGTCGACATGACCTGCAGTTTGTGATTTTCGCAAATGGACACCAGTCTTGTGCCGTTGGGATGGTTCTTTTGTGAGCAGGGTAATTTCCTACAACTTTCTTGTACTTCTGTTCACGACCTAGTTGGGCATTGAAGTCACCCGAAAGAAGCTTGACATGGTGTTTGGGGGTTTTGTTTAATTTTTCATCCAGTAGGTCCCAGAAATTATCAACTTCGTCTGGATCAGACTTGTTCTTATCGTTTGTAGGAGCATGTGCGTTAACTAGGGTGTAGGTTTTGTTTGCGCATTTAATTGTGAGTATAGACAATCTGTCATTCACAGGTTCGAAGTTTGCAACCGATTTAAGGATCTTGTTTCTAACAGCAAACGCGGTTCCAAGCATCACAGCTCCATTGAGGATTCCTGTTTGCGTTTTGCTCTTGAAAAATTGGTAGCCTTCGGATTCAAAAATCTCTTCATTTGGGTACCTTGTTTCCTGTAGGGCCAGTATGGATATCTGATTTTCGTGAAGAGCTTTGGTGAGGGTTTTCAGCTTGCCAGTTTGTGTAAGTGAATTTATGTTGAAAGTTGCTAGAAAGGTTTTAGATTTTGGCCTGAGTTTTTGACTCTTCGGGGTACACCGAGACGCTCCAACTCGTCTCTTGCATGATGTCGAGTCTCCCCCAGAATCCGAACGAGATTCGTGCGCCGTGGTGTTCACGACGAGGGATTTATCCGAAGATTTACCCCCTGGGGTATGTTTCTTGAAATGTTGTGCCATCATGCTTTTTGACTTGACTTTGCTTTGGACGGGTACCCATCCTTTTACAACTAGGGTTGTTAGCCCTAGAGGTTGCCTCAAGATGTTTTCTGGCTTCTGGTCATTTACCAGTCTTCGCCGTAACCCTGGCAAGGGACCAGTTTTTATTCACGGTGGTATTTTATTTCCCTACTACCCTCTGACTCTGCTGGCGGCAGAGCCAGCGAGTTTCCCCAATTCCAATGGGACGCGCCCGATGGAGGTAACCGGTAAATCCCCACACGGGACTCTATATTTATATTATTCAACAATTCCCTAAATTTTAATGTACCATACTGCAAGATGAGGGAAAATCTGACTGAACTGGAAGGATGACAACAATGCACTGCAAACAGAAGTAACAAATCAACACCAACATGCAACAGTCACGGAGTGATGCAGAAGATAAGGAACTTAGAATACCTAGGAGAGACACAGGTGAAAATAATTTTGCAGTGCGACAAAATCAAGTATTTAGGGATTCTCTCACCACTCCCTGGTGTCAGGTTAATAAAAGATTGCCTTGATAATAATACAAGTTACCCATTAAACATAAAGTCAAAAAAATACAGGAAGGAAACAGTGATATAAATGACAAGAAATGGAAACAAGTAGCTCCAAAAAATTGCATTTACTGTACAATAACACATGTGGTTTCATAATCCCAAGCATTCCTTGAAGAAATATTACAAACAAGCTTTGTTTTTTGCTAGTTGCTGTACGTCGCACCGACACAGATAAGTCTTATGGCGACAATGGGACAGGAAAGGCCTAGGAATGGGAAGGAAGCAGCTGTGGCCTTAATAAAGACACAGCCCCAGCATTTGCCTGGTGTGTAAATGGGAAACCACGGAAAACCATCTTCACGGCTGCCGACAGTGGGGTTTGAACCCACTATCTCCTGTATGCGAGCTCACAGCTGCACGCTCCTAACCGCTCGGCCAACTCGCCCGGTACAAACTAGCTAACGTACCCATTATATTAAATATTAAATTGTTTGTCCCATAGCGCTATGTGAGAAACAAAATGCAGAGGACCCTATACACTGTTTCCAATGTAAGGTGGGTGTTGCGGAGTTTTGTTGATATTGGCAGGCCATGTTTCCTACCACCATTCAGAATAGAGTTCAGGGGTTTGTACCATAATAGCTAACTCACTTGCCAGTTGCCATTAACAATAGAGATGGGGAGTTTTCAATATAAAGACAGGCCCCTTTTCCTAATGCCAGTCACATTCCAGTTGGAGAGAATTAAAAAATCTCGGGAATAGTACCAGCTTATGGGTGGTTAGGCCATGTGCATTTGGAGAGTTTCACCCAGATGTGCCACTTGGGCTCATCAGTTGGATTGGCGTGCCCCTCCAAGACTCTGCTTATCATTGGCAGACCAACTGCATGGTCCCGCAGTGTTAGCAAATAGGGATTGCTGACCTGCTAAAGGAGAAGTGAATTCTCCGTTTTCAAAAATATGTACTGCTAACAGTCAGTCTCAGCCAGTGCATTTGGGATGTTTGAAATAAAAGCCTTGTACCTGTGATTTTATTTCCATAGGAGACTAGAGGCCATGTAACTGTGATAAAAATATTGAAAATAATAGAGAGCTACAGGGCTGCCTGCTACTTCATTGGTCAGTAAACTATGACCCTACCTTTCCAGTACATTTCTTTCAGTAAAATGTCAGTGGGAGTAATTTTTGGCTCATTTTCATATAATGACTACTGTTGCAGTATGAAATGGGCAAGAAACTAGAGATTAAGGAGCAACCTGTTTGGCTTGATGGCACAGCAAGTACATCCTTCATAAGTATCATTCCTGATTACTTAATAGTGATCAGAATTTAAGTTGTATTTAAAACATTTCAGAGCTGTTAGTTACAAAGTGTTTCACCTGGAATAATGTTCAGTGCGTGACAAGAGGCAGAAAATTACCAACATTGAAAATGTACCATGTCAGATATTTCATTTTGTTCTCTTTTTGTAGCATGACATATCTAGGTGTTAGTCTGGTAGGTGTGCTGTTTGTTGTGGCTGTCAATGGCCATCAGATGAGTGGTGATGGCATGCTGGATGTCATTCATTGTTGTTGGAAATAGTGGATAGTTGTTGACATTGGAACCTTATATACTTTACTTTCCCGATGGATTGTTTAATGGTTGGCTACATTACACTGATAATTTTCAGTCTAAATTAACTGAGCTGGCGCTATTCTGTAGAGAATGTGCACCTTCATCTTACCTACAGGAGCCCAGTAAGATTCCCAGTGAGTTTGAGATATCAGTACCTGAATCCTAGAGTTGATTAGAGATCCTATAAGTGCTATGGACTTTTTCTTCATTTGGTAAAACTACTATAGTGACATTTAGGTTACTGTTCATGAAGAAATAACTGATTGTGACTGGTCGGGTCCTTTTTGCCTACCATTATGAGATGATCAAGTTCATTATTGCAGTATTGATTATTCTATATTTTCCTCTTTGTCACCAACAGATTTATATTAATATTTGTATGGGGAGTTTGCTAATTATTTATTTTTACTCATCTTTCCTCCTGATTGAATAGATTTTATAACATTGGTGGTCAACTTTGATAATTTTATTTTCCAATTCATTGTATAAAGGGCCTGTGTGACCATGGATGGAAATTTTAAATTTGACGTTTTCAAGATTTCAGTTTTTTTGTACAATTTCTCATGCTGTGTCCCATCTGCTTCCACTTAATTTATATTCTCTTTTTTTGGTATCAGTAATTTATTTAAGAAATTGTTTACTTACTGATTTTAAAGTTTGTGCAGCCATCTCTAAGGTCAGAGCTGCATTAATCTTACTATGAGCCATTCTGTTGAGTTTTTATGAATTATATTCATGAAATACCACCAGAACGTCCAACAGTCATGGAAGCCACTGAAAAACAAAGGTATGAGAGAGCTAGGGAAAGGGGAAGATGATTATTTATAGTCCTCTACTTGAACAATCTATGCCTTGCTCTAGATGGTCACGGCATGTTAGCAATGCTGACGGCATTCCTAGATGCAGCAGTTGGGGGTGTTCATGAAATTAGTGTCCTTGCAATTGTAAAAACCCATTAGTGGTACTTAAAGAATGCCTTAAATATGTCCCCACAACAAAAAAGTGATGTAAACACCACCAGGTCGTTCTCATTACTGAGTCCAATCCAACGGCCCGAGAGTTACTCATCCAGGTAGCAGTACAACTTCTGTTCATCAGTAAGATGGGAGTCCCAACTTGTCGGAACTTTGAAATCACCAGAATTATAACAACTACAACTGCAGTGCTTCAAAATATGACATGACTGACTCAATACTCTTAAGGCTTTCTACACCTTTGGTTTTGAGATTTTACAGATAGATAAATCTAGAGGAGTACTATTATTCCTTGTTGGGGTGAGGAATTACAGGGCTCATATGGATAATGAGATGGTTAAATATTCCATTGAAATGAAAAGTCACCTTATACTGAATTGAAAAACCAGTTAAGGGCAAAATTGTTGACCACCACTTTTCCCACCATGATATTGGGTGGTGTGAATAAAAATAAGACTAAGCGAGTGAGCGTGTGCCCGCTGAGTGTCTGAGCGCCTCCCTGCCGATGAGCTTCCACTCTGCATTTGCGGTGAATAAATATATAGAGCGGAAGCACAATGCAAACTCGAGTGTCTGGAGCAGCCACTCAGTGTCACTGATCAACGTCGGGCACGTGCCATGTAGATAACACTTCGATGACTTCCGGATAGTTCAGTGCTCAACGTGGCAGAAGACAATGTGGAATTCCAGTCCGCTTTTATCTCCATTATAAAGGAACATAGAGTTGCCAGATTTTTGAAAATAAATTTAGGGACAGATGTGTTTTCGAGAATATCAGTGCATGACATAATCGACAACTAGTGAACTTCTAATTTTACAGAAGTGAAATGCCATCACAGGGCAGTTTATTAATAAATGATAGTACACATACTGAAACTAACATTTTATTTCCATGCCGATACTATGTCATTCAGCATATTTTTGGACCAATTGTAATAAATAGTCTTTGCATGAAACTGAAGAAAAATTTACACAGAACATCTGTTTCTCACATCCGAAAATTTTACATTCATATGTGAAAATACCCCTCCCGACGAAAGAATTTGAGGCAAGTATGTTTAAACAAAAAGAAACCATTTTCACAAAGTTTCTTACTTCATATGTCCCTACACTTAGGGATATTTATAACCACTTTGAACTTACAAGCAAATTACTATCTGCTTTTTTCACTGATAATTAGCGTCTTATAATTAAATACCCATCATATATTTTATCTACATCAACATCATTCTACTGGGCGCGCAGCTGTGAGCTTGCATCCGGGAGATACTGGGTTTGAGCCCCACTGTCGGCAGCCCTGAATAGGGTTTTCCGTGGTTTCCCATTTTCACACCAGAGGCTGTACCTTAATTAAGGCCTCGGCCACTTCCTTCCCAGTCCTAGGTCTTTCCTGTCGCATCATTGCCATAAGATCGATCTATGTCGGTGCGATGTTAAGCCAGTTGTAAGAAAAATCACATTCTGTATGTTTAACTTACAAATAAGGGCACTAATATCATAGAAGGATATCTCTTTTGCTTGAGTCAAAAATCTTGCAAATGGAAAGAGCACAGTGCATGTGGCACTGACGGCAATTGTTCATTCTTACCCATTATATCCACCATGCTGGCCAACCCAAAACTTGCCAAAATTGTAAGCAATGAACCAAAGAGTTTCTTCGGTCTTTGCGAAAAATATACCAGAGTAAGTCCTCTTTGCAATGAAAACATCAGACAGAAAGAAGAAAAGAGAGATTTTTGCAGGAAATATTATACCAGAGATATAAAAACTGACTCATTTCTCTCAAGTTACAAAATGCTTGAAAATACGAGACAACAACCATCCCGGATAAGAACCGTTCCGGGCATGGGACATTTAACATGAATATGAGACTGTCCCGTAAAATCTGGGATATTTGGGAACCCTGCAGTTACCTGATAAGAAGCACAAGGAACCAAGAGCAATAAATGCAGTTACCAGATAAGAAACACAAGAAAATATGTGCAATAAATGCAGTTCAGTGTGAACTTCTTCCTAAATTTAACATAAATATTTTCGTCCAACAACCTTTTTTTTGCTAGGGGCTTTACGTCGCACGACACAGATAGGTCTTATGGCGACGATAGGATAGGAAAGGCCTAGGAGTTGGAAGGAAGCGGCCGTGGCCTTAATTAAGGCGCAGCCCAAGCATTTGCCTGGTGTGAAAATGGAAAACCACAGAAAACCATCTTCAGGGCTGCCGATAGTGGGATTCGAACCTACTATCTCCTGGATGCAAGCTCACAGCCGCGCGCCTCTACGCGCACGGGCAACTCGCCCAGTGGTCCAACAACTATTGGTAAAAATTTACAAAACATAAACACAAGACTGGAATATAAAGTAGAATTAAAGCGTACTGGAAACAAACCCATATAATTAAAGTAATGGGATAAGCGGCTGGTGAATTTAATGCAGGGCGAGAATAATCCTACCATCGGCCGTCTGAAAGGTAGGATATCATAGCCTGAAAATGAAGACATTAATAAATTGAGGACAATGGTGGAACGTAAATAACAAAAGCTAAGTATGATGAAAATGGTATATTGACAATTGAATGTATTTTTTGAGGAGCCAGATCTGCAGGAGTTGTCATCTCTTCGACTTCCAACAGAGGCATCATAACTCTGAAGACATCGGAATTCCTCCAGATTCGGGAGTCATGGACAGAGCCAGGCCATGGTTGAACTCTTCCCTTCCATTGCAAGTGGCCTGTTCATTAATGCTAGGGACGTCTTTTCTGTAAACGTAGTCATTCCCATGAATATGTGACTTCTGAATTTGTACATGAGTACAGTTTACAGCTCCGACAACATAAGGGGAGTTAAAACGTTCTTGTCACTTAGCCTGTGCTTCCTGCATCCAAGCAACATTTGTTGGAATTATATCTAATAATCTGCTTTCATTTGTATTCATGTCAAAACATGCGAAAATGTTTTTGACACAGTGCTCCAAGATGTCTCCACCAACTCCACTCTTAAACCCCGGGTCACCAATATAATGCAAGAAGATTTTCATTTTGTCTTAGTTTGTTAGTGCACCACCTCTTGTTTCTTTGGAGTGCCCAAGGAAATGCTCTGCTAACTGTTCAGCATGCTCCTTACTGGAACTATAGAACACTTTGTAATCAAGTTGAGATGATTCTCTGCAAATTTTATATAATTTTATTTTTTATTTTATTTTTATTTATTTTATTTATTGTTCAACAGGCATTACTGCTCACTTACAGAACATCTCAATTCGTATTTCCAATTTTGTAAATAATTTACAATATAAATTAAAATATAAACCTAATATTATACTTATGAACTATGGACAGTGGTAAGTGTGGTTTTTTTAAAATTATTATTTTAATTTCTCCTAAAATATACATTATTAATCTAAATTAATCTAAGTACTAATATTATTCATGGTACACAATAATGCTACTTTATTTACTTTATGTCTTGTCTCTGTGCGAGTTTCCTTCTAACTGACCTTAATAAGATACTCTCGTCATGAAATATGCTCACGTTTGGCATTTTATTCATTAACAGACACAATATTCTGTTTAATGGTGAATTCATATGGTAATTTGGGGGATTTTCTTTTTGGATTAACCACCACCAAAAACTCTCCCATGCTGTTGAACTTGACACTATAATTTGGTGTCACCTACTGAATTTGCTCAAGGAAACATGAGCAGATGCTTACTGGAAAGAAAGCCCGCTTTATATTTATTCACCAGAAATCTGGATTGACCACTCTGCTACTCGAGCGACTGGAGTGTGTTCTCAAGGTCACAGGCCTGCTGTGAGGACTGCTACCGACCGGTGGTTCTTATTCACCTTGTTGCAAGTGCCTGCTCTAAATTCGCAAGTAAGGAGTGCGTGCTCATTTTTATTCACACCACCCAATACAACACTGGTATCACCCGACCTGATTGTGTGACTATAGGTACAGCAACAGCTGTATTAATGTTCTATGAAATCTACAAGAACTGAAGGAATGTTATAACAACCTTGTCATTATTGCCTTTTTTGAAATAAAGTCCTGCAGGATTTCAGGAATTTAGTTTGGGAGCACATCTAGAGGGAGTGGTAGGGCAGGCCATGACGTTAATGTGATGAAACGATTGTAGTATTGCCCCCATTATTCCCGAGCTAAGCCCAGCCAGCGAGCGAGAGATCCCGAGGTGGACCGTTCGATCGTTGGCTATCACTTTCTAGAGGCATTTAAGGGAAGTCAAGGGTTGATGACCAAGCAGGATAAAAAGAAATGTTAAAACAACACTCTGACATTTATTCACATAAGCAAATAACAAATGAAAATATTCTTGATGATATTCTTTTACATTGAACTTCCATAATATTTATTTCTTCCTCGGTTTTCCAGCCTTACTGTGCTGTAACGAAAATCAAAGAAAAATTAGGCCTCTTGCCTTTCCAAATCAAAATATTTGACTGAAAGAATTTAAAAATAACATAGAGGTTCATAAAATAATTAAACAACTATCTTGCTGACGAGGGTTTTACAGTAAATGTATTCAAAGCTTTACCAATTCAGAGTAGTCTCAACACGTGGTTTTAAGATGAATTCAACTAAATTTATCATTTACAGTATTTAATATTAGTCAATGACACCAACATGAACTTCAATAGAAAATGAAAATTGATTTCAAGATTTTCAAAATTAATTAATTATTATTCTGATCATTATTATTATTAATCTCTCATCATTTAATTAACCTATGCTTCACTGTTACATGATCATGTTTCTCGTTAATTTTCCACTGCATCATTTACCTAACGATTGTCACTAACATTCCAGAATAATTATTTTCCAATTAATTATTATGACTTATTTTCACCATAACTCAAAGTAATTATGCGGCTAACGAACATCTACTTCTGATCTTTGCATTGCATTTACATTCAAATTAATCTTAAAATATTTCAAAGTTCAACTATAAATGTGTCAGAAATTTTATGTTATCCACGTGTGAGCTAGTTAAATAAATTTCATTTACAAATCGAGTGCCTTCGTAAAATAACGAGATGATCTTTCCTTTTAAATCTCGCTAATGAAGAAAATAAATCCTTTCCTAGTCTTCCTCGACTTAAGTTGATCAAATTTTCCCTTAAAGGCATGAAAATTACTTCTTAAGGTAGCGCACAACGATGAATGTAATCTGCGTCGCAGCAAGTACACGACCAGATCAAGTTAAATTGGACCAGCATGATACAAGATAAATTTACATATTTACACACACACACATTCACACTAGGAAACACGTATTTTGTATACATTATTTACATCGAATCCTGTTTTGGCAAGTTTATTCATGATTTTTAAGAATGGTCAGGTCACGTAATATCCAGCAGAAATAATCTGTGTACTGAAATTATTCTTCATTAATGGTGACTAGTGATCGAAGTCATGGGTATCACTTGGTAGAAACATATTTCACATATCGATGTGAATTCATCTAATTCTTGAAATTATAATGGAAGATTCTAGTAAAATCCATAAGCACTACCATCGCTTGGGCTACAGGTTGAAACTATCGCGTGCGTGAGCCTTAATCGCATTATTTTTATTCCCTACCTGTGAAATACACTCGCAACACGTGCTCCAGTAATTATAATCTATCTCGCGCTCCCAATACACAAGAATAAGTCAAATATCAACATTAAATCATCAATCGCTCAATTATACAATAAATATCCCTCAGGATTGGTCATATTCCAGACGCTTCATGAACAGAGCACATTCAATCTCACATATAAAGACTCTACTGTAAATTTATGGCTCACGAGCGTTTAATTCTCTTTTACCCGATCTTTAAGTGATTATTACATCTACTGATCCTCGTGGAATATCATAAAATTTGATGACTTCATCATAAATACAGCAAGTGATCTTGAAAGACACTAGGTTCGACCCTATTCACTTAAAATGTACACGTAAATTTCAGTCCAATAACTTTCAACATTACAAAGAAAGTAGATTTATCGTGTGGTCAGTGATTTTTAGATATTAAGCTCATAAGCATGGGAAATCATTCAAAGACAACCTACATGTCTACTCTAACAGATTCAAAATTTCATTCACACGTACCTAGTCTACCACGACACCTTAAGAATTAGAAAAATGAAATGTTTCTAACTACAACAAACTAATAGATCTACGACTTAAAGAAGAAAGACCTCTAGTTTTACAAAAGATGAGACAGATAAATTAAATTAAAAGGTACTCAAGCTATAGATGGAGTTCGATCCCCGTCGAAAATCAATTATTCCAACATTTTCCTCAGGTCAGTTTCCTTCCAATGACCAGATACGCCTCACATTTTACAGACCCATGGAGACTTTGTAGCAGGTGTCCCTCGATGAAGTTGAGTTGCAGATGATTGTGGAATTGTCCATCTTGATGTGTTCAGCTTCCAAGACAACTTCTGTTGAATTCCGGGCGCAAGCTGTAACTGAGATGACTAGAATAAGTATTTGCACAAGCACACGTCGAATGTTAATAACTCGTCTACGCAGTCACACTTAACTTAGTTCTTAATGCGTGTTTTACTGCATAGGTATTCGCTAATTATCTCGCTAAATTCTGGCAGAACGGGCGTCGACTTGCACTGAAAATCATTTCTCCACGTGGTCGGATAACGTAGCGTCGCACATCCAAGTCTGGAATTCAGAATAGCAGCACAGCGAAGAATATCCAGAGAGCAGCACAGTGAAGAATATTCAGAGAGCAGCACAGCGAAGGATATTCAGAGAGATATTTACTTGTAACAAGGCTTTTTATATTATCGGCCTGGGAGGTGTGATCTTCAACGAGAACGGCAATTGGCTGATAGGTCTCATTTAATTGGCTCAGACTATTCCAGATTCAGAATGTGAGTTGCGCGCGTGCGGCGGTAGTCACGTGATTTGCCTCGACCTTGGCACGGTTCGGACCATGTATCACCCCTCTGAATGACGAAAATAACTCGTTCTTAGCTCGCCACAACTTCCCCAAATGACACATTGCAGTTCCAGGCAGACAATAAAACTTTTAATTTCCACTTGTTGAAAATATACACAATATCGCCAATTTTAACGGGGACAGTATATATAAGTTCAACTACGATGCTCTCCCTAAGACCTTTTAAATGGTCGCGCTGCCCTGCCCTGTTAGCAGAGCGCCCGTCTAACATAACCTAGATATGCACATGTTACATATGTAAAACTGTATGATCATTATTTTCAGCATAATTGCATCAGGTACAACAGAGTTTAATTGTTTAGTGGTTCCGCATGGCGTCTCAAACCTGTATGTCAAACCACAGCAATGGAATGGTTATCTCCAGTATTGGATGATTATGAACAAGCAGTAGAACACTAGAAGTTCAAAACACTCTATAGCCTTGTTCATGATAATAACACTAAAATAGTTCAGTTTGGCATTCAATGTCACCTGTCTTGTAATATGAATGCCCTCAGGGGAATAAATTAATTTTTTTTCATATCTGTTTTGGTACACAGTATTCCCCGTCTGGCCATTGATTCCTGATACATGGCTGACAAAATTTCTGGGGAAAACACTGCACTAGTTAGAGAAGGAGCAGATGGGACAGGATAAAGTGACATGGAAAGCTGCATCATTCTAGTCCATTGACTGATAAGCCAAGCATATTAGTAATTACTGTAATCTATATAAATTGTAACAACTGTGTATCTATACATTGATTATTTTGGCAACATTTTCTTATAATTATCCATTTCAGGTGCAACAATGATACCTACATATATTTTAGCTTTGGAGTTTTGCCTGTCTTTTTTTGTTTTTGAGTTTTTATAGCTGGAAAAATACAGAATATATTTGAATCCACCTTCAGAATCCTCTTCTGCATGGGTAGAATTAGGTTCAGTATCATTTCAACATCGACGAATAAATTGGATTCTACACCCCCACAAAATATACATGGCCAACTTTATTTGAAATCTACCAATCTTACTGGGAATCTATTTCTAAAACTTTCTTCTCTTGTACACTATTTTATTAGGAGGATAAATGAGGGAGATATCTTTAACAGAATGTCTTTATTCCTAGAGCACGTAGCCTGTGAGAAACACTCTTTCTACCTGAAGGGAATTTCCCATTTTTATAAATCACTTATATTGAATCAGTTTTTATATTCACATGAAATAAGAGACATGCTGTGATAATATCAAGGAATACACACTCATGGTGTGTAAACTCAATGATAGTAATTCCAAGGAGAAAACAAAACAGAATATTTACAACATATTTTTCTTCATATCCTTCCCTATTTATAAAGAGTGGTACAAATCAAAATTAAGCACAATGGGCATCAAACTATCTATATGGTCATTTCAGTCACTCAGCTAAGGTAATCTCCAAAAATAAGAAGTTAAGCATTGAAGGAATTCGAAACATAATTTATTTGGGGTTTTCACTTAATAATACCAATATAAATGGTCCGTTATTGGACATAAATTTACTCATTCGGGTCAAATATTTCAGATTCCCTGTGGGAATCAACATCTATAGCATTTTCACTTGTCGACCACTCGTGGTTACCACTGCTCCCTTTGAGGAGTCTGATGAGTCAGACTGTTCCTGAGAGTGAAATCTACTGGGGCAGTCGTCAGCATCCTCTGAAGTTTCAGAATTCACTGATGTGGACTAATTACATCACCTGACAATGTTTTCAACCTCACAACTCTTCCATCTCTTTCACAGAATACACTTCCAGCACCCGTGTTAATGGCCAGTTGGTCCAATTCTTCCCATCAGCTCTAACCGGCACCACATCTCCTTTTGCAGTGTTTGTAGGCATCTTGTTCTGCCTCTGAATCAACTGACTTAGGTACTCTTCTCAAAATCTTGCTGTATCTGTAGTAGAAATCAAAATCTCCTGGATACGTTCACAGAATCCAGTTGATCTAGATCTAGAATGCACGTGCGGACATCTTCTTGCAAAATACCTGAATCTGAAAGTTGGTTGAGATCTTCAGGCTTCTCAAGCAAGTAAGTAAGAGGACGGGAATTAACCATGGCTTCACACTCACACAGTAGGATTGTCATCCCTTCGTGAAACAGTTTTGCTCTTCCAAGGACATACCTCAAAATTCTCTTTACTACCCAAATCACACGTCACCAACCAACTCACCTACCTGCTGTGGGAATGTTAATCCTCCACTTTATTGGCTGCATTGAGGACTCTCTTTCTTTGTGGTTGTAGTGGACAGTTCAAAACTAATTATCTGTACTAGTGAAATTTGTTCCATTGTCGTTGCGGACAACTTTTGGACTTCCTCATCGAGCGATTAACCGTCAAAAGCTCAGAAAAAAGTATGTTCATTATGAAACTGCTAACCAGTTCCAAGTGCATTGTCCTATATACGGCAAATGTAAAAAGCACAATCCATTCCCCTCTTCCTCCTTTCAGTATCAAAGGTCCAGAAATGTCTACACCTGTCATCTCAAATACCGCAGCATCTTTTATTCTGTTTTCCGACATAGTTCCAAAATTAGCATCCGTCTTCTTAACTTCGTGCTATTTTCATCTCACACATCTTGACAGCATGGCCTGGATGCTCCTTCCTCTTTGTATAACCGACAATCTTTCTCAGAAGTGCAAAAGTAACATGCGAGTGCCAACGTGCAACATTCTAACATGTTCTTCATGAATTAGAAGTTGCACCAGACGATGTTTACTCGGTAGTACCATTGGGCATCTGAAGTCCTCACTATCTTTTCTTTCAATGATCTTTGTTTTTACTCACAAATTTCCTTAACAGTCTTTGAACGTGCAAAGTGACTTCCAGCTGGAAATCTCTTCTCCCCCAGAAACACCTTCTTGAACAAACCAAATGGGTGTCCATTCTGATGCCATTATTTTATCCATGGTTCTCTCTCCAACCAGTCTTTCTTTCGCATTCCTTCTTTTGTTAATAGTAAACTGCAACTTCCAAGTGACCATTCTGACAATCTTGATATAGAAGAAGAATATTACAGATACCAATGAGGCTGCCCGGAGGGGCAGCATAAGTCACATTCACCTTATCTCTTCCACGATCGACTTCCTCTTCTTGCATGGCACCTTCAAAACAAGGCCACTTTTCTTCTCCCACCTTCACCAAAACAGGACCTTCCCACCACTTGGATTCTTCTAAATCTCATGCATGTTACAACCTCGTGAAGACAAATCAGCTGGATAAATTATTCTTCGTAAATGCCGCCACTCTGCTCTGTTGGAGAAAGTCATTATTTCCTTCACTCTGTTTCGTACAAAGACACTTTTCTTTATCTATATCAATGCAGTGTCCGAAAATAGCATTGCACAGGGCCTGAGACTGTCTCTTACGGTGGTTAACATTCAAACACCAATACAGCAGGAAAGTAATTCTAGTCGTGGTGTTATAGGTCTCTTAAATGGTGCTATCCTCCCCTTTGTGAATATTATCTGCAGACTGATTTCATCGTGATGCTTTCTTCTCAACAATACAACTGCAGCATAAGCATATTTACTGGCATCACAGTATGTAAGAAGTTTTAAGATTTCCTTACAGCTAGCCAAGGTAAATTGTCTCGGAATAGCGGTACAAGCTAATGGAGGTAATTGTTTATTCCACTTTATGAAGATGTTTTTTTTTTCAGGTAGTACCTCTTTGTCGCAAGTAATTCTCCTCTCCAAACTGTCTTGCAACAGAATCTTCAGCATCAGTCACAGGGCAGGGGAAACCAATGGGGACAAAGATGCCCTGACAGATAGAAAAACCTTTGCTCTTTTTACAGGTTCATTATGGATTTTGCAATTTTTAGTGACAAGACCTAGCATCTCCAGTACTGGAGAGACAGAGTCTTCTTTGCCTGAAAAAAAGCATGCTACTTTCCCATCCACTTGGCAACAGCAAAAAACCTTGGAGCTCTTATGAGTATGATGTTCCCACCGTAGAAGTCGATCAACCCTCTTTACTGACACTTGTAGGAACACCTTTCTTATATCCGAGATCACACCCATTGACATCTCTCTGAACCTGAGAGGGAAAAATTATGGTTAAGTTCAGACCTTTGTTCATACAGTCATTCAGTGATAACTCCCTCTTCCTTTTACTGGATGTGGCGAATATGGGTCTAATTTGCATAGTTGCACTGTCCTTAAATACACGCCGATGAGGTAGAATGTGTACTTTGCCTCTAGCCCCTTCATAATGTCTCTCTTCAGCAATACCATCTTTAGCCCATTCTTGCAGTACAGCATCATGCTCTTCAAATTTTTTCTCACAAATAATTTTCTCAGTCATAGAACATAGTCTTTTTTCTGCAACATCCATGTGACATATATTACTAGTAATCTCTATTGTTTCTCAAATCCTGTGTCAAGAGGACAATGATGTTGGTGAAATTACTCTTAAGGAAGTGGAAAGGATGGTAAATAAATTGTCATAAAGCAGCAGGAATAGATGAAATTAGACCTGAAATGTTGAAGTATAGTGGGAAGGAATGATACCGTTCATTGCAGTTATTTTCTTAGAGTTACAGAGGGATGATTCATTAGTTAGCCTAATATTAAAATAACTTATGCATTTTTCAATATCAGTACCGATTTTGGGCTTGTTGGAATATCTGTTTGCAGCCTTGGTTCCCTTACCCTTTGGATGGCATGAATTTAGTGGTGGTATAAGTTAATTTAAAGGGGATTTTTGTAACAACTGCCATCTATGACTTTTAGTATGTGTGGTATTTATAGTGTATCATTTAACAATGCACCATGAACTGCTAGACAGCAATTTGCTGTAATTTGTTAATTGTGATGCATGTAATATCTTGATTGGACGACGTGGAGTAATTTCTTTGACTTTTATTCCTTGACTCCGTTGTGTGATAGTCAATTTTCAATATGCGTTGTCTTGGGGACACTGCTCTCTGAACTGTAAGTCATCAGCTGGTCATCTCCAAGATGGCTGTATTTCGAGCGACGCTCTGTTTAGCTATTATGGCTAAACGAAATGATTATTTACCAACCTAGTTAAGGGACTGAAGTGACTGTGGAGCCTCTTACTTATTAGAACCTATGGTGATAAGTTATTTGGTTGTTTTAATTTACTCCTAAATTGTAAAAGTGTAATTTAAATTCTTTCTGTAATCTAACAGTGTGTTGTAATACTATTTAATATTTATTTATGGACCTCTTCGTCGGCGTAAGGAGTTCCCTTGAGTTTAAACACGTCCAACTGAATTATTGGCTGTACAGTGCAAAGGCGATGCGTTGTTAGTTCCTATGGTATTGAGTGAAAATATCTCAAATTTTGAATTCATTGGTTGAAATAATATTGGAAGTAGTTTAAAAGTGTTCCCCTATAAACTCCAAGGTGATATTCGGTATGTACTTTGACGGCTTTAAAACAATATCAAACCTGTGGTTTCCGTAATTAAGTGTTACTTCCTAGTATTATATTTAAAGACTGTTCTGGGCACAGCTAAGGCCTAATAGAATATTATTATCATTGTAAAATTTAAATTTGTCGTTATCAGATGTGTTCTACCTTAATTTCCTTGGTTTTTATTATTTTAATAGGTTTTCTTGGTAGCTAACTCATTTATATTCTATAGAATATTGAAGGTGCTCTTATCCTTTTGGAGCTTCACTTTCTTTATGCTATGTTTTTGTTCTGTTTCTCGTAACTTTCATTCTTGCCATTGTTGTTGTTGCATCATCTCACAACGGTTATGACATTGTTGTGTCAAGATGATGGATATTGATAAGATATGATTAGATATGCATTGCATCAACTTTATGAGTTCATTGTCTTTCGGGAAGAGTTGTGGGTCAGACACTTGTGTGGTGTAGAGGTCAAGTCTTCGATTGATGTTGACTGTGGTTTATTGTACCTCCTATTAAGTAACATTGTCGAGATGATTTAAGGAATGTTTAATCTACGATATTTCTTTGGTTTAATTTGTGATGTGATTTGGTGAAATTCATTGTTTTTGGTGTGAATATATCATGTTTAGACATGTCGCCAATTTGTAAATTTTCTTGTTTCCGACTTTGCCTTCTGCAATTCATGGTATTTTGAATTTGTTGGTTGAGATGTTTCACCTTCCCTTCTAGTTTATTTTCTTTATTCTATTACTTGTGTGACCTTTAAATGGAGTCATTATCATGCTCTTCAATATTCTAGTAGAAAATTTTGTTCACAAAAAGGGGTACCCCATTCTTTTTTAAGAATCGTTATTGATAGCTTTCAAACTGATATAGTCGTGTGACCATCAATGTTAAAGTTTAAAAAGAGAACTGCAGTCCACGTGCAAAGTATTTTAAATAATATTAAAAGATTTGTGATTTAATATGGTCCCAGTGAATTAATTTATTTCTTATTCTTAACTTAATTTATTTAGTTTAATTATGTTGGTTTTTAAATTTAATGAATTATTTATGGGTGTTACTCTCCTTTTTAAAAAATATTCTTATTTATTAAATTTTAATGTGGTTAAAACACTTTAGTATTTTATGGTATTTCACATGAATTGCTCTATCCTATTCCCCTGGATCTACACTCTGTGGAGGTTCTTTTAACCTTTGGTTCAGCCCAGATTACATCGCTTTCCAGTCCTGTGTCTTGTGTTTTGATCGAGGCCTACCCTAAGTAGTTGGCGTGATTTCACGCTGGGAAGGCCCTCTTGTCTCTCTTGTGGTAGTACTAGCAATCTAACCCGAGTGTTTACAATGTTGTTCGGTCAATTGTTTTGTTGTCCTTTCATTCGATTTCCGGCACATCACAAGTTTTTTAAATAAAATGCAAAATTTATTAACATTGCAAACTGAATTGTATTTTCACAATCAGTAAGCTCTTCATGACCCAGATTTCTGCAGAATTGAAGGGTATTAGCCACAGAATTACTGAAGGTTTATGCACCTAAGGAAACGTTTTTCTTCTGTCTCACCCACTCTAAAATCTTTCTCCTTTCATTTCCTGTAATAGTACCAAGTTTTTCTTGTCCGGCTCCATGGCTAAATAGCGTGCTGGCCTTTGGCTACAGGGTTCCCGGGTTCGATTCCAGGCAGGGTACGGAATTTTAACCACAAATCGGTTAATTTCGCTGACACGGAGGCTGGGTGTATGTGTCGCCTCTTCATCATTTCGTCCTCATCATGACGCGCAGGTAGCCTACGGGAGTCAAACCAAAAGACCTTAATCTGGTGAGCCGAACTTGTCCTCGGACACTCCCGGCAAGAAAAGCCATACACCATGAACTTTTTCGAGGCATTTCATCTCAGTAATATTTTCTTGGTCTGTAGCAGTACCATCTACCAGAACATGATTTTCTACTAGCGAATTCATTGCTAGTTTTATATTGTGAGCAGCACCAAGAGAAGCAAATGCCTTTTGCTCAGAGTCTGCTGGATGAGGAAATTAGCACTGGTAGTGCAGTCCAACGAACTTCATTCCTAAGGCTATTAGTCCAAAATCCCATCATCACTGTTGACAAGATAATTTTTGTGCTTGTGTCTTGCAGTTTTCTGAAATACTCTTTCACCAAACTTTACTTCACTTATTATGGCCCTCCACCCACTGGTATTTCTGAGCTATTCAGTGCTGCCACCATAAAGTCTAATGCTTACTTGGGCACTACATACTCGCCAGTGTCTAAATATCCCTTACCTAAGTTAACATACACACCAAACTGTTTATTTTCCCACACCAACACCTTATCAGCCATTTCAACAAACATCTAAGTTCTGAGGATTGGTTCTGAAATAGCTCTAACTATTTTCTTTCTTTTAAAAACTCTCCTCTTTAAAACCTGGACTACCATCAATAGATATTGCCTAGTTACAAAGATCTTGAAGATGTGGTATTGTAAAAATCTTCCTGATGTAACAGTAGGGGTACTGGGGATCTTGATGCACAGGTGAGTTGGCCTGAAGTGTGAAAAGATCTTGGATCACGTCTTGGAAATAGCTACCAAAACATTAAGACATGAGTCATTAAATTTCTTGTGATCATCTTCAGTGATTTATTGCTGATGGAAGACCTTCCTCCTGTTCCTCTTCGTTTGCTCTGCCATGACCCAACTCATACAAAAGATATGAATGTTATACCACGATTTATTGTCCTTCACAGTAGTCACCAGCATTGTGTACATCTTACTACCAATAATGTGGACATCATAGGATATCTATTGCAGCACCTGTTATGTTGATAGTTCGAATGGGGCAGTTTACTGCCTGACAGGTCTCTGAAACAGTTCTGGAACAAAGGCCCCGAAGTGGTTCCTTCCTCTTGTGAATCAAGTTAAAGTTATAACGGCTTAAAGCTGTATAATTTAGTATATGGTACAGGATTTCCCAGCCCCATCGACCGAACAAATCAGCCACGTTTGCACTGTATGCGGCCGAGCGTTGTCGTAGAAAATGATGGGTAATACGCATTGACGGTTGCTGTGGAGGAACATAGTGCGTTAGGATAAAACCATCACAGTTTTACATGAGTATAACAGGAACTTTCACATGGCTGGGGTTCACACGAACTCTCAGTCTTTGAGGTTTCCCGTGACACGGATGTGTCGTGTTCATTTCCCTTCTCCTCTGTCATTTTCGTTCTGGCCTATTTGCGTTGAAATCTGTGTCTCGTTTTGTTTAATTCCCAACCTGTCTCTCCCTTATTTTGTTCTAAGTCATTATATATCTTAGGTAATTCATATATTCCCCGGGCCTAGCGCTCACTACTAATTTCTGATTCTTATGACATGCTCCGTTCCTGTCGTATACTGCTATCTTCTTCCGACTGCCTGGCTATGTGGCCCCGCCTCCGACCAATCAGTGAACCCTGGCCATATTGGTTGATCTGCTCTCTTTTTTTAGTGAGGAGTTTTCCGCCATTAACGTTAGGTCGCTTGGCCAGCGCTTGATAATATGCGACGAAGGTGTGCTTGGTGTCTACTCTGGGGCTGGAGTTTGACACAAACCATGGATGTGGGTTAAATTACCTTTGAAAAGGGAGCTTTCTCACCCTTACATCTTCTGGCTCCTGGCTTCCTGTAATCGTCCTCTAATTTTGATATTACATGCATCCTTCTGATAACAAAATCGGTGTGAGTATTGTATTCGGGACCTAACGCCTCCCCATCAATTTCCTGGAAAATGTAGGTTATTTACCATGTATATTGGAAGTGGCCTTCATTATCTGGACTGTTGACTTCGGAAATCACACTGTGGTGGATTTTGGTGCAGGCTATTTCTCTCAAGTTTCTACTTCCTCGATTCTCGGCATTTTCTTTAGTCTGTTGTACTTATCACCATTCCCGGGTTTAATTTGTAATAGTATGTTGTTTTCATACTATGTATACCGAACCTTATAAATTTATTTCTACATTGGTGAAATAAAAAAATATTTGTTTTATTATTATCATAATTAATTTGGTCAGAAGTTAAAACATATCCTATTTATTGTTTCAATGAATTAAGCCGATGTAGGGTTTTAGGCCTATGTGTTTTTTCACCAAGAAGTCCGAAGTTACATTTGAGCTTTTCTTTCTCCTTATCGTTAAATTTTTCTTTACCGAGCTCGATAGCTGCAGTCGCTTAAGTGCGGCCAGTATCCAGTATTCGGGAGATAGTGGGTTCGAACCCCACTGTCGGCAGCCCTGAAGATGGTTTTCCGTGGTTTCCCATTTTCACACCAGGCAAATGCTGGGGCTGTACCTTAATTAAGTCCATGGCCGCTTGCTTCCCATTCCTAGGCCTTTCCTGTCCCATCGTCGCCATAAGACCTATCTGTGTCAGTGCGACGTAAAACCAATAGCAAAAAAAAATTCTTTTTTCCTTCTTGCTTTGGGGTTTGTGCTCTTTGGTAACGACCTTGGGTTGGTATTATGTGGATTGGTCGTTTGCGGCATTCCTAGATTGTGTTCGTTGCCATGAAAATACTATTGTACTGGTGATTATTGTTCTGCCGTTGTTTACCATGTTTGCTTGGAGTTGATTTGTGCCTTTGTGAAAATGCTTCTCGCTCTCGTTGAATTTCGGTTATATGGACTCATACTCTTAGGTTATTTGATTACTTTTTCTCCTTTCTCGGGGTTGGTAGTTCTGTCCTTGCGACAGCTTTGGTTTTCATTTTACGCTGACGTATGTATTTTGCATCGGTCTCTCTTGGGGAAACTCACTGGATTACACCGTAATAATTTTAACAAGTTAAAAATTGTTCCTTTTAAGGGACCTAAGTAAATGCTGGTCTGTTATACCTCTACGGTCGTCGCGTTGTCAGAAACGTAGTACTGGTTAATTTTATTTGTATCTTTTAAGTGAGCCGCCCACAACTAGTTGAAATTTGATCCTTCTCTTTGTTATTTGTAGATAATTAAATTGTTTAAAGACTATTTCTCTTATGAGGACGATGTTAAGGATTTACCATTTAATTTTATTGAATTACAATTTATTTTCTTAAAGTAAAGGTGTTCTTCTTTCACTCAAATGAAGTGTTTCGATACCAAATACAGTGCTTACTTAATTATCCACAGTTTGTCGTAACTCTCCTCCACTAGTTAAGGCAAGTTCTTGTTTATTTGTTGTTTTGTGTGGAGTGAATTGTGTCTGCTTGTGCTTCCACTTTGTTATTGTTGAACTAGGGCATTTGCGTAACTGCTAGTTCGTACTTTGGACTGCCGTTATCGTAGTAGTTGTGGTGTTTGGCTACGTAACGAGTCACCTGTAATGATGCAATTATTTTGTGCAGCATTTTAGATGTGGCTCATACAATTTAGCCCATGTCTCAACCAGCGTAACAATATGGCATAAGAAAGCCTCTTCTTCCTACTTACAGTACTCCAAATGGTTATGAGCAGCATCGTATCGTGATCATTTCTGCATTTCCATTGAACCAGGCTAAACCCATTTAGGATGCAATTTTTCTCATGCCCACGCGTTTCCTCTAATATGAAGCACAGTCGTATTTGGTAACCTGGTGTCTCGGGCCAGCTCACATATCATATGACATCGACCATTGTCCATTATCACCGCAAGAGCATGCACTTCTCCTTCACTGACACTAGGATTACCTGGCTGACACACGTCTGCCACTTATTGACGTCCCTCGTTGAAGGCTTTTACCCACCGTGCCACTGTCTGCAAGGCTATGAAGTTTCGCTGCAAGCTTCTTGTAGACCTTGAGGACACTGTCGTACTGTACGACCTCTGGCACATTCAAACTTCGTCCAATTCCATTGTTCCTGTTTCAGAAACATCGTGACAACACTGTCTTAGAATGCCAGCTAACCCGAGGCTGTGTTCATTTTGCCAGTTTGCATGCGTGTGATGTGAGAAGGTATGCTCTGAGGTAAGTATGCAACTAAGGTGAGCTGTCAGTGACATTAATAGATTCCATTTCATGGCGTCTCTGCAGCAGTGTTGTCACTGTTAAAGTTCCAACCATTTTATCTCCTGTACCTCAGTTCGCCTTCATTTTCTAGAGGTAATTAAACACCATTTCTGTTTTCATCCACTTGTGGCTTACTTACTCTTAATATGACCAGTCCATTGAGAATATTTTGTGGATTTATCTAGAGAATCGCCTGTTTCAAGCATGTTTCTTCTCACGAAGTTAATATAGATTGTTGTTTAAAGCTTTTTTTTTGTAAACAAATGGGGTTGCCTTTCTGGTATCAAATTTTACATTAAAATCAATAACATTCTACATGTACCACGTAGCATCATAGATGCAGCCGATCCTGGAGAGACTCATCTGTGAAGAATTGAGCCTTGAGATTTTCCAGGGCAGTGTTTCCCATGTACTTTGGATCCTTGATTTCTTTTTCTGCAGCATTTTTACGCAAGACATTGGGTGTTTCTTCTATTTGGTGGTTGTTAGCTTCAAAATATACGACATTAGTTGTGATGCTTCAACTTTTATTAGTAAAGTTTTGATTGATGAATACATTTGAATATTGCTCTATTGATGAAATGCTCAATGATAGTTAACTAAATTGAATCCTTTCATCTTACATTTTGCTTCCACGCAAGTGAACCTTCCGCTGTTATCTTCAAATTGCGCAAAGCATAAGTGACTCTACTGAGAGGCTTTCTATTTGTCTTTTTTCATCCCCACAACCCATTGTTCAGTTAATTCCTTGATCTTTAAAAAGTAAATCAGAAACATAATCAAATAATTACTTTGTGTTATCGTACTTTGTCTGTGTAAACATTAAAATGGGTTTAATTACGAACAGGAATTACAATAGCTATGTTCGTTATAATTCAGTAATACTTGGTTAAAATGTATCCTTGGATTAGTGACACTGATTATTGCAGCCAAATGCTGAACATATGGCTGGGATTCTGGAGACAGCAGTCTAACCTTTTGTTTCTTAATACATATGAAGTCCAGTCACCTTTCACAATATCCCTGTAATGGGCAATTGGCCGTGTGGTTAGGGTCGCGCTGCTGTGAGCTTGTATTCGGGAGATCGTGGGTTCGATCCCCACTATCGGCAGCCCGGAAGATGGTTTTTCTGCAGTTGCCTGTTTTCATGTCAGTCAAATGCTGGGGCTGTACACGAATTAAGACCAAGGTCACTTCCTTTCCACTCCTAGCCCTTTCCTATCCTATCATCGCCAAAAGACCTATCTTTCAGTGCAATGTAGAGCAAATTGCAATATCCCTGTCAGCTAACCATATGTTCTCATGCCTTTACAAGGAGCGCTGACGTCTGGTGGACAGCCCCTCTATGATATTGTAGTTCGTTCAGATGACCTATAGGAATAATTGTTTGTATGGTTCATGTAGTTTAAGGGCTTTTGTCCTTGATGACTTCCTTTCCAAATTTCATATGAGGTGGCCTGCCCTAATCCACCTCTGGTGAGATACTGTGTGCCCAATGCTTGATGACTTCCAGATTGGCCCAGAACAAGTTTGTCACTTGTATTTTATGTCTCAGTCTCGTGCTTGACTCTGACAATATGAAAGTGACTGAGATATTAGCAATGCTAGCAACACCTTTAATAATACTGTCATATCCTGTAGGAAAGGGTGTGAAATTGACGTTCATATGGTCATATGGTTGGTCTGTGTGTACACTTCAGTGAACATGAGAGACTGGAATGTAACAGCACTGACTGACTAGAAGAAGAAAGCAATGGAAAACTACCTCACTCTTAATTTCCTTAGTTTGCCTCCTCAGTGATACCTAGCTCTCTGTGTCAGCTGATGGTAGAGCTATTGAGCATCCTCCCTGGCTTTAGGCTGAGCACTTCACAGACAGCAGGAGATATGGATGATATGTATTTCATGTTGAGCTGTATTTGCCAGTACAGGATGTGAAAGATAACAGTGATAAATTGTGAAGTTCCTTATTATTCAGAATTTATTTTTTTATTATGAGCAGATTATTTGTAAGTATGTGTGTATATTTTCCTGAATTTTCAGTGTTAGTTTAGAAGGTTTCATACTATGTAACTTTTCTACACTTCAAAAATTTCCCTGAGCATTCGAACACAACATTTCTCCAATCTTGGAGGTCTCTTATTTGTCATGTTTTTAAGGATACTCGACATGGAAATTTTCCTGAAAAGTGACAGTGAAGATTTGAAACTAAAACTGACTTATTTACTAGGAAATTATGAATATTTAAGCCCTCTCATATATAACCATATGTCTAGATATGTCTGAAAAAGTGCCTAATACATTAACTTTTCCACAGGACAATTATAAAATTACATCAGAGGAGAGACATTTGAAAGAAGAACCCAGATCAGACCTGGCAGAGCCAAGAGAAGCACAAGTGAGCACAGTTGAGGTAATCTAATATTTTGATGATTTTTTTCTGACAATGGATATTGTAAGAAATTGCTGAATAGATTTCATTGAACAACTCATTTTAAAGCAGACATTTTGAAGGACCTCAGAGAGATTTATAGTGAGATTTCCAATATATTTCAATCGTTCATATTTTCTTCAGGTAGTTCAAAATTTTATGCTAGGTCATGTATTGTTCAAAGTCCCTCCACTGCATGACATCTGGTGGCTGGTGTCATCACTGTTATTGCTACCTTATCCTAACTGGATTTAGGCTACAAGCACGGCTATCTTCCTTTTGTCATGTGTCAAAGAGCTCCAACACTTTTGTTCAAAATATTGATCCCAGATGTCCATATTCTGCTAAGCCCTCTTTTGCATGAATTTTTTCCTGAATATTTCTTGTAACAGACCCTTCTTTTTGGATTCCACATAATGTGACACATGGGTTTGAGCCTCTTCAGTTTAATTGTCCTGATGAGCTGAGGTCAACAGCTGGTTGTTTGGGATACTTCCCTATCCTTATGCTCCATCCAAAAGATCAGTGGGTTTTAACCTGACTGTCAGCAGCCCAGAAGGTGGTTTTTGTGGTTCCCCATTTTCATATCAGTAATATGCTGGAGCTGTACCTTAATTATGACCACAGCTGCTTCCTTTCCACTCCTAGCCCTTTCCTATCCTGTCATCACCATAAAACCTATCTCTGTTGGTGCAACATAAAAATAACCTAAGAGATTTATACCATTTGCCATTATATCCACATCTTGAAAGTTTGAATACTCTTTACTCTGGGTATTTAGTAGGTTGGAGAGGACACAACACTTTGTTATTCTCTTTTTGTGCTTTATTCTGAGATCATTTCAGGATAGGAGTTGCCACACGCTAATGAGATGGACTCTTCTTTCTTTATCCATCATTTGATTTCTGCAGAATGGTCGTATGTCATTTTCTAATTATATGATATTGTTTGCTCTTTCTGCCCGTATGTTGTATACCAAAAACATTTCAGATGGTGTAGGTTTCTTTTCTGTTCTGTTGAAGACTAAGTCGCAATCTGTGCATACAGCTTGTGCAGTTTTGAAGAACACTCATTTATGTGTAGGACAGGAATAGCATGGCAGTGGAAGGTGACAAATAGGTACGAGCATACATAGGAGAGTATAAGTTGGACATTTTATACTCCAGGCCTTGTGGAACATACAAACTTAGCATACATTGCAGTATTCCTGTTAAGAAGACTTTCACAGATCCTTCCAGTAATGGGGCCAATGACCTTCCATGTTAGGCCCTTTAAAACAACAAGCATCATCATCACTTTCCAGTAATTACACACACAACTGTACATTTCACATAACTCAGTATGACCACTTGACAGATAACTATGTCACCATTTCCAGACATAGAAAATCTCTTAGATAATGCCCCTTCGACTGTTAATTGTATCATCAGTACGGATCAAGAATGATATTTATCACATGTAATGTTTCATGATATTCTGTACCCTTGTCTATTCCACTTCCGCTGGCAGTTTCGGTCCCTTTATTATCACCTTTTCTTGCTGTTGCAGTATTGCTTCCATCACAGTCATTATTCCTGTCCATTTCACTTCACAAATATTTTATCTTTACCATCGTCCAATAAACCTTCACTTGAAATGTAACACATTATGTTCAGAAATGTGATTCTTTACACTTTCCCATATCAGCTTAATGGTATTTAATTCTGGGCGATATGGAGAAAGGTGCAATACAATATGACCATGTCTTCTTGTCAAATTTTGTGCTTACTTGTCAGTTCAAATGATACACACGGGTGAAGATGAAAATGACAACATCATCAGTGAAAAGAAAGAAGTAATAGGAAGGTAAAAACAATACTGTGAAAAGCTGTTTTGCAAAATAAATAACATCAAAGAATGGGAACTTTCTGTGAAGTATAACACGGAACCTGAAATTCTGTGCAGTGAATCCAAAGTTGCCATCAAACAAATGAAGAACAACAAACCCACTGGTATTGATAATATTTTAGGAGAAATGCTGAAAGTGAAGGGAAATGCTGTTGTATGTGTCTTATATTCAGTATGCAATAAAGTTTGGATAACAATTGAAAAAGGGTGAGTTGGCCGAGTGGTTGGAGTTGCACAACTGTGAGCTTGCATCTGGGAGATAGTGGGTTGAAACTTCACTGTCAGCGGCCCTGAAGATGGTTTTCCATGGTTTCCCATTTTCATACCAGGCAAATGCTGGGGCTGTACATTAAGACCACGACTACTTTCTTCACTCTCCTAGGCCTTTCCTATCACATCGTCCCCATAAGGCCCATCTGTGTCAGTGCAACATAAAGCTAATATTAAACAAATATTGAGTAACCTAAAGACTGGACAATATTCATATTAATCCTTCTTTACAGAGCAAAGTGTAGCTTGTGCCAAAGTCCCATTTTAATTCCATTGCAAAAATAAATAAATGTAAACTCGTGTCCTCATCCCGAGGTGATGCAGCTCTTTTCAGGCACGCCCCCATTCGAGGTGAGCTGCATGTACCATTTCAACCACATACCAGCCTTCCTGCCATTCTTAAATTTCTGGCAGTACCGGGAATCGAACCCAGGCTGCCGAGGATGGCAGCTAATCACACTAACCGTTACGGTACAGAGGCGGACATTTCCATGGCTGTGACAATATGGAAGCTGCTGAGGTATGAGTAGTGGTGAGTGGAGCAAGACTAGAGCATCTGAGTTTCAAAAAATTTTTTAGTTACGGGGTCAAATGTGCAGCTATATAACTTTAAGAACCATCAATTTAATTCTGTAACTCATCCTTCGTGATTCGACTTACCCATCTTACCCTCAGCATTCATCTTTAACATTACATTTCAAGAGCCTCAACCCTGTTTCTTTTCCGGAGCTAATTATCGTCCATGTTTTGCTTCCTTACAATGTCATGCTCCAGACAAAATTTTTCAAAAACACCTAAGTAATTCATTTGAAGAGTGCACATTTTTTTTTTTTTTGAAGAAGGGCCTCCTTTGCTTGTGCTAGCCTGCAGTTTGCATTTTAATCCTCGTTACTTCTGCTGTTGCTAGTTAATTCATTACCCAAGCAACAATATTCATCTACTTCTTTTAAATGTTCATTTCCTAATCTAATATTTCCTGCTTCAGCTGACTTTATTCCACTTCACTCCATTACTTTTGGATTTATTATTTTCATCTTTTGCTTCTTCTCCAGTTCTCTGTCTATACCTTTCAACAATTTCTCCAGATTTTCTGCAGACTGAGATAAGATAACAATATCATTAGCAAACTTCAGGGTTTTGATTCCATCTCCTTGGATTGTAATTCCCTTTCCAAATTCCTCTTTGGTTTTCTTAACTGCCTCTTCTGTATGAATATTCAAAAGGAGGGGGAACCTAGAGCCTTTCCTCACGTGCTCATGGAATGCTGCTGCTTTCTCAAAGTCTTCGATTATTATCACAGCAGACTGATTTTTCTACAGATTGTAAATATTCCTCTTTCTTGGTGTCTGGTAACAAACACCTTAGAATCTCAAATATCATAGTCTGATCAACAATACTGAATGTCTTTTCCTGTTCTATGGACAATATATATGTGTAGTTGTGCACCCCCATATGAAACATAATATTATTCTGAAAAAGAGAACAAGTAAAAAGGCAGGCGTCGTCTGATGCTAAAGTCTTGGGAGGGCCAAAAATTGTGAAAATGTGCTTAGATAATGTATAGATGGTCACAATGGAGTTAATTTTCCGGACCTAAAATAGCCAAATGAATTTTGAGAAAGCATCGATAACATATAGTATACCAATATTCCCGTCCTGGGATCTATTTATTGCGCCAAAGAAATCGGTAAATAATTTCTCCCCACGAGGGTTAGCACTGAAGGTGAACTGGGAAGCGACTTAGCTATTTCGAACAGGTTTAGCGCCTGATTATCAGTTTTGATCAAGAAGTGACTATGTTCAATGTAGGAATGGAACGTTTCGATGCTGAGAACAACAGCTAAACACTCCTTCTTGTACGTGGAATACTTAAGTTCCACCCCGTGAAGCATCGTGCTGAAATACATGATAACGGCTAAGTTTGCATGTACAATAAAGTCAAAGTCGGCTATGATACCTAAGTCAATGAATACAGTAACAGCGGGCAAGCAGTACATCCAAAAAGTGAACCAGATAAGGATGGCAATGGCCAGGATATGGCACACTTGTCCTTCTGAATTTAGTACTCTAGGATCAGACGTAAAGTCGGGATTGTTTCACGTGTTCTTAAATTTCTTCTGAGGCCAAACTGATGTCCTCCAACTCGGTTTAAAATTGTCTTTTCATAATAAAATGAATGGTGAAATAGTTTTCCCATTTGTCAGCGCTGGCTTTCACAGGGAAAGGTATAACATAATTCTGCCAAAAACCAGATGGTGCTTCTCCTGCATCATGCATCTTGCACTCTAAATGGAATAATACTGCCATGCTGGTTTTTGTTAAGGCATTCAATAATTCTAAGGGTATGTCATCAATTCCTGGTGCCTTGTTCATACTTATGTCTCTACAACACTTTGTCAAATTCTGACTCCCATTTCATCAGTAACAACAGCTTCTTTATGTTCCAGAACCCTTTCATCTACTTCCTTACCTCGATACTACTGGTGGATATGTTCCTGCCATATTTCTGCTTTTTCTTCTTACCTAGAATTTGTTTTCCATCTGAGCTCTTGTTGAGGGGATCTGCTTGGATACAGTGGGAAGGATGTACATATGAAATGAGCCCAATCCTTAGACTGCAGTTTCATAGGATTATATGCAAGCTGTTGACTATGTTCCTCCATATCCAATTCATCGGCACTATTGTATCAACCATCACTTCTCTTTCTTACCAAGTTTTCCTTCCTCCAAAGGCTTCCTTAATTTTTCTGTATGCAATTCCTACCCTTCCTAGGACTATAAAGCCGTGAACTTCCTTGCACTTCTCTTTCAGCCAATCTTCCAAAGATGGTTTTCTGTGGTTTCGCACGTTTAAACCAGGAAACTTCTGGAACAATATATTTATTAATTAACACCAAGGCTGCTTGATTCTCAATCCTAGCCCTATTCTTTCCCATTGCCATGAAGCAAGTTGTAAATAGAAAGTTATTGGACGTATACAAGGGTTGGAATTTTAACAGTGGCAACTATTTAATTACAACTCACACAAAAGGGATGAATGTTGTACAAGGATTTACTGTCCTTTAGAGCTTTTTTTGCTATTGGCTTTATGTTGCACCGACACAGACAGGTCTTATGGCGACGATGAGACAGGAAAGGGCTAGGACTGGGAAGGAAGCGGCTGTGGCCTTAATTAAGATACAGCCCCAGCATTTGCCTGGTGTGAAAATGGGAAACCATGGAAAACCATCTTCAGGGCTTCCGGCAGTGGGGTTCGAACCCACTATCTCAAAATACTGGATACTGGCCGCACTTAAGGACTGTAGCTTTCAAGCTCGGTCCTTTAGAGTAGTCACCATCATTATGTACATCCTGTTACCAGTGATGCAGAAGTCATAGAATATATGGGTATATTTTGCTGCAGCTGTTGTGTTGATAGTTTCAAGGGAGCAGTTTACAGCCTGACAAATATCTGAAACAGTTCTGGAGTAAAGGCCCTGAAGTGGTTCCTTCATCATGTTAATCAAATCAGAGTCACAAGGGCTTAAATCCATGTATTACAGTGGATGGTGCAGTGATTCCCAACCCCATTGACCGAACTAATCAGCCACGGTTTGCACTGTATGTGGCCGAGCGTTGTCATGGATAATGATGGGTAATACGCATTGACGATGTGCTGTGAAGGAACATAGTGCGTTTTGATAAAAACATCACAGACATGCATGAGAATGCCAATAACTTTCACCTGGCTGGGGTTATCACGAATTCTCAAACTTTCTGGTTTCCCATGATGATGCCATTGGTTTGATCGGCATTTCAGTTGCCGCTCATACAGTTTAGCCCAAGACTTATCTAGCGTAATTATACGGAATAAGGAAGCCTGATTTTCAAACTTATAGTACTAAACCGTTCCCATGCATAGAATATAAATATGCCATGCTAAGGTGGTAGAACCGTGGAACGTTCTTTCAAGCATGGGCGTAACACTAAACTCACTTCCTAAGTGGCAAATACCAGTGGTATATATGAATGGGAAACAGTATCATCTATTGTGAATGAGAAGCAAATTATGGGGTAGAATGGATTTATTGATCTAAATACATGGTAATAATTCAATCTAAAATGCAAATATAATTTTAAAAGGATAGAATGGACTCAAAAGGGTCAATATCTTTACGAACTTGTGCCGAGCACATCGGAATAAATAACAGTAAAGGATAACACATAAGTCGGATCAAAATGCCGATCAAAATTAACAAGATAAAATACAAAGGAAATCATCGTAGGAAAATCTACATTAGGCATTGTATCGACGCGGATTAATAAATATGCTGGTTACCCCAACGGGGTTGCATTCGCAAACGTCCATAACAAGTTCCTCGATATAAGAGTATCAAGCTAGTTTCAATCCAGTTTGTACATATTTACACAAATAAATCATTAAGCCATTACAATCAATCCAGGTTTTCCTAATCTGAAGACTACACTGAATCTACCGACAGACCGCCGTCTCCCAAATGAACAAGCATTGAAGCTGGCATCCCTGAAAAATTAGCATTGGGGTAACTAAAATCCAAATGCTTATGCGACGTTGACCTAATAACACAGACAGTGACAAATAAAACAATGACAAGACAAGAAAAATAAACAAACAATACAGCATAAATCACAGGGCGTCTGAAATATAAAATTACATGCAGAATTATGTATACATTTCTTTATGAATGAGGTCACGATGTTGCATGGCCCAGTTAAAGAGCTGGGCTAGTAGGTTATGCCCCCTTGGACAGCTGGTAGTGCATACTTCGCACTGTCGACTATGGCTGTAAATGTCAAGAATTCTACCTGAAGGGGATAACACAGGAAGCGGTCGGAAGCCATTCATTCGCGGGCCTTTTCTCAAGGGCGACCCTCCTCCTAACAGCGGAGTCTTGTCCCGTTTCTGTCTTCCCCGTTATAAGGGAAACTTCACATTTCACTTATTCAGCTGCTGCATTGCATAAAACATTAGGTCTTTCTCACTTACACAAGTGTTCTGTCTCAACAGGACAACTAGGCCTCTATATCTCATTGTATTGGGCGTGCAATCGTCTAATAAATAAGATGTCAGACAGGCCTTCATAAACTTGCAGCATAGGAGTTCGATTCTCGGCTGAAACTCTGCATCTCCAGCCGTATTCAAGCCTGTTTTCCAAAGCGCAGCTATTTCTCATATATTTCCCTTGAATAAAATTTTCACATGCCTCTTTTCCTGTTTCAACACTCGTGGCAGTGTATGTGGTATCTGCCTTTCTTATTAAATCATCTTGCACTCCTTCCGGATTACTGGTTCTTTCTGCTTAACTGAAAGACACTCGTTTACAACGCTGGCCTCCGTGCTGTCGGTAGCAAGAAATCCCTGGAAACATGTTGCATACATAAATAAAATTACCTACTCTGATCTGTATGTCTTCTCCTTCACGAAATTTGGGGTGCGAAGCCTTGGTCATGAAGAAACTAACAACTGAATTACATACTAAACACACATTACGGAATACTCTGAGAATAACATAAAGAAAAACACTCCTAACTACACCTAGCCGTATCCCTTTTCCCATTACTAAATTGAACATAAAATAAAAGGCCAAAACATGCATTATTCCCTGGATTTACATTTAAATGAATTGAAAATAGCACACTCAGCTTCAAAGAGCTGACATTTAATTTTACAACTATATTTACACAAGATGAAACTGAACTGATTTCCTCTATCTAAGAACACGCTTAAAATTCAAGGCATTTTACTCATCTTTGTCGATACTGCTTTCGCATGTCACATAACTGCTGCGCCTGAAAATTTACTCCTTCATTTCAGCACATGGGATGCTGCCACAAAGCACTGGATTATTGCTTGAAGTTGCCATCATGTTAATCGTAATTAGCACTCCTAAGATGATGATACCGTTAGTAACTCTGCACTTATTAAATACACATGTACTCTGGATACAAACACTTTACTATAACATCGATATAAACCACAAAGAAATTTGGCTTTGTTCTCAGTTACTGTTCGGTGGGTAAAATACCGTATACGTTTACCTGCGAGATCACCGATCGTACGAGACGCACACGTAAAATACGCGACCACGATTCACGACCCGATAACTGTCTATGCATACGTGGAATACTAATTCAGTCTGCAAAGTTACAATTGTATGCATGCGACGCCGCGTACCGACTTTCAAATGCGGGCAGAGGTAACTGCCATGATTACAAACTGTTCACTCCCGAGAATAACTGAATTAAACTGCACCGGGTTATTGCGCAACTGACATCGTTCTCAAATTAAAGTTTCTGATCGTTCTGCGTAGTTCTCAGATATAGCAGTAATATTCTCACTTAAGATATATGTAACAAAGAGTATCGTCGTCACCACTGGTATGAACACGGCTGCAGGAATGAGCCAGCTCCGGGCTGTTTTATAGTTCTAAATGCCTCATTCAAACGAGGAAGTTTCCTATGAGAATAAGGCATGGCGGTTCAACTGCCATTTGAAAACAAAGCACATAGCCGTTTGAAAAGGTCAATTCAAAACTGTAATTGAAAGTAGCGGAAATATTATAACACATGCACCTCTAAATTCAACCACTACTCATTGGACATGTCAAAACCGTGGATCATAAGCTTAATAACAGATTTCACCCTAGGATGAGGGTAGGGTCGGGTCAGCACTGCGATGTACGAAGTTGGTATTGCGGGCTCACTTGTTTCGGGATTCACCGCCGCCGTAGACCGCCCCTTCTTACTTGTGATAGGTCCACTTCAAACGTTTCACGCAACAGGCGAAACTGCGACACACCTAGCAGACTCATTCAAACTTTCTAAATTCTAGCGATCTCAAAGCTTGCTACTGCCGGTCCTCTATCTTCGCGTGGTCCAGAATGAAATCCGTTGGCTAATCGCCGCTCCCACAAAACTTTCAAAAATGATGAATGCACAGTGTTGCGCAATATTCAGATAATTAATCATGGGGCATATATGATTTGTCGCAGTACTACAAATGGTTACTAGCAGCATCGTATTGTAATAATTTCTGCATTTCTGTTGAATCATGAGGAACCCATTTTGATGAAATTTTTTTCTTGCCCAAGTGTTCATTCAAATATAAGCACAGTCGTATTTGCTAATCCATTGTCTTGGTCGAGCTCACATAGCATGTGACATTGCCCAGTATCCATTAACATGCACTTCTTCATGGACACTAGCATGGCATGGCTGGTGAACGTCTGCCACATATTGGCGTTCCTCATTGAAGACTTTTACTCACCATGCCAATGTCCTGTAAGGCAATGCAAATTCCCCACAAGCTGTTGAGGCCCTTGGTGACACTGTTATGCTGCACGACCTCTGGCACATTCTACCTTTATCCAATTCCATTGTTCTTCTTTGAAAAATATTGTGACAACACTGTCTTAGATTGCAAGCTAATGTGAGGCTGTGTTCATTATGCCAGTTCACATGTTAGTGATTTCAGAAGGGAGAGTCCATATGCTCCGAGGTAAGGTAGATATGTAACTAACGAGTGCTGTCAGTGACATTATTAGATTCCATTGCTTGGCGTCTCTTCAGCAGTGTTGTCACTATTACAGTTCCAACCATCTTATCTCTCATACTTCAGTTTGCCTTCATTTTCTAGTACTAAATAAACATCATTTCCGTTTTCATCCACCTGTGGCCTACTAAATATTCATTTCTGAAAATATTGAATATTGAAAATATTTTATGGATATATCGGGAGAATAGCCCATTTAAATCATGTAGTTTTTCATGAAGTTAATATAGATTGTTTGTTGAAGCTCTGTTGTCAACGAATGGGGTTGCCTTTCCAGAATAAAATTTTACATTAAAGTCAATATAATGCTACATGTGCTATGTGGCATATCCATAGATGCAGCCGATCCTAACAAGACTCATCTGAGAAGAATTGAGCCTTGAGAGATTCCAGAGTAGTTTTGCCCATGTAGTTTGAATCCTTGATTTTTTTTGTAGCACATCCTACAATAGACATTGGGGTTTTCTTCTCTTTTGCTGGTTGTTAGCTTCAGAATATACAACATTAGTTATGCTGTTTCATCCTTCATTAGTAAGGTTTTGATTGATGAATTCATTTGACCATTGCTCTATTGGTGAAATATTCGATGGCAGTTAATTGATTTGAATGCATTCACCTTTGCAAGAACAGTTGAAAATTGACTTCTGAGAAAGCAAAGTGTAAGGTTTCTCTCTTTCTAAAGCCAGAGAGGTTACATTTATCTAACATTACATACCAAGTTAAGTGTAAACTACATCAGTTGAATGATAATTTTTAAAAATATTAGACTGTTTTGCTCATGTTTAGGGAACATATTAAGTAGTTATAAACTATCTGAACAGAGTTCTTTAAAGATCAAACCAAAACCCAGCATCCTACAACTCTGATGGGCATTACACTGTCAAGCAACCTCTGCTCAGCCTGATGCCCTGCAGTTGTGGGCACAACAATGTGTTGTAAGCACAACAATTATTCTTGGCCACCATTCTTGGCTTTTTAGTCTACATACTCTACTTATCTATCAATTAACACCTTCATTGTTCTCATGTAGTCTGACTGGACCAGCAACTAGCCAGCAGAATCTGGTAAGAATCCCTGACTTCTCTAAGAAACAACTCTGGGGCTTCCAGGAATGTGGTGTACTTGCTATCCCTAGAAAACAATGCCTTTAAAATCTATATTGATAAAGCCTTCAGATTGCCTCGAGTTAATGAAAACTCCATCATGTGACTATTTGTTGACCAAACTTGGACATGGTAGGCAGGAGATTTAACTTTCTCAGGTTAAGATGCAGTGTAAGTCTGTTTGACAGTAAGAGTCATCTGTGGGAACCACGAAACAAACAAGTGACAAGTCATATAAGAACACATAATAGGAAGAACACGATGATAGGATGTTGTAAAAAGAGAAGACAAGAGATGTGGAGATTATCCTTGTCCTTCATATGTTTCTTCTTTTTCTCCCTCTGCCAGTGCTGTCTCTTATATCCTATTATGGGTTCCTTTTCATGTTCCTGTTCTACATAAAATTATGACTTGACACTTATTTGTTTCCTTCTTACATTTGAAGAATAAATTGATATTTTTATTGTGCAACTATGAAATTTATTTTGTCAGGTATATCATGTCTATTTATAAACTCTTATTCTAGTTATTTGTTTACATTTCTTACTTTGCTGTACATATTTGTTCTTTATAGGCTTATACTGATAATAAGGATGAAATATGCGTGGATGAAGACACAGTTGGTCAGCTCGTCACCAGTTTCAAAGAAGAAGACAAGTAAGTACAATTTAGCTTAATTACATTTTACAGCCCTAACACTCGACAATATGGAATTTGCAATTTATGTGTTCAGTAACTCCCTCTGCAGTCAAGTCGTAGAGTGAGGACCTCGATATCCCAATATGTAGGGTTCAAAGTGAGCACAGACCCAACCAGGTCATTCGCAAATTCTGTCTCCTGTACCTCACCCATGGTTCAAACTTGTTGGTTCGATTGTGGCCCTTGAGAAAATTTCACAAAATTAAAATAACTGAGCCCATAGTATCTAGTGATCAGCAGGCTGCCTAGATTGCACCACTCCATTCTGAGCCAGTAAAATGATTATTAATATTACCCTCCCAGTTCTGTTCTCCATATTGTAATAGGTGTCCCTGGGGTGTCTGGTTGACCTTTACTTTGCTGTTGGCCGTTCCTGCAACATGATCAGTCCAGTGGATCATGCTGCTTTAAAATACCCACTCAGTTCTGTCTCCTTTCATATATCTGTATATCTCTGCATTCTATCAAACTCCAATTTTTCTCATTAGTGACAGTTTGAAAATATCTCTTTTCTGTGACATCCATATATTTACTGTTGCTTCCTGCAGCTTCTTAACCTTCAAAGAAATAGAATGCAGTGGCTCCTATGATGACATAGTAGATTTTTATCTTCATGTTATTAGGTACATATTTTTTTTAATTGTTTCACTGGAATAATAATATCAGACAACTGCCTGGAATCTTTCTTATATTTGAAGGCCTGATTATTTACAATTAGATGACCATGTCCTGATATACTCAATTAGCTTTCCATACTCAAAATTTATTCTGACTTTTGAAAATATGATCTTGGGATCCAGTGGCTGAAACTCCAGCAGTGATCCTCATAGGCTGGAGTGTTATTTTCTGTCATCTGTATTTTATTTATTCTTCTTCACCTCTGTCACCTTATTATAAATACTGCTACACACAGTTTGGAGATATTTAATTGTCTAAATGTCAAGCCTTTATTGCTCCATGACATTTAACTTGGCCTCCTCTTGCTCTTTAACAGTAATTATTCTCATATCTGTCCTGGTAAGTAGTAGCTACTTTTTAGAAAATCTGGTGATCATGGGCAATGTGTAGTAGAAATGCTAATTACCACTCACTCACTCTTCACTATATTCCAAGAAGAATCAAATCAATAACACTGAAATATTGTCATGAGTAAGAGTTGAACAACCTGTTTGAAAAATGCATCCTGTTAAGGTTAAATTAATCCAGTAAAAGAGAAACAAATGTGGGGCTTGATTCTAACCGACAGGTTGACCTCGGCATCTTCACTGTTGAGGCAGGTGAAAGTATATTTTGGGATAGAAATGTTGGCAACACTGCCTCTTGTCTGGCTGTGTTGGAAAAATTGAGGGAATCTAATGTTTGGTTTTGCAGGAGTGTTATTCTTAAATATTTAAATCTGCTGCTCATCACAACAAAATAACCAGAAAATGGTTCAAAATCTCTGAGTTTGTATCATGTTTTTAATGCTAAAATGTGTAATAACATGCATAAAAATTGTATCAAAGTTCTCCTTGACAAACAGAGAATTGTGTAAAGATTTAGAAGTTAATAAGTGCTTATTAGTAATATCTAAAAGTGAGATTAATTCTTGGGCATGGTGGGAAAGTGAAGGTCTGCACTCCACTATAGGAATGAGTAAAGGACGTCTGGGTGGGGTAGGGTTGCGAAGAGAGCAAGGTTGCCAAACCACCCGTATCATTGCCGCACTTTGTGATGTGTTTAGTTGCTCTTAGAGGAGATGTGGAATGGAAACCAGGACCAAACTCAGAAGTCTCATTCAAAAGCCTGTGCAACGTGTGTATTTCTGGTCATGTGAATCAGCCACTTGTGATGTGTATATTTTATCAATGACCAGTTTGGAGACTATGTGCAAACTGTACTGTGGAAAATTAGTTCAGGGGTACAGACATGGTCATGTTGAAAAATGTAATTTTTCTATCTCAGAATAAATTTTTAACATGACACCATGCAGTGGACTGTGGCCACCTGTAAGGAAAACCGGGGAAACTGGGAAATGTCAGGGAATTTGATAAATGACGGGAAAACTTTTCTATCGAAGTAAGGCGGTGACCTCTCAATAATCATATCATTTACATAATAAGGGTGAACTTCTAAAGGAATTAAAGAATATATATATTTTTCTGGACAAAACACTTAATAAAGATCGCAACCTTAACCCTTTCAAGGTCAGGTTTTTTATACGCTGACATACCCCACAATTTAGGTTTTTACAGGCACATTAATAAACCTCTCTAAAAATAGTAAAACACACTCATGGGACACTATATTCACAAAAATAGATAAAATACAGATGAATAAAATTGAAAACAACAATATCATACAATTTACCTGCTTAAACGTTTTTTTTGTATGATATTCCTCAAAGCATGGGGCTGGGCACAGAGTTTTGTTGCAGTCCTTGCACTGGTAAATTGTCCTCCTGGTCTTCTTCTCTCTTCTTGCAGTGTGTGCACACACATGGCACACTCTGGATGGCGGTTTCCCTCCTGGTTGGTTTGGGGGAATAACAGAAAGGAAATGTCGCTGGGTTAACCTTGCAGGTGTATCACCATTTGAAGGTCGGCCTCCATTAGGTCGTGTGACTCTTGGAGGAGCATTCTCTGCTAGTGATCGGATGACTTCCATTCTGAACGCCTTATGAGGTCTCTTTAGTCCTTTCAAAACCCTTTCCAAAATGAAGCTGTTCAGAATTACAATCTCCAACAGGTGGAAGAATAGGTTTTTATACCATTTTATGGATTTTCGTAATGGCTGCACACCCGTAATAATCTGGTCGGATCTATCAACTGGTCCCATTTTCTGGTTGTAGTCCTGAACAGACACTGGGATAATTCTCCGTTGTCCTGTGGCCCTTTCAGTCTTGCCTTATCAACCATTCCACTAGTATGAGCAGTTGTGAGCATGTTTACTTCCCTCCTATCCATCCATTTGACAGCAAGCAGATTTGAGGTATGCCTCTCCTCTACCTCACCTCTTCGTAGTTTGGTAGTGGACCCTGGCATTCCCCTTCTGTTTTTCCTCACTGTTCCACAGGCATGAGTACGCTGTGCATGCAGAGCTTCTAGAAGTTCTGGACTGGTGTAAAAATTGTCAATATAAAGTGTATGTCCCCGATTGAGATATGGTTTCATAAGAGTGAAGACAACAGAAGCAGAAAACCCTATCTTTGAATCTTCAAGTTCTGTTGTGGCTCCAGTATATACAATAATATCTCAAATGTATCCAGTCTCACAGTCACAAAGTACAAATATCTTCACACCAAATCTACTTCTTTTTGAGGGAATGTATTGCTTGAACGCTAAGCGTCCTTTGAACAGAACTAGACTTTCGTCGATGCATAAATCTCTAAAAGGCTGAAATATGGCAAGGAAAGTTTGTTTCAGGTGGTCAATAATAGGCCGGATTTTGTATAGTCTGTCGCCTTGAGGTTGGAAGTTGTTGTCATTGAAATGAAGGAACCGTAGAATTGCTTTATACCGATTACAGGACATGAACTGTGAAAATGCAGGAGTGTGAATGAGAGGATCGGTAGACCAGTACTCTTCTAAGGTGTGTTTGTTTACATGACCCATTAGCATACTTATCGCTAAAAATAAATACATTTCGTCGACAGTAACATCGGTCCATTTTGATGCTCGGGATGTGGGAGAAATGACCGAATTTTTCTCTGCGTATTGAGCGTGATAGAAGTTCGTTTCTATGACTGTTTTTTCCACTAAGGTATGCAGAAAAAGTCTTTTGAAAATGTCTACTTCTGGAGAGTTTTCAGTCAAAGATTGATCCTGGATTCCTGCTAGGTCAGGCTTATAGCCGAAATCAGTAGGTAAAAATTTATTATTACCTGTTTCTTTTTCCCAGACCCGGTGATCAGTTGATACATTTCGTTTCTGCCTTTTCGCGGTAGCTGGTTGTAATTCTTCATCACTGTCACTTACACCTTCATCATCGACAGTTGAAACTTTGAGTAAAATATCCTCAACACTTTCTAAATCACTTTCACACAAATCTGAACCCTCACTTTCATCATTCATTAATATTTCAAACACTTTTTCATCACCTTTCAAAACTTCTGCATGCCTGCGAGCTGCCATGTTTATCAGACTGCATTGACTCGCAAGTGTAGTAGACATTCACATTAAAAATTAAAGATAACAGTGCTTCCAAAGAGAATACACATTAGCGCAAGCTTCTGTAATGTAGCCGATAGATGGCAGATACAACAAATTTTTCAGTCATTGCTGAAAGTCAAAGAGAAGCGAAGATATGATGCTCGGAAGTTCGACACGCAATATATTGCGCCGTAACTGCTGTGGCACTTCCCGCGAGACGCAATATATTGCGCCGTGACCCGGAAAGGGTTAATGATGATACAGAAGTCAAGAGTCTCTTATATACGTTAACGCCTAAGCTATTAAAAACAGTCAATCCAAAGCAAAACAAACTCCCACGAATATTTAAATTCATCAAATCAACAACTCCGCTTATCCCCCCCGAATACTAAGCCTGCACTTGCCCCTCCAATCAATCCCCCTCCCACATTAATACCGACATGAAATGCTCCGCCCACTTCCGCTTCACCTCAGTATGCCCCCCTCTCTCTATCTCATCGTTACAACACGCGAAGTAGGAACTCCAGACAGACCAACGCTGCTAATACAGTAATGTGGATGTACATACGGCATTTGAGTAAGTACCCACTTTACATAATACACAATACTTGGACATTAACATACGTTTTAAACACACACGTCAAACACGTCTTTTTGTTCTTTTGCAGTATAACGACACTCTATTCATCGATGTTTCTACATCTTCTAGAAGGACTACATTTTGACGTGGAAATCAAACATAACCTTCAAATACTCGATATAAACTCTTCTCATAGCAGCTTCAACCAGCACACTAACGTCTGTTTGCAACGGTTATATCAGATAATATTTTAGACTGATCAGTTTACTGAGGATAACATCATAACATTTGCCTTTTCTCTTAACCAATCTTTTAATGTTGGAACACAAAATATCAACAAAATTCACCCTCACGTTTACGTTGGCAACTGCCGCAGCGAATATATGCTGAGTTTTATAATGAAGAGGATCCACTTCAGTACCAGACATGTGCCGTTTTTAGAACTTTATATCGATACAAATTCTCTTTTCGATAAGATTTTAAATTAGTTTACAATAATTTTAGCAGGTGTTGTATGTCCCAATATCATATTTTATAACCACTGTTTTATAAAGTTAATATCCTAACAAATCACAGTTCAATTTTTACAAATTATAAATGTCATTGCCCTTTTAACAATGTTTGTTTTAAGATTAAGTTAATATGGCTGATGATGCCCAATAAGAAGGGCGAAACATGTCCCCATAATATTCAGATTTTCTATGTCTAATTAACCACATAACATGGTACTGATTGTATTGAACCAGTTGAACAATAAATGTGCACCTTTTGTAAACTAAGCGAGATCACTATTTTCAATACGGAACAAAAATGAGAGTGATGACTTGTAATTATATCGGTTGAGCGCATTCTTGAAATCCGTCTGCCAACTGTATTGTGTACACCACCACATGGTTAAGCTACCTAACTCAGCGTGTTTGGTATATAGGTTTAATAGTGTTCAATGTAGTTGTAATTTTATTTACATCCATGTGTTGGTTACCATATTGTTCATCTGTGTACCATACCCTACTATAGTTCATGAAAGACAAGTGGCAAGAATGTGACTCAGCAAAAATTAAAACCGTGGTATCGATCAGCCATAACCTCCTTCTTATGCCAGTCATTAGCTGTGAATAATTTATTTCTTTTACTCTTAATAATAATGTACCTATTCTTGTTTTAGTGTCTAATATTGTTAGGAAGTGCAGGTTTTGTGAATTTGTTTTCACTTGTGATTTGCTTGTGATTTTCATAGTAGGGTATTACATTTTATGAGGGCTCTGAGCCGCAATTTTATTGCATCAGCTGTTATTGAAGCAGTAGATTGCTGGCAGCATAGGTGAGGCATTGCTCACATGTTTTGCTAACTGTCAGTTTAGAAGAAAGCCGTGCGGAGTGTAAGACTATATAAAGATTTTTACAATATATTTACTTCTTTTTTCAGGTAACAATGTCTTCATCAAAGACAAGGAAAACTTTGTTTAATGAAAGGTGGCTTCTTGATGATACTTTCAGAACAAGGTTGAAACCCGTGCCTCAGGACAAATTTTCAGCATATTGCATAATATGTAAAACATCATTTTCTCTCAGCAACATGGGGAAGCAGGGATTAAAAGTCACATGGGAGGAAAGAAGCATGCCAGTTGTGTCAAGTTCAGCCAGTTCTCATCATCCCTATCAAGTTATTTAAAAAAAGAACATTTGAATAGTGAAGTAACAAATGACTTAAACTCAGTAGATAATACCCTGGCCGCAAACACAAATTGTCCTCTGCCTGCCACAGCTACCACAACAAACTCTATCACATATGACTCCACTGCTTCGGCTTCTTCTTCTTCTTCCTCTTCTCCTTTCATTAAAGAAGGTTCACCAGAGACAAGATGTCTACAGAATTATCTTTCAAGGGAGCAAGTAACCAAAGCTGAGATTATATGGTGCATGCATACTGCATGCAGTACCATTCTTTATGTTCCAGTGAAGCTAATGTACTTTTGTTCCCAGTAATGTTTCCAGACTCTGAAATCGCCTTGAAAGTTCAACTGCACAGAACAAAAGTTGCATATACAATCACTCATGGTTTGGCTCCCTAATTTAATAAGCAAGTTCTTGAGATGTGACGTAAGTCCACACATTTCACCATTGGTTTTGACAAGTCACTGAATAAAGTTTCTCAGATGGGCCAAATGGATCTTGTAGTTTGTGGTTTCGATCCTGATACCAATGAAGTTATGCACTTCTTATTTTGATTCCATGTTCCTTGGTCACTCTACCTCCTCAGATTTGTTTATATGGTTTTCTTGGAAGCACTGTAGCGACTGAATCTAAAGAAACTTGTACAAATTTCAATGGATGGTCCAAATGTTAATAAAAAGTTCCTTCAGGATATCAGTAATTTTTAATTGATGATCCAGATGCTCCTATTTTGGTGAACATTGGATCTTGTGGCTTGCATACTGTGCACAATTCATTTGAAATAGCAGTAAAAGAAACCCAGTGGAATATTGCTGAGTTTCTTCGTGCTCTTCACTTCTTCCTTTGCTACATTCCTGCAAGACATATTATTCAGGTTCAAATGTATTTTCTTTGAAATATTATGCTATTAGATGGCTTGAAAATTCAAAAGTCATTGAACGTGCTATAGATATCTTACCTAATGTGGACAAATATGTGGAAGGAACAGAGACAAGAAAATACCAAACTGTAACAGCTTCAAAATAGTATCAACTTCACTTAAAGATAAGCTATTTAAGGCCAAGTTGTCATTTTTATTATCACTTGTTGGAGATTTGGAACCATTCCTAAAACAGTTTCATACAGATCTTCCTTTTACACCACTCCTGTATGAATCTCTCACTGCAACAATGAAAAATATCATAACAAGATTTGTTAAGTCTGAGTCACTGCAGTCTTCAGAAAATAGTCCTCAAAATTAATTTAGACAGTTAAGAAAATCTTCCTCCTGCATCTAAAATTGACATAGGTTATGCTGCTGCAGCAGCACTTCGTGGCACTCCTGGATTAAATGATAGAGATATATTAATGTTTCGCACAGATTGTCTAAGAGGAATAGTAGCTTTGTGCAAGAAGATACTGGAACGGTCACCGCTGGCATATAAACTGACTAGAGGAATTTCTTGTTTCGATCCAAGTGTAGCCATGCAACCTCTAAGCAGCAAACGGCTAAGGGTATCATTAAATGCCTTTGTTGAAAACAAATCGATCTCGGGCTATGAAGCTGATCATATACAAAGGGAGTTCACTTCTGTTTGTGAGAATTATACTTTCAAAGATGTAGTGAATTCTTTGTCTTCTAAAAATGAGAGATTAGATCACTTTTGGCTCCGCACTATTTTGCCAACAATAAATTTGAAAACAGGAAAGTTGGCTTTGTTTCTCAAAATTATACTAATATTTTTTCATGGAAATGCTTCAGCTGAATGCGGTTTTTCTCTGAATAAAGAAATTATAGTAGAGAACATGCTAAAAGAATCCCTTGTAGCACAAAGAAGAATATATGATGCTGTCTCAAACCTTGGTGGAATTGAAAAGGCCTCCATTAATAAGAACATGCTCCATGCTGCAAGGAATGCCATGCTTTGTATATTCAAAACCTAAAGTTGAAACGTGAAGCATTGGAAGTAGAAAATTCTTTGCAAAGAGAATAAGAGGAACGCCACTTTGTTGCTGAAATAAATAGAAGAAAAGAAGCAGAGTGTGATGGCAGAAGCTCGACAGTCATTGCTGGCTATAGATGAAGAAATTTCCTTACTGAAGCAGTAATGATAATATTTTTTTTAAATCTTAAAAGTGAACTAAATTGGACTGAATTCAACTTTCAAATTTTGAAATTTAATATGCACATTAATTACTCATTTATTTTTTGCATGTTAAGTTTTCAAAATATATATTAATAATATGGTCATACCTGGAAATTTCTATTATAATTTAATTTTTTGTTATTTTGTGTCAGGGCAAAAAATTGTTTTTATGTCTGGAAAACAGGGAAATGTCAGGGAATTTCAAAATCTGGATTTGGTGGACACCCTGATATAGCGATCTTAGCAACTCAGAATCTGGACTGCACATAACAGGACAGTAACCTTGTTTTACTTTATTGCTCACAGCCTGAAATATGTGAAGCGTAAACAGGCAGTTCTGGCCACTCTTGCTGCTTTAGACCCACCGATTGTGTGCTTTAGTGAATCATGGCTAAATTCGCTAATCTGTGATGTAGAAGTGGTACCTCAGTCATATGCAGTAATTAGAAAACCTCAGGGAGAGGAATATTTATTCCCATGAAACCCAAATTAAAGCCTGTGCATGTGAGCAGCTGGTAACAAAGGCAGAATTGGTATGAGTGGAATTCATGTGCACTGGAAGCCTTAAGTTCCTTTCCAGTTACATGTGCCAAGCTTGGAACTTCCCCTCTGACATCAATGAGGAATTACTACTATATCTAAGCCATGTACAAATTATACAGCATTGATTCAAAGCTATCTACAGGGCTGGTGTGTTTATCTTGGAAATGTTCAGGCCTCTTGATTGCCCTCACCTCCTGCCTATTTCCATCGGTCCATAAGCAGCAACTATCATTGCAGCATTCTACGTCATGTTCCTTGATCAATTAATTACTGACCCAGTCCATATAATGAAATCTCTTGTCCTTAATAACACTCCATCCTCAGTACTGAAGACAGAAGTAATCCTCGATTTCTCCGAATACCTAGCAGTTACAGCTACCATAAAATACAAGAAACCAACAGTAAAATAATTTAATACAGAAGTCTGTAAATACAAGAAAGCTGGCTGGGAACTGCTATCATAAATTGTAATAAGCCATCTACCCATCGTTACCAAGAAAAATGCTCATTAGATCACAAAAGAAATAGTCAAAATGATACGCAAAAGGAATACGTTTTACAGGAAACAGAAACAAGATACAATCAGTGTTATGTGGGACAAATATAAATATGTGACGAATATCACCAAGAAACTCATCCACAAAGCATTCAAAAACTACATAAACAAGATAAGTAATATCTTCAAAGACATGTGATAATACCTTAATAGTGAACACTGCAAATCAGCGCAAAAGCAATTGTTGCCTCCCCTGATGCCATTGCCTCAACATTCAGTGAGTAATTTAAAGGGGGCAGAATGAGCCTGGAAAATGTACCCAAACACAGCTCAGGCATTACCACTCTCCCTCTCCAGCCTTTACTTCACAGTGATCAAGGTAATGAACAGCCTTCAAACTACTCAACCATATGCTGCTTCCAACCCATACAACAATACCTCCAATTATCTTAGTGCAGTTTGCAGGATCATTAGCTGACCGTGGGACAAAATGGTGGTTACACATTGTACTAATGAGACTTGGGGTATGGTGTAAGGCTACGTATGCTTTACTCGTAGAGGCGTAACATTGGAGGGTGAACTTGGGGACTTAAAGCTCAACTTAAAAGATGTTGTTGGCTACACCTTGTACTAATGGGACTAGGGACATAGTATAAGGCGTTACACGAATGCTTTATTCATAGAGGTGTTAACTTGAAGTAAGATGGTAGCTACACATTTTACCAATAGGACTAGGGAGATGGTGTAATTCTTAATATGTATTTTGTACTCATAGGGGTAGCCATAGGGAATCAGTGCTGGACTCAGGGCTGAACTTGTAGTTCTGTACAAGATGGTGACTCTCCATTGTTTATATAGGACTATGGATGTGGTGTAAGGCCTAACACATTTGAATTGCTTGTATGGACATAATGGAGGTTGATCTCAGAGTCTCAGAGTTGAGATTCCATGGATTTTGATTTGATTTTAAATTTTTTGAGCTGATAAGTTTGAACTTTAGAGATTTCTAATTGCATACCATAATGTTTACATTGGGTTTAGAACATAAAAACATATGTTGAGACATATCTATAAAGTGTAGACTAACTTAGGCTGAGTAGCTCATGTTGGCAGAGTACTGGCTTCTTGAGCCTGAAAGGCTGATATAAGAATGATAGGAGTGAAGTTAAAAACTTAGTAGAATATCATGTTTATATAGACTAACTTAGGCTGGGAACATATTATCTAATTCTGAATATGCTACTGACTCCCATCCAAGTTTGAAAAACTGACTAGGTGAAGGGTAAGCCTGTTGAAAACTCCATGGTCATCTGCAATGAGTAGTCACTAATGAGGAAGGGGGAATTAAGCATGATGTAATGGGCAGGGCCTAATAGGCAATTGCAAATGATCAGGGGAAATTGAGCAAGGGCATATGAGCAGTTACTAATGAGCAGTGACTAATGAGCATGGATTATTGAGATGTGCATTGCAAGTTTTTTAAACATTTTATGTAACTATTTCCTTACAGCTCAGTAAAAGTTTTCGTGAATATCTGTGTTAATAGAGCCTGTACAAAAACTCGAAATCTCCTGTTCAGAAAAAAATTATTAAAATGTTATGTTTTACATGTAATTATGTAGCATATTTTGTTAAAATGATTACTAATGCTGTTATACAAGAATTAAATTTTATACCTCCCCCGAAACTACATTTACCTAGCCTACTATTTAGGTTGTCTCTCTTGCTTTATCCAGACTTGAGACCTGATCTATAGATAGAGCTGGAGTTAACACCCAATGAGATAGAGGCTATTGAAGAGTGTGCAACAATATACTGTACTGTGTTCTACAGAAAAAGCACAGGTTTAAGAAGGTACTGTACTGACTGTACTGTGTAATTCTTGCCTATTTCTAGAATCTCTGCTTCACATTTTGCATAATGAAAATCTTGACTGGCTCTTAGCACTATAGGTAGGTTGGAATCTTATACCTACATATGGTAACAGAGGCTTGTTGTTAACATATCAGACTATGTGCAGATAGTTAAAATGTAGAAAACTGTAGTTAACCTGCTTTGTTGGTAAGATACCATTGTGATTTCTAAGATTTTAGAACACACTGTTAGAAGACTTACAATTTGATATGAATTTAACTGATATGGTTGTTGGCATGTACCCAATTGGGGGGAAGAATCTAGTATGGAGAATAATACTAGGTACTGTATTTCAGAGTTGTAGGAAGGGATGTGGAGCTTGTTATGTGCCTGTATGTAATTTTATCTAGTCCAGGGGCAGTGTTCTTTTTAGTTCTGGGTACGTCTTTTATATCTTGTACTGTAATAGGAGCATTTAGGGGATGTTGGGAGTCAAGAGCTGGAGGTGATTCAAAGGTAGGGAAAGAGGATATCTATCACATGTAATAAATCTAAATATTCAGATATTTCATCGTGGTGAGGATGGTAGACATTGGGATCATATAATGGTTAGAAAATTACAAGGATCTGCAAAAATGTCAGTCTTTGTTTTATTATTACTGAGTGCAAATTTGTGAATTGTTATTGGATAATAGGGTTAGGATTGCTTTATATTTGTCAGTAGTTTTAATTTGGTCCAGTATTTGTGAATGCCAATCATGTTGGATAATTCAGTGAATATACTTGCCCAGGCTTTTCTTTTAATAGCCTTGATGAATGATCGAGCATGTCTAAGGGTATTTCTATGCTTATGGAGAATATTTGGGCCACAGGTTGGAAGGTATACCTTGTAAAGTTTGTGGAAATATTTTAATAATTGGAGTGTTTAGGGTGGGAGGGGACAATTTGATGGATGGGAGGTATGATGAGGAACATGGAGTCGGTTGACAATAGTTAATGAGGTTCTAATTTCTTAACTTCATCTTGTAATTTGTTTGGTGAAGTAGGTGCTTCAGTATTGTGTATTATGTCTGATATTGTTAGTCTGTATACTACCCAATCGGTATATGTATATCGCATGACTGTTGGGAAATTATGGTTATGTTGGCATCGGTTATTGTTAGTAGGGCTGGGACTTGGTGATTTCTCATTGATGAATGTAGCATGGTGACATCACAGTTTGTTGTTAGTTTATGGTTGAGGATCACAAATTCATGGGTCATATTTGATGCAGGGTAGCTAGGGGGCAGGGGAAGGTAAGTCAACACCCCACATATCATGTAATTGTTTACCATAAATAGTTTGCTTTTTTGTGTATATGATGTCATGTAAAATTCCTTGATAATGATGTAAGTACTGGTTTTACGATCTATATTCTACAAATTTGTGAGGTTGGGAATAGCCACGAGGTGTTTAAATTTTTGCTAAAGCTATTATTTGATTTCCAATTGTGACTTCTGTTTTTAAGTTTTCAGATAGATATTCATTTACAGAATGATAAAGATGTTGTGATGGGATGGATTTGTGAAGAATACACATTTACATAATAAACATTCATTTACTAAAATAGGATGGTTCATGTTTGTGGGTTACTGTAGTCACGTCCTAGTTCGTGAACCATGGGCAACGGCTGAGTGGCCTAGTATGTGGTCCTGAGAGTCGGGATACCAGTTGTTACGGAATGGGAGTGGGCATCTTGGACATATTCTGAGTCGTGGCCCTCCTTGTGCTCAGGCGGCTAGGACTATACAATTCACCGGTGGTCCATTACCCGTTAGAGGAGAGATCCTCACTTGGACTATGTGCAAGTAGGGCAGCATCGTGCTTCATGAATTTACCGAGCTCAGAACACTTTAAGCAAGCCTCGGACCTATGGGAGTAATGGAGTCCCACTCCCATTTGACGGGCGAGGGACTCCTTGGAAACAACTTGGCGAATGAAATGGAATTCGATGGGGAGCTATCAATATTAATGGGGCTTATAGAAGAAAGAAGGTAGAACTGGCTGAGTCAGCAAAGAGGATGCATCTGGATGTGCTAGGAGTAAGTGATATTCGGGTAAGGGGAGAAAACGAGGAAGAGATAGGAGATTAAAAAGTGTACTTGACGGGTGTTAGAAAGGGAAGGGCAGAGTCTGGGGTAGGGCTCTTTATTAGGAATACCATTGCACGCAACATAGTTTCTGTTAGGAACGTAAATGAGCGAATAATGTGGGTAGATTTGTCAGTGGGAGGAATTAGGACAAGAATTGTGTCCGTGTATTCACCATGTGAGGGTGCAGATGAGGATGAAGTTGACAAGTTTTATGAAGCATTGAGTGACATCGTGGTCAGGGTCAACAGCAAGGATAGAATAGTGCTAATGGGCGATTTCAATGCGAGAGTTGGGAATAGAACTGAAGGATACGAAAGGGTGATTGGTAAATGTGGGGAAGATATGGAAGCTAATGGGAATGGGAAGCGTTTGCTGGACTTCTGTGCTAGTATGGGTTTAGCTGTTACGAATACATTCTTCAAGCATAAGGCTATTCACCGCTACACATGGGAGGCTAGGGGTACCACATCCATAATAGACTATATCTTAACAGACTTTGAATTCAGGAAATCTGTTAATAATGTACGAGTTTTTAGCGGATTTTTCGATGATACAGACCACTATCTGATCTGTAGTGAACTAAGTATCTCTAGGGCTAGGGTAGATAAAGTGAAATCTGTCTGCAAACGAATAAGGGTAGAAAATCTCCAGGACGAGGAAATTAGACAGAAGTACGTGGATATGATTAGTGAGAAGTTTCGAACAGTAGACAGTAAGCAGGTTCAGGATATAGAAAGTGAATGGGTGGCATACAGGGATGCTGTAGTAGAAACAGCAAGGGAATGCCTTGGAACAACTGTGTGTAAAGATGGGAAAAGGCGAACATCTTGGTGGAATGATGAAGTGAGAGCAGCCTGTAAGCGTAAAAAGAAGGCTTATCAGAAATGGCTCCAAACAAGGGCCGAGGGAGACAGGGATTGGTACATAGATGAAAGAAACAGAGCGAAACAAATAGTTGTTGAATCCAAAAAGAAGTCATGGGAAGATTTTGGTAATAACCTGGAGAGGCTAGGTCAAGCAGCAGGGAAACCTTTCTGGACAGTAATAAAGAATCTTAGGAAGAGAGGGAAAAAGGAAATGAACAGTGTTTTGAGTAATTCAGGTGAACTCATAACAGATTCCAGGGAATCACTGGAGAGGTGGAGGGAATATTTTGAACATCTTCTCAATGTAAAAGGAAATCATCATGGTGGTGTTGCAAACAGCCAAGCTCATGGGGAGGAGGAGAATGATGTTGGTGAAATTATGCTTGAGGAAGTGGAAAGGATAGTAAATAAACTCCATTGTCATAAGGCAACAGGAATAGATGAAATTAGACCTGAAATGGTGAAGTATAGTGGGAAGGCAGGGATGAAATGGCTTCATAGAGTAGTAAAATTAGCGTGGAGTGTTGGTAAAGTACCTTCAGATTGGACAAAAGCAGTAATTGCACCTATCTATAAGCAAGGGAACAGGAAGGATTGCAACAATTATCGAGGTATCTCATTGATTAGTATACCAGGCAAAGTATTCACTGGCATCTTGGAAGGGCGGGTGCGATCAGTCGTTGAGAGGAAGTTGGATGAAAACCAGTGTGGTTTCAGACCACAGAGAGGCTGTCAGGATCAGATTTTCAGTATGCGCCAGGTAATTGAAAAATGCTACGAGTGGAATAGGCAGTTGTGTTTATGTTTCGTAGATCTAGAGAAAGCATATGACAGGGTACCGAGGGAAAAGATGTTCGCCATACTGGGGGACTATGGAATTAAAGGTAGATTATTAAAATCAATCAAAGGTATTTATGTTGACAATTGGAAGCAGTTTGGCCTATGCTGACAACTTGGTCTTAATGGCAGACTGTGCCGAAAGCCTGCAGTCTAATATCTTGGAACTTGAAAATAGGTGCAATGAATATGGTATGAAAATTAGCCTCTCGAAGACTAAATTGATGTCAGTAGGTAAGAAATTCAAAAGAATTGAATGTCAGATTGGTGATACAAAGCTAGAACAGGTCGATAATTTCAAGTATTTAGGTTGTGTGTTCTCCCAGGATGGTAATATAGTAAGTGAGATTGAATCAAGGTGTAGTAAAGCTAATGCAGTGAGCTCGCAGTTGCGATCAGCAGTATTCTGTAAGAAGGAAGTCAGCTCCCAGACGAAACTATCTTTACATCGGTCTGTTTTCACACCAACTTTGCTTTACGGGAGCGAAAGCTGGGTGGACTCAGGATACCTTATTCATAAGTTAGAAGTAACAGACATGAAAGTAGCAAGAATGATTGCTGGTAAAAACAGGTGGCAGGAGGGTACTCGGAATGAGGAGATAAAGGCTAATTTAGGAATGAACTCGATGGATGAAGCTGTACACATAAACCGGCTTCGGTGGTGGGGTCATGTGAGGCGAATGGAGGAGGATATGTTACCTAGGAGAATAATGGACTCTGTTATGGAGGGTAAGAGAAGTAGAGGGAGACCAAGATGACGATGGTTAGACTCGGTTTCTAACGATTTAAAGATAAGAGGTTTAGAACTAAATGAGGCCACAGCACTAGTTGCAAATCGAGGATTGTGGCGACGTTTAGTAAATTCTCAGAAGCTTGCAGACTGAACGCTGAAAGGCATAACAGTCTATAATGATAATGTATGTATGTATACTAAAATAGGGGACTAGGATCAATTGGAAAGAATGTACAGTGCAATCTTGTCCCAGAGAATGTATCATCAAAGTGAGTCTGGAAGATCAGTCAGAACATCAGGACATTGGAATGGGAGAATATTCTGCGGCACCATAGTGACAATTTTCAGAATGTTCTCATTGGAAGGAGGGTGATTAGTGGAAGGGGAGGGTGGGGACGGGACGTCATTGGGGGTGATAGGTAACACTTTTGCTGCTTGACTGAGAAGTTGGATCTTAATCCTTCCATTGAACTGAGAAGGATGGAGGAGATTCACCGAAAGTGTTGCAATTTGAGTGATCATTCTTTCGTGCAAACACTGGAGGTGCACTGACTACTACAAGTCACACATACGTTTTCATGAATGCAATAGTAAAATGATCATAGAATTGGCAGCGATCGCAGTGTCTGCGCTGTGGTAGAGATGACCAAGAGGCCTCCACATGATGTCGCTTCGCGTAGATCAGCCCACCATCACTCAGCAGATTGTTCATAGTCGCCATATTCCAGGACATGATACATATCAGCGAGATGCGTCCATTGGAATTCTGGATCTGATTGGCCTGGAAAATTTGGTGTCCCTGTTGCTGAAGATGAGCAGTGATGATGTCCTCCATGTAGCTGCTAATGACCCCATATGCAACCACTGACTAGGTGGAGGCTGCATGTGTGGGTGGACAGGTGTGCTGCATTGTTGAGCCTGGTTCTGTGCTGCAGCATGCATCCAAGATGCGCCAGTCTTTTTTTGTTGACTAGAACTGTGTAAAACTTTCTGGAAGTTTTGATTGTTTTGCCATCTCTGCTCCACTGAATTGCTAGGTGGTTATCTCATGTGGCGTTTGGCAGAAGCTCGGTATTTATGTTGTAGATTGTGATAGGGTGGTTGATATCCGGGTGCAGATTTCTGAACTTCACTCTAAAGAATGGGGCAGGAAGACTGGTGTTTGGAGCTCTGCCATTGTGTTGTATTTTGTGTGGCAGTGCAGTGTTTCTTGCTGCTTCTGCTTAGCTCCTGATATTTAACGGCATAAATCCCGATGAGCGGTTCACAGCTGTTAAATGGAACTATGCTAAACTACCACTCTCTCTGATGCCACCTGACTGACTGACAGTGGTGTGCATGTACTGCCAGTTAATGCAAGTGGGATTTATACCTCTGGAGCAATACCAAGCTATTTGCAATGGTTTGGTTTTGGAAAATCACTGTCTTCCAGGCTCCTAGCCTCCTTCCTGCGTACTCCTCCATTGCACTTTGTTTTCCTCATAAGGGTGGTGGTGGTTTGGAATTTCCAGACACCGTGGAATAAGCTCTTCCCGCAGGTGGTACATTTCTTACTGATGGTGCTCTCTGTTGGTTCGCCGTTGAAGTTGCTGTGTTGCCGCTCATCGTTGGGTTGTCATGCTACTCAATAGTTGAATCTTATGATGAACTGATTCTCTGTCAAAGGATTATGTGAAAACGAATACTAACACATTAATCTGCAAACAAATTTGTATTTTTTGGGGTGCAAATCTCTCTATCTCAATACTGATGGATTCATTGTTTGATACTTAAAGGCAATATCAAAGAAAGCATTTGTTTTAATCTGAATGGATGAAGTATAAATTTTAACAGCATTTTTTTTTGTCTGTTCAAGAAAGTTGTATGTTCGATTGTCTGTTAAGAGGTCAGAGTGATATATCTATGGTTTACTCAACTTTGTAACAGAAATGAGTAATGGGTAGGAAGAGGTCATGCACAACTGTCCATAAGGAGGTAAAACACTATTGAGTCTTTGAGGAAGGGAGTTTCCTGTTACAGTGATGTTACATTGACCAGCTTGATGTGGAAATGTGGAACGACTGCAAAACTATCTTTAGAGCTGGTGATTCAAACTCACCATCCCTTGAATGGAAGTTCTTGGCTATAGGTCCTAGGAAACATGTAGCTAACTCGCCCTGTGGAGGAGGAAAGCATGCCAACTCCAGGACGCATACTGTCTGATGCAGCATCGAGCATTGAGACTCCAACCTAAGCTCTATGATTTATCCTAAAGTTCCTTCTAATATTATCGGGTGTAGTGAAGTCATTCAGGCATTTACAATTGGATCCACTCATTGTTTTGGATTCATGGTCGTTTTTCATGATCATTCATTTTATATTCTTGTGAGTGAATACATTTTGAAGTTTTAATTATTGTTTAATTTTGTTGCACCTCGTACCAAAGAGGCATATTACTTAGCTGGTACACCCCATTAAACAGGAAATATCATCATCATCAATATTTATCTAATTGGTGACCCTGTTTAGTCCCTGTATGTGAGGAACACCATTGGTGTGCGTTACCTGTGAGTAGTGCCATTATTTGTGACATGCCATGTGAGTACATTACCTGTGATTAGTATCACCATCCGAAAAAACCATGATTACGTTATCATTGATTAGTAGCACTATATGCAGCAGGCCATGGTTCTGCTTACCACTGATTAGTACTGTTATAAAGGGCCATGATGCAGATTTTGGAAACCTTTGGACAGCAGGTATCATATCTGGAAATTAAGCTTTGTTAATTGGATCAACTGATTGTTTTGGATGCAGAATCATTTTGTCATTATCAATCGTTTTATATTTTACTTCACATTACCAACAAGAGCACTTCCTTCAATTGTAGCTTTTGCAAACTTGATAATCATGACAATTCTTATTGTAGACAGTTCAAATAAGCAATCATTGATTATTGCTGCACGTTTGTAAGGGAAAATAATCGTTGTTAATTATGTTTTTAAGCTTCTTATGTTTCCAAACTGTGCAAATGACAGTGCCCCAGGATAATTGACCCCACAAATTATTGGTTTGTAGGGAACAAACAATTTCCAATAATTGTATAAATGTTATGGGCTCTGCAATTGTTTCACTCACTCAAACATTTTGCTAAGCACGTCATGTATAGCAGTGGAAGCCAGTTCAGGTCAGATTGTACTAATTAAGGATTTATTAAGATTGGGGAGTCATTTATTTTAGTGCATTGTAGCCTTGTCATGAAGCTTGGCATTTGTACTAAGACTTGTTGGCAACCTATAGCATGTTTAGTCAATGCTGACGTATCACCTGGAAGATCCACATGCAACCTTGTGTTGTTCTCTATTGTGTCAGATTTTACATTGAAGTTGAACTGTAATGTTGTGAATATGACCACAAGCAAACTACCTGCACAACAAATTGATTGTTCCAATTGTTATATTGCTCATGACGTCATTCTATGTTAGTACATTTAGTTAGTCTTCTACCGTTGGTATCTCGGTAGGAGCTGATGTCTACTATGAAATTGTGTCTTCTAATATCTTGCATAAGAAAGGTTATCCCACCTTGTTAGATCACCGATTTGGTGGGTTTTTTCAGGCACCATCGCTGAGTTTTGCGTTAAGATTAACGCTATGGTTCAGGGTGTCAGCCTTGTAACACTTGTTGACAAATTCCTATTCATCCTGAAATGTCACCTGTAAATGAGCCTAAGCATAATGTTGTTAAAATGCTCAAACACATTGAAAATAAAGGCTAGTTTTCCAGGCTTGAAACAGCAGTATGTAATTTTCATGTGTGAATAGATTGAATTGAAGCACACGGAAATTGCATCCCTCAAGACCTCCAACAAATTTAGCTTTTACATACCCATCATCTTGTGAGCAATGATCTTAGCATGACAACTAATGAAGAAGTTGAGTTTGACGGAACTTGTGAATCTTGAAATGAGATAGCATTGAATCCTTTCTTTATGGCCGACCTGTAAAACTCAGCGTGACTTTCTGTCTATTGCTTTAAGGTTCAAACTTTCCTTGTTGCTGTTCAGCTGATATTGCTAATATGTACAGAAGTGTGTTAATACATCCCGATCACAGGAGACTTCAGAAAATTGTGTGGCATGAATCCTCTGGTGAAGATATCAAAGGCTAACACCTTACTACTCTTACAAGTTCCGCCCCCTTTCTTGCTACAGGATTTCTAGTTCAACTTGCTGATGAACACAGAGAATCTCACCCCATTTCATCCTCTACTTTTACATTGACGATCTGTTGACATGTAATAGCTCAGTTGAAGAAGCTAAGGATCTTCAATCAGAACTTTCTTCTGCGCTTATAGTACACATGTGTATCTCTGAAACTGGATGTCAAATTATCAAGAATCCCTTGCCAATATCCCTGAAGATGGTAGAGAAAATTTTCAACTTTTAACATCACTAGGAATGAAGCTATTAAAACATTGGGTATTGTTTGGCACCCTAAATGTGATGAGTTCTAATTAAAATTAACTTGAATAAAGTTTGTAAGGAAATCACTAAGAGAAGCTTTCTCACAATCATTGCTACCATGTTGGACTCCCTTGAATTTTCAGATGTGCTGTAGTTACTCACAATCTTATACAGCTGCTCTGGCAAATGAAAAGTATTATGGATTGTCTGTTTGAGACTTTATCTGAAATTATTTAGATTTGGAGTGTAATATAAACAGAATCAAATTCGGTACATATACAGTGCTTGCTTCTGTTTCTGTATTTGATTTAGTAATCTTACTTGGAAAAAGTCATAACTTTTGTGTTTTATGTTTTCTAGACTTGAGAATTTTGCATTATTGAATGGAAGACACTCTGATGAAAGGTCAATCATCAAGCCAATTCCACAAAAACACGTATTTACCCAATCAGATGGGCGCCCAAATTCCTTTGTCGTATGTGGTAAGACGTTTGCTGACAAGACACGTTACCGACAACATCTCCATGCATACACGCGTCGATATTCTTGTGATGTATGCAATAATAAATTTTCCAACAAACAGAATCTCAATAGACACCTCATTTGCCATAGTGGTCTTCGTCCACATTCATGTAATGTATGTCTTAAGACGTTTGCTGACAAAACAGCTTACCAAATACACCTCGGCTCACACACACGTCCGTATTCTTGTGATGTATGCGACAAAAAAATTTCTACCAAACAGTATCTCAAGCAACACCTCAAAGGCCATAGTAGAAATCGTCCACATTCTTGTGTGGTATGTGGTGAGACGTTTATTAGCCAGTCGAGTTTCCATAAACACCTTCGTATACATACGCGTTCTTATTCTTGTGTCGTATGTGGTAAGACGTTTGTTAACCAGTCAACTCTCCATCAACACCTTCGTACACATACGCGTCCATATTCTTGTGATGTTTGTGGTAAGAAGTCTTCTGGAAAGAGCAATTTGAAAAAACATATACGTACACATACAGGAGAGCGTCCACATTCTTGTAATGTGTGCGGCAGGAAGTTTTCTGCGTCTCAGAATCTTCAAAGACATATACTTTCCCATACTGGAGTGCGTCCATTTTCATGTGATGTATGCGGTAATACGTTTTCTACCAAGCAGAATATTGAAAAACACCTGCGCAACCATGTAGATCAACGTGGATAGTCCTATGACGTATGTGGTAAATCGTTTGCTATCAAGTCGAGTGTTCGGCAACACGTGTGTGCACACACGTGTCCATATTAAGCTCATAGTTGAGGGCCTCACAGCTGGAGCATTAGAACTAATCAATAACATACTTCACCAAGCTCTTATTCCACCAAGACAACGTAGAGCTCAGCCCTGGTTTAATGAAAATTTTTATAAAATGCGTACAGAAACACTAGAAGCGTTATACGTAGCCAAAACGACAGGAAGAAATGAAGATCTTAAAACCTATGCAACAAAGAGGAGAAATTAAAGCAGATTTTGAAGGAAACGAAAACTGCATTCATGGAAGAAGAAGCGAATGGAATCGCAGAAGCGGCAAAGAAGAAACGAAGCCCTGAAGAAACTAAATCTAACACAAGGCCACAGTTATACCGATGAAAGAATGGGAAGAACACTTCAAGAAAATAGTAAATGAACATAACATTAATGTAGCTATGTGTAGAAGCATAACTGAGGAACGGATTCAAAATCCACTACCGATAACACCAGAAGAGATCGCAGACGTCATCACTAAAGCGAAAAGTAGGAATGCCCCTGGGCCAGATAATATTTGCTTGGAAATCTTAAAAGACTCATTAGAAGTACTACTTCCTTTATAGACCAATCTCTTCAACAAATGCCTGCAATCAGGGACAATACCGGAAAGCTGAGAACTGCGAAGATAAAAATGCTATGCAAAGGTAAATGGGAAACAAATGACAAAAATTCATACAAAGGAATAGCACTGGAGAATAACATCAAAATCTATACTAAAATACTAACGAGGAGACTTGAACAGGAAGTAGACTCAAAAATACCAGAATGCCAATTCGGGTTCAGGAAGTGTAGAAACACAACACAAGCTGTAAAATTTCTTCTGGACGAGATAGAATCAGCACTAAGGATGCCCAAGGAAAAATACTACGCAGTCTTCATAGATTACAAAAAGGCTTTTGATCTTATAGAGAGAAAACAACTACTGCAAAACATCGAAGACATGATTGGAAAGACACACTACATTAGTAAAAGAATAGAAGACATCTTGACATACAACGACATTGTAGTAGATGATGGAATAACAACATCTAACAAAATCAGGCAGACAAATGTTGTACTACAAGGAGACCCCATCAGCCCAACACTGTTTCATATAGCCACTGCGAACATCACCAGTATCCTTCGAAATACAATGGAGACGACCCTCCTGATGTACGCCGACAATATGGTCATAGCGGGCCCCAACAAAGAGGAATTGCAGACGGCATTAAAAGCCCTGGCAAAATGGGCACTGGAGAATGGTTTCGAGTTCAACATGAAGAAGTCAGCACAGATGACATTCAGGAAGGGGGGAACAGCATCACCAAAGGACGCGCTGTTATTGAAGAACGAAGAGATGGAAGTAGTTAATAAATTTAAATATCTAGGCATCACCCTGCAGACAACGGGTCGATCATTCAGCTACCATGTGGAAGAAAGGACAACAACGGCTATTAAGAACATATGTGGACTTAAGAATCTTCATCGCTTATCGCTGAATACAGCTCTGACTCTTTTCGACGCCAAAATAACACCAATAATAACATATGGCATAAAACTAATATGGGAAAATCTAACGTACAAGAACCTCGAGAGAATTGAAAAGGTGAAAGCAAGATTCATAAAGAACTGCCTGCGAAGAGGGAAGTATGCACCATGGAGACTTGCCTGTGAATTAGCAAGAGAGACCTTCATAGAGGATATCAGGTATCAGCTCAGCCTGCCATCTACTGACGCTTACCAGGCATTTCTAGCTGCTAGACAAAGGAAACGAATGGACATCGACTTGGAATTTTACAGTCCCGAAGCAATGCAAGACAGATCTTGGACAAACGGTAACGAAGAACACAAGACTAGCCATTCATGGCTACCACCACAAGTTACGTGGCAATAAGAAATTCCACCTACCAAACGAGAATTGCATATGTTCGCTCTGTGGAAAGTGCTGCGAAAAATACCATATTGTGTTGTGCTCAAGAACAACCAAAAGCATCACGCAAATTAGCAAAGAATAATTTTAAAAAATTGTAATCATATTGTATATGCTTTTTTGTGTGCTTCAAACTCACCATGGTTACGCATACTGGGGAGCGTCCACATTAATGTAATGTATGCGTAAAGTAGATTTCGACTTCCGAGAATCTGAAGTCACCTGCTTACGCATACTGGAGAGCGTTCACGGCATGTGAAGTATGTGGTAATAAGTATTTTCACAGATTCGGCGTCACTTGCTTTCACATTCTGGTGAGCGTTTCAAGCCCTGAGATGTTTGGGTTTACAGGTTTACCAACCGGTCGGGTATTCGGCGACTGTTATTTACGCATGCTGGTGTACGACTGCATTCCCTGCTGTGAATATGGCGATATTTTGTTATAAGTATTCTCTTTCAGAACACGTTCTAAGGAATACTGCATGTCGCCCACATTAATGAGAACGACATCGTAAGTGTTTTTCTTCGTAAAATAGATTGAGCTAGCTATGCAATTGACTATATACACAATATATCACACGTACCGTAAGTAGCGTGGAAATGACCGCGCTTATCTGTATCTTACATGTACTGGTGAGTGTCCACATTATTGTGTTCCACGTTGTAATAATTTTTGTACGAATTTTTATCTTTGAGAACACTTCTTCTTTCGAATACTGATGATCGCCCACATTTTTGTAAAGTATGTCGTAAGGAGTTTCTTCAAAAGAGTAAAGAATATATAATAATCAGATTCCGCACATACTCTGGACAGTGCTAAGACTCATGGGTTGAAATGCGTTTAGGGCGAATATGTTTTTTTTCGGAAAGACTTTATTATCCATACTGGATGTCGCCCAATGTGGCGTAAAGAATGTTGTGAAGGATTTCGTGAAAAAGTGAACTTGATGAACAACTGTATAAAGATATTTTAAAGTCCCCACTCTTGTGGTCACCCTTTCCATGATATCTCATCTTAAACACACCTTCCCTTGGCGCCTACATATGTGTAAAGAATGTGGTAGTAAGTTATTTAGGAAATCTTATCTTCGAATGCACCTGGTCAGTTATACTGGAAGATGTTCACCCTTTTGTTACGAATGATGTAAAACTGTAGTGCAAAGGCTGGTATTGGAAAGAATCTGCTGAGTCATCCCAAGCCACGGTCACACTAATGACATCAGATTGAATGTTCTTTTTCTCAAACGTGCAATAATACTACATATGCTGTCCTTTGTGGAACTGGGACATTTTTCTAAAATATTAGGTGAGATATTCTCATATATCTCACACTGTTCAAACGAATTTTTTAAAACTTTATACACGCATCCCTCACGCATGTAACGAATGTGTTACGTGGTTAATTGAAAATGAAAACCTATAACCTGTTTTCCTGACATTGGCCGGGTCAAGGCTGTAATGAAAGAAGCACGTATAGGCTATTAGTACGATGAGCTCGACACTCGCAAAGTGATTTATTATTGGCTGATAAATGCCATGAAATGATAAGGGATAGTGTTGCTGAAATGAAAGATGACTAGGATAACTGGAGTACTTCGAAAGTAACCTGTCTCACGCATTGTCCAGCACAAATCTCATATTGTGTGACCGGGATTTGAAACACGGTATTGTACCAGGAAATGATTGTGGGGTTTGAGCCAGGGGATGATCTCAGGTAGTGTTTGGTGTTTTTTGGACCAGGTACAGAGACTGATAGTATCGCAGGGCGAATAATAGATGGTAATTACTTTTTGTAAATTTTTTAACAATATCCACAGATATACCACAATGCAATTAGGATTGAAAACTCAAATTTGTAGTTAATATTTGCCAAAAATGAAAAATAGGAGATTTATATTACGGTCTTCTTGACGTTTGTTTGCTTGAGGATATCAAAAATAATTATTACTCTTCTATAGATCATGAATATCCTACAGTCTTTCTAATTTAAATGCAAATACAAAAATACTACCTAGCACCTTGGAAATTGTCAGTTCATCATTTATGGTGCTGATCTACAGTCTTTCTAAATTTATAAACCACAAAATAAACCACACACTGTCATGGAAATGTTGATAAATTAAATAAAACATTTGATTTCTTGTTGTATGTCTCTCAGTTTGAATTGAAAAAATGAAATGAATAAAGCACTTGAAAATCCTCAAGTTCATCTAGGTAAAGTGCATTCAATTGATTAATGACTTTTAAAAGGAGTTTATAGCAAAACATGAACTTCTCTTAAATGACGATAAAATCATGAATTGATATCCATACGAAGCACTTGTAATATCACTGTACTGAAGTAATAGCTTTGTAAAAAGTCAGTGAGTTGTGATTACTCACTCAGAATATGAGAAGATCTGCTTACAAATGTTGGATTTTTGCTGTACGGTGTCAGGAACATTCCGCAGAGTGCGGACGAAGGCTCGAACTCAGCACCAACGATGTTCAGTGAAGATACCACGTCTATGTCCCTCGATGGGTACCATTACTGAAGAAATCATGTAAGTCCCTCGTTGGAAACGACGTTTGATATATCTTTTGCCAAGATCTCCGTTGTTCTTGGAGGTAATGTCGGAACACGGAAAGTTCAATTGGCACTATTGAATTAAAAAATATCACGGATATTAATACTATACACCGTCGTAATGCACAGTTCTATTCTTATACTGATTTCACGGCGTTGAATTAACATTCACAGTCCATGCTGCATAAAACACAGTTCTTATATACACAGTTCATGGGTTTGAGAATTAACACAGTCCATAATCGTCACTACTAATGTCTGAGATTCGATTGTAAAGTAATGGACACAGTCCATAAGCACTTGAAAACGTGATCTATCACAGTCTCTGAACAAATGTTATTAACAGATTAAGGCGATTTTATGGTTGTATTAACACCACACTAGTCTGTACTACTTAATATTATTGTAAAAAGTCCTTAATGCTCACTGGATTTCTCACAGTGGTGATCGAAAGATCGAGAAATTGCATAAGGAAAATAGCTAATTCTTGCCCTGATATGGGACGAATGTCGAGTAAATACAGTCTCACACAGTTCACTGATATATTACCGGAAGAAAAATATGTCTTAGACTGATAGAAGTGGTTTTAAATTATGATTTCAGTTTACCTCACGCAATGATTTATGATATTGTCACAGTTTAGAATTATGTGGAAGTAGTACAGTTCACGGTGTCGTATATTGGTCAGTAAAAATATTGGTCACTTCAGTTCTCACTTCCAATTATAGCTTCACCTTCTTAATAAATTTACACGTATTATAATACGGTAATTCACCTTGAGAATCGTCTAGAATCTTACAGTCTTCGCGGCGCGGCGGAAACTTCACATACGGTACGACGTCCTTTTACTATTTCAGCAGCGTTTGAGTGCGGCCACTATTATGTCCTCGCGAATCGCGACGGAGCATACTTTCTGCATACACTGTGCACACAGGACTGGTTATGACCTTGGCCCAGTGGCCTATTTATACAGGTCTGGCGAGCAGCGCTTGGAATCAGGTGATGAAGGGGCGAAGATTCCTTCCCAACTTTAAATTATATTTCGGAAACCACTGGACGGATTGGCTTCAAATTTGCAGGGTTTTATTTCCAGAACATTAGCTACAATTCAGCGTTGGTCTCGTGTTAATCGTTCCGGGCGTTAAATAGTTGATAAAATAGCCGAGAAACTTCGGTAGGGGAAGTAAGTTTCAGGCGGCAGTGACGTCACATGACCATGCTTGACTTGCGTTCTCCCTCGTGTAGCGCAGTAGGTACGAGAACATTCTCTCACACAGGTGTTCAGGCATCGGGACTGAATTATATGCTAGAAAATAAAATTTAAAATTTATTTGTGGCAGTGCCTATGCCTTCCTGGTACAGTATCCAGCGGTGAGTTGCCGATGTGATGCAGTCTGAGCTACGGAGGCTCTACGTGATTCATTATAAAGACTAACTTTAGTTAACACCTGCTCCCTCACTCTCGCGAATAGCCTCTTCTGTGTAATAAATGCGGTAGAATGTTTCTTAGAAATATGTTAAGAGTAACAAACTCGTTAGCACTACAGAACGATGAAACAAATATAATAAATGAGTTGAAAGCGTTCTTCCGCTTGTCTCATAATTGGGCGGACCTAATAGCTCACTGTAGTCAATATCTACACTGATGTTTCGTATCATTGTTCGTTTGTTCGTTTTCAAGTATGTTCCCAAGGAACAAACGTTAAGACACTATCGGTAACGCCCATGTTGTTACATGGTATGTTTTACCGTGATTTTCAGGAATTCTTAATCTTAAAGAGGAACTTATAGAACAGCGACGGCCTTGTATTCAACGTGCAGATATGCTTATGTTTGAAGTCTCACCTAGTTTGACAACTATTAACCCTAGAATGGTCGGGCTTGGCCCCTGAGACCCAGCAGTATGACCTTTTGCAATTACATCAAGGCCTCAGCATTCTGAGGGCTGGTAGTCTATGTACTCTTAGTAATGGCGATAAGAATGGGATTCAGTTCTTATCTATTAGTTTTATATGTTAGTCCTTCTCTAGCACTTGGCGCAAAATGCCAAAGGGCTTCTCAGGCCCTTCCCGACCGTTGACGGACCTAATTCTGTCCAAGACGTTGAGAAGATTATTCTCTGTGGTTTAAGAGTCGAAACTCTTACCACGTTCATTTTTTCGGTAAATAGCATTAATGTTATTCAATGATGAAATTGACTACTTTGTGATAACCGGTAATCTTGATACAACAGGAGAAGAGGAAGAAGACAACGGAAATGCAACTATAGCTGGTTCCAGTTTTATGGGGATTAGAAAGGATTCAAATGCAGGTAGTACTCATTGTTTTGTTGATAAATGCAGACCACATTAAGGAATTGGACCCAATTGAAATTTCTCTAAGTGTTATTTACACGTTACATTTTGCTTGCGTTATTGAAAATCGTTAATTTCATTTTTAGAAATATTGTTAACAGATAGATATATTAAGTACATATTGTTTTTCACAGATTTTCATATCCTTGTGTGTTTTGAACCCTAAATGTTATGCTGATTTTCAGTGGACATTACTTTTCTTATGGAGGCGACTATTCTAAAAAATGATTTCAGGAATTGACGTTATGTCATTTCATTGTAAAATACTTTTAGTTCCATATCAATCACTAAAATGGTATACATAATTGCTTCTATGTTGGGTCCATCAGACGTAGCCCGACCGTTCACGTTACACTTTTCACCCTATTGTTCTAAGTTTAACTCACTCTGGCTAAGGCCCATCCATAGCGATGTGTACTATAGTAAATGTTCTCAGTGTTACAGTCGTCGATGTTACCAGTCCACTAACTCACGTGTCGGGCCGCATACTTCACATGTATACAGTGCCACGTTTTTCTAACAGGTTCTTATCAAAACAGTAACATTGTTATTATTAAATAACAGTCGTGTCTCTCTCTTGAGAAGTGTCGTAGAGTTCTGCAGTGCTTGAAAATTTGTTTGCCCAATAGGTTCCTCTTAATGCCCTTCTATCTACTTACCGTGGAGTACGGCTCGTTATATGTTCGATTTGAGGAAATATCCTTAAACGTGTAATTGTTTGAAAACAGCAGTGAAAGTAGACCTTTGCTTTCTTTTATTTCAGTAGAATGATATTGTTGCCGTTCAGCATCCTGCAGTTCCATCCTCCGAGCTTGATGACACTCCAAAATACCGTTATGCACATGTACTTGCTTTATAGGAGCGCTCCATGTTTATGGTCTACAAATTCTGAAGTTATCTGAAGTCTATTAAATGTGTATTGTTTGTAATTGTGACGGATAATGTCATGAAGGGCGGCACAGGTGCACAAGCAGGTAATTCTTGTTTACATTTTAATTTTAAGAAAAATGACATAAGAGGAGTGCAGTAAGTGGGAATTTGAAATGTTAGAATTGTGGAATTCGTGTGAAGAAATTCAATGGCAGCTTGTGGTAAATGAGCTATAAATATTAAAGATAAGGATATTTTTATTTACAGTACTTACAACTTGTACACAATTCAAGTATACCACCAGTTACCTTGGACGGATCTTTTTTCATGTAATTCCATGCCGCAAGAAATTTATATCATTTTCTCTCTGTAATTGGTGGTAACTATGAATATTAGCACGTAGATTTTAATTCTCCTCAAGGAGCTGAAAGTTATCATCGAATTTGTACTTGTTTACAAAGAAAAAATTCAGGATATGTGGTAAAATGGCTGTTGACTCTTTTATTACATTTCTACCAGTTTCATAATTTATTATTTCCCAAGCTGTGTTACATTAATTCAGGATCTTGAATAATTTTGTCGTCGGCAACTATTTTTATATTTTCCTTCCATACAATATTTTGTAAGATTTCTACCAACCTTGTACTTCAGAAATACCCTGCTTAGCTGCGCACTAAAACTGTTGTTTCTGATTACTTCCAAGATGAGGAATGTAGTTGTTAAGAGTAAGCCTCCTTACTTTAGTGCTATGGGTTTTGTAATACCTTTGTTTTTCGGACAGCTTTCCTGTGGAGAAGAGCTTAAATAAAGTTTAAAATTTCCCTCTTAAAATGTTAGTGTGTTTCTGAGTTTCCTTCTTCCACTGATATATTTTAAAGCAGATGTGTTTTTCTGCCTGATCATCGTGGAATGTTTGGTTAGTTTCCCCATGATTGTTCAAGCCAGAGACTTTTATGATCAGGCAATAAGTAGTCTATAGGATACATTTTGTCTACATTTGTTATTATATTTCCTAAACTAAAGTCAATTCATGTCGGTTGAACATTAAGCAACATTAACACTCCTGATTACTAATATTTACACTGCATTAACTAACTAATAATACCTTAGGCAGTCCATCAACCAAAAAGGACATGTGTTAACCCAATTATAATCAAGGCAATTAGGAAAATTAAAATCACCACGAATAATAGTTAATGAATGATATTTACATATTTATATAGGTGATCGTGTGCGGTTACTACTCTTCTAAAACAAATAATAACAATGATTAGTACTTACCTGGTCTCTATCATGTGATGAACAAAGGCCTCATAGAGTCTCCATTGGTGATTAGTTTTTCATGGCGATAATATTGACCACAGAAGTTCATCGGTCCCTTTGTGATGTCGACTACCATACTAGTGAGGATTTATTCTTCATAGGTTTCAAAATGCGTCACTACTACATGAAATATTGGGCTATTGAGTAATTGTTTGATTAACATTTCTTCGAACTAGCGGGCTGCACGAAGGTTCTGGTACATGTTTACCGCGCGCGATACTCTTAACTCAAGGGCTCCTGCTTTGAAAGAATACCAGTAAGTGTTTGGAGTGCTTATCTGACGGTCTTGAACTAGTCCGTCCAATCATAAGCAGATATTATGTAACACCTAATGATCTTAGTTCGTACAATTGTAAGTTCATATTCCTTTGCACAAATTTTATAAGCTGCTCTAGTTCAGCACCTACGTTAACGGTTGCAATTATCATTGAATCTATTTATAAATGCACAGCTCCTACCTCTAATGGTTCTACATATTATTTACAGGATTCTACTCTCCAACCGCTCTGTGCGAAGAGCAAACTGTACAACTCACAGAGACCCTTCTATGCAGCTCCGATTTCTCGACAGGTGACGCGCACTTCTAGCAACATCGCTGGCTACAAGACAAGGGAAGCATCGCACGCTCATGATTTGAAGTCGTGGCCCCCTCCACCGACGCGGGTTACGTCCCCGGTTAACAAACTCTGCATTCTGAGAGCAACCGACTATCTGTTAATGGTTCGCTGTAATTTCCTAGCTTCTACCAGAATGCTGAATTAATGCATAAATCGGCATGGCTGTAAAAATCGATTATCTAGAACGTACGAGTTAGAATTCTAAATGCATGATTTTCAAGAGAAGAGTTTAGAGCTTCAGCAGTTTACAACATTCCCTCTCAAAAGTAGACGTGTTACATATTTTTTATCAAAATTGGTGTGTACGTGGTTCTTACATGGTGGTTATAATCTGGAAAAGAATTACAACTCAAAAAGCAAGCTTTCAGAATTAAGAAAAGCGACAACTTTCAGAACAATGAAAACCATTTGAAGCGCTTGCTTAAATGAATATACACTGACTGACAGAGCAAATGCAACACCAAGAAGGAGTGGTTCGAAAGGGATGAAAGTTGGGGAAAAAACAGAGACGGCACGGACGAATAATTGATGTTTATTTCAAACCGATATGCAGGTTACACAATGCGCACGGCATCGACTCAGTAGGATGTAGGACCACCGCGAGCGGCGATGCACGCAGAAACACGTCGAGGTACAGAGTCAATAAGAGTGCGGATGGTGTCCTGAGGGATGGTTCTTCATTCTCTGTCAACCATTTGCCACAGTTGGTCGTCCGTACGAGGCTGGGACAGAGTTTGCAAACGGCGTCCAATGAGATCCCACACGTGTTCGATTGGTGAGAGATCCGGAGAGTACGCTGGCCACGGAAGCATCTGTACACCTCGTAGAGCCTGTTGGGAGATGCGAGCAGTGTGTGGGCGGGCATTATCCTGCTGAAACAGAGCATTGGGCAGCCCCTGAAGGTACGGGAGTGCCACCGGCCGCAGCACGTGCTGCACGTAGCGGTGGGCATTTAACGTGCTTTGAATACGCACTAGAGGTGACGTGGAAGCATACGCAATAGCGCCCCAAACCATGATGCCGCGTTGTCTAGCGGTAGGGCGCTCCACAGTTACTGCCGGATTTGACCTTTCTCCACGCCGACGCCACACTCGTCTGCGGTGACTATCACTGACAGAACAGAAGCGTGACTCATCGGAGAACACGACGTTCCGCCATTCCCTCATCCAAGTCGCTGTAGCCCGGCACCATGCCAGGCGTGCACGTCTATGCTGTGGAGTCAATGGTAGTCTTCTGAGCGGACGCCGGGAGTGCAGGCCTCCTTCAACCAATCGACGGGAAATTGTTCTGGTCGATATTGGAACAGCCAGGGTGTCTTGCACATGCTGAAGAATGGCGGTTGACGTGGCGTGCGGGGCTGCCACCGCTTGGCGGCGGATGCGCCGATCCTCGCGTGCTGACGTCACTCGGGCTGCGCCTGGACCCCTCGCACGTGCCACATGTCCCTGCGCCAACCATCTTCGCCATAGGCGCTGCACCGTGGACACATCCCTATGGGTATCGGCTGCGATTTGACGAAGCGACCAACCTGCCCTTCTCAGCCCGATCACCATACCCCTCGTAAAGTCGTCTGTCTGCTGGAAATGCCTCCGTTGACGGCGGCCTGGCATTCTTAGCTATACACGTGTCCTGTGGCACACGACAACACGTTCTACAATGACTGTCGGCTGAGAAATCACGGTACGAAGTGGGCCATTCGCCAACGCCGTGTCCCATTTATCGTTCGCTACGTGCGCAGCACAGCGGCGCATTTCACATCATGAGCATACCTCAGTGACGTCAGTCTACCCTGCAATGGGCATGAAGTTCTGACCACTCCTTCTTGGTGTTGCATTTGCTCTGTCAGTCAGTGTATATTATATGATATGATGTTACATTTTCTGAGGTTGTAGAAGTCAAAATACGCTAAACTTTGACACAAATTCTCAGAGATGCATTCTGGACCTACAACTGTTTAATTCTTACCAGTGTAAGTATACCTTGGCTGATTTGCCTTTTTATTTCGCCCATATCGGATACCCGTGTTGTTAATTTTCCAATATAACCCCCTCACAATTGGAAAAAAAGTTCCTAGAACAAATTGAACAAGCTTGCGCTATTAAACATTCTGTGTCTGTCTCTCTCACGCAGTACGCGCCCTGTTCTTCGCCTACCTCGCTCGAGGAACCGAGCCTCCTCTTGTGGTGGGCTGCTGATTCACGGACTGATAAACGTAATCGGCGCGCTAAAATCTGTCCAAATGAGGTCCTGGGATCGTTGTCTGGTAGGGTTCAATTTGTTTACTGAATTTCTATAGATCTGAAGTTATTTTCTTTCAGTGTATAAGGAAATTTGCTTACAACCGATTTCGATGTTGCTTCTTAGTAAGGACATCCGTATTGAATTCTGCTCGTGGCTTGGGGCTCTGGTACAATGATGCAAGGTACCGCCTCATCGTGTTATTACAAGGTGAGGCACTTGGCTTAAAGCTAAATTGTAATACGCAGAACATACCACTGAAACCTCAACAGTTATTCATTGAGTGCTGAAGATTCAGCTGCATTACTATCGTACAATAACTGAGTTGAATACCAGGCGTATCAATAATATATGGAAACATATACATGTTTGTTGTGGAAATACGATGGCCAAAATTAGAGAAAACATGGAAGATGAAAGGAAAACATTAAAATGTAGGAAAAGTGCACAGCGTATTCTTCATCCTGCTCACCCTATACTTACTACATGGGAAACTTTAGTTATAGCTGACTTGTATTACGCAGAACATTACAGAAAAATTACGCAAGCCATTTATTCATACAATTCTGAAGATATAGTGTCCTTTACATTGGTCCAACAAATGAGATCAGAAAATTTATATTACAAAGGTCGATAATGGAAATTTCCATAACCTACAACGCGACTGGAAACATTTGTATTCCACTAAACATAATTTAGAAAGTGGTGAAAAAATAACACGACAACGAGGATGACAAACTTTTTAAGTGTTGTGCAATGTGGTCAAAGAAGGGACAAGCTCTTCAATTGCAGTAATGTACTTTTCACTTCCATAAATTTAATCGCAGTATGAATTTTTCTTGCCATTAACACAGGAGATTTTATCTGATAACGTACGTACGTACGTAGTTATAAATGGTAATTCCTCACTATGATGGAGAAGATTACGGTGACAACGCTATAAATTCCAGGACTTTATGAACAAGGTCAGTAAGAATGAAATGTAAGTGTTCTTTATCGATATATTCCTAATACTTGCAAGTCTTCTGTAGCGCACCCCGGAGTTCACTGCACGATCCAAATCACACCTGACCTGGAATGTTCAGGCATGCGGTCAACTGATGATTAAGACAGGATAATTGGCAGTGAAAGTTATGCTCTTTCACCGTCAACATACGTGTTGCCACACGGGTAATCTTCGCAGGAGAGAACGTACTGTTTAGGCTTATTCTTCATCGATGCTGATGGGCCTTGTGTGGTTCATTCTGGTGCACCTAAACTGGAAACCAATAATTTATCGGCTGTTTTTTTATTTAAATGTGAATTTTGTCTGATTTGCTCGCATAAGTGGTATTGTATCTATCTTGTATTTATTAAGCTTTACGATTTAGATTGAAATAGCATCGATTATCAATCTGTAGCGGTGCGTTAGTATGTGTTTTAATTTAAACATTTCAGGTAACAACACGATAACAGCCAAAAATGCAATGAGAAGATTAATGATCGTATGTATTTTTCTTTCACCACTATTAATTATTTTGCCGAGCTAAATGGCGCTCGCCTTCTGAACTCGACTTGGCAGGTTCGATCCTGGGTGAGTCCGGTGGTATTTGAAGGTGATAAAATACATCAGCCTCGTGTCGTTAGATATACCGACACGGATAAGTACTGCGGGAGTAAATTCCATCACCTCGGCGTCTCCGAAAACTGTAAAAGTAGTTGGAGTGACGTAAAGCCAATAATACTATTATTAAATTACTTTACACAAATAAATTGTACATGATTCCGGAGCCCGGAGTTGAGATACCAAACCTGTAAACTCAGGATCAAATCGTGACAGCTGGCGACTCTACTCTTAGATATTGACTTTATTCCTGCATTCTTGTGGTTGGAGATTTGATTACCCGGCAGAACGTAGGCTTCACAATTTCTCTCATATATGAGTAGGTCTTAAGCTTCAGTTCCGCGTTTAAATTTCAAGCTGACAGCTACTGGAAATGTAGTGAGATGTCGAAGGAAAGAACATGAGCGGTTTCGTGAGAATGGATAAAATTGACACTCCCATTTTTCATCTTGGATATTAAGATGAAAACCCGCCGCTGCATGTTCCATGCGGCCACTGTGCTGTTATGGTGTGACCAGTTTTTACACTGAGAAATATGTATGCAATCAGCGCTGTCTAGAAAGCAATTCCAATCGTGTTTCTTTACTTGTGTGCTAGAGGATTAAGTCTTCCTTTGAATCTGATGGATGTAGTTGTTCATGTTTTTCCTTTCGACAGTAATTGTTGCAGTTTCAGTCGTTTATATATTTGGATAAAATAGCTGCACGGTAAAGGAGGCCTGATATTACCGCTGTCCACTACAGCTTTCCTCTGGCCCTGATGTCTTACGAGAATGTATCTATTTTCAAACTAATTACTCTAGCGTTCAGGCATTTTTGATTTGCAAATAGTAATTATCCATTCTCACATTATTCTGGATAAAGTAATAATCCTGCTTTCCTTGATTATCGAACTACCCACTATAAAGAGGCAGAGGACTTTCGTTTGTTTGCAGATTTCAACATAGCGTTACCAAATTATTACCGGCCATATAGAGCACAGGTAGACAGTTTTTGGATGATTCTGCCGCCACCCCCACCTCCGGCCCTCGGGAGAGGCCTCCACTTCATTGACCTCAGCTGGCTAAGACTGCATGCTTAACCTCACATCCGCCATCTTCGAGGGGCTTAACCTTACTTTTTACGGTAAGAGAGCAAGCCAAACCTCATGGAGGGGCCTGACCTCAGTTTTACGACGAGATGCCCTTCCTGACGGCTAAGAGAGCGAGCTTAACCTAACAGACGCTACCTTGGAGGGGCTTAACCTTACTGTTTACACGCAAGACAGGAAACCTAACCTCACAGCCGCTGGCTTGGAGGGGCCTCACCTCAGTTCTACGGCCAGATGCCCTTCCCGACGCCATCTTGAGTAGTAGGGCAATGGGTATTCTCGAGACGTTATTTTGAGTAGTAGGACAATGGAAATTAGCATAAGAGAGCACACCTAACCGCATGGAGGAGCCTAACCTCTGTTCTACGGCCGGATGTCCTTCCCGACGCCAATTGCACATGATAGCGGCTATACACAGCTCCTTGTGAGACGGCTTAACGGCGCTTGCGCAAGATTGCTACTATACATAGACTCTTACGACACGGCCTAGGGACGCTTGTGCAAGATGGCGGCTATCTAATTGCACAAAATGGCTGCATTACTTAGGCTCTTATGAGACGGCTTAAGGGCGCTTGCACAAGATGGCGGCTACACATAGGCTCTTATGCAGAAATATGACGGCTATGAGTGATTGCGCAAGATGGCGGCTGTACACAAGCTCTTATGGAGATAGATGCTGGCCATGGGCGATTGCACAAGGTGGCGACTGTACACAGACTTATATGGAGAACGCTAGATTAGATGCTACTGCACAAAATGGTGGCTGCTCTTATCAGATGGCTTAAGGGTGCTTGCGCAAGATGGCGACTATACATAGGCTCTTATGAGACAGCCATAGGTGATTGCACAAGATGGCGACTATACATGGACTCTTATGGAGAAAGATGATGGCCATGGTCCCCTGCGCAAGATGGCGGCTATACACAGGCTTTTATGAGGCTAACTCCTGGAATGTGGGTCAGAGGTTACTGTGCAAGATGGCGGCTATACACAGGCCCTTATGTAGAAAGCTAGCCCAGAGGGCTACTGCACAAGATGGCACCTATACATAGGCTCTTATGGACTCTTCCTCCTTGAAGGGACACAGCCGTGCTACTCCTCCGTATAGCAAAAAGGCACCTCTTCCTAGCAAAAAGACAAGTGGGCAAAAAGAACACTTCCTCCTCGGCTGTAGTAAAAAAGGCCAAATGGCTTCTCTTCCTGGCAAAAGGGCTACTCATCCTGGCTAAAGGGCAACTCATCCTGGATAAAGGGCAACTCCTATTAGCAAGAGGGCAAATGGGCACCTTCTCTTAGCAAAAGGGCAAATGGGCAAAAAGAACACTTTCTCCTTATCTACAGGGCAAATGGGTAAAAGGGCTACTCTTCCTGACAAAAGGCAAAAGGGCTCCTCCTCGTAGCAAAAGGACAAAATGACTGTTCCTTATCTGTACGGCTAAAGAGCTCTTCCTCCTGTCAAAAGGGTTAAAGGAATCCTCTTCTTCGGAAAAGGGCGCCTCCTCCTGGCAAAATGGAAAAAGGACTCTTCCTTACATTTCCTGAGGTTAGCTCCATCCCTCCTCTTGCAGACAGATGCTTTCCTCAATTAAACGTTACATTACAACCAATATACAGTACTTACGTTATATAGCGTTGTCTTCGTCGCATAAGTTTTTCGATTGAGGAGAAAGCGGTAGGAGGAGGAGGAGGCGGTAAGGAGGAGGTAATACATTTTTCAGCATGAAAAATTATTGTAGAACAAGCAAATTCTGTATCCGACAAGACAAAACAGTTTCAATCTACTTACAGAATGCATTGTAAAAATATAGAATTGACATGCTGCATGTCTTTATCCGACAAGACAAAACATGTTGACTATTAACAGAAAACTTTTATCACTACTGTTCTATATGTTTCTATTCGTCAAGACAAGTTACAATTAGCACACACTAGAATTTGTTTGTAGAACAAGACGAAACATGTTGGCTATCAGTGTTTAGAATAGAAAAACTTATAACGCAAAACATTGTAAGATTAATCGTTCTGTTGATACAATCGCACTCTTATGTAATCAGCGCGCACACATTGAATTGCAAATGTTGTGAATCTCCATCCGACATACTTCTTCTTAATCACTGCACATAAAATTATTACTACATAGTAGAGGATACCTTTGTCCTATGGAGATGGATTTTGCGGGATTCGAACCCATGCAACAGGAAAAATCTGTTTAGTTACCGTAACAGAATGAAAGAATCATACTACTGCGCAGATAAAATGATTTTACTACTTAGCAGGGATACCTTTTTCCTACATCATATTGTGTTAACGAGAATATTTATGGATTCAAACCCTGTTCTAACACAATAAAAATCATAGGATTGAAAATTTGTTTTCAAGGGAGAGGAATAGGAGTGTACTTCCTTTTAAATCAATAATCACTACTATTATGCAGATTATCCGGGCTTGAGACCGGCTGTACAAATCTAGGTGTAGTTAACACCCTAAGGAAGGAAGAATGTTGGAAAATAATCTATACGAACATAGCCACTCGAACGAGTATATACTACACAAGGATGACTTACGTGAGGGTAAGCGCTGGGAATGTAGGAAGGAGTTTAAGCTGTTGTACTGTCGAGAGAGAGAGAGCTACAGGACGTAATTCTTACTCTGTTTCAAAAATATCTCCTTTATATTCTGTGTAACGAGAATATTGATAGGCTCTTAGCAGTTGCAAACGTTTTACGTGTACGTTGGGGTCTTTACAGTATCTTATGTCTACAGAGGGTAACATGGGCTTGTTGTGAACTATGAGCCTATATGCAGACAGTTGATTTGTAGCGACTTGTTTTGATTTAATACTTGCTTCAGCAGTAGAGTTTCCAGGTACAAACTTAACTTGTTTCGATAGCAATGAAGCGTTGAAATTTTCTTAGGGTGTTAACTCCGCCTCTAGATGTAAAGCCGGTCTCAAGCCCAGATAAAGGGAGGAGAGGCACCCTAGCTCATTATCCCTTTATCCCTAGAAGGAAGGCGCGATAAGGAGGAGGAAGAGTCCTTTCGAACAGCTCATTTTATCTGCATAATAGTAATGATTATGGATTTGAAAGGAAGTAAACATCTATTCCTCTCCCTTGCAAACAAAGTTTCAATCCTATGATTTCTTATTGTGTTAGAACAGGGTGTGAATCCATAAATTTTCTCCTTAACATAATATCATGTAGGACAAAGATATTCCCTGCTAAGTAGTAAAATCATTTTATCTGCACAGTAGTATAATTTTTTTTCTGTTACAGAAACTAAGGATATTTTTTTCTGTTGCATGAGTTCGAATCCCGCAAAATACATCTCCTTAGGATAAAGGTACCCTCTGCTATGTAGTAATCATTTTATCTGCAGTGATTAAGATGAAGTATGTCGGATAGAGATATACAACATTCGCAATTCCATGTGTGCGCGCTGATTGCATAAGAGTGCGATTGTATCAACAGAGAGATTAATCTTATAATGTTTTGCGGTATAAGCTTTTCTGTTCTAAACACTGATAGCCAGCATGTTTCGTCTTGTTCTACAATCAATTCCAGTGTGTGCTAATTGTAACTTGTCTTGACGAATAGAAACATATAGAACAGTAGCGATAAAAATTGTCTGTTTAACAGTCAAAATGTTTTGTCTTGTCGGATAAAGACATACAGCATGTCAATTCTATATTTTTACAATGCATTCTGCAACTAGGTTGAACCTATTTTGTCTTGTCGGATACAGAACTTGCTTATCCTACATTATTTTTGCATGCAGAAAATAGTATTACCTTCTCCTTACCGCCTCCTCCTCCTACCGCTTACTCCTCAAACGAAAAACTTATGCAAAGAGGACAACGCTACATAACGTAAGTATATTTGTTTGTAATTTAACGTTCAAATGAGGAAAACATCTGTCTGTAAGAGGAGGGTTGGAGCTAACCTCAGTAACTGTAAGGAGGAGTCCTTTTGCCCTTTTGCCAGGAGGTGGAGCCCTTTTGCGAGGAAGAGGAGCCCTTCAGCCCTTTTGCCAGGAGGAAGAGCTTGAGTTCTTTTCCCATACAGATAAGGAAGAACCCTGTTAACCTTTTCTAGGAGGAGGAGCCGTTTTGCCCTTTTGGGAGAAGAGTAGCCCATTTGCACTTTTGCCCTGCATATAAGGAGAAAGTATTATTTTTGCCCATTTTCCCGTTGCTAAGGGAAGGTGCCCTTTAGCCCTTTTGCGAGGAAGATTATCCCTTTTGCCCTTTGGCTAGGATGAGGTGCCCTTTTGTAATTATGCCCTTTTGCTAGCAGAAGGTGCTCTGTTGCCATACAGCGCTTTTGCAAGTAAGAGTAGCCCGTTCCCCCACAGATGAGGAGGTTTTCTTTTTACCCATTTGCCCTTTTGCTAGGAAGAGGTGCCTTTTTGCTATACGGATGAGGAGGAGGAGGAGCGCGGCTGTGTCCCTTCGGAGGAGGAAGAGTCCATAAGCGCCTATGTATAGGTGCCATCTTGTACAGTAGCCCTCTGGGCTAGCTTTCTCCATAAGAGGCTGTGTATAGCTGCCATCTTGCGCAAGCAACCTTAAGCCGTCTCCTAAGAGCAGCCGCCATCTTGCACAGTAACCTCTGACCCACATTCCAGGAGTTAGCCTCATAAGAGCCTGTGTATAGCCGCCATCTTGCGCAGGGGACCATGGCCATCACCTTTCTCCATAAGAGTCCATGTATAGTCGCCATCTTGTGCAATCACCTATGGCTGTCTCATAAGAGCCTATGTATAGCCGCCATCTTGCGCAGGCACCCTTAAGCCATCTGATAAGAGCAGCCACCATTTTGTGCAGTAGCCTCTAAGCTAGCGTTCTCCATATATGCCTGTGTACAGCCGCCACCTTGTGCAATCGCCCATGGCCAGCATCTATCTCCATAAGACCCTGTGTACAGCCGCCATCTTGCGCAATCACTCATAGCGGTCAAATTTCTGCATAAGAGCCTATGTGTAGCCGCCATCTTGTGCAAGCGCCCTTAAGCCGTCTCATAAGAGCCTAAGTATTGCAGCCATTTTGTGCAATTAGATAGCCGCCATCTTGCACAAGCGTCCCTAGGCCGTGTCGTAAGAGTCTATGTATAGTAGCAATCTTGCGCAAGCGCCGTTAAGCCGTCTCACAAGGAGCTGTGTATAGCCGCTATCATGTGCAATTGGCGTCGGGAAGGGCATCTGGCCGTAGAGCAGAGGTTAGGCTCCTCCATGCAGTTAGGTGTGCTCTTTTATGCTAATTTTCATTGTCCTATTACTCAAAATAACGTCTCGAGAATACCCATTTCCCTACTACTCAAGATGGCGTCGGGAAGGGCATCTGGCCGTAAAACTGAGGTGAGGCCCCTCCAAGATAGCGGCTGTGAGGTTAGGCTTGCTGTCTTGCGTTAAACAGTAAGGTTAAGCCCCTCCAAGGTAGCGTCTGTGAGGTTAAGCTCGCTCTCTTAGCCGTCAGGAAGGGCATCTCGTCGTAAAACTGAGGTCAGGCCCCTCCATGAGGTTTGGCTTGCTCTCTTACGCGTGAAAAGTAAGGTTAAGCCCCTCCAAGAAGGCGGACGTGAGGTTAAGCATGCAGTCTTAGCCAGCATAGCAATAATCTTACCAGAGGTCAATGAGATGGAGGCTTCTCATGAGGGCCGGAGGTGGAGGTGGCGGCAGAACCATGCTAAGGTTCTACTGGCACACTAACAATAATGCTCAAAACGACCACATAGGTTGATCTGAGTATGTAGCAAAAGTGTAGGTTTGATAAGACTGAATTTGACAGATATGATGGAGGAGGAAAATAGGCGAGCAGCAGTGCCAAACTCAGTCAGCTGATTTGAGAGTACCTGCCGTCGTGGACTTGTCCAAAGTATGAATATTTTTAAACTCCACATTATATCAAGAATGCCATTTCTCAAAGTCAACAAAGTGCACAATAATAGAAAGCCATATAGCGAGTAAATCTTGGTACCTACAGGCATAGAAACAGCATCAATGGAGATAAGCTCTTCACATGTTGATAAAAGAGTAGACGAGAAAGAACCGATTGCGTTTACAAAATGAAATTTCCTGCTGTTTGCTGAATGTATTCACTTTGATACACACACATTATGAAATGTATCATACAACTTAGTGTATTAGCTTATTTATACAACGGTATTGTCTGCAATGAAGTAAATCTCTCTTCATGAAAAAATTATCGTTCAATAAAAATGTGGTCTATTAGTGTATCTGGTCTTCCTCGCTATAGCCAATGTCTCTTTCTAAACAGCCAGTGGCACACCACCTCTGCTCCTATTATAAAAAGTGAAATAACTGAATTCTTGAAAACATTTATTTTATACATTTAAATAGTCATATCCTGAATGTCACAAAATACAAAGTCATGCATTAAAGAATGAAAGCTTCATCCAGCTCTTTTCCAGGCGGTAACGTCCCAAGAATGGATGTGACATTACCACGCATTAGAACTATGCTGATGCTCTCAGTACGATACACAGTTGATCGCCTATCGCCGGAAATCCGTTGGCCGAGCTCTTTGATAAAACCGAGGCCTTCATCACTCGATTCAATGACTACTGGCACGAAGAAAAATTTGTCCAATAAATCGCTGTATCAACTAGGATTAGGTTGAATGGAGAATCCCTCCTTCCAGTACTTGATAGTTATGTACTGCTAGTCTATGCAGTAATATTTAAAATAGTACATGTTTCACTCCTAATGCGGGACATCTTCAGCTGCAAAGGATACAAACAGTGGCATAAACGAAATAAAAAGCACTTATGATGATGTCCTCGATCATGGGTATACTCATGAACACAAGAAACAACTGTGTGTCTTAATCACACACCAATACAAATCACATGAATGGCACAATATACACACATCAAAGAACAAAAGACATGTTGCCCTATTTTCCCGGCATTGCTGAGAAGAAAAGCATTCCGCATTTACGTAACTCTCACTCACACACAGTCTCGATGGTAAATATTGAGGTAAATTTACACTTTGAAAAATCACTTCCTCTTCAACGTAGGTTCCTGAAATAGATCACATGGCACAAAACCACAAAAAGACTTGACACAAAAATTGAAGAAAGTAACAGTGAAGGCTAATACCTTCAACACACAACTCAAAACTGGACCCTGAAAAAGACAAAAATAATCCCCACTGCGGTCATATAAAAGACAAGTCAAAACTAAGCGTTGCGATATAAAAGTAATCGCTTCCTATTCAACAGTAGGTTAATGAAATAGATCACATGACACAAAACCAATCACCTGGTGGGCCTTGCAACGTCACACATAAATCAATGTGGTTTCCTGAAATAAATTACTTGACGCAAATAGTCTCCGTGGTAGAAACACATATCATCCTCACCGGGCGAGTTGGCCGTGCGTGTAGAGGCGCGCGGCTGTGAGCTTGCATCCGGGAGATAGTAGGTTCGAATCCCACTATCGGCAGCCCTGAAGATGGTTTTCCGTGGTTTCCCATTTTCACACCAGGCAAATGCTGGGGCTGTACCTTAATTAAGGCCACGGCCGCTTCCTTCCAACTCCTAGGCCTTTCCTATCCCATCGTCGCCATAAGACCTATCTGTGTCGGTGCGACGTAAAGCCCGTAGCATATCATCCTCGCCTATCAAACGGCGCAATGACTAAACTGCGGAGATCCAGCAAATACCAAAATCATCAGGGGTTCAACCCTTAACACACGCTGTTCACAAGTCTACTCGAGACAAGTTGCTCAAACAATAAAACGCAGGCCTTTGTTAACTGAGGAATGCGTCCCCTTACTCAACATCACACAAATAAAAATGACGCCGTCTTACCTTCGCTCTCAAGAAAACACAATATCGCGCTGCCCAAATACCTGAATACTCGCGCTCTTAACGTTAAATTTTAAATAGAATGGCCAACTCTGTAATGATACAATAACTAGAAACTGATAAATTACCATATAGACATTCTGTAGATCATGTCTGAAAATCTGAAAGTTACAGAAATATCTTACCCGTTCAATTCGAGAAAAATCGCTATAATAATAATAATAATAATAATAATAATAATAATAATAATAATAATAATAATAATAATAATAATAATAATAATAATAATAATAAAATTACCGGGAGGTACACTCCAAAGCCGCGCATTCAAATTCAGGGCCTAAATTAACTCCTCTTTTGGTAAAACACTGAAATTGAAAATACACCAACTTGGAACTTTAATCAGAAGATGTCACCACCGAGTGCAATTTTGTTATTATGCAGTTTCCCAAACTGAGTGAATTTCTCCTTGTTTTGTTCGCCATTCATCAAGAAGTTTGGACATTCTCCCATAGACGACACTACAAAGACTTTATGATCATACCCACTGGTGCAAAGTGAAAGAACCTATAATTTAAAGTTTTTTATTTCTAGGTTTTTGTAACTGACTGATGTTCATTTATTTTTTGGTTGGCAATATTTCCTTTTTATTTCCGCCAGTTTTGAATCTAGCCAATGCCTAATTTCTGTAATTAATTTCCAGCCTGTCACAGGCTTCTTGTTCGATTCTGAGTGTTACTTTTGAAATCTACCAATAAAATTGAGAGTGTGGCTAGTTTATTCTTGAATGATCTCGAACCTTCCCTCCGGGTTTATAAACTGCGGCTTTTCTCGTTTCTTGGCCAATTGATCGACGTCTATCTAAGTGTGTGGGTGTCAAGCAGGAGGCGGGTGGCCTCTTTCGTCTGCAGCTAGAAGATCTACAAGGTAATGGCCACATAACTTTATTCTTTCTTGCTACCTCCGCAGTTTAACCCGAGGGAAAGGTCCGACTCTTTCGTTATGTCACAAGCTTTTCTAATATGTAACTTTCTTCCGGCTAATGTAAAACCTTCGTAAGATCTTTAATTGTAAATCGGGGACAGAGAGTGAATTACCCTCTCGAGCTCCCCTTCATCTTGGTTTGGGGTGACTACGTTTTTATGACTGTTTTTCATTCTGTAATGTGGTAAAGCAATTTCTATACGAGTCACCTCAGTAGTTTGTGAATAGCCCCTGTTTCATCGGTCTAGAGTCCCTTAGGTTGTTTTAGTGTTCATATCCTGGAGTGCAAGTATACGCCTCAATTCGGGCCATTTCCGTAAGCTGTTCTTTTCCTCAAAGGCCCTATAGGTTGGGTACGAGGTACCCCTGTTTCAAATTGTAATTTGGGCCATGGAAGGCCAGAGAGTGTAAGATTTTTTGAGGTCGCCTCGAGGAAGCTAAAAGAAACGGAGTGCCTGTTAGCTCTTTTTTTAAGTTTTGTAATTTTAAAGTGTGCCTCTGGGACAACTGCTCTTGAATTAGGGGATTTCGGCTCCTCAGTAAATAATTCCCCTTCCTTTGTAAAATTGTAAAACTAGGGGCTTAAGGCCCAAAGTGTTAAGGTTCTGAATCTTGGATTTTTCCCAATCTTGTTTAATAATTGCTACTTGTACCTGTAACATGGCCATGAAAACAGATTGTTAAGTTTGTTTTCGTAAAAGAAATATAACCTTTGTTAAAGTTTTAAATTCGATTCTTGACATTGTAGTTAGACCCATTCAAGCCCGCACCTTGTTTAACCTCATTCTGCTCCAAGGGTATCCCCGTAACAACAATAATAATACCAATATTTAAAGAAAACTGAAACTTGGAATACGAAACTGTGTTCGAGAAAATCGTGAGCCAATCACAAATTCACACATATATTTACATTAAAATAATCATGAAGATGGCGCTAACTGAGGTCGTGGATCCAATCTCCACCATCCCACAGTTTCTCATCCACACTTCATGCAATACATCAGAGAAAATATGACGGCATCTTCTCGTAGACTTTGAAATCCCATTATCTAATCTAGTATTTCCGGACTAATTTAAATCCTTTTTACATTAGCATTTAACCCCCCAGACGTTCACTGCGTCTCAAACTTCAAAGGAAAACAAATCAATAAGAAGCAAGGCCGAAGGCAAGAAACTGACTTGTGAAAGCAACGACGTTAACACTCAGCTGTAAAATCTCATTAAAAGGAAAGGCAAGCTGTGACCTCAGGCAATCAGTCCACATGTACTTTACAGTTATATACATTTAAATATACTAGCTTCTTTATATTTACTGAAATATGACGTAGTCCTTCCCACCAACGGCTAAACCTTCAGGAATTAAATATGAAAAGAAACTAACCTATCCTGTTGCCTACGTTACAACACATACACAAATACATTATTACATTGCAAATCTAATATTCAACGTTTTGTCAATTCGGCCGTCCGCGTGTGGCCATCCCGCTCCCAATCCTTCTAGCCAGCCATATTCTTGGTGATGCCTTGTACTGGAATTCGTTCCGTCCGTGGGTCTTCATACTGGCGTAGAAATTGGGTTCCCATCGTTCTTCCTGCTACTGCTGGCTCGGACGTTGACTATAACAGTCAGTTCCTCCACGGTTATTACAACTGTGTCAATACAACCTGCAAGTAACTATTTACAACAGTCGGGGTAATTTAATGTGACCGCGAAAACCAGTTCCCATTTCGCCGCGCGACAACCCTCCGCTTATCTAACACCGTAACTAGGTCAATTTCACACTCACTCTGCACTTCAACTGTATTATGTCTCAGATCAACATGTGGAAAACACTACACATTGCTCGACTAGAAACTGTAACTATCAGGCTATGAGGCGTTCGCGTCCTTGGAATGTCTACTTTAAACAGGCAGGCAACTATGCGCGTAAATATACACATCGAAACTGTTCTCTCCGTCTGAAATATGAAGACACAAAAATGCAAATTTTTCGATGTTCAGTTCCACCCGAAATGTTAGTGCGTTAAGTTAAAGTTATTATCTTGGCACTGTTCTTACAGGCCCACATGCTTACAAATATTCTTAGCTCGCTCCTAAATCATAACTAATTAAGTGAAGTACGCGTATTGAGCTAAATGTTAGAAAGTCCCAACACGATCAAGACACATAATACGTGACTCGGCACTCGCCATAAGTATACTTCTTCTCACGACGTTACTACATCGATGACTCCGGCCGAACAAGGGTTGCTAGCCCACACGCAGATCTTTTTTTGAATTCGCCTCCAGCGATGCTGTCCTGTGCTCGTTTAGGGCCATCACTCGTTTTAAACAATAGCTAATATTAGAATGGTGCTACCTTTTTATTGGTTCAAATCATCGCGTCACTGACGCTCATTCACACTCATGTCGTGTGATATCCTAGCCTCACGCCGGGCTTCTTAAATGTAGTCCGTTGGTCCACGCTATTATCTTCCATCACTTCCTTGTTCTGAAACAAGCACGTGAAGGTCTGGTATGGCATGTAGCAGCCTCTCTTTCTTAATATTACTTGCGGGCAAATAGACCCTCGGCTGCAGGCTTCCTATTGACATTGTGAAACACGTGCCTTGGTCCCTGCAAGTTACCAAGACTCAATAAATGTAAAATAATCACTGTACTCTCAATAAATGAATGATCAATTAAATGAGCACATCAATAAGGGCTCAATATACAGTGGTGATGTGTCGAAGGAACAATGGTAATGCTCACCTCCCGTCCGGTCTCGTTCTGTTTAATTATTCCCTTACGTCGTCAGCTGACTGAGTGTCTATGTGTATGGCTGAGAGAGGAGCGGAGGAGAAAGTAGGGGATATATAGTTGTGAGTGAAGCGAACCGGAGGGAGATGTACGGGATGCTTCTCCGGATCGTTTTTGATGGCTTTCCTATATAAATCTAGATTGGAAGCCTCCTCCAACAGTATTTTTATATTACCCGTAATTTCATTTACATTCGGACTAGCGTTTTGTTTTTTGATCAGTCTCAATAGAACGTTTTCTATAATATTAATCAATTTACGCTTATTCGAAGTTCGCAAAAAAGTTAAGTCTCTTTCTGTTGTAGTAAAACTGTAATTGTGTTCGGTCACGTGTAAGCTGATGGCCGAATATCTCTTGTATTTTTCGGTATTTACATGTTCCTGGTATCTAGGAAATTTGATCCTGTCTGCCCAACTTAAGGAATGGCAAGGTATACATCAAAATGAAGGAACGTATTATCTTACACATGCGTTTGTATTCCGTTTATGCCTATTTTTGTTTATTTTTTTAACTGATGATGTTCCACATTAGGAATGATACATGTAGTATTTTAAATAATGTATTTAGATTTTAAGCTGGATTATATTTCATAATTACGTAGACTAGCAGAAAAAACAAACAAGTATTGGAAGGTGGGATTCTCCATTCAACCTAACCTTAGTTATGTTCACGTCAGTGCAGGACAAAACATGAGATTTATAAGTTGTAAATCGTTGTGTAATCTTCTTTATGCGTTTCCCCTATTCGCGGGTGCACCTCCAACACTCAGTGAAGAAAGAGAAAGATATAACTGGGCGAATGTGTCTGCTCAGGTAAAATACTCCATGAGATATTTGTCCCTTTTCCGTGGCCCAAGTGTTATTCCGTCTGGCCTTTTACCGTCTGAACGGCAGCAGCCAGTTAGCTCTCGTGTGGAAGGAACTTCTCCTGAAATTAGAGCCCTCAATATGACATCGTTTATAGTGGAGTGGCGTATGTGTGGGCTGTTGCTGCTCAACCAGGGAAGGCACCATGCGAGGCTCGCATACGACTGCTGCCAAACGTAAAGCCACGGCGATACGGAAACACTCATTGGAATGAAGACGACCAAGAGAAGGTGAAGGCATTGTTCGGAGCCATGCGCCAGATTCAGGAGAAGAAGCAGCGTGGAGACGGGCTTTGTCTTGAAGACTACTCGTTGGCTGCTGCATAAGCGAGCGGAGTTGACTGGTAAGATCTCTATCCCAAACAGCTTGAATACTTCTTTGGGAAATATCATGAAGAATTACGCCGAGCAAGCTTGACCAACGAGATGTGCTCTCTTGTACGGCAGCACCAGGGTCCAGGCAATTGGAATTAGAGCCTCGACAATACGAAGAGAACCGTGGAAAGGCGCTAAAAATGACGGAATCCCAAAATCCACAGCACGACGAACGCCGAGGCCACCAGGACAAACCGGAAGAGAAGCCTGTAATCAGGCATTGCCGCTCAAGGGGAAATTGAGGTTGGTTTCGAGGTCAGTTTTTACAACAAAATCTAATTCCTCCAATAGACGGGTCTCACGCAAAGACGGAGAACAACGCATAAAGTACATCAACAGTGGGATGGAAAACGAAGTGTGGAACTAAAAGAAGGCTGAATGTGCCGAAACCATGCAGAGACGTGAAATAAACAACTTAAGTTTCGTCGTCTTTTCAGCCATATATCCTGCAGAGTGTTTCATGGCATTGCGCTGTACCAAGCAGAGAAGTATTGGATGTTGTTAAAAGAGGAATTCCAGGGGAAGAAGCATTAAACGTCTCTTACAGTATCTCAGCTTGTTCCAGATGAAGGCCGAGAAGAGCCACTTCGCACTTAGAAAAATTAAGATGTAGAGCAATGTTTGAACCTTGTGTGAGAATGTTAACCATAGATGAAAGGACGAAGTCAGGATCATCAGTAATGGTACCTTCATCCAAATACCAAATGTTAAACTCGGTATTAATGGAGTTCAAAATCGGTTGAAGAGTAATTGCGAAAAGAGCAGTACCGAGTGGCTCACCTTGTTGAACTCCACATTGAGAAAGTATAATTTCTATGCCAAGAGAATGGCCACTTTGCTGGGAGTAGCACTGATAGACATACGGATGGATAGAAGAAAACTCATTCTTCACTGCCAACAACATAGCATCACGATGGAACTCGTTGAAGGCAGCACGCAAGTCCAATTTAACGAAAGCTTTCGGGCACTGATGAAGAGATGAGTAGTAGATATGTGCGGAATGGACAACAACTTCAGCTCCATTGGGAACACACACTCCAAGTTGGTGGGGAGATAGAAAGGTCCATAGCTGGTATACGGGTTATATAGCGTAAGAATCTCGCAACCAGTCGACGCCAAGCGGTACCGGCAGCAATAGGGCGAATGCCACCGCATTCCTTCTTCAAAGCAGTGAGTGAGGCTTCAAAAATATTGGGCCAACCCCCAAAGAAATGATGAGCTCAAACGACATTGAAAAAATTCTAATGCTCTTCACATTAGAGAAGATCTTTCAGGACCAACGGACAAGGGCAATCCAGTCCACCAACAGATCCAACGAGCTGGCATTATAAGGTTCTGTTGTCGTCACTCCAGGAACAAAAGTTGTTGTGTTCGGAGGATCCGGAAGAACGACTGGAACTAAATCGGCAGGATGTTTCTCACGAAGTGCTTCCTATACAGATGCATCAAGCGTGGTGACTGTGTCATCGGAAATAAGCAACCGACCTACTCTCCGAACGTCATCGTCGGCAAGTTTGTTCTGCACGCTCTTTACACTGACTGAGCTGAGAGAAGAGTGAGATTCCGATCATGTAAAGAAGGACAGGGTGTGGCATCAATGGACATGAATCTCTAATTTGGTTGTTTATCTTACCTGATTTCTGAGTAAAATGGAGAGTAGCAAAAGAAAAAAGCAGCCGATCAGTCCAGGCACTAGTACCCTTGGTATCCATAACACGGTGAAAAACTTCACACAAGGCGGTGGCTACAGTTAAGCGAGTTCCTCTTGGCACAAGAGGGGCACCGGATTTTAAATGAACAAGGAACGGGCCAATTTTGATAGTAGCAAATTCTTCCGTTCCGTACTGTTAATGTGTATATATCTCGAGGAGCCATGTCGATTATCCTTTTTAACGCGGGATTGTTCAGTATTTCCTCTAAGTATATCAATATGTGACTAACTAATATGGATCGCAAGACACCTGAAATTCACCACGAATTTAGGGCAATGAGGACAAGGCACTTCGTTTATACATTTTGACACATTAATAACACTACTTGTGTCCTTGACAAGCCCTACTGAAACAACTTCATTGTCCTTATTTTTAAAACTGTAATAACATTCTCCTTATGATGTTCTCATGGTCCTGAAATTCGGCGCGGTGTGTGAAGTCATTCTGACACAGTGCTATTCGTATACTAAACGAGAAATAAAATATGTGTCATGGATTGTGCAAAAGCTGATTGTGACGGTGCCATGTATGAAAGCCTATAACATTCCATAGTTCGAGTTCTTGCCGACTAGCTGATGATCTATTGTTCTGTATTTCTCTTCTCTTAATAGCACAGCTTTGTAGATGATTATCAAGGAAAATTTAAACAGAATGGTTGCACTTCAGGACTCGAAACAATTAGAAGAAATTAACAGAAATCTCGTCACGGATGGCAAAGGTAATGTAGATAATACCAATACATATGAAAAACTCACTTATACACCAGTAAATGTTGATAACTGCCTCTAAGTGAGAAACAGTACGTCAAGTATATCGTGCATCAGAGTGATGATATCGTTTATGACATGCAATGTTCACCACCACGCATTTTAATTCCCACTCCACGAACTTGGTGATTGATAGATGATAATTACCTCCCTGAAAGCTGCTGGTAACTGCCAAATGTTTTCTCAGTATTGTCAGTTTTCATCTTCCATGGTGGCCGGTGAAAGTATCTGTAATAAGTGTGCTACGGCTCAAATGAATTGTTATGTAACTTTTAAGCCATGATCAGAATTTTAAATGAAATGTCAAGTGCTTATTTATTGCATAACTGAAATCTGATTCCAGAGGATTGCTGTGCAAAGTAAGTTTTACACATATTTTTAACCATACTGAACCTATGTGTTATGTGGAACCAGAGTCCTAAAGTCATTACATGAGGTCCCATATAAATTACAAGTCATGAGCTCTAGCTACATTTTTTATCTCTGACCAGAGACGGCACGTGGAGGAACAGGTGGCGATTCTCATTCACGTCACCCGCACATATAGAATAGATATGTTAGACTACGTTTTCTAATAAAAAGTATATTTCAAGAAGAGATGGCGACAAAACTGCCATAGTAAACGTTAGGAAATTGTAAGTGAAACAATTTGGTCATTAATGGTAAATATTTTAGACCGCTAAATAGCTCCAGAAGGAAATTTGCCAAAGACGCGCCTGTTCGTTCGAACTCTGTTACATCGAACGAATATAGTGCCTATCTTATGAGGTAATTTAACCATTCAGGAGGTTAAGAGAAATCCTTAAATGCCTATCATCAACACCGCTAGTAAACTAAACAACTATGTGCTACATCGTGACCTGCCTTCAGTACAATTTTATGGGGTAGAAAAAGTGTCTGTAAAAATTTTTGCGGTAAGTGCACACAGCATGAGAGTGGAGAGAAAAATGGTACAAAAGAACGGTGCGCCATTAGCAATCTCGCATTGTGTCCAGTGAATTCGAGGTGACTCCACGCATTTCAGATAATAACTTTACAAACCAGCGTTTGGAAGACTATGTCCCGAAAGGAAAGATAGGTTTTGGCTGAAGGTGGCTGTAACACCATCTCCAAGTAGAGATACTGTAGGTATAAAAGGTACGAAATCGCGAACAATCTATGAACTACGATTTAAACTGTTGTGTTGTAGGTTTGAGCTGCTTAATGTAAGTCAGTCAGTCAGTCAGTCAGTCAAAGTATTCTTCCTATAAGGGTAATCGACGGTATTCCAAATGTGGAATCATCACGTAAATTCAGGGACAGGCAACGGACCGTCATTCTAATGCCATGATTCTGCAATTCCTGCAATCTGTAAAAATACCGAATGTTAGAGGTTCGAAGGCGATCAGATACCGCCCTAGTTCGAACCATAAATGATGCCAGCTAGCGATCCGACAAAGTTCCTCCGAGCACTCGGTGGGCAGCTCACGGGAAACGAAAGCTTTTGGGTTCGGGGGAAGTATGGTTACAAAGCTGAAACTTAAAGGAATTGACGGAAGCGCACCGCCAGGAGTGGAGCCTGCGGCTTAATTTGACTCAACACGTGAAACCTCACCAGGTTCGGATACCGGAAAGATTGACAGATTGAGAGCTATTTCTTGATTCGTTGGGTGGTGGTGTATGGCCGTTCTTAGTTGGTATAGTGATTTGTCTGATTAATTCCGATAACGAACGAGACTCTAGCCTCCTAAATAGTCGCATCCGGTATCCGATCGTGCTACCGGCGACAACACATCTTCTTAGAGACACAGGCGGCTTCTAGCTGTACGAGATTGAGCAATAACAGGTCTGGGATACCCTTAGATGTTCTGGGTCGCACGCGTGCTACACTGAAGGAATCAGCGTGTCCTCCTAGTTCGAAAGGACCGGGCAATCCGTTAAATAGGCTGAAGTGCTACAAACAAGCAGAGTCACATTAAGCTCTACAAAATAAATTCTTGTAGCCAATCAGTTAGGACACTGCTGTAGTTTATCATTTATTTTACATGAATTATGGTACTTCAGCACTCTATTCTCTACGTCATGAGACATTTCTACCAATATTGTGAATTATTTAAGCTACAAGTCTGCTCTTGGAAAACTGAACTCTGAATGTCAGATGTATTTTGTCACTAAAAGCAGTTACATGGGACAACATTTTGGCATGGTATTCTTGATTTCATTGAATATATCGTCCAATACGTCATCACCCATTTTTAAGCACATATAAATTACCTTTTATCCCATGTTTGTACCGAAATATCTGTCCGGCTCCATGGCTAAATGGTTAGCGTGCTAGCCTTCGGTCACACGGTTCCCGGGTTCGATTCCCGACAGAGTCGGTAATTTAAACCGTAATTGTTAATTCCGCTGGTATGGAGGCTGGTTGTTCGTGTCGTCTTCATCATCATTTCACCCTCATCATGACGCGCAGGTCATCTACGGGAGTCAAATAAAAATACCTGCATCTGGCGAGCCGAACTTTTCCTCAGACACTCCCGGCACAAAAAGCCATACACCAAATAATTACCGAAATGCCTAATTGTAACTAGGGTATTTTAATGGCAGGCACTCGTTGCTTCAGTCACTACATATTTTTGGTATTTATTTAACAGCAACAATCGAACAATCAATCAATCAATCAATCAATCAATCGATACTGATCTGCATTTATGCAGTCGCCCAAGTGGCTGATTCCCTATCTGTTGTTGTTTCCCTAGCCTTTTCTTTAATGATTTCAATGAGATTGGAATATTATTGAACATCTCCCTTGGTAAGTTATTCCAATCCCTAACTCCCCTTCCTATAAAAGAATATTAGCCTCAATTTGTCCTCTTGAATTCCAACTTTGATCTTTCCTACTTTTAAAGACACCACTCAGAATTATTCGCCCACTAATGTCATTTCACGCCTTTTTCTCCGGTGACACCTCGGAACATACCATTTAGTCGAGCAGCTCATCTTCTTTCTCCCAGTTCTTCCCAGCCCAAACTTTGCAACATTTTTGTAACGCTACTCTTTTGTCGGAAATCACCCAGACCAAATCGAGCTGCATTTCTTGTATCAAGTAATCCTGGTGACGGTCCCACATACTGGTACCATACTCTAGTTGGGATCTTACCAGAGATTTATATGCCGTCTCCTTTACATACTTACTGCACTCCGTAAGTACCCTCATAACCATGTACATAGATCTATATCCCTTATTTACAATCCCATTTATGTGATTACCCCAATGAAGGTCTTTTCTTATGTTAACACCCAGATACTATCTGCGCACCTTTTCTGGATACATTTACACCCTAGTGCTGAATTGGTCGACCTCGGTAACCTTCGAGATTCGTACTGGCAACCTTTGAAACACAAACTATGAATCGCTTATGCATCGCTGTGCGACATCTGGCGTACACTTTACGTACTAGTACTGTTGTTATTTACACAGCAAAGCCAAACTATAGAATTCACTCTAGGAATAAGATTCGCATCGAGAAATGTTATATCATGCGTGTGTGTGATACAATTGTTGTCTTAAGATAACAAAGGTTTAGCAAAATTCATATCGATCGATCATATTATCGATTCTTTTTTTCTTTTGCTAGGGGCTTTACGTCGCACCGACACAGATAGGTCTTATGGCGACGATGGGATAGGAAAGGCCTAGGAGTTGGAAGGAAGCGGCCGTGGCCTTAATTAAGGTACAGCCCCAGCATTTGCCTGGTGTGAAAATGGGAAACCACGGAAAACCATCTTCAGGGCTGCCGATAGTGGGATTCGAACCTACTATCTCCCGGATGCAAGCTCACAGCCGCGCGCCTCTATGCGCACGGCCAACTCGCCCGGTTATAATCGATTCAATTCAGATTTCATTTCCATTGAGTTGGCAGTACTACTGGAACCGGAATTGCTCCCTCCTTACTCCTCACACCCGTACACAAAAATAACGCAGTAATTAAAACTGAGAGGACTTTTCCTATTTGTGAAACTCACAACCTGACTTTTAACCCCGTTTATCATCATACCATTGCCTACTGTCCAACTCACAACAGTAACGAGGTCATTTTGCATTTGCTCACAATCTTGTAACTTATTTATTACTTTCTACGGAAATCATCACCCGCAAACAGCCTTACCTCTGATTCCACTCCTTTACTCACATCATTTACATATATAAGAAAATATAAAGGTCCATTAATACCGCCTAGATGAATTCCCCTCTTGATTATTACAGGGTCAGATAAAGCTTCGCCTACTCTATTACTCTGAGATCGATGTTGTAGAAAAATAGCAACCCATTCAGTCACTCTTCTGTCTAGTCCAATTGCACCCATTTTTGCCAGTAGACTCCTATGATCTACCCTATCAAATGCTTTGGACAGGTCGATCGCGATACAGTCGATTTGACCTCCTGAATACAGGATATCTGCTATCTTGCTGGAATCCTACAAGTTGAGCTTCAGTGGAATAACCTTTCCTAAAACCGAACTGCCTTCTATCGAGTCCGTTATTAATTTTGCAAACAAGTCTAATATAATCAGAAAGAATGCCTTCCCAAAGCTTACATGCAACGCATGTTAAACTTACTGGACTGTAATTTTCAGCTTTGTGTCTATCACCCCTTCCTTTATACACAGGGGCTACTATAGCAACTCTCCATTCATTTGGTATAGCGCCTTCAACCAAACAATAATCAAATAAGTACTAAAGATATGCTACTACATCCCAAACCATTGTCTTTAGTATATCCCCAGAAATCTTATCAATTCCAGCCACTTTTCTAGTTTTCGACTTATCATATGTAAATTTTAATACTTCTTTAGGATTAGTCACCTCCTCTATCTGGACATTATCCTTGTAACTAACAATCTTTACATACTGCTGACTGAATAATTCTGCCTTTTGAAGGCACTCTCATGCACACTCTCCTTCTTCATTAGTTATTCCTGGAATGTCGTTCTTGGAGCTTGTTTCTGCCTTAAAGTACCTATACATTGTTACGGTGTGTATTGGCACATTTAAACATGATATGTATTTTCAAGTGCTTGCAGCAATCGCTAAGCAAAAACCAACGAAAGTTCGATATAAAGGAACCGAAAGACTCCAAGTAATATGTGCTGGTGCACCGCACAGAGGACTTAGCAGAGCAGAGCGCAGGGAAACGTGTAGAGTGGGGTAATAGCACTATTCAAACGTCATGCCTCGAATAACCACAGACAGTGGTGATCACGTCCCAAGCCATGTGGCGATTACAATTATGGGCCTTTTCCCAAGAGGAATTACCGCGGTAGGTACATATGAAGAAAGGCAAAAGAGAACACCAAAATGAAAACTCCCACAAGCAGAGGTTTTGAAAAAAATGAACATATATATTGAAACAACTTCAAAGAAATAACAATTGTTTCCACAATAGAGAGTAAGAATTTAGACCATTTGATACACCATAGAAAAAGGGAATCGTACAAGTTATTGACAGGTCTTATTTTGGTTCATACAGGTATCAAAAGGGGTAATCACACAAACCACAATAAACCTTTGGCGTGCCCAAGTACGAGATAAGGGCTATAGGAATAAGTTAATATCTTCATTACATTCAAGTTCCAATATGACAATGTTCACATGAATGCCGCAAAAAAAAGCAGCAGGAAATTATGAGAAAAGGAACAAGTAAGATAATACAAGTTAAAAGGAACTTTCCAGTGCTCGAAATGGCACGTAATAAAACAACAGGATATCCCCCTAAAAACTAAGACACACTTTTTTTTTAAGACAAGTAGGCACTAGAACTTTCGAAACATACACAACAGACGAAGTGCGAATTTGGCAGAGCACCAAGCTACTAAAATTTTATTGGTATATTACGAGAAAATATGAATGGTAAACGAAAAGGAGAATGGAAGGAAAAAACGGGAAAGGAAATCCAAGCAGGGAAAGGGAAATGATCAGGCTATGAAGTCCACTTCAAACGAGAAAAAAAAAGTTCCTGTACAACAGTTCAAAACTTGAAGGTCACCATAGTATCGCTAGTCCAGCACACTTCCTCCTTCACATTTCCATCACCAAGTCTAAAGTCAACAGTTTGGCACAGCGAAATTTCGTAGAGTCCTGAAGGGACTATAGTTCGAAATCCAAGCATTAGCCAAGCCCATATGGTGAATGAGAGGGCGAAATTAAATGGATGACAATAATAATAATAAAAGTCTGCTCACCCAGTACGTAATGAAGAATAAAGTAAAATCGAAATGCGCTCGGTCCAGCCGGTGCACTGCTCAAGCTCCCACTGCCGATTACAACATAGCAATCACACCTGATCGCCGGACAAGAGAAAGCGGCGAGTATATATACACGGAGCGAAGCGAGCTCGAGAAAACACTGGAACTAGGTGACGTCACGGTGATTGCGCGTGGAGGGGTAACAGACAAAGCAGTGGTGAGACAGCCTTGTAAGCTGAAGGTTCATGGAACAGCGCAATATAGTGTGCACTAAATCGGAGCGGAGAAGCATGCATAAGGTAAGCGAAGTTGAGCTCGTAACAACATACCCTTCCATTTTTCACTAAAATTTGTCTAACTGCCAATTATGCCTGCCATCATGTTATCCTTAGCTGCCTTCTTTGCTAGATTCAATTTCCTAGTAAGTTCCTTCAATTTTTCCTTAATTCCACAGCCATTTCTAACTGCATTTCTTTCCAATCTGCACCTTCTTCTTAGTCTCTTTATTTCTCTATTATAATGAGGTGGATCTTTACCATTCCTTACCACCTTTAAAAGTACAAACCTGTTTTCACATCCCTCAACAATCGCTTTAAAACCATCCCAGGGTCTGTTTACATTCTTATTTACCGTTTTCCACCGATTATATTTACTTTTCAAAAACTGCCTCGTGGCATATGGTACTACCTGATAGTCCTACATTTAAAACCTTCCTTTTTCTATCATATTTATTTTAACTACGACAGAAACAGCTTCGTGATCTCTAGTACATCTATTACTTCGGTTTCTCTATAGAGCACATCTGGTTTTATCAGCAGCACGTCCAGGATATTTTTCCCTCTAGTTGTTTCTGTCACTTTCTGAATCAGCTGTCCTTTCCATATTAGCTTATTTGTCATTTCTTGGTCGTGATTCCTGTCATTCGCATTTCCTTCCCAATTGATATTTGGTAAATTCAGATCTCCCGCTACAATCACATTCCTTTCCATGTCGTTTCCTACATAGCTGATTATCTTATCAGATAACTCTAATCCGTGTCAGCGTTACCCTTTCCCGGTCTGTACACTGCAAAGATATCAAGTTGCCTATTATCATTAGAAATTACCATGGGCGCCCGCAGGATCTTTTCCAGGGGGGGCACATTAATAATTTTCTTGAATATAAAAACCAATATGACGTCAGCAACATTAAATTGTTTACAGAAACTTCCAGTTATAACATATGCTAGATGACTGTCAGTAATTTCAGTTTATGAAATAATCTGGTATGATATTAAACAATTGAACATCAACATCTTTAGAATTCCAGGGGGGGCAAGTCCCCCCCTTGCCCCCCCCTTGCGGGCGCCCATGGAAATTACCCTTACACCTAGAATTTCATATTTGTCATCTTTAACTTTTTTCGTAGCTTACAAATTCTTCTTTCACCAGAATGAATACTCCCCCTCCCACCATCCCTATCCTATCTCTACGATACAAACTCCAGTTCCGTGAGTAAATTTCTGCATCCATTATACCATTTCTCAGCCATGATTCAGCTCCTATTAAAATATCGGGTAAATATATATCTAATAAGTTACTTAATTCTATTCCTTTATTTAAAATACTTCTACAGTTCAACACTAATATTTTTATGTCATTCCTACTTGACTTCCAGATATCTGGACCCTTATTACCGCTCCCTAGACAACCCCGTGTCCCTGAATGTATCTCCCTATTTCCCTTCCAAACAAATTTCCTAACTTTTACGTACCACTGCGGTTTAAGTGAAGGCCATCTGAGCGCAGATCCCCATCTCTTGCCCACCCATTAGGATCTAACATAGTTCAAGCGTTATACAGTATTTTACACTGACATCGCATTATATGCAATGCATGAATTAATTTTTAACGAGTGAAGTTCTTATAAATCCCAATATAAGTGAAGTACATAAGCCGCTACTTTGAGTTGACAAAACATTGGTAAAATTAGAAGCGAGCCATAAAGCTGAGGTGTACCTCGGAAAATCCATTAACTCCGTCCACAAACAGCACTAAATCTAATGGAAAGTAAACAAATGTAATCCAGAAATGTGGGAATAAACAACTAAGTCCAAATTATTCATGAAGTGTGCACTGTACCCTTAAAGTGATTGGAACAATGGTGAGCGGCGTATCGGGCAGGTCAGGATAGAACAGGCCAGGCTCACTGTCACAGTTATATGACAAACTTCCTCACACATTTTGGAAATAAACAGTTATTACAATAACATTCTGTCGTATTAATAACTCAAATACTTATGAATGCATCTTTTTATGTCGCAGTGTCAGGTAAGAGGAAGTATATCATTCCTTTACTATTGTTTGCATTTCGTTGGTGAGCGACACCAGTAAGTAAATGAAATTTACTGTTCCATATTTTACTACAGTTCTAAAGTGTACCTTAATGCTGCCGCTCCTTAAAGTAACTCTAAAAACTAATAAGGCAAAAGCCAGAAGGGGATATATAGGACCAATTAACGAAAATTCTCGAGAAATACTGCTGTGTGAATTCAGGTTATGTGTCAGATAGGGACTTTTTCATCACGAGAATGTAACACTTGCTTTATTCACTCCCTGCGTCCTCATGTGAAGGAATGTGTCTTAATGAGGGTACGATACAAAGAAATCATGTTTTGCTATTTCACTAGCCTTTGCATACCAGGAGTGTACATTCTCGCTGTACTCCTGCTTGCCTGCCCCTCACTTGGTAGTCACCTTCACCCCTGCTCGGATGGGAGGCTGCAACTACCCCGATCACTCTTCAGTTAGACATACATATGAATGTTATTTGAAGCAGTCAACAGTCCTCTAAGCTACCAGAGTTTTAAACATGGTCCTCAGGTCCTGTGTTAATGAAGGTTATACCAACTTTTTGATGTGTAATATTTATCTGTTGGACGGTTTTAACCTAACGATTTTTAATATAACAGTGCGGGAAGAAGAAATGAAATGTATGAAATAAATGTAATTCTTAATTAGTTTCAGGGACTCAGCACATCATGTTCTGTTTTCTGCTGGCTTGGAGATTTAATGTTCCCTAATTCCATTTCTTACGTCTATGGTCACCGTCATTATGAACAGGGGCAGGTGACCTCGTAGTTTTGAAAATAGTTACCAAGTAGTTCCTTACCATGATGATATTTCCACGTCAGTGATGGACTTGGTAATCTTCACTATGTCCGCATTCCGAAACGACATCACGCCTAAAGCGCTGAACAGAATTTCATTAAATTTTGCTCAACCATCTCATAGGGAGGTGTCACATGATCAGCCACGTTTCGCTTCAAAATATAGACTTGTACATACAATATTTGTTAAAACATGCAAGTGATGACTTACTGCCAGGGTAATTACCAAGGTAACGTGAGTACAACAATAAGCGACATATTGTTGTCTGTAAATAATCGGTCTGTTAAGAAGTTTTCACATCAACAATTTCTTAATAAATAGTCCGGCTCCAAGACTAAATGGTTAACGTGCTGGTCTTTGGTCACAGGAGCCCCGGGTTCGATTCCCGGCAGGGTCGGGTATTTTAACCATAATTGGTTAATTTTGCTGGCACGGGGACTGGGTGCATGTGTCGTCTTCGTCATAATTTCATCCTCATCACGACACGCAGGTCGCCTACAGGAGTCAAATCGAAAGACCTGCATCTGGCAATCCGAACTTGACCTCGGACACTCCCGGCACTAAAAGCCATACACCGTTTCATTTCTTTTTCTTAGTAAATTATCTTTCCTAAGTGACCTCAGATGTCTAACTAAGCAATTTCAAGAGCGCTTAAAAATGTCCGAAGCTTCTCTAAAACCAAGAATAAGTGAAATTAAAATTTGTGACTTCATATGTTTATCTTATCATCTTAAAACACAATAAAAATTTATTTTCGAGCCATACTTGGAAAATGATACCAAGCACAAACCTACATGTAGGACATAAAATAACCGGGATTTAGACACGTTACAGATGTTGGCTTATCTTTTTGTACAACCCATAGAGAAATAAAACGCCTGCACGATAATCGGACGAATTATATTTATATAGCTCTGTTCACACCCAGCCATTGCTGTGCGGGAGTGAAAGCTGTGTGGACTGAGAATATCTTAATCGTAAGTTAGAAGTAGCTGACATGAATGTAGCGAGAATGATTGGCAGTACAAACACGTGAGAAGAATGGCAGCGGGTCTTCCAAATAAAGAGATAAGGCCTCTAATGTAAAAGCAACCGCTCTTTATGAAGTCGTACGTGTCATCTAGTTTCTGTGATAGCGACGTATGAAGCGAACGGAGGAGAATGTGTTACCTTGGAGAACAATAAACTGAGCCTTGGAGGGTAAGAGAAGTACAGGAAGAACGATGCAACGATGTTTGAACTCAGTTCATGAGCTGTGATCGGAACTGCAGGACTCGTACTTTACGCTACGTTTTGTTTCAGGACATTGACCTGAAAATGTAATATTTGCGAAATAATTGTAAAAATCACGTAGTAGTTTAAAATGAGACGCTGTCTTCATTTGACGCTTAATCACAAGACATTGCCTCAATGAGCTGTCTTGGCTATATTTAAGGGAGAGACGGTATCCGCACTCCATGTCACTTGAGAGCAGACTTTCCATACCTGTCCTCCAGAAATAATCACGAAACAATTCCCTACTAATTTTCCGTGCGATCCCGCTACTATTCGACTGTGGAATTCCATGCCATTCCTAGTACACAGCTGTTTAAAAGAAGTTGCAAATATTATAAGAACGAAGTTGATAGCGCATATCATAAAATAACTTACTTTATTCGTGTAAATATTAGCCGTAGCTTATCTTAAGTTGCCGAGCTTTAGATTTGTTTTAGAATATAAGATAAATTAGAAGTGTATGTTATAGTTTGGCATAATAGCAGATTCTGTAGCCACATTACAATAAATAAATAAATAAATAAATAAATAAATAAATAAATAAATAAATAAATAAATAAATAAATAAATAAATAAATAAATAAATAAATAACCTCATGGAACAATTCAGATGAAATTTGGTATGGATACCCGTCAGATATTCAGCTGAAAGGCAAGGTACTTCGATTTTTCCTATTACGAACGTTTTCTAATTGGCGGGCGTTAAAATGTAAGTATTCACTGAAGGGGTGTACGTACTGCCTATGCTGAGAATGAACATTGTTTCAATTTTAGGTACAATTAGGTAAAAAGTTCTTTGTCCCACTGTATAAACTTCTCCCTTTACATTCTTGGCTTTAGTTTCAGAACAAAATGCTTAGTTTTTTGGGGGGATATTTTCCGAACTTCAATTATTTGCATAAAAAAATTGAGGAATAATGTTTTTTCCTGGTCTTATGTATTAACATATCTAAAATAAATATCAGCTTTACAGAGAGAATGTGCGGAAGTATCACTGGTAATCACTTCATATTTCTATCTTTCATAATTTTTAAGTGAGCGTACATATACAAAGAGAAAAACAAAAGCAGAGAAAACTAACTTTAAAGTTTAGCTCACATAAATGTTACTTGAGATGTAGTCTAGAACCTCCCTGCTGCATATTCCTCATCCTCGTTGTCCTACGGACATCTTTTCATTGCTCCTCATCACTTCCTTATGTGGCCTCCACTATAACACCTTTATATCCTCCATTATGACCCGTCGAATATCTAAAGCTTGAAACGCACTGAGCGAATTCCACCCTGGGGTTGGATCCCCAGCTATTCTAGTACCTTAATTCTCCCTACATTACTCATATTAAATGTTATTACAGCATCATGTACTCCTAATTTTAAGGTTTTATAGCCCATAAAAATATTTTTAGGTACACGGCTCCAAATAACGTTGTTATAAGGCTCGTTTACATTTTGGGTCTTCCCATGCAAGCATTTCTTCAATAAATCTGGATGAGCGTGATCCTTGTAAATGGGCTTTATCATAATCATCACTTCTTCGGGAAGACCATGGTGTTTGTAAATTTCCTTGTCTTTATTATACTTGCACCAGGAACCGAGTAGATTATGCTGGGGATTCTCATCAGCAGAAATCTGATGAAGAAACTTTACCCACACGGCCTCCCTCATTTTCTTCGTCACCAACATTCTCCCTTATAGCTTTGCCATAGTAATTTTGTAGGCTGTCTATTTCAGAAGAAGTGAGTCTGTTACAGCATTCTGCAATTTCTTACCGTTCATGTCATAGAATAACCTCCGCGTTCTTGAACCCATCCTCTTGTGGGCATGACCTACACATTTCAACCCCATATGGTCTTTCAGACAATACTCTGTCTCCATCACCCGAAAACTGACATACCTCACACCCCTGGTAGCAAGTGACTTCTTAAAAATCCTTGATGCATCCTCAGCTTCCATGGCCCCACTAGAACCAGCATAATTTGTCATACTCACATGTTCAGTTTACGATTTGCATGCATGGCAGTACTTAGTGAGGCACTACACATCAGCTGTATGGACACCAACATGCTCTCTGGTGTGGCCTCGCTTTTGCCAGCCACCATCAAGAGCAGCGGCAATGTCACTAACACCTTCGCTCTCTACAGTATTACTGCCTCGTGAGTGTCTTACTAATAACGTTTGTGAACGTATGGAACCTAGTAGGAGGACTACTCGTACACAGCTCCAGCCTTACCAACTGATCCGAGGCCATACACAGATCGAAGGTCATCTGGTGCGCGCCTTTCACATATTTTGTTGTGGGAAACTCTATTTCTTTCCTACAACTTGCGCATAAACGAACAATGGTGCAAGCTTCGCCCAACCGCAATGAAGCATTGTCAGATTCACTCAACATTTTTACAATATTTACACTGCACAGCAGCACACGAGAGCTCAATATCTATAACCTGGTATCGTACTGAAATAATGTGAGAGAAAATCTCATATAGCGACCACTCGCGGGTTAATACACACTTTCCGAAGTGACCAGCTTTCTACCTGGACCTGCCTCACCGGTGTTTGAATGGTGGGTAAATACTACTCCCAATAGCAGCACCTTTAATCTTCAAGCATGTCTTTCTGTTTTTATATTGATTCCCACGGCACTACTTCCGCCGAACATTTTAGCCCTCGGCACTTTGAAAGTAAACACTCAAAGATGTGCCATACTATTTGAATATAAACAAAGACATCGACATGTCACTTTGCTGACAGTTGCACCAATCGCTAAGCAACAACTTACCTGCAGAACGAGGCCATGTTCACGAAGCCACTTGCATTTCCTAGAAAATTATCAAAGAGTAAAGTCCAGCGTGCAGTCAGAGAAGTGTGTGCCATTTATAAATGTGAATATCCAAATTACTGAAACTAGGAATGCGGTTCTCTGTTGTACACATACCAAAGAATACTGAAACACAATTAATTCGCAATTTTTTTTTTTGAAAATTGAGGTACGTACTCTCCTGAACTCCTGCAAGCTAAACCTGTATACTACCTCAGGTATTCACTGAACATGTTAAGTTTTCCTCCACTGAAAACAAGGAAATTCCACTTTTACGTATTAAAGGAGGAGTTTGAGAGCACCCGGCACGTGGTTCTTGGTCGGTCTTAACACCAGAGAGTGCGGACATAACACGTCAACGAAGACACCTGCTAGTAATTCATAAAATACTGTAATAACTTCCCAAGATGTTCAGTTAAATTTAACAATTACTCGGCTAATGATAGCTTGGTACTATTATTGACATATTCCAGTTGTGTTTATCGACAATGCCTTGCCTCGCAATGAACCCTTACCAACTGCAGCCAGAAAATGAAAGTAGTATCACGCCGCAACGCCAACTCATAGAAGAAAACACCGCTCTCTCTCGACTGCATTGATAACTCAATACGTAGTGAAGTTAGAATGTTTTTGTTTCAGTTCCAGTGGTATCCATGTGGCTGTTATTTTCTGTGACATTCAAATTATGTACTGGAAACGTCTAATGGAGCAAGAGTTTATTTCAGTTAGTGCTGTGTTAACTGTTTGTGATCTGCTTCTTGCTCATCGCTCACTGCACATTAAGCTGAGATTTGCTCCAGTGCGAACGAAGGCGTCCCTGTTGCTGTTGTTTTAATAAGCATTTCATACCTTCCAGAGTTTGAACCTTGTTCTTATAGAACGGTCTAAGGAGTGTCTGAGAGATGCGAGGGAGATGGAGAATCATCCCAGATGTTGACGAGGATGAAAGGACAACAGGCATCGCTAAACAAGTTTACTTATTGGTTACACTTCTATCATTTATGTTCTTTATTTTCCCGTAGTTATGACCGTATTCTCACACGTATTATAGTTCTTCCAGTTGTTTATTTTCCCGTGAATACAATACATCACGCTGTATCTAAAGTGTGTTTTCAGAAAGTCGATTGGAAGGAAACATCCTTGCGATATAAATTCACACATAAGCATGCAAAAAAATGTTTATATAAAACACGGAGTGAATATTTTACTTATGGATAACTTACTGAAACAAACCAAAATGTTCCTAGACAGGGCGAGTTAAAGGTAAAACACCTAGCTCGATAGCTGCAGTCGCTTAAGTGCGGCCAGTATCCAGTATTCGGGAGATAGTCGGTTCGAACCCCACTGTCGGCAGCCCTGAAAATTATTTTCCGTGGTTTCCCATTTTCACACCAGGCAAATGCTGGGGCTGTACCTTAATTAAGGCCACGGCCGCTTCCTTCACACTCCTAGCCCTTTCCTGTCCCATCGTCGCCGTAAGACCTATCTCTGTCGGTGCGACGTAAAACAACTAGCAAAAAAAAGGTAAAACATATTAAACCATAAGATGGTAAACATTAATGGATATTTTCATGATTAGGAAAACATATCGTAACAAGATAATGGGTGAAGTTATGATGACAAAGTATTATACATTAAGAGCCATTTCATGCGTAAAATATTACAATGGTTGACTTCAGCTGGATGTCTTATTCCTACCCACTCACGGGAGAACGAATTGTCCGAGGAGCATCGGCCTCTGAATTATCTCTAGAAGATTGGATTTAGAGAGTGGTCATCGCCAGAGTTAGATCGTACTTCACGTGGTGGTTCGATTGTACTAGCTAATATAGTCTTAAACCTCCAAGTGATATGAGTCGTTAATGACGACTTATTTATGCCTTTGTGTAATGATAAAGTCGTTATTAACGACTCATTTCTTTAGAGCTGTGTTGCTGGGCAACCATTTAATGAATATCGTCGAACTTTGCACTAATCAATAGTTCAGTTCGTTGCCTATTTTGATTCATCTAGCTGAATTATCGAATAGGTTTTTCTGCTTATGTACTGTCTAAAACAAATCTTAGCGTTAGTCGCTCGAAGTACCACACCGCATGGCAGTGTTCTAATGTTGTTCTACTTGATTGGTTTGTGTTTCAATAAACTAAGATGTGCGATCCATGTTGTTCTGACAATATTCGGGATATGTTAGAAGAAGATTATGAAAATTGTATTTTCAGTGAAGACAGTGATGACAGTGATTTGCCAGGTGACGAAATACCAAAAGCAGTTTCTTTGAGTGGTGACTCGTCAGAAAACGAGGATGATAAAAAGAAAGCGGAGCAAATTCTGGTGCCCTAAGTGTAATTGTGGCATTCATTCTACTTGCTACCCTAAGTTGAAACACTTCTACAGTCCCATAGTAAAGGGGAGGAAAAGAAAAACTCTTGCAAGTGACTCGAAGTAAGGAATTATGCCCGAAGAGGAGCTGTACATAGTTTTGGTTTTTGTACATAACTTTCTGTTCTTTAGTTTTACGGTAAATATGTACTCTAAGTCTTTTGTTGCTAACAAAATGCTGAATATTTTATGCATTTACCTTTTGTTTCGGTCGTTTATAGTTTTGAAGCTACGTGCAGTGAAAGTTGAAACATTGTTTTTTTTTTTGTTTTTTTTTTTTTTCAAAAGTGAAAAGTTGTAATTTACCACCCCCAATAAAATGGAATCAAAGCATCTACCCAATATTATTGCATAATCACATTCTCTAGTTTATACTGAAAACAAGATATGTAATATGACATATTTTACTGTTATTGTGTATGTTTTATGAATTTTTTAATGAAACTTGTACTAAGATGTTACAGTCGCTTATCACTTAAGAGGTTTTTACGTATCACTTGGAGGGTTAAACATTACTACAACTTTGCAAGTGATGTGGCTAGATACAGATCATATCCATGTAAGAATGCGATGTGGAATATCGGTAAATTGTAGCAATAAATCTAGAGTAGTTCCAATATTGTCAGACCTCGCCTGAACAACGCGACGTAACTCAAAGTTATCTGTTGAGACATAGCAAGAAAAATTGAAACCAAGATCAAAATTATGCGAGTACTCTGTGCAAACATCCAGAAACACAACACAGGGCGTTTACTTTCATCAGCCCCGTGATTCTACTTCGAGTTCGTGAAGATGTTCGAAATTCATGTACATTTGTTACCTTCTGAACACAATAGCGCTCGAAAATTCCTCATTTATTTGCATTGCTTTAAATTAAAAAAATTCCGTTTTTTTATCAATATATCTATTGGTCTGTTGTTTCAAGTCCTATGGTGTAAGGTACAAGTCAAAACATTACTGAATAGAAATACTAACAATGTCACCATGAAGGAAAGAAGTTTGCAGTTTGACGTGATATCGTGACTGTAGCCACAATATTTCCAATGTTACCTGACTGTACTTAGATTCAGTGATGATAGCCACGTGACTCCCAGTTTTACGTGATTATAGTCACAGAGCGTGCAAGTGGATACTGCAATAAGACCGCCACATTTACGTGATATTGTGATGTCGCTCTTGTTTCACGTGACTCTTCTAATCGTAATTATCGCCACGCGATCTCCAGTACTTTTTTTTGCTAGGGGCTTTACGTCGCACCGACACAGATAGATCTTATGGCGACGATGGGATAGGAAAGGCCTAGGAGTTGGAAGGAAGCAGCCGTGGCCTTAATTAAGGTACAGCCCCAGCATTTGCCTGGTGTGAAAATGGGAAACCACGGAAAACAACCTTCAGGACTGCCGATAGTGGGATTCGAACCTACTATCTCCCGGATGCAAGCTCACAGCCGCCGGCCTCTACGCGCCCGGCCAACTCGCCCGGTAATCTCCAGTATTAACTGACGGTTAATATCGTGATCGTAACCACAGGTCTTCCTTGCCATTGTTGATATTTGTGATGATGTTATACTCATATCTCTTCCAGACCATGTTCCGGGCCAAGTTGTGTGATATATGTAGCAATAAACCTTCTCCTAATGTACTGTCATTGTCACAAACTTTCTTACTCAGTAATTTTCCTTACATAATCTGTAATTAATTGTGTACATGAAAACACTAGCAAGGTACATCTTTAGTTCGTACGTTAGTGGTTTTATGCAAACATATATACTTTTTCGTATCTAACCAATACGGTACTTAGACCTGGTAAAACTGAAATCGTTTAAAATCGCTTATTATTTGACATCTAGGACACCGACGCTACCATCATCTGAACTTTGGACTTCGTGCAACGAACAGTTTTGGATCAATGAATGTTCTCTTCTGAACTCTCCTTTATTTAAACCCTCTTAGAGGTCGAATGTCTTAAAATATTAATTTAACACATAAAGGACCAACTATTGTGTGAAGTTTGAACTTCGTACATCAAACTGTTTTAGAAAGAAAGCTAGCTGTAGTACCCGACGTTGACTGAGCCTGTACTTGATGGCATTCTTTCCACCATTCGTGTTATTTCCCAGATTCTGAGGCATATTAGTGGGCATGCCTCCCTCTGTCACATTCGAGGGGGCGCAAAAGGTTTAATGAAACTTGGGACCGCCGACTTTATAAGGCCCCTTGTCTATGAGAACTGGAGGATTTTTACATGGTACAAGTGGTTTGTTCTTATTCTGTGTGTGTGACCGTGGAGTCTTGGATGCAATGCGTTAGTTTCGTTGCTACCGGTAGTGGTATGTTATTTCTATAAAGAAAACGAAAATCATCTATGAGCCAACTACAGCTTCTGCGGAAGTGAATACGACTCGATAACATCGAGGTGATAGACCTCACTATCGGTACAAGAGGAACAATTCCTAATTTCTGCTAATAATTCCGATCAAGACTAAAACTACCAGAGTCGATGACGAAGAATATGGTCCTCAAAGCCTTGAAAGGTTCACTATCATTATATGGTCATAAACGTACCTCATTATGGGTGAAGCGTTTTCTTTACATTGCTTAGATTAAAAGAATGCTATTTCTCTGTCGATCGCATTCACTGGAGCAACAATATGTTGGGAATTTGATAAAAATCGGTATGTTCAGTTGGACAATGAGGCAGTACAATCCAGGCTGTAAATAATCATTTTATTCACACTGACTCAAATTGTAGTTTAGGGGAAGGCCAAAATTTAATTCTCAAATATTTATGTTATTAATGGTCCTGTCGATAAGTACTATAGTACATAAGAAACTTATATAGAATTCCGATATCTACCATTTATGTCTGATACATGTTTGTCGTAACGGCTGTTAATGAATTTCGAATTTCGAACCACGAAGAAGTGGAAGAACTGAATTTATTGAAAATCGATATGTGAAGTCTGGGAATAACGTGTTACAGTCTAGATTATAAATAATTTGTATTCACGCACGTTGAAATGGTAGTTTATGGGAAGGTTCATAAAATGTGTTTTAAATGCCTCTGTTATTGGTCCTTTCGAAATTTATTATATACCGTAGAAAATGGTCTAATCATTGAAGCCTTGTACAGTTTTGCCGCACCGACTGTGATAATAGAATTGTTGCTTAGTCCATATCAACGCCAACATGAGAATATTGTTTAATCTTGTTGACTGGCGATGCTTTTCACCATGATTGTCTTGAGGTGTAAAATTGTATGGTCCTCGGTCCGTATCGATAAGGAAAAGTGTGAAGATGATTATAAAATTTCAGAAGAAAACGGAAAGGAACGATCGGTTGAAGAATAAGACAAGAGAGAGTCCTGAAGGGAAGCTGCTCTAATATCACAGAGTCGGAAGACAACTACAATAGTGAAAGCTCATAAAACTGATCAACAATAATACGTGATGTGGTTTGTCCCTTCTGTTGCCAATCACCTCTGATAGATGGGATTAGTGCTGCGTCCCGAGTAAGAACAGCTTGCCTGAATATTGGCGGAAAGTATCTGGAGTGTTGCACGTGCTATATCATTGTCCCGCCCACGACGCGTACACAGCTAGTGTGCATGTGAAGACTCCAGTTCCAAAACTGCCCGCATCCTTAATAAATGATTTTGTAAAAGTCGCCGAACCCTAATAATTCCTTTCGTTTTCGTGGCAGTGGCCAACTTGTTTCAGTTTTATAGCTGGGTGAACAGACATTTATCACGTGTGTATGTTCAGTCCTCAGCCCTAAGGCTGCTTGGATCCTCAAGAGCTCTGTCATCAGCCGTCATAGATGGCCTAGCCATCACTGAAGAGGCGTACTAGGGAAATGAGGGGTGAGATTGTTTCACATTGCTTTCCTCGCCGAGCCAGAAGTTGCTATTACGTGTCAGTCTGCCAAGCCCACTGAAGTGCATGCACCAACCGACCCTATGAGCAACATTTTCACACCATTCATAGCAGGGACTGGCTGCATAAAAAATGGCATTACTAGCATCGCCCACACCTCAGTCACTTTCATATTGTCAAAGCCAAGGATGAGACTGAGACAGAACAATGATAGTAACAAAATTGCTCTAGCCTATACTAGAAGTCATAGTGCACTGTAAACACTAGGTCCTGCCAGCAAAGGCATTAGTGACAATTGTGAACATCAAGGCTCGATATTTGCAAAGATATAAAGAGTTTAGGTTGCATGTAGAAAGTTTTAGATGTGTACAATGGAATGTGAGAGTTTTGAAAATGACTTTTTTTTATTTACTTTAAAGTAATATTATCTATATAAATAAAGTCGTGGGGGCCCGCTCTCTGTAATTGCGTTTGTAACCGATGGAGAATTTTCGAGATGTTCAAAAATTTATTTTCTACCCCCAAAAAAATATCGAAATGTGGAGGCAATTTTTCATGACGATGCAGACCTTCATTTCGAGGTATTTGGTGGCTAAACGGTAAGTCGTATCACAAAACGGATGGCACAATCTCTGTTCAATTTGGAGTGATCTACAACTTTGGTCCTATGACTTTTTTTCGTATCTCTATCCCTTATGATAAATTTGGCTCTATTTCTGGATTTACCTAAATTTTGCACTTTGTACACGTATAATTGATGGTTTGTGTCACTTAGAGAAAAGATGGGATCATCAAATTCTACACGAATATTGGCCCACCCAGCCAAATTCTATGTTTGAAGCTGTCGCATAAGTATCTAAAAAGTAATTCACTGTGTGAAAACCTTACACAAATTTCACCCTATTCAACGATTCTAAAATAATCTTGTCTTTAAATAGATGAGATACGAGGAAATATCATAGGGCCAGCCATTTAGATAGCTAAATGAGGCCAGAGTCGTCTTTTTATACAATCCGTTTTTCCAATATGAATGCACCGTTTAGCAGCAGTTATTTTGTAAATGAAGGTGAACATGCATATACTTCCGTATGTCGATCTACATTTATTAATTTAAGTCGATTTGTAGCGATCTAGAAAGGGGTCTGTCTTACATTGTAATTAATACTTTACAAATCAATAGTGATTCTCAGCAGGAGGGCGTCTGCTGTTGTAATCAGTACTCCCCACATCGACTTTAACTAGCAATAGGAATGGGGTAGTTCTCCAACGCCTGTGTATCACTGTAATGCATAATTCCCTTCTTGATTTGACTAGCCGAAGGCATGGGAGCATGCATTTTTTAAAACTCTTTTACCTGATTCTCTTTATCATTAGGTATAGGTGCTCCCGATTATAAACAGATTTACCCATCAAAATGTGACTGACGTTACGCGTAGTGAATTGCGGCAGAGAAGTGGACCTGTCGTTATCATCACAACTCTGCAACTCGCACTTCACGTTGGAAACAACGTCTGCGTACCTCCCTATGCTTTTTCTCGGATAACGCCAAGAGACATGCAATAAAAAGAAATTAATTCACTTCATGTACAGCAATTTACTTCGATATCCGTATACATTGTAGAATACCGTAGCGAAGCACGGGTACATTTGCTAATTCTAAATATGGTACAAACACCCATCCATCTTTGAAGTTTGGTAAACTGCCTAGGTGAGGGGTAAGACTGTTGAAAACTGCGTGGTCATCAGCAATTAGCAGTCGCTAATGAGCAAGGGTCAGTTAAGCATGGGTCAGTGAGCAGGGTCTAATAAGCAATTGCAAATGATCACGGGGCAATTAAGCAATGGATTCCTAACAGTTACTAATGAGTGCGGGCTAATGAGCAGTGACTGAATAATGTGGATTAATGAGGTGAGCATTACATTTTTTTTTTACATTTTATGCTACTATTTTCTTACAACTCATTTAAGTTTGTGTTCATAAATATCTGTTTTTATATAGCCTGTACAAAACTCAAAACCCTAGTTCGGCCAAAAATGATTAGAAATGTTATGTTTTACATCTTTAGTTATGCCCTATTTCTAGAATCTCTGCTTCATACTTTGTGTAATGACAAGAAGAGTTTCACGAGTAGGTTGGGATCTTACATCTACATACGGTAACAGAGCCTTGTTGTTAACATTTCGGACTACGTGCAGACAGTTGATATATAGAATACTGTATTTAATCTGCTTTGTTGGTAACAGGCGTTGAGACCTTTTTGGTCGTCTTATTTTTCATCGCCTCCTTCATTTTTTACCTCATCCGGCTGCTCTCCTTCTTTAGATGTTTGCACTGTGATATAACATTTAGTAAGCTAAGGCACTGAAATACAATTAAAAATTGTGATGGTAAATACCATTGAGATCTTCTTTTACTTCCTCTTGAGATGTGAGCATAGGAACAGAACTTGTTGTAAATCTAGACAATTGAGTAGAGTTTGAAATATTTTGTAAAAGTTTACTATTCATAAATAAATTATTATCTGGTAGAATACACTTGAACTCTTTAAACTTTTTTCTCGATGAAGCTACACTACTGGTTTCTTCATGATGTTTGCCTTTGGAAGGGTTCTAGAACAGACTTTTACAGTGTTTGCACCAAAAAATTGCACTACACAAGATCTTATGACACTCTTGTTGTATCCCAAGAGGAAGGTTCTTCCACAATCTTTGCAAATATAACCCAGGGTAGGTTGTTTCATGGTAGATATTTTCCTAATGACAGGGAGAGCCAAAGAGTGATGAACCAATGTTTTTAGTATAGTAGTTATTTCATTCTCCCCACTACAGGAGTGAGCCATCACTCTAACAAATGGACTCTTTGTCCAATTACATTTACAGATATTTGTTTTAGTTACGGTTGTGTGCTAAATTCACACGTTTAATGCAAGTAAATTAAAAACTTTTCTTCTGCCTTTGTAAAACAAGTTGCCAGAAATAAAAATAGTTTTCTTGTTGAAGTATTGAATCACTACAAATATAATAACATAACAGAAAACTTTTTTTTTCAAAGTAAAAGGGTGTTAAATATATTTATTTCATATTTTTACTTAGATTCAATTATATATTTTTTAAATTTAAGTATACAATCGATGATATATAATCATTAACCAATTCGTCTCCATGTGAAAAAGCCAAGTTGTCATAATTTGTGAGCAAGAGAAAAATAACAAAAAGAACCTCGCCCAGAGATGTGTGATCTGTATTTGTCCATAATTTAATTTTGAGTTTAAATTTATGTGCTGTCTGACTTGGAAGTGGGAAGTGGTGCTTGGTAGGAGGTGTGATTTGTATGACTTTCAATCCGCAGGTTTGACCTAACAGCCAGGGGAGGGGGTGAATCCTGTTGCATGCATTTTTATAAATTTGGTCCAAATGTACATTCCATTGAATATTATTTTGAAAAGTTATGTCTAGGTATGTAAGTGTGGTCGTTACAGCATGGGGTTGATTATTTAAGATTAGGAGTTTATTAGTGGGACAACATCTACAATTATGATTAGGATAACATTTGAAATTCTTTTGCTAAAATTCATTTCGATTTGTCAGAGATTAGGCCATTGTTCGAGTTCATTTTTAATTGGTTTGGAGACGGGATGGCAAGAATCAGTTATTGGATTATTCAGCAGCAGGACATACACAAGTAGTGACAGTGGGACACCTAGTGGTACTCCTCTTTTAATTAGAAATGTGTAGGTAAATGTGTTATGGATACTGATTTTGGCTAGGAAATGGGTGATTGTCATTGGAACTGGAAGGTGATGGAGTTTATATATCAGTCTGTTGAAAGGCATTCTCAACATCAAGACTGATAAGGGCTGCACATATTTTTGTAGGTAAATATTTTATGATGGATACAGAGATATGAAAGACATGGTTGTGTATGGAGTGCTGAGGACAGAAACTGGCATGTTACTGATGTGTGAGACGGAGGGAGTCAAGATATGTGTATATATAGTGAGCTAAGATGATTTCTAAGATTTTATAACTCTCTGTTAGAAGACTTATGGGACGGTGTGAATTTAATTGGGATAATAGTTTTCGGGGTTTTCAAAATAACAAAATTTTGACATGTACCCAATTTGGGGGAAGGGAGGGGAAGAATCCGGTATGGAGAATTATCGTGTATACTTTATTTTAAAGTTGTAGGAGGGGATATGGAGCTTCTTTTATGTGTCAGTAAGAAATTTGATCAAGTCCAGGGGCAGTATTCTTTTTAGTCCTGAGTGAGTCTTTTATAACTTAGACTGTAATAGGAACATTTAGGATATGTTGAGAGTCAAGAGCTGGAGGGGATTCAAAGGTAGGGCAAAGAGGATTTTGTGTGATACCCGAATATTCCGATATTGCATCGAGGTCAGGATGGTAGATATTGGGATTGGAAGATGGTGAGAAAATTACTTTATAATGATCTGCAAAAATATCAGTCTTTGTTTTATCATCACTGAGTGCATATTTGTTATGTATTATTAGATAATAAGGGTAGGATTGCTTTTTATTTGTCAGTTCGTTTAACTTGGTCCGGTATTTGCGAGCGTCAGTTGTGTTGGATAATTCAGTGCAAATATTTGCACATGCTTTTCTTTTAATAGCTTTGATGAATGATCAAGCATCTCTAACAGTATTTCCAAATATTTGGGTCACAGGTTGGAAGGTATGCCTTGTATTCTTCATGGGAATATTTTAATATTTGGAATGCTTAGGGTGGCAGGGGAGGTTTGGGAGGCTGGGAGGTGTGGTGAGGAATATGGAGTCGGTTGACAATAGTTAGTGGGGATTCTAATTTCTTAACTTTATCTTCTAATTCTTGCTGTGAGGTAGGTGGCTCAGCATTGCATATTATGTCTAATATTGTTTGTATGCTACCCAGTAGGCTCATGTATACCATATGACTGTTTGGGGATGTTGGTTATGTTGCTGTGGGTTTGTTAGTACATTTTAATGGTTCGTAGGGCAGGGAAATGTTCATTTCCCATTGAAGGTAGCATGGTAATGTTACAGTTCGTTGCTAGGTTAGGGCTGAGGAACAGACATTCAGGGCTCGTATTTGATGTAGGACGGTTCGGGGAAAGGGAAGTGAAAGTCAACACCCTGGATATCATGTAGTAGTGATCGTAAATAGCTTGTTGTTGTTGTTGTTGTTGTTGTGTATATGATGCAATTTTAAAATCTGTGATCATGATGTAAGTACTGTATTTACGATTGGTATATTCTACAAATATCTGAGGTGGGGAATAGCCAGAACGTATATAAATTGTTGCTAATGCTATTACTTTCTTTCCAATTGTGATTTCTATTTTTAAGTTTTCAGATAGATATTCATTTAACAGTGATAATGTTGTTCTGGAGGGATGGATTTATGAATACTAATTGCTACCCCTCCATGACATCTATTGGGGCAACGGTCACTTGACCCTTAGGGAGCACACATTGTAGTAATAAACTTTCCTTTACTACAACAGTGGACTAGGATCAAGCACAAATAATGCACAGTGCTTTCACGTCCCGTAGAACGTTCTATCAAGGTTAGTCTGGAAGATCAATCGTGCTGCTAGCTGGATCTGATACAGAACATCAGGACTTTGGAATGGGAGAATATTCTGGACCTCCATACTGATGATTTGCAGAATGTTCTCAGTAGAAGGAGGGGAAGAGTGGAAGGGGAGGGTGGGGTAGGGATGTCAGTTGGTGTGATAGGTAACGCTTTTTCTGGCTGAGTGGAAGAAGGTTGATGTTTACCGTTGCACTTAACTGAGAAGGTGGATGATCTTCACTGCAAGTGTTGTATTTTAGTGATCCCCTTTTTTGCAAGCACTTGAGATGTGTTGACCAGTACAAATCGCACATATATTTTGAAGAAAGTAGTAGTAGGATGATCATAGAATTGGCACTGATCGCAGTGTCTGCGCTGTTGTCAAGATGACCACGAGGCCTGCGCATGACGTCGCTTCACGTAGATCAGCGAACCATCCCTCAGAAGCTGGTTCATTTATGCCACATTCTGGCAGAGGACACGCATCTGCGAGGTGTGTCCATTAGAATTCCGGATCTGAATGGCCCGGAATATTTGATGTCCCTGTTTCCGATGATGGCCAGCAATAACGTCGTCCGTGTGGCTGCTATCGACTCCATGTGCCACCGCTGACCAGGTGGAGGCCGGACTCAAAGGCGGTTAGTTTGCCACATTGTTGAGCCAGGTTCTTTGCTGTGGCATACGTCTAAAATGCGCCAGTCTTATTTTGTTGACTAGGACTGTGTAATAATTTCTAGAAGTTTTGATGGTGTGGCCATCTTTGCTGTACTGAATTTCTAGGAGATAATGTTGTGTGGCATTGGGCAGAAGCTTGGTGATAATATTGTAGATTGTAAGTAAGTGGTTGATATCCGGGTTCAGATTTCTCATCTTCACTATTTAGAATGGGGCAAGAAGGCCAGTGTTTGTTGCTGGGCCATGGCGTTGTTGTACTTTTACTGACCAGTGTGTCGTTTTTTGCTGCCTCTACTTAGCTCCTGATATTTAATGGCATAAATACCAACGAGTGGTTCGCAGCTGGTAAATGGAACTCTGCTAGAATATCACTCTGATGTTGAGAGGTGATGTGCCGCCTGACTGAGAGTGGTGTGTGTGTTCTTCCAGTCAATGCAATTGGGATTTATTCCTCTGGAGCAACAGCAAGCTACATGCAATGATTTGGGGTTGGGCAATCACTGTCTTCCAGGCTCCTAGCCTGCATCCCTGCGTTCTTCTGTATTGCAGTTTGTTGTCCTCATGGTGGTGGTGGTGGTGGTGGTGGTGGTGTAGAATTTCCAGACATCATGGAAGAAGCTTTTCCCGCAGGTCCTGTATTTCTTACTGATGGTGCTCTCCTTTGGTTGAGTTGAAGTTGTTATATTGCAGCTCATAGTTGCCTTGTCATACTACTCAATATTGTATGATGTGAACTTCATGGTTTTGATCCGTATTGAACTGTATATATCTATACACATTGCATAATATAGGATTGAAAAGGTCCACCATTAAAACATAAGTTTAATTATGATAGTGATACTATTGAATAGTAGCCTGTATGGCTCAGGCGGCAGCATGTCGGCATCTCACCGCTAGGTTCTGTGGTTCAAATCCTAGTCACTCCATGTGAGATTTGTTCTGCACAAGGTGGAGGTGGGACAGGTTTTTCTCTGGGTACTCCGGTTTTCCCTGTCAACTTTCATTCCAGCAACACTCTCGAATATCATTTCATGTTATCTGTCAGTCATTAATCATTCCCCCACGTGAGTGCGACAGGCCTCGGCAGCCGGCACAATTCCTATCCTCGCCGCAAGATGGGGGCTTCATTCATTCCTTCCCTGATCCGGTCAATGACTGGAAAACAGGTTGTAGGATATCATTCTTACTACTCAATAGTCGAATCTCGTATTGAACCGATTCTCTGTCAATAGATTATATGAATACCAATTTGCTAACTGAATACGAGTGTTAACACATTTATCTGGTATGGAATTTGTAGTTTCTGGGGTTCAAATCTCTATCTCAGAAATCAGAGATTCAAGGTTTAATTCTTAATGGTGGTGGTCAGGAAGGCATTTATTTTAATCTGAATGGATGAAGTATAAATTTTAACACCAATTCATTTAGGTCTATTCGATAAATGTGTAATTGTGATTGTCTTTTAAGAGGTCCGAGAAATATATCTGCGGTTTACTAAACTTTGTAACAAGAATGAGTAGTAAGTACTCCTTAAGGAGGAGATCAAATGCTACTAAGTCTTTGAGGAGAAGGAGTTTCACACTACAGTGACATTATTTAAGCAGCTTGGCATGAAAATGCGAATCCAGTTTAAAACTATCTTCTGAGTTACGGATTCGAGCTTACCACCTCTTGAGTGGATGTTCTGGGCTATAGGACCTAAAAATCATGTAGCAAACTCCCCTGTTGAGGAGGAAAGCACGCCGACTCCGGGATGCAAACAGGCTGGTGCGGCATCGAGCGTTGGGACTCCAAGCTAAGTTGTATGTTTTATCCTAAAGTTCTTTCTAGTCTTACCCTGCATAGTGAAGTCATTAAAGCATTGTCAATTAGATCCACTGATTGTTTCGAATTCATGCTAATTTTTCATCATAATTCACTTTAGATTCTTGTCAATGAATACATGTTGAAGTTTTAACTATCATTCCATTCTGTTGCACCTCGTACCAGTACGGCTTGGTACCTTGCGGGGAGGCTCCTTTAAACATCGTCATCATCACTGATTAGTCGGTGACCATGTTTAGTCCCACTATGTGTGGAACACCATCGGTCTGCATTGCTTGTGAATAGTATCCTAATGTGGGGAACACCATTGATCTGTGTTACCTGTGAGTGGTGCCATTATGTGTGACATGCCATTTGTCTATATTACCTGTGATTAGTACCAGCATAGGAGGATGGCCATGGTTCTGCTTTACCACTAATTAGTACTATTGCAAGTGGCAGTGACACGGATTTTGGACCCTTTTGGACAACATGCATTTTCTGTGAAAATAAGGCATTGTGAATTGATCCACTGATAGTTTTGAATTCATAGTCATCTTGTCATTGTCATTAATTTTTGATTTTACTTCACAATACCAACAAGAGCACCTCCTTTAATTGTAAGTGTTGCAAACTTGATAATCATTGCAATTCTGATTGTACAAAGTTCAAACAAACAAACCTTATTGCCACAAGTTTGTGAGGGAAAATAACCTTTGGTCTCTATGTTTTGCTTCTCATGTATCTAAGCAGTGTAAGCGACACAATTACCCCCGGTACAATGGACCCCGCATCTTATTGGTTTGTAATGGCCAAACAATTTCCAACAATGTTAGATTTTATGCAATTTTGTCACCCACTCAAATATTTACCTAAGCACAGCTTGTGTAATAGTGAAGAACAGTTCAGGAGGGATTGTACTAGTTAAAGATTTTTTTGGACTGGGGGAGTCATTTATCCTTAGTGTCTTGTAGTCTTGTCACGAAGCTTGGCATTTGTACAAAGATTTGTTCGCTACCTATATTTGGTATAGGCAATACTGGAAAATCGATATGCAGTCTTGTTTCATTCTCTATTGTGTCAGATTATACATCGAAGTTGAACTGTGCAGTCGTAAATACAACCACAAGCCCATGCACAGGAAATTGAATGTTCCAGTTGGTATACTGCTCGTGATGTCATTTTAAGTGTTAGTATATTTAAGCAGCTTTCTGCTATTTATATCATGATAATAGTTTAAGTCTACTATGAAATTTTGTCTTCTAATACCTTGCATAAGAAAGGTTATCCCCCCTTGGTAGATGACCAGATTTGTTTGGGGATTGTCAGGCACCATCCCTGAGTTTTGTGTTAAGAATAACACCATGGTTTGGTGTGCCAGGCTTATAAATCTTGATTCCCTTTACACAAATAGGCAAAGGTTTTGGTAGCTTGAAGAACTCCATCAACCCTTTCTTATTCCTGAAGAAAGGACATGCAAAGAACATTTTCTTGAGTAATGATCAAATGGATGATTCTGGCGGGTTTCTTATTCGTCCTGAAGTGTCACCTATAGCTCAGTCTAAGCATAATGCAGTTACAACGCTCAAACACATTGAAACTAAGTTTGCTGCATTTCCAGATTTGAAGCGTCTATATGTAATTTTCATGCGTGAGTACAGTGAAGCGGGACACATGGAAATTGCCCCCCTTGAGGCTTCTAACTCATCACGCTTTTATATGCACCATCATTATGTGCTCAAAGATTCTAGCATGAAAACCAAGCCAAGAATTCAGTTTGAGAGATGTTGTAAACCTTGAAATGGGATAGCTTTGAACTCTTTCTAAATGGTTGACGCTGAAATTCAGCCTGACTTGCTGCCTGTTCTTTTAAGTTTCAGAACTTATCTTGTTACTCTTTCAGCTGATATTGCTAAGATATACATATTTATGTTAATACATCCCGACCACTGGGGTCATCTCAGTATTGCGAGCCATGAATCCTCTGATGAAGAGATCAAGGACTGCCATCTTACTACTGAGACAGTATTAATACACTGTGTCCTTGTTTGACATTTTCGAGTTGGAGTCTATCTCCGTGGAAATTATTTCACTTTATCTCCCTGCGAGATATGGACTTAATCCTCATAGTAACTTAAATTAATGAACTGCTTCCTTCTCCTACGACTGTGGGTGAGTTACTATTTATTTGAAACTTGATTATACGCAACTACTCGAAGTTACATCGGGTCTGTAAACTCTGTTGGTTAATATGCCCTACCGGGAGTCGTTTAATTTCCGTGGACTGTAACCTACTGCGCAACCTCTGGCGCATCCCGATCCTGGAGTAACGAAAGCCAACTTCCGCTTACCGTTGTAAGAGGAAGAGAGAGGTGGTCTGCCGAGAACATGGAAGCCGAACAGACGTGCATGTATAGCTCCGCTATGATGCTCAACTTCAAGATGGTGCCTGGTTGATCCAGTGCATTTTCGGGGTCACATTCCCTGATTTATGAGTTCCTGTACTCTGGACGAACTTTTGGAGCATCGCTGATGTTATATTTTCTACTAGTTTTATTTGTTTGAACTTCGGCCTAATGTAAGTACGGGGTCCCTACTCTACGTCACCGCCAAGACTGTAAGTTATAACTTTTCCTCTAACTTCATCTACAATTTCGTCGAAGTGATTGTGCTAGTTGGGTTGTGATACATGGAATGCCTCTACTGGAATTACAAATCGAAGTTTACCTGAACTTGAATTTAATAATAATAATAATAACAACTTTTTCGGCGGTGTGCTGTGATTAGAAATCAGTTCCCATGCTTTGTATCGTTTTCCAAACTAGGAACTGTTCAAAATTGGAAACCTTAAAAATGTGTTACTAATATTGTAAAATTTATTCTGGTCACCTTTCCGTTATTTCATTTTCAAAAAGGTGATGTCTTAAACCCTTGTTAGAGGGCCTACTCTTGGGTAACGAAAGATGCTAAGCGAGGAAGTTGTATAAGGTATTTCTGTGCGAATTTTCTGCTTATTTCTGCCTTTCTTTTTAGACTTTTCTTTTCCCTTTGGGAAATTGCGGTTTTCTTTTAAAGCGGTCTGTTTTGCCATTGTTGCGTTTCTCATTGGGATTGGTTCACTCTCTTTGAAGTGAATGTTAATTGTTGTTGTTGCCATGGTGCCGGATTTGAGGGTTGTTGACAAAAGGTTTTATGCTCCTGTGGGATGCTGTAATGTTGAAAGCTAATATTTGTCCTTAATTTTTGGCTCGCTTATCTTTGGTTATTGATTTATCTCTTGGTATCCCCGTTTACCCGCGTGATATGATTTTCCTGATTTATTCTCAATTTAATTTCGGGTTTTTCCTTGTTTTCCTCTATGTGGGTGTGGGTACAATGAACTTTGTACCACCTCCTCGCTTAGTACCTCAAGGAATTTCTGTATTCGCTTAGTACCTCAAAGAATTTCTGTGTTCGCTTAGTGTATTTTCTAAGAGAAGAAAAGTTAACTTAACAAATTTATTTCATGCAAATTAACTAAGTTAATGGTGCGAAAATAATTAATCTAAACCAAAAGACTTTAAAAGTATCATGATTTATTGGTAATTTATAAATAAGAAGGTAGGTTAGGCTAGTACTGAAATTTTATATTGGGTCCCAAAAGTTAGGCCGGTTCGAACCGTAGGTTAGTTGTGTTTTGGTATTATTTCTCTTTCAATATTTTTTATTTCCTGTTGATGTTCTGAGTCCAGAGTTATCTTAATATTATTTCCTTCTCTGATTAAATATTTATTTACTTCAAAAGAACCTGGACGTGTTATTATTGTAGTATTTGAAACCGTACAGTGATCGTTATTTTCATTCTTTCCATGGCCTCTGGTCGCTCGTCTTATTTGTGGTAAGTACCTTTGGGTTGGTTTACCTTTGGATAATTTTGCTTCCACTTGTTTGTTCTTTTAAACCTATTTTTCTTGTCTTGTTGCTACCTGTGCGGACACTGTGGGGATGGGTGTTTGTGCGGGTCAGTCAGTGGTAGCTCCAGAGCGTGGTTGTCATTTGTTTTCACTTCGCTCTGGGCGGTATGCGAGCTGTTCCTTCAGAACTGCTCGCCTGTTTGTTGACCCTTGTGTTATTGTGTTTCGTCGGCTCGTAGCTGACCCTCTTGGCATCCCCTTAACGTTGTCACTGTATGGTTTTAAAAGGTGTGTCTGGGTAATGAAAGGCATGTTAAGATATCTATAAAAAATGTAAAGGAAATGCATTCATCTTGTTTAACTGTACAAAAATTTGTTTCATGTTAATATCTTCGGGGTGTTTTGTCCGGTTCCCTGTCGAGCTGTGTGCTACCTTCTTGGATTGTGTACGTGATGTTGGTATTGCTCTACCTGCTGCTGTTCGTGTGTTTCCCGCCTGCCTGCCTTACTGCTTTCAGGTGCCTTGTATCTTTCCCTTCCTTGTTTCTTCGTAAATTGGTGAGTTTGAACCTTATCAATTACTCTAAATTCTGAATTTATCATCATTTATCTTAAAAAATTGTGAAATGACCGACACTTGAGCACGAATTGATTGGCTTTGGGCTACGAGTGTACCACAGTTTGCCGTGTACTCTGTGATTTTCTTGGTGGTTATTTGTTCAGTATTTTCATGGTTTACCTGCGAAAATGATTTAATCTGTGGTTATGGAATTAATTGTGTTTAATCGAGTTATTGGTTTTGCTCGGATATGTTGCGTGTGACGTTATTTGTTTTACTGTATTATCATCGTTGACCTGTACTCTGGGAACTTATTACATTATCTGTCCTGACGTTTTATATTGCTTCCCAGGTTTGTTGTTATTCTTAATATTTTACCCGACATGATGCTTCGACTGTGCTAAAATCATTCTGCGAGAAACTATCGTTGTTGATTTTACCTACTGCGTTGCTAACAGCGTGTGAACCTTGGATGTACTTAATCTATTGGCATGTCTACCTTGTGCCTGGTCAGTATGGGTGTGATTTACTGCTGAACTGTTTGGCATTTCATCGTGTCCTCCCATCGTTAGTGTCTATGAACCCGTTTTAAACTTTTCTGGTTTATGTGATTGGCATGTATGTGTTACTGTTATTTGCTCTGTGCGATTGAAATTATGCCTTGCTACCTACTTTGGCCTAAATGGGATTGTGTGCATGCCTGTACCTGTTTCTTTCGAGTACTTAAATCTTGACGATTGTTAAACTTTGAAATTAATCCTGCCTGTGATGTTTCTTTACATTGGGCCGGTTGTTACCTCGAAAATCTTTACCTTTACCTTGTCTGGTAAATGTTTCCTAATCTTGTTTGGTTACCATTAGTCGCGAGCGGAACTTGACTTTAAAGTGTAGAGCCTTATATCTACTTGGAAGTCATCATTTATGTTTTATACAACCAGTCGGTGATGATGTGTTTCCATGTTTGCTGTGCGATTACTGATCTGTCCTAGCCGCGAGACTTGGCTGTGCTTTTTGCATGAGTGGTTTCCATTTTTACCCTGTCTTGCTGTTGGTGTCCGTTTGGTGTGTCGTTAGGTGGTGGACGGAGGCATGTTACCTTATGTCATCTGTTATTGGGTAGTTATGGGCTATAGTTGAACTCTGTTAATCGGTGATTGGGTTGGTGACTTGTTGGCCACGTGCCTGGACATTTTAGTGTCTTTGCTTGTTTACCCTTTTCCAACTATTGATTGCATGTGGTTCTCTGTTTCATTGTGTTTTGTACCCTATTATCGGTTGTATTTGTTACCTTGTTGAAAGTATTTGTACGGTGCGGCCTGCCTCAAGTGTTCCTGCTGATGAATTGTCTATGGTGGAATTATTAAACTAGCTCGTTCTGTCTGAAATTTGTGACCTTATTGTCATCCTGATGTAAATTTTTGATCATATATGGAGGTTCTTGTATTTGGTAGTTCTCGGCATATCTGACATTGGTACCATGTTGAAGTCATCATGTGTCTAGGTATACTTCTTCTGCGAAATTCATTTAACCTATCTTTATTTGCCTAGTTCCATTTCGAGTTGTGAGTTCTGTGAAACCCTTTACCTTATCTACTTATTGTTTTGGAGTTGAGTGATGTAGTAGGGTCATAACACCTGAGGACTGAGTTCCTTTTAACCTGTAATGGTTTGGTCGTGATCCTGTGTTTGGAGGAAAGTGTACGGTACCGTAAGTTTGATTTTGGGATTTGCATATTGATTACTGAGCATGTTGTTGAGGATGGTGTATTCCTTTGATCCCTTTAAGGGCTAACACGTGGCTTGGGGTAGTCATTATGGTTTTACTATTATTATTGTGGTGTGTGTAATTGTAATTATGGCATGTCAGGTAGGGGCGATGTGTTGCCTTGATGTTTTACCTTGTGCCTCTGTAGATTTGGGAATAACCCCTCGCATGAATTTATTTCTCGTTTGGAACTATCTTACCTTGTTGTAACTTCCTGGTTTCGTGTTTCATGGTTTCTTCATTTCCTGTCGCCCTGCATTTCTGGTTGATCTGATGTCATCGTATCTGTTTTTGGTTCTTCTGTAATGCTCATTTTAAATTTTATCTGCCACTCTATGGTGTTCTTCTCTCAGTGGTTCTTTGGTGTCTGTTGACATTGGTGTTCACCATCTTACCGTGCTTTGAGTTTGCTACTCTGGTATGGGACGGATTAGGATTCTCTTAGTCGGTACTGGAATCTTCCTGCTAATAGATTATGGGGTCTATTAGTTGAGAACTGCCTTCTTCATGCTTCTGTGAGCATTTTCCATGGACTTGCCTCGTATGCCGCCACTTATGTTTTATTTGCCTGCTCCCCTGGGAGGGGGAGGCACCTGTTGGCTGTAGAGCGACAGTGTGATCGGAAAGTCACATATTTATAGACCAGGTAATGCTGAGACCCTTTTGGGTAACCGGTAGTGTACGCTGTGTTGGTCAGTGCTCGTTATTTTCCTTTCGGGGTCTTCTGATCTGAGGTTTTAAATTTCCTTTTAATTTGATTGGGTGTCCCTTTGTGGAATGAATTGTGATTGTTTCCATGCAGTAGGTTAGTTACCTGATTCCAGATTTTGTTCCCTCCTGAGTTTCTCCTGTCCCTATTTCTGTCCCGTTGCTTCCATGGAGCTAATTATGGTCCTGTGTTGTACTTAATTTTGATCTGTAAGTTTTGGTAGCTTGGTGTTTGTTGGTTGGTCTGTTGTTGATGACAAACTGAAACGCGTACCCTCCATCTAAAAGATCTTTAAGAGGTCTCCAACCGATCCTGCCTACTCTTCCCTTGCTATGAATTTGTTTACCTTTTTAGCCTTGGATTTTTCCATATTTTATATCCTATTTTCGCTTACCTGAAACCTTGCTAATTGACTGTGTATTGGTTGTCTCTCATTGTTCTTGTTCATCTTGGTTATGCATGGTGTATATGGAATGTTGAGCCTCATTTGTTGGATATTCATTTGCATCTTTTCTGGTGTATTTGTGAAATTTGGAATTTTGCGAGCTTGCTGTGTTGAAGGTCAGCCTCTGTTCTGTTCTACTTGTTGGGTTTAGTTCTGGTTACCTTGGTTCTGCTTGTGTTATGCATTATTTGGGGTATTTTGTGGTATACTCGGGCCCTAGTTCAATCGAGCGCAAGTTAAAAATTTAAATTAAAGCTAATACTTGGATCTTGGGTATCATGTAGTACTGCATACACCAATTTATGATCCTTTCTTGTTCCCTGTTCCTTGCTCCCTTGCGTTCCTTTCTTTTCGGGTGGTAATTTTCGTTTAATCTTGGTATTATAACAAGAAGATTGCATTTCTTAGTAGGTAAATGGGAACTCTATAAATAAAACTGATATTAAGATTGAGAATATCTCTATTACTATCTCAAAAGGTTTAAAATTGATGTTTGGGAATTTTCCATTCGTTAACTGAAACATGTTCTGGTACAGAGGTGATATAAGTATGGTAAAAGAAAATTACCAAGATCTTGCAAATTAATTTTCTTTTGAAGAAGATAATTCCGGGTATTCATCGTAATACATATCTACTGTATGTGAACTATGAATCAACATGTTGGTTATATGGCTGGTGTAGTACAACAGACTTATTATTCTTGTGATATCTGAACTAAACAAGCATTGGGTTTAAAGGTACTAACTACAATTGGAAGGCATATACATTGGTATGTTGGAGTTCCTGAGGCATAATGCAATCATGTTAAGGGAGTGCATGGAAGTGAACTTATCTCGGTGTGTCGTTTACTCATATGGACTCCTTCACCAAAATTTAGTATACTTCTGGACCACCGCAGTACGTGTAACATAAAGTACGAGTGTACGTGTGGTTTCTGGGCGGGAGGCTGAGACAGATTAATACACTGTGTCCTTGTTTGACATTTTCGAGTTGGAGTCTATCTCCATGGAAATTATTTCACTTTATCTCCCTGCGAGATATGGACTTAATCCTCATAGTAACTTAAATTAATGAACTGCTTCCTTCTCCTACGACTGTGGGTGAGTTACTATTTATTTGAAACTTGATTATACGCAACTACTCGAAGTTACATCGGGTCTGTAAACTCTGTTGGTTAATATGCCCTACCGGGAGTCGTTTAATTTCCGTGGACTGTAACCTACTGCGCAACCTCTGGCGCATCCCGATCCTGGAGTAACGAAAGCCAACTTCCGCTTACCGTTGTAAGAGGAAGAGAGAGGTGGTCTGCCGAGAACATGGAAGCCGAACAGACGTGCATGTATAGCTCCGCTATGATGTTCAACTTCAAGATGGTGCCTGGTTGATCCAGTGCATTTTCGGGGTCACATTCCCTGATTTATGAGTTCCTGTACTCTGGACGAACTTTTGGAGCATCGCTGATGTTATATTTTCTACTAGTTTTATTTGTTTGAACTTCGGCCTAATGTAAGTACGGGGTCCCTACTCTACGTCACCGCCAAGACTGTAAGTTATAACTTTTCCTCTAACTTCATCTACAATTTCGTCGAAGTGATTGTGCTAGTTGGGTTGTGATACATGGAATGCCTCTACTGGAATTACAAATCGAAGTTTACCTGAACTTGAATTTAATAATAATAATAATAACAACTTTTTCGGCGGTGTGCTGTGATTAGAAATCAGTTCCCATGCTTTGTATCGTTTTCCAAACTAGGAACTGTTCAAAATTGGAAACCTTAAAAATGTGTTACTAATATTGTAAAATTTATTCTGGTCACCTTTCCGTTATTTCATTTTCAAAAAGGTGATGTCTTAAACCCTTGTTAGAGGGCCTACTCTTGGGTAACGAAAGATGCTAAGCGAGGAAGTTGTATAAGGTATTTCTGTGCGAATTTTCTGCTTATTTCTGCCTTTCTTTTTAGACTTTTCTTTTCCCTTTGGGAAATTGCGGTTTTCTTTTAAAGCGGTCTGTTTTGCCATTGTTGCGTTTCTCATTGGGATTGGTTCACTCTCTTTGAAGTGAATGTTAATTGTTGTTGTTGCCATGGTGCCGGATTTGAGGGTTGTTGACAAAAGGTTTTATGCTCCTGTGGGATGCTGTAATGTTGAAAGCTAATATTTGTCCTTAATTTTTGGCTCGCTTATCTTTGGTTATTGATTTATCTCTTGGTATCCCCGTTTACCCGCGTGATATGATTTTCCTGATTTATTCTCAATTTAATTTCGGGTTTTTCCTTGTTTTCCTCTATGTGGGTGTGGGTACAATGAACTTTGTACCACCTCCTCGCTTAGTACCTCAAGGAATTTCTGTATTCGCTTAGTACCTCAAAGAATTTCTGTATTCGCTTAGTGTATTTTCTAAGAGAAGAAAAGTTAACTTAACAAATTTATTTCATGCAAATTAACTAAGTTAATGGTGCGAAAATAATTAATCTAAACCAAAAGACTTTAAAAGTATCATGATTTATTGGTAATTTATAAATAAGAAGGTAGGTTAGGCTAGTACTGAAATTTTATATTGGGTCCCAAAAGTTAGGCCGGTTCGAACCGTAGGTTAGTTGTGTTTTGGTATTATTTCTCTTTCAATATTTTTTATTTCCTGTTGATGTTCTGAGTCCAGAGTTATCTTAATATTATTTCCTTCTCTGATTAAATATATTTATTTACTTCAAAAGAACCTGGACGTGTTATTATTGTAGTATTTGAAACCATACAGTGATCGTTATTTTCATTCTTTCCATGGCCTCTGGTCGCTCGTCTTATTTGTGGTAAGTACCTTTGGGTTGGTTTACCTTTGGATAATTTTGCTTCCACTTGTTTGTTCTTTTAAACCTATTTTTCTTGTCTTGTTGCTACCTGTGCGGACACTGTGGGGATGGGTGTTTGTGCGGGTCACTACTGAACCACACCCCCTCCCTTACCAAACGCTAACCTAGCTCAAACGAATGTATCGGGAGATCTGAGGCGTAGATCGTGACTAGGAAAGGCCAAAGTACACAGCCTTGAACTGGAAAAGACCCTCATTGCCAATGAAGAATGCTAAGAGGCTATTACTACAAGTAATACAATTCAAGTAAATTTAATGAGGGTTTATTGAATTGTAAAATAAAACAGAAGTAAAGAATAAAAGCAATCAATTAAAGATATGAGAAAAAGGTACACACATGAGTAGACTTTGTTCAGTCGATATCGTAGCATTATTGCGTGACCATGGCATTATCAAACTCCAGGTAAAATTAAACTTACGACGAGCTCACTCAGTTAAATTGGGAATCATAATTCAGTATGCCACTTCCAATATATGTAACACAGTTCAAACAGGTCGTTCTTTCCACGAGTTCAATTCCATCTTTTTACATACACATTTCAACTCCATCATCTCACCAACAATGACCGTCGAAGCTCCCACGCCTCACGGAGAAGAAGAAAAACCCAGAGAAGGAAAAAGAAAATATGTAAGATGTAAGTATGGCACAAAGAGAAACATCTCTGGACCAAAGAAGAGATGTCAATAACCCCAAGGAGAAACTCAGGCATGCACATAGCCTAAATACAAAAGAAACATGGCGGCCCCCTGCGTAAGCTAGCGCCCAGAATAGGTGCGAAGGCAAAATAAACAGTACCGTACGAAAACAAAAATGAGACACAAATACAAGAATTAAAGTGGAATTTTAACTGATCGATACGTCATCCTTTCACTCCCCTCTCATACCAACACACGTGCATACCATTCAGACAAAGCTGGTATCGGCAGCCAATATGAGCATCAGATCCAGTTAAATAACGAACTCATTTTCATGTAGTATGACTCCCAGGTCAAAAAACAAGGCTTCGTTAACACCAGACGAAGCGTGCACACCAAAAATAAATCAGCTGCGGGATCAGAGAAAACCCGTTCTCGTGCACAAACCCACCAGTGTACGCGCCTCGTACGAAGCGAGTGGAAGCTCGCAGCGACACGAAGGGCAAACAGTTATTTGATGGCGAAATACATTAGAATGCAGTGCACATAAACGAAGTAATATGAGACCCTATTATCACAACATAACTCCAATAACCACAACCAAACGTGCAGCCCATTCATGCTCTGGAGCGAAAGGACGCGTATGAATCAGCTATGAATACCAGTGCAGATATCACAAAAGGACAGTAGAACCAATAATAATATGAAATAATTGCCATACCTGCAAGAAGAAGGACAGCAGTATATGCTAAGTTTGAATCTAATAAATACCCATCTATAGCTCAGAAAAGCCACTCCGATCTGCGTGGGGTCCATTTTATATTCTTCTCTCTAAACCACAACAAACATTCGAGTCAAAGAGATAAGGTTACCGTCTCGCCGGAAAGAATAATCCTCCGTGTTCACAACTGAGGGTGCTGCCCTCTCTAGTACAAACTTGGAAATAGTTAAGTCAATCAATGAGAAGTCGGAAGAGGCCTTTAGCTATAATAGAAAGGTAACTTTTATGATACTGCCATTCAAACATGCTCATCATCTCACTGCCCCCTTTTAAAATGTGTCTTTTCTTGTTGATCAGACAAGGAGACACATTTTAAAGTGAGGTTCAAAACCCTTAAATCTAATGTGCGCGCACTATTAAATACTAAGGACCTAAATCTAACTAAAACTAGGAATATACATGTATATACTCGTACATAATTACAAAAATGAGTCTCAACAATGCACAATAGAGTGCAGTTCGCCTCGATTTGAGGTCCGTAGTTCATGAACAATATCTTGCTGAATCAATCAGTCTATTTCAAACAATTCGTTCAATACTTTCACGACTTAGAAGTCAGGTATCCAAGGGAAACAATGTAATTAAACATGACATCGTCGCGTACTGAAAGGATTCGTTTTTATTTCGTCCCATCTTAACTGAGTAACGCCGATATCCCTTCCTTCCCTTTTATTGATCATATATTCCCTGAAAAAGAAAAGGACTTTAGAATAGTGGTAATTACATAACATGCAAAATAAACATGTTAGCATCAAGATTCAAAGATATAAACATAAGGTTTTACGTGCGTCGGCGATGGTAAGGCTTTAATAAGGACACATGAGCCTGAGATATCCTCTTACCAGTAAGATCCTGCAATTCAACAGTGATAGGTCCCAGGAACCTTACATTTTTCTTGAGTTTGGGCCATTTATAACAAAGTTTGGCCGCGATTTGGTTCGCTGCCGAACTGATCGGAAAATTTTTTACTACCACCAGATCTCCAACTTCTAGGGCGACCTTTTTCCTCCCTTGGTTGAATCTTTTTGCCACGCGGTCGCGGGCTTTGATCAGGTGTGCGTCGTCTTCCTTCCATTTGCCTCGATATTCATGTTCCTTGATGGCTCGGACAGATAGCCAATGTCCCACTTCAACTGGAGCGGGTCAGCAAGACTTCTCCCTATAAACAAATCAGCTGGCGTCTGGTGGTGAGACTCGTACACAGCGTTGTTGAAGGCTAAAACAAAAAATGCCAAATTATCATCCCAACTGCGCTGATCAGCGCTGTGGAATGCACTCAGACAGGATTTTAGATTACAGTGGATTCTTTCTACATGAGACGGCTTAGGGTAGTGAGGGCTCAGAAAAACATGCTTCACTCCCCACCCGAAACACAAGTGACGAAATTTATTGCAGCTGAAGGTAGATGCCGAGACTAAGACTTTTGGGGGCCCATAAACTCCAAAAATGTGCCGGGTTAGAATGTAGACGGCGCTGCTCGAGTTTATTTTACGGACCGGGAACAACTATACGAATTCAGGAAAAGCATCGACAATGGATAGGATCCCAACGTTGTTGTTTTTGGATTTCATGAGAGGACCAAAATAATCATCAAACAACTTTTATCCCGGGTACGACGCGACGTCAGCGGAATGGAGTCCAATTTGAGAGGTTTGCGCAGGTTTACACCGTTGGCAAATGACGCAGCTCTTCACATACTCTAATATATCCTTTTTGAGATTCGGCCGAAATTTTCACGAGAGACACGATGTAACGCTTTGTACTGACCTAGATGAGCGCCCAACTACGAATCATGATAATAGTGCAACATCATGGACCTTAATTTGCCAGGAACAAAAAACTTATCTTTTCCATTTTTACGGCTACGACGAACCAACGACCCTCATTTGATACGAAACGACTTGTCTCGAAACGACCCATCAGTGACTCCTTTCATCTGTTCCTGACACTCACTGTCTTCCTTTTAGTGCACGGAAATATCCGTGAAGGACCAGGGATAATTTTATAGGATGTTGACACTTTCAGACTGATGACGGTTTTCCTCGGACTCGACCTCACGATCTTTGACTCCGTCGAACATTCGCGACAAACAGTCGGCCACAACATTCTCTTTCCCACGAATGTGCACAACTGTGAATTTATAGGCTGATAGCCGGAGGATCCACCTATCTGTCCTGCCAAGTCGCTTGACGTTGGCGCTCATCCACGATAGGACTTGATTGTCCGTTTGGACGATGAAATGACGGTGCTCCAAATAAGAACGGAATTTCTCGACACCTAAAACCACGGCCTGGCATTCTTTTTCATAAATAGAATATCGCAATTCAGCCCCATGCAACAACTTGTTGAAATACGCAATTGGGACTAGTTTCCCGCCGTCATCGGATTGGTTTAATACAGCCGAAAAAGCGAGATCGCTAGAGTCACACTGGAGAACAAAGTCACGGGAAAATCAGGACTGTGGAGGACAGGGGCTTGGCATAGGGCATTTTTCAGTTGATCGAAGGTATGGGTTTGATCTTCGCTCCAGACGAAACGGCAGTTTTTCCTTTTCAGAAGGTTTATGGGGGCCGAAATTTGGGAAAAGTTTTCGATGAAACGGCTGTAGAAACCTACCATACGCAGGAATCTTCTCGCACCGTGGACATTCTTGGCCGAGGAAACTCTTTAATGCATTTGACCCTGTCGGGGTTTACAGCGATTCCGGAATCGGATATGATATGACCAAGGAAATTCAAGCGCCTGGAGCAAAGAGACACCTTTATAGGATTAATAGTGAAACCATGCTTACGCAAACGACTAAAAACCTCTCGAAGATGAGCAAGATGCTCTTCAATGCTTGGAGAAAAAATGAAAAGATTGTCAAGAAAGTTGAACACATAATAAAATTTCAGATCTCCAAAGATCGAATCCATTACCCGGCTGAGCGCTTGTCCACCAATAGAGATGCCCATCCGTACTTTATTGAATTCAAACAGGCCAAAGGGATTGGCGAAGGCAGTGCAAGGACGACTTTTGGGGTCCAAAGGAATTTGGTAGTACGCAGAATTAAAGTCAAAAACAGTGAAGAATTTAGCACCATGAAGATGTTGAAAGGCACGTTCAATGGTGGGCAAGGGGAAACTGTCGAAGACTGTATTCTTATTGACCTTCCGATAGTCTAAGATGAACCTAAATCTACCGTCCTTTTTCGGGAGAAGGAAGGCGGGACTACTGAAAGGAGACTTGGAGGGACTAATTACCTTCTTTTCCAAAAGGTCGTTAACACATTCTCTCATAGCGGACAGTTTGGGGGGGAGCAACCTAATGGCGGGTATCTAACAGGGGTATCATCTTTCAGTTCGATGGAATAGGAGAAATTATTAGCACAACCTAAATCAGCAGTTAACACTTCAGAAAATTCTTCCAACAAACTGTTTAACATTAAGTTTTGGTTATCAGTTAAATCACACGAGGCGTTGGGAAGTTGGGATTTTGAAAGGGCGCATACAGTAGCGCGTTGGAAAGGGGCTTCAAAACTGTAACTTACGTCAGATTTGAAGCGAAAGGCAAAGGTACGAGTGATAAAATCAATGGATAGACCAGTAGCCAGCATGAAATCGGTTCCTATAATGACCGGGACAGATAGATCGCGGACAACATTGAATGTCCAATCCCATGAAAGGGTATGAATTAATGGCATTTGATTCGACCCACGGGACATACCTGACGGCCATCAGCAGACATGAACTGCCCAGAGGTGTCACCGGCTTGGAGAAATTTTTTCATGGAAGACACAAGGGATTGGTTGACGAAGGGACCGCAGGAATCGGTATCTAACAAGGCATATAGTACGCGCGATCCACAATAAATCTCGGCCCAGGGTGTAGATGAGGGTAGGCCCCAAATCGTTTTATTAACACCAAAATCAGGCGCCAACGATGGGCCGTCACGCCGGTGCGGATTTAGTTTCCCTCCCGAGAGTTGCACTGAGGACACACGTGCTGGGTGACACCATTAAGACCACCCTTCGAGCATTTCAGAGGAGACTTTGACCAACAGTTCTTAGAAATATGTCCTATTTTCCTCCAATTCCAGCACTTTCTAGCAGCAGTGTTGCTTAGCACGCCCGAGTTAGAAGATTGGACGGCATTAATGCAGCGTTGGGGCGGAGATACAACGTTGGGCCTGCGATCGGGACTGCCAAAGGGGCGAGATGGAGAGGGGGTTGCACAAAAATAGACCGATTTCACGGGCGCACGACAGGCAACGTCGGGAAACGAACAATGAGATGAAGTAGGCGGACGGTACAATTTATTCTGACTGACTGTCGACTCGAATTCGCGACGTAAATTAATGATATCCTCAACGCATTGGAACTGAGATCTTTTTATATACAGTTTATAATCAGGGGCTAGATTTCTGTAAAACTGGTCGAAAATTTCAGATTGCAGCACCTTGACACAAACGGTTGAACAAGGTCAAAATACCGGTGGCGTAGTCATCAATCCCTTCCCCTACTCCCTGGGTTCTTCTAAAAATTTCTTGTTTAAGAGAGTAGTCCCTGTGGAACAACCCAAAACTCTGTTTGATACGAATGGCAAAGTCGTTCCTGGATCGAATGTTAGCTTTGATTACCCTGAACCATTTCAACGCTAGCCCTTCTAGCATCCCGGGGGTGACAGGAATGAATAGGTCAAGGGATAGAGAGCTGCACTCGAAACCCTAATGTGTCGTACATCAAACTGAAATGCAGGAATCCTGATAGCCCAACAGGAGATACGTCCTGTGCGACGAGGCGTAGCTAAAACCCAACTAAATGCTTGATTTTCTGTCTCTAATTCGAATTTGACATATTCCAAATAAAGGCGGAACTTCTCCAGAGCATGCAAGACTGCCAAACCCTCTAGCTCATAGATAGAATACTGGGCTTCTTGAGCCGACGAAGTAGCAGACGCACGAGCAATGGGCCACCTTCCGAGTTCTGTTCCCTGGAGGACAGCAGCAACATCAGATGAAGAGGCAACGGTTTGGACAATGATTTTCTTAGAGAAATCAGGCATAGTTAATGCAGGAGCATTACAGAGAGCTAATTGAAGGTCTTCAAAAGCGGCTTGCTGCTACGGCCGCCATTCAAATTTGACACCCTTCCTACGCAGTAGGTTCAGGGGCGCCGCCCTATTAGCGAAGTTAGGAATAAATTTCCTGAAATAATTCACCATGCCTATGAATATAGCGATTCCTTCGGTGTTCTAATGAAGTACTTACCTGTCTTTCAGTTTTCCCTAAAATTCACTTGACAGCGAATTGTGTTTACCTTCGTGTTATACTTAGCTGATTTTGTTCGATAAACTGAATTTTCTGTTAAGTTCCTTCAATTTTTCTTTACTTCCCAACTATTCGTAACTCTTTTCCTTTGTTATCAGATAGTGGATCTTTGCCATTCCTTATAACCATTAGCAAGTAAATACCTGTTTCCATACTCCTCAGCTATTGCCTGAAACCCACCCCATTGGCTGTTTACGTATTTATTTACCACTTTTCATTGACGTAATTGATTATTAAAAACTCCCCCAGCTCTCTCTTAACAACCACACGGTATTGTCTGATTGTCTTACTTTTACACTGTTCCTTTCTATCGAATTTATTACTAGCTACGAAGAAACTTCGTGATTACTTATACAATCGATCACTTCAGTTTCATCTGGCTTTTTCAGCACCAAGTCTAGAATATTATTCCCTCCAGTTGGATCTGTCAACCATTCCGGTGTTCGGGCTGGTGAGGTTTCCCGTGTTGAATCAATTTAAGCCGCAGGCTCCATTCCTAGTGGTGCCCTTCCGTCAATTCCCTTAAGTTTCAGCTTTGCAACCAAACTTCCCCGGAACACAAAAGCTTTGTTTTCCCGGAAGCTGCCTGCCGAGTCATCGGAGGAACTTCGGCGTATCGCTAGCTGTATCGTTTATGGTTAGAACTAAGGCGGTATCTGATCGCCTTCGAACGTCTAACTTCCATTCTTGATTAATGAAAAGATACTTGGCAACTGCTTTCGATTCGATCCGTCTTGCGACGATCCAGGCATTTCACCTCTAACGTCGCAATACGAATGCTCCCGCCTGTCCCTTTAATTAAGGTATGAAAGTGGGAAATCATGGATGGGGTTTGTAACCTCCATCTCCCGAATGCAACCTCAGAACTATGAGACCCACACGGCCAACACCCAGGATAGAAATACATCTGTTAAGTAAATTCTTAATTATAGTCCTTTCATTATAATATTTCTAGAGTTCACCAACTACAAGCTGAATTGACTTCCAGCTCCCTGTACTCGAATCGCCGCTCCCTAGACCAGACTTTCCTGGAGCACTGTCATTTTTACCAACATTCTAAATCAGTAATTTACCTTAAAATATGAGATGTATTGTTCCCACATGAGAATATCTGCCAAATACTCTTATTTATGCTTAGTAATTCATGTTTTAAAATTCCACCTTATTGAAAACCCAGGCCCCAGCAAACCGTACCTGAGAAATTCAAAATGTAAATAAAAATAATTAAAATAAAAAAGAATGAACTTTAAGATTTGAATATGGTCTCAGAACGAGATTTTTATCAGATCCTCTCAAATCTTCTCCTTCGTTCGTTCAATGTCTGGACATTCTCCAAAGACCCAGGCATTTTCACCGTTACTCAGGACACATAAAATTTAAGATTTATCCCTAATAGTGAATAATTATTTAATTTAAAATGTGATATGGGGTCACAATAGTCATCATATTTTGTTCAATTCTGGCCACATTCCGTAGTTCCTATCTCAGGGCGTGATTCTGTAAGTTGGTGGAACCAAGAGATGGAGCTGACAATTTTCCTGTTTTTAATGTGCTAGCCTGACATATCTTCTCTCGATTATCGGAACATCATACTTGGGGTTAAGGGAGGTCATCCTCTCTCTAGTTTTAATGTGCAGTCGAGGCTTTCCCAGCTTTTGACTCTCTGATATAAGCAGAAGTAGTAAAATCAATATCAAAACATAAGAAGATGGCGCTTTCATTGGCGAGATTCTTATTTTAATATGGGTACAAGGAAGTTTCTGAAAATTAATTGTTAATCATTCAAGTTCAACAAAGTATTGTGAGGAATAGTAGGATGTGAAATTAAGTTACGTCAGAAATGAAAAAAATATAACCGAAAGTCCGGGATGAAATGGCTCAATAAAATAACAAGTTTAGCGTAAAATTCGAGTAATGCACGCTGTGATTGGTAGTCTTTCATCACTGTACGAGAAACCGTGTTCGCAGAAACTTTGTGAATAGAGAATGCTATCGATGCTGGAGAGCTAGCCGGAGGAAAATTAGTGCCGTTTCAGATCAGAGAAGGACTTCCAGGAGAAGGTTTTCAGTATACTCTACTTACTTACTTACTTACTTACTTACTTACTTACTGGTCGGCGCTACAGTCCTTGTAGGTACTTGACCTCCTTTATCACCTGCCTCCATTAATCTCGGTCCTCAGCTTTTCTTCTGCAACGTTTAACTCCTAACTTTCTAAGGTCATCCTCAACATCATCAATCCATCTTTTCCTGGGTCTTCCTCTCCTCCTCCTTCCATCAAGTTTTCCTATAAACACCTTTTTAACGGTGCAGGTTTCTGCCATTCTCTGAATATGACCGGCCCACCTAATTCTTCCCTGCTTAATTTTAGTAACAATGTCTGGCTGGCCAAACAGTCCTTGCAGCTCTACATTCTCCGCCCATCCTGATCTCTTACTGCACCGAATATCTTTCTCAATATCTTCCTTTCCCACCGTAACAGCCACTGTTCTTCTCTGGAGGTCATTACCCAGCATTCTGATCCATACATAACCATTGGTCTTAGTACAATTGTGTATATTTTAATTTTTGTATTCCTGCTGACATTCCTGGATTTAAACATATTTTGCAAGGCGTAAAAGCATCGGTTTCCACTTGTTATCCTCTCCTGTATTTCCACGGAGGTTTTATTGTCCTCTGTTATTATAGAGCCTAGATATTTGAGGATGTGACTCCCTGATACTCCTTCCCATTTAATCTTACTGTGGTCCTTCCTCTTAATCCCTCTGTATCTCCCATCTTCATATATTTTGTTTTGTTTATATTCACTTCTAGTCCTAGATCCCGTGCTTTATCTTCTAAAACTGAGTAGCTCTCTTCAAGAGCTCTTTCATTTCTTGCAATTATTGCTACATCATCAGCATATGCTATCACTTGTGCTAATCTGTTCAAAATGGTTCCCCCTGGGTTGATGGGCAATTGACGGATTACTTTTTCCAATGCTAGGTTAAAAAGGAGTGTGGAAAGTACATCTCCCTGTCTTAGTCCTCTCTCCACTAAAAACTCCTCTGACATATCTTGCTCCACTCTCACCTTGCATACTGTTGTTTTCAAGGTCATTTCTGTTAATCTAATCAATTTCCTCGGGATTACAAATTCATCCATAATCTTGTAAATTTTACCCCTATCTAGACTGTCATATGCCTGTTTAAAATCAACACACAGCTAATGTGGCTGTTTGTCATATTCATAAAACTTCTCTAGCACTTGTCGTAATATAAATATCTGATCCAGAGTAGAGCGATGTATTCTAAAGCCTGCTTGGTAATCCCCTAATACTCTTTCTTCCATAATTCCAATCTTAAGGCTAGTACCTTACCAAAAACCTTGTACGTTCCATCCAGCAAGGTGATCCCTCGATAATTTCCACATACTGCCTTATCTCCCTTTTTATGTATTGGGTAAATTATACACAATGTCCAATCCTTGGGTATTTCCTCCTTTGTCCAAACCTCCTTAATCAATTCATAAACAGCCTTTTCTATTGCCTCTCCCCCATATCTCAACAGCTCTGGCTCCATTCCATCTTCGCCTGGGGCTCTATTATTCTTTAATGCATTAATTGCAACTTTGACCTCTTCTAAGTCTGGCTGTTTTACTGATTCCTCTTCCAATTCTCTTTCCTCCCCATCAGCATTTATATTTTCCCCCTCTGTATTGTACCGGTTACGACCTGTACATAAGTATTTTTTGAGCATACGTTACGTTTATTTACCACGCGTAATGTTCCGAGCGCGGATGGTTTGTTTACCAACAGCGAGGACCAGCTAGCGAAGTGTATGACGACTGTGAGCTGTGACGTAGCCACAGGGGCTACCTAGGCCGCCCGCTCGTCTCAACACGTGTTGCCAGCCTTGACTGGTATTTTCTGGATTCCACGTCACTTGTTCTAGAGAATTCGATGGATAAAAATTTGAAATTTCTATAATAATGGTGCTAGCGAGTCGAGCGATATGTCATCTTGTTTGGGATCACCTAAACGTCCCAATGCTCGAGTTTCAAGCAAATCCATCGAGGGATTCGGGAGATATTCAATCAAACCGTATTATGTAGTAGACATCCCGGATTGAATAAAAAGGGGACCTACTGTAGCCTATTCACACAGTCTCAGCTGAGTAGTCAGCGAGGACACACTTGCTGCTACTATCATCGTGGAACTCTGTCATTATACAAGTGTGGGAAGACGATTCTTCCAAGTTTTATAAAGTGGACTCATAAGACTTCGAGTGTTGTAGAAATTTTTCTAAGTCTTCATAATTGAACTTAGAATATTTTACAAGTGTTCAGGAAATGGACTTGTATTATTTACATGGGTTCGAGACCCGAATTCTTCTAAGTGTTCATTGAATGGGCTTGTATTATTTTCATGTATTCGAGATTGGAACTTTCCTAAGTGTTCGTAAAATGGACTTGTGTTTTTTACGTGGAATATTTGCAACTGTTGAGGAACTCATTCTTCTAATAGACAGTGATTGATTAACATTGCCAGTGATGAACTAACTTTCCAACGGCTTTGAACAAAGTTAGGATTTCACTTGCATTTACTCAAAGACTTGTACATTTGCCAGTGTTGGTTTAAAGGACTTATAAATTTCGTCAGCGAATTTATTTATGCGAATGGACTTGTGTTTTCGTCAGTGGTCACTCAAAGACTTTATGAATTTCACCAGTGGTTAACTTTAAATATATTCAAACTTCCAAGTGAATGGACTTGTGTTTTCATTCGAGTTTAGGCAAAAACTTACACCTTCGCCAGTAACGAACTTTGAGTTTAACTATAATTTCACAAGAAGGGACTTGTATTTTTCGTTGCCAAACGTTATTCAGAGACGAAGATTTTCCTAGTGTTGAACTGTAAAATTAGTAATACCACTCATATCATTTTAGGAGTGTTGGAAGTCTTGATGTACAGTTATCAAGATCTCTGCTTATAAGTTGATCATCCAAGGTGTTCATGGACTCAGTGCTACTAGTGACCTTGGGAACATCAATCCTCTCAGTCTCATTGGGCTGAGGTAGTACATGACTATCTACAACATCGCCTGGATCATCGGGGTTCAACCCGGGCCTCAGAGTTCGAGACATCTCTACTTGCCGTCAATCCAGACAGTCCAGCTGCCTCTGTCTGGAGTATCTGGAGTCCCTGGAATCCCTGGAGTCTTCTGGAGCGTGCTTCAACCAGCTTGGCTTGGTGAGCTGGAGAACCCAAGCCATACTATTGGAATACGAGGAAGACAGTCCATTTCTACTTAGAGGTGATGTGCCAATTCATGACTTATTTGAATAAACTCTTATACAATCAGAGTCAAAGTTTTTCTCTAGATAGGACCCTACCTCCTGTACCGAGCCCTAGCTACAATTAATCCAGTTTTCGCCCTGAGATCTCTATTTCATGCCACTATCAAATTTAATCTGAGAGTCGGGCTCTTTTACTGGTACAGAGAGGGGGTAGTATACGTGGCACCCTACACGTAGGGGCTCGATAGCTGGGTCAACAGTGCTATCAATTAAGAGACAATTATAACACCCTGGGCGTGGTGTTCTTTCTTACTTCCTTTATTTGCAAAGTGAAATTTATGCCCTGGACGTGGCAAATAATTTGTGTTTTATGTGTTCTGTGTCATATGGTTGATTTCTATGTGCTGGTATATGATGAACTGAGTGCTTTTGAACGTTAAAGCCAGTGCTATTTTAATTTATATTTGAAAATTTCTAAGTGTCACATATTAAAATATTTTATTACTCTCAACATGGAAAATATATTAGCAGCAATTGAAGCCCTTAGGCTTAATATGAATGAGGCTAACGCCAATTTAGAGACTAGGCTTACTGCAACATGTGCTAGCTTAGAGCGTCGCCTCACGGAAACTAATACTAATCTTTCTAGCTTGGCTGAGGCTAACGTTCAAACTAATGCTAATCTTGCCAATGTAGACCAGCGTTTAAGTAACTTAGCCCAAGCAAATGTTTAAGCTAATACTGAATCTAAAGCCACTCTTGCCAACCTAGATAAGCGAGTGACATAATCTAATACCGACACGAAAGCCACTCTTGCCAACCAAGACAGGCGGTTAGTTGGAGCTGACGCCAGGTTAGATAAGCGTTTACATGACGTGGTTCAATCCCAATTTACGGAAATGAACACAAAATTAGAATCTCGTTTTGAGCAGGCAGTGTTCGAATAGAAGAAAGGTTCACTGAGATTCATTCCAAATTTACTCGCAATATCGAAGAAGTTAAAACCACTATTAAAGACCAAGTCTTAGAAGCTGTTAAGGAAGATGTAAAGAAGGTTGCTCCTTCCATTCAACAACTTTCACAGGGCATTGAGGAATTCAAGGCCGAATTTCAGGAGTCTCATGGTCTGCTTTCGCAAATGCAGGCCAAAATTGTTTCCGTCCAAGATACCTTAAGAGAGACAGTTAAGAATGACATTTCCAGAGTTAAAAATTAAATAACTGGAGGTTCAACCTATTCAATACTCAAAAGAAACAAACGTAGCAATCACATTTCTATTTAAATGGGACCGGTTTCGACCTTAGTCTAGGTCATCATCAGCCATAAAAAACATGTAAAATGTTTAAGAATGTTGGAGGTCAGTTTTTCACTGTTAGGCACAAAGACACGACATCACATTCTGTTCTGCACAAAGTCACAACATTAACAATCAACTTGCGAAGATCAAAAAGGCTTGAATTCGCAGACGAACAGATCTGTAGATGAAAGCCGCCAGCTCCCGGTGACTACGTGACACACTCAAGGTCACGCGCTGCGGCCAAACACCAAAGTAGAGTGGAGAACGTTTCGAAGGTCCAGAACCTGTCACGGCTGCGGGAAGCCAAGTACGTATATAAAAATGTACGGTGCCAATTAGTATAACCGAATGAGCACCCGTACTCCAGCTAAGATCTTGGTAAAAAGTTGATTTGAAAAAACAATTGTAGAGAGAAGAAAAAAATGTAGTAAAAAGCGCAATATCGGAAAACAAATGAAAACTTATATGCACAGTGCGCTTTTTTTTTTTTTTTTTTTTTTTTTTTTTTTTTTTTTTTTTTTTTTTTTTTTGAAGTAGTCGAAGTTGGCGCAAGACAAAAATTTTTGAAAGAGGAGAATAAATTAAACGAGGAAGAGTGATAGTGAAATAAGAGAAAGAATAAAAGAAATTGAAGTTAGATGGTAATGAGGAAAGATAAGATAGGGAAATGAAGGAGGGGTAGTTTAAGGTGGGTTAGGAGGGTGGGTTATTGGAGGTAGAAAATGTGGGTGGGAACTATGTAAGACATGGAAAATAGAATTGGGGTTTTGGAATTTGGAATTTTTGAGAAGAAGAATTAGGAAGTCAAAAAGGATATTGGGTTTTTCAGAAATGTCGTTTAAATTGAAATTAGGGTTGAAGTACTGGTCAAGGTGGATAAAGCAATTTTCAGTAATGTTTAAGAGGGGGCCTTTGTTAATGATTTTAAGTATGTTTATGTCATTGTCAATACTGGTGAATATCCTTTTTGACTTCCTAATTCTTCTTCTCAAAAATTCCAAATTCCAAAACCCCAATTCTATTTTCCATGTCTTACATAGTTCCCACCCACATTTTCTACCTCCAATAACCCACCCTCCTAACCCACCTTAAACTACCCCTCCTTCATTTCCCTATCTTATCTTTCCTCATTACCATCTAACTTCAATTTCTTTTATTCTTTCTCTTATTTCACTATCACTCTTCCTCGTTTAATTTATTCTCCTCTTTCAAAAATTTTTGTCTTGCGCCAACTTCGACTACTTCAAAAAAAAAAAAAAAAAAAAAAAAAAAAAAAAAAAAAAAAAAGCGCACTGTGCATATAAGTTTTCATTTGTTTTCCGATATTGCGCTTTTTACTACATTTTTTTCTTCTCTCTACAATTGTTTTTTCAAATCAACTTTTTACCAAGATCTTAGCTGGAGTACGGGTGCTCATTCGGTTATACTAATTGGCACCGTACATTTTTATATACGTACTTGGCTTCCCGCAGCCGTGACAGGTTCTGGACCTTCGAAACGTTCTCCACTCTACTTTGGTGTTTGGCCGCAGCGCGTGACCTTGAGTGTGTCACGTAGTCACCGGGAGCTGGCGGCTTTCATCTACAGATCTGTTCGTCTGCGAATTCAAGCCTTTTTGATCTTCGCAAGTTGATTGTTAATGTTGTGACTTTGTGCAGAACAGAATGTGATGTCGTGTCTTTGTGCCTAACAGTGAAAAACTGACCTCCAACATTCTTAAACATTTTACATGTTTTTTATGGCTGATGATGACCTAGACTAAGGTCGAAACCGGTCCCATTTAAATAGAAATGTGATTGCTACGTTTGTTTCTTTTGAGTATTGAATAGGTTGAACCTCCAGTTATTTAATTTTTAACATCAATAATTTCAATACGGAACAATGAAATTTTTATCTTTAAATTTCCAGAGTTGGAAACGAAGTTGCTCTATTAAAATCTAAACAGAGCGAGTTTGACAAACGATTCACTCAGCAAGCCGATAATACGACCACACAAATTAGTCGTATTTGCAAAGATGTGGGTGAACTTAAAACCGAATTGAAGAACGATGTCAAACAAGTCGAAGGAGTAGTCCAACTCCAATTAGGAGATGTCAAAAGTAATCTCGAACAATTAGCTACTAAGGTCGTTAAACTTGAAATTCGAGATCCTTCCAGACCTATCTCTAGTTCGATAGAAGGAGTCAAAGGAACACCGTACCAGACGACTATTGTTAAAATCCAAGAGGAAAAACTCCTAAATTTTCCGGTAAAGAAGACTATACTGCTAAGGAATTTCTGATTAATGTAGCAGAATATTTTCAAGAACATAAGATTGGCGAAGATAGAAAGCTACGGACAGTTGCCCGACTACTAGAAGGCAAAGCCCTTTCTTGGTTTTCTGTATTCAAGTCCAATTTCAAGGCATATTCTGATTTTGAGAAGGCGTTAATTGATCGTTTTTGGAATGCAGAAACGCAACACCTTATCAAACTTCAACTGTACTCGAGAAGGTATAACACCTCCATCAATACTTCTCGATACGCAGATTTTCTACTATCCCAGTTGAAGAAAATGCAATACTTAGATCCTCCTTTGCCTGAGAAGGAACTTATTCAGGTTATTACTTTACAATACCCTTCTCAAGTCCAAGAAATTTTAGTAGCTGCTAACATCCAAAACCTGGATCAATTCGATGCTGTATTGCGACGTCTGGATACTGCTCATGCACAGGGGACTTTAAAACCGAGCAAGAATAAAGACATAGCTGCTCACCCAGTGCAGGTTAATGCTTCTGAGCAACATCGTCAAAGTCCAGAACGAATGGATAACAAGGAAAGGAGGGATACTCAATCATCACCTCCGCGGTATAGAGGGTATAGGAAACGCCCATACCGTAGCCAGATGCCATACCCAACCAAACCTACTTGGTTGAAACAAGAAAGAAAACAAGAGAGTAGAGACTCAAATAATCCGGACTTACACAAACGATGGAAGGAAACACAGGACTACCTCCATCAGTTAAAACAGGAGGGTCATCAACCTGGAGCGACTTCTCTTGAATATCAAGAATATAATAAGAGAAACAACACCTTTGGACAAAGTCCAGAATCCACGGGTGCTGTTACCAAAAAAAATTTAATTTTTTCAAAAACAAGATTGCCTGAAAATGAGGAGGTCGGGTCATTTCACGTCGATATAATAAATTATTGGCACATCGATGATGACTTACTGTTTGAGGACAAGTCATCTATTCGTCAACAAGTCCAACGAGGTCTGCCTATAATTCATATTACCATTGGAGGAGTCCAAGTATCATCATTGGTGGACTCGGGAGCGCAAGTGTCCCTGATTGCTGAAAAACTGGTAACATTGATTAAGGATAAATGTGATCTTCTGATTTTGCCAGTTGCACAAGTAAAGATCAAGGGCATTATTCCTGACCGGAATATTAAGTGCAAGCAGCAAGTATTCCTTGAATTTACCATTAATGAGGAAGTGTGTGAACATGTCTTTTTTGATAGTTTCGCCTATGAAATTCAACCTTATCTTAGGTTCAGACTTTTTGTCTGAGTATAAGGCTACTATTGAATACTCTGCCAACACCATTCATCTATGTAGGATTGGGTCTGTAGAGTTGCAGCTGGTGGATGGTGAAGACTTTAGGCTTCAAGGGATTGATTTACCCTATACCCATGTCGATGGTGTGATTGGCGAAGCCGCCCCAGTCGACCAGGTATTGAGAGAAGAGGGTGATCCCGAGGAAGAAGAGGGACCCGTGTCAGAAGAAGAAGGAGATCCCGATGAAGAGGGACCCATTGAGGAAATTTTACATGACAAAGGGCCCGATTTTCTCACTTATATCTCCAGTGTAACTGAAGCGCCAGATCACCACCCGGACATAGTAGCGGCAGAGGAAGAAATCTATCAGACTTATTCGGACGTTTTTGATGAAAAGCCCGGAGAAATTAAGAATTTTCAGCACCACTTCCACGTCAAGGAGGCTTCGCCTTATAAGCGCAAACCATATCCAGTGCCCGAGAAGTACATGGAAGAAACCAGGACACTGATTCGCCAGATGGAGGCTGATGGAATTATTTCAAAGTGCGTCACGCCTTATATTAATCCGCTCACCAAAGTAAGGAAACCCGATGGTAAGCTTCGTTTGTGTCTGGACGCTCGTGCCTTAAATGACCGACTGATCCTTAAATATGACCACCCTCCTCCGTTTAAAGATGTCATTAAGCGATTTTATGGAAAGAAATATTTTTCAAGATCTCTAGATCTTTGGACAACGGTGCTTATGAGATCACAAGATTAGATGGCAACCTTGAAGGCATTTACAATGTTTCTAATCTCAAAAAATACTTTGAATAAGTTTCATTAAAGAAAATCCTCATCGTATTTTCTTTTCCCTGAGAGGGAGGGATATGTACCGGTTACGACCTGTACATAAGTATTTTCTGAGCATACGTTACGTTTATTTACCACGCGTAATGTTCCGAGCGCGGATGGTTTGTTTACCAACAGCGAGGACCAGCTAGCGAAGTGTATGACGACTGTGAGCTGTGACGTAGCCACAGGGGCTAGCTAGGCCGCCCGCTCGTCTCAACACGTGTTGCCAGCCTTGACTGGTATTTTCTGGATTCCACGTCACTTGTTCTAGAGAATTCGATGGATAAAATTTTGAAATTTCTATAATAATGGTGCTAGCGAGTCGAGCGATATGTCATCTTGTTTGGGATCACTTAACGTCCCAATGCTCGAGTTTCAAGCAAATCCATCGAGGGATTCGGGAGATATTCAATCAAACCGTATTATGACGTAGACATCCCGGATTGAATAAAAAGGGGACCTACTGTAGCCTATTCACATAGTCTCAGCTGAGTAGTCAGCGAGGACACACTTGCTGCTACTATCATCGTGGAACTCTGTCATTATACAAGTGTGGGAAGACGATTCTTCCAAGTTTTATAAAGTGGACTCATAAGACTTCGAGTGTTGTAGAAATTTTTCTAAGTCTTCGTAATTGAACTTAGAATATTTTACAAGTGTTCATTGAATGGACTTGTATTATTTTCATGTATTCGAGATTGGAACTTTCCTAAGTGTTCGTAAAATGGACTTGTGTTTTTTACGTGGAATATTTGCAACTGTTGAGGAACTCATTCTTCTAATAGACAGTGATTGATTAACATTGCCAGTGATGAACTTTAACTTTCCAACGGCTTTGAACAAAGTTAGGATTTCACTTGCATTTACTCAAAGACTTGTACATTTGCCAGTGTTGGTTTAAAGGACTTATAAATTTCGTCAGCGAATTTATTTATGCGAATGGACTTGTGTTTTCGTCAGTGGTCACTCAAAGACTTTATGAATTTCACCAGTGGTTAACTTTAAATATATTCAAACTTCCAAGTGAATGGACTTGTGTTTTCATTCGAGTTTAGGCAAAGACTTACACCTTCGCCAGTAACGAACTTTGAGTTTAACTATAATTTCACTAGAAGGGACTTGTATTTTTCGTTGCCAAACGTTATTCAGAGACGAAGATTTTCCTAGTGATGAACTCTAAAATTAGTAATACCACTCATATCATTTTAGGAGTGTTGGAAGTCTTGATGTACAGTTATCAAGATCTCTGCTTATAAGTTGATCATCCAAGGTGTTCATGGACTCAGTGCTACTAGTGACCTTGGGAACATCAATCCTCTCAGTCTCATTGGGCTGAGGTAGTACATGACTATCTACAACATCGCCTGGATCATCGGGGTTCAACCCGGGCCTCAGAGTTCGAGACATCTCTACTTGCCGTCAATCCAGACAGTCCAGCTGCCTCTGTCTGGAGTATCTGGAGTCCCTGGAATCCCTGGAGTCTTCTGGAGCGTGCTTCAACCAGCTTGGCTTGATGAGCTGGAGAACCCAAGCCATACTATTGGAATACGAGGAAGACAGTCCATTTCTACTTAGAGGTGATGTGCCAATTCATGACTTATTTGAATAAACTCTTATACAATCAGAGTCAAAGTTTTTCTGTAGATAGGACCCTACCTCCTGTACCGAGCCCTAGCTACAATTAATCCAGTTTTCGCCCTGAGATCTCTATTTCATGCCACTATCAAATTTAATCTGAGAGTCGGGCTCTTTTACTGGTACAGAGAGGGGGTAGTATACGTGGCACCCTACACGTAGGGGCTCGATAGCTAGGTCAACAGTGCTATCAATTAAGAGACAATTATAACACCCTGGACGTGGTGTTCTTTCTTACTTTCTTTATTTGCAAAGTGAAATTTTTTGCCCTGGACGTGGCAAAGAATTTGTGTTTTATGTGTTCTGTGTCATATGGTTGAATTCTATGTGCTGATAAATGATGAACTGAGTGCTTTTGAACGTTAAAGCCAGTGCTATTTTAATTTATATTTGAAAATTTCTAAGTGTCACATATTGAAATATTTTATTACTCTCAACATGGATAATATATTAGCAGCAATTGAAGCCCTTAGGCTTAATATGAATGAGGCTAACGCCAATTTAGAGACTAGGCTTACTGCAACATGTGCTAGCTTAGAGCGACGCCTCACGGAAACTAATACTAATCTTTCTAGCTTGGCTGAGGCTAATGTTCAAACTAATGCTAATCTTGCCAATGTAGACCAGCGTTTAAGTAACTTAGCCCAAGCAAATTGTGAAGCTAATGCTGAATCTAAAGCCACTCTTGCCAACCTAGATAAGCGAGTGACGGAATCTAATACCGACACGAAAGCCACTCTTGCCAACCTAGACAGGCGGTTAGTTGAAGCTGACGCCAGGTTAGATAAGAGTTTACATGACGTGGTTCAATCCCAATTTACGGAAATGAACACAAAATTAGAATCTCGTTTTGAGCAGGCAAGTGTTCGAATAGAAGAAAGGTTCAATGAGATTCATTCCCAATTTACTCGCAATATCGAAGAAATTAAAACCACTATTAACGACCAAGTCTTAGAAGCTGTTAAGGAAGATTTAAAGAAGGTTGTTCCTTCCGTTCAACAACTTTCACAGGGCATTGAGGAATTCAAGGCCGAATTTCAGGAGTCTCATGGTCTGCTTTCGCAAATGCAGGCCAAAATTGTTTCCGTCCAAGATACCTTAAGAGAGACAGTTAAGAATGACATTTCCAGAGTTGGAAACGAAGTTGCGCTATTAAAATCTAAATAGAGGGCGAGTTTGAAAAACGATTCACTCAGCATGCCGATAATACGACCACACAAATTAGTCGTATTTGCAAAGATGTGGGTGAACTTAAAACCGAATTGAAGAACGATGTCAAACAAGTCGAAGGATTAGTCCAACTCCAATTAGGAGATGTCAAAAGTAATCTCGAACAATTAGCTACTAAGGTCGTTAATCTTGAAATTCGAGATACTTCCACACCTATCTCTAGTTCCATAGAAGGAGTCGAAGGAACATCGTACCAGACGACTATTGTTAAAATCCAAGAGGAAAAACCTCCTAAATTTCCGGTAAAGAAGACTATACTGCTAAGGAATTTCTGATTAATGTAGCAGAATATTTTCAAGAACATAAGATTTGCGAAGATAGAAAGCTACGGACAGTTGCCCGACTACTAGAAGGCGAAGCCCTTTCTTGGTTTTCTGTATTCAAGTCCAATTTCAAGGCATATTCTGATTTTGAGAAGGCGTTAATTGATCGTTTTTGGAATGCAGAAACGCAACACCTTATCAAACTTCAACTGTACTCGAGAAGGTATAACACCTCCATCAATACTTCTCGATACGCAGATTTTCTACTATCCCAGTTGAAGAAAATGCAATACTTAGATCCTCCTTTGCCTGAGAAGGAACTTATTCAGGTTATTACTTTACAATACCCTTCTCACGTCCAAGAAATTTTAGTAGCTGCTAACATCCAAAAAGCTGGATCAATTCGATGCTGTATTGTGACGTCCGGATACTGCTCATGCACAGGGGACTTTAAAACGAAGCAAGAATAAAGACATAGCTGCTCACCCAGTGCAGGTTAATGCTTCTGAGCAACATCGTCAAAGTCCAGAACGAATGGATAACAAGGAAGAGAGGGATACTCAATCAGTAGTATAATAAGCGGGTTCTGCCGCCTCCTCCGCCGCCCGCGGCGCGGGAAATTTGAATTTTGGCGGGAAATTTGAATTTTGGCGGGAAATTTGAATTTTGGCGGGAGATTTGAATTTGTAAACAAAGCCACGTGCTTTTTGACAACTGTCATCGACAACAACGCATCGCTAACCTCACTGTTGCCATCTTGACGGGCCTAAACCTCACTAGTGCCAACTTAACCTAACTAGCATGAGGTAAACAAAGCCACGTGTTTTTTGACAGCCACGTGCTTTTTGACAGACAACAACGCATCGCTAACCTCAGTACTGCCATCTTGACGGACCTAAACCTCAGTAGTACCAACTTAACCTCACTAGCATGAGGTAAACAAAGCCACGTGTTTTTTGACAGCCACGTGCTTTTTGACAGATTTGTAAACAAAGCCACGTGCTTTTTGACAGACTACAACGCATCGCTTACCTCAGTACTGCCATCTTGACGGGCCTAAACCTCAGTAGTACCAACTTAACCTAACTAGCATGAGGTAAACAAAGCCACGTGCTTTTTTGACAGCTGTCATCCGCCATCTTTGAGCACAGTGCTGCCCTCTTTCGTCACCTGTCATCGGCAGTGCTGCCATCTTGACGGGTCTAAACCTTAGTGCTACCAACTTAACCTCACTAGCTCGAGATAAACAAATCCACGTGCTTTTTGATAGCTACGTGCAGCTGTCATCCGCCATTTTTAAACTACAGAGCACTGTGCTGCCCTCTTTAGATCCGCCATCTTTGAGCATCGTGCTACCCTCTTTAGCTACTTACCTGTGACAGCTGTCATCCGCCATCTTGCATCCGAAACCTCAGTGCTGCCTGGTGACGGCAAATTCCACGTGCTCTTGTTTGGAAACAAAGCCACGTGCAGCTGTCATCCGCCATCTTTGAGCACCGTGCTGCCCTCTTTAGCTACTTACCTTTGAAATGTGGTACGTCATCCGCCATCTTGCAACCGAAACCTCAGTGCTGCCTGGTGACGGCAAATTCCACGTGCTCTTGTTTGGAAACAAAGCCACGTGCAGCTGTCATCCGCCATCTTTGAGCATCGTGCTGCCCTCTTTAGCTACTTACCTTTGAAATGTGGTACGTCATCCGCCATCTTGCATCCGAAACCTCAGAGCTGCCTGGTGACGGCAAATTCCACGTGCTCTTGTTTGGAAACAAAGCCACGTGCAGCTGTCATCCGCCATCTTGCATCACAAACCTCAGTGCTACACTCTATGTGGTGGCGGCAAATTCTAAATGCTTTACAAACCTATGTGCTTTTTTGACAGCTATCATCCGCCATCTTTAATCACCGTGCTGCCCGGTGGCGGTAAATTCCACATGCTTTACAAACCCATGTGCTTTTCTGACAGCTGTCATCCGCCATCTTTAATCACCGTGCTGCCCGGTGGCGACAAATTCCACGTGCTCTTGTTTGGAAACAAAGCTTTTAATCCAGAGAGAACAGTGCTGCCCCGGTGGCGGCAAATTCCACGTGCTTTACAAAGCTATGTGTTTTTTTGACAAAAAATTTTGGTCTCGAGATACTTACCGAAGTAGACAATACTATACTTACGAATCCGCTCATCACCTTCTTTCTTCTATGAGTAATAAACAAAAACTCTATCTTGCTAATAAGGAGCGGGAGGAAGGTGATACCTAACCTAAAATAAAAGAATATGCCAATTCTACATTATTTATTTACATCTTGTATGTACAAGTTTTATCTTGAATCATTTTACCCTTGTGATGTTTGCGTACTTCTCGATGCAATTCTTGAATGTACAAGTTTAAACTTGCCGTACTACGCTCTCAGCGTACCTCTCCCCTACAATATGTACAGTGAATTGTGATGTAAGACAGCGTAACGTAAGTACACACCTCTAGCATAATGTTTATGTAAAGTAGTACCTATCAATACTACTATGCCCCCAGGCTAGCGTGTTGGTAGAATTTGGAATGACAAACCGTTTACAATCATCGCTATTAAGGGCTACCTTACTAATTAAATGAGTGTACAACTGGTGCTTCTTGCTTCTAATGACAGACATTTGCTTATGCAAAACAGGCGGATTACTTTTAATGCAATTGTTATAGTTTTCAAAACTTAGCTGATTCTGAACGACATTCTTTTTAACCCCTTTCAATCTCTTTATTTGTAATTCATTTAAGAGTTTTATGCAATATGACTTGGATTTAGTACCTACAAATGAATCGATAATATTCCCAGCATATTCATCTTTCATTTTACCTAGAACCTTTTTGTTCACTAGCGGTAGATGATATTGATTATCTGCAGGATAGTTACTTGTATCAAACCTACCCAAGTCCGGCTTTATATCATTGTAATAGTCATCAGTTTTGATTTGATAAATAAACGAATCGGTATCTGTGTAGAGCAATTGTGCATTATGCGCGTACTTCTTCATCATATAATCGTAATGGAATTCATACATGAGTGTTTTAGCCAATTCAAGTACTGCAAAGCCGACGTAGGTAGGTTTGTCATACTTAACCTTAACACGATTCATCTGTATAATAACTAAATTCTCTTGTATGATGGTGCAGCTGTGGAAATTTGGTTTACTTATTAAATAGTTAGCACCATACCTTTTCTTAATATTATCCCAGTTTGTAATCAATTTTACATCAACGCGTTTGTCAATATTTTCCATAGTCTTACCAAACACACTGTTATTCATGAGCTTGTAGAAATCTTTTTCAAACTCGTTAACCGCATTCGTTCTTAAATTATTGTTCAGATCGATATATGGCTTTAGCCACGGTGACTGATTAAATTCTAGTACGCGATGAATTTTGGATAACTTCAAACCATGCTGCAAACACTGTTTTAAATTTCGGTAATGAATGATATACTTTGATTTATCGCACAAATTAGCAATGAGCATTTTTGTCGTTGATGTAATGTACGGGGGCTTCATATTTTCAGGGCAGATCGGTAGGTCATTATGAGAAGTGTGTAACTCTTTAGGATACTGTAAGTCAACTTCGAGGAAATAGCCTTTATCAGCTTCATCACCTAGGGCGTGTAGCTGTAAAGCATCAATTTCGCACTGCGTCAGCCAGCGGAAACCACTCACCGGTAGATGCTGACTCATCGCCCACCCATACTGATTATTAGCATCGAGGTAAACGATATACCGAGATTCCTGACTAGAATCGAAACTCGGCATGTACTTATTATTCGCCTTCGAATACCGCCCGCTGCACTGACTCAGGCCGCCTCGAATTGATGATTTTATAAATTGCACCATATCGATATCTGTCAGCAGTTCCAAATTCACATGCGTGTGTTTTAACATAGCATCCCAACTTAACCCAGGTGCAGTAAAATACTGACATGGGTCAAGGCTGTAGGTGTTCATGCAAACACAGCGAAAATTTTCAAAAACATCAGCTAACAATAGTACATCTGTCTTTAAATATAAATCGGAGTATTCACCCAGCGTTTGAATGTGGAACTGCTCCCAGATATGTTGTGCATGTAATTAGTCATCATCACTGATATCTGCTGAATTCAGCGAGCTGTAAAAGGATTGTTTCGATGGTAAGGCACGTTCTTCGAGGCGTTCTAAGCAGTCAAGATGTTCATAACAAAAAACACCCTTACGCCGAAGTAAATTAAACTGCGCTTCTTCGACAAAAACGCGTCGAATTTCCGTAAATTGTTCAGGCTGTAAATGACTAGAAAGTTTATCGAGGCTACTCGCCATAAAGCGAAACGAGTCAAGGAATCTCAGTTTTATAGAATGCTCAGCATCTACTTTTACAGACTTTGCAAACGCAATGTACCGCTCTTTATTCTGAGGGATTATATCTACTTTTTCATCCGAAGCTCCAAATTGTGAAATGATGAAATGAGAGTCGTAACCAGATAAGTTATGAAAAATTACAGGGATAAATTTAGGAACTCTATACTTAAGATTACAGCTATAATGAGCGGCACATCTGTAGAAACCAGTTAAATGATCATGATCAAAAACGTTAAGGTCATTTTCGGAAAATTCCCCATCACAAATGCTACACTTTGTAGCACGTTCATGATCATTTAACTGAATTTCGGTGAGTGGCTTCATAGGAATATTACTATTCAGAATACGACCGAGACGAACTGCATCACTTTCAAGTCTTTCTAAAAATACTTTAGCAGCATCATGTCCTCGATACAGCTCTAACTTGTTAAGCGTACTATCGTAACTACACTTGATATAATACGGGAAGCTATACGGGACATGCATGTGCGTAGTATTAGTGAAAGAGTTGTCAGAATTAGGTGAGTATGTGTTGCATGGCGTGAGGATGGCTTCAAAGTCTGCATAAATCACGAACGGTACCCACATCTGCTTGTGGAAATTTGTAAATTTTAAAACATTATTACCTGTAGTAGGTATCTCTGTACGTACATGATTGCAGTCATTCTTGGAATGCTTCGTTAACTGATCTTCAGTTCTAAAATACTGCAAGCATCCATCACATAGCCACTTTTTACACTTATCTTTTGACAACTGACTGCTAACAAGTCTACTCAGATTTTTAATCCAGCAAAAGTGGCTATTCACACTGTTTTCAATATAGAGTAAATTAACATGAGTACTCTTCTTATGACATGTATAATACAGAGGACCTACTACAGACTTTTTCTCTACACCATACACATTAATACTCATGTTATTTAGTTCCTCAAAGCGCTTAATATCCTTGATCTGCACAGGAAATTCTATACTATCGAAATTTAGCTGCGTTGAATAGTGTAGATACGATGATGTTCTATACGCTACATTCGATTTAGCAGGATTTAAAGCTGACATAACCGCCCATGCAAAACATGCTTCGTCATTGTTTTGGATGTTTACAACAGGTTTTCTTTGCTGAATCCATGTCGGCAGCTCAATGTGCGAAGATCCACGCATAGGATTGTACTTATTGATGTTAACTTCTAGATACATTATTTCAACTAAAGCCCACCCTGATTCCTTTCCCTGAAATTCCTCGCTCTTAGTTGAAATAATGTTAGAGACATCCCTAAGTACATCACCAAAATTAGTCGACTGACTTATGACAAAATTCTCCGTATTAAATGATTTAATGTCCGTTATTTCGGATTCATCCGTGCTTTTAATGTACAAGGCGAAAAGTTCAAAATTAACTTTAAATAAATTATGATTGGACAAAGATTTAGCAAGAAGCTGTTGTACACCCGGTTGAACGCAATTTAAAAAGTTTGAAGTGCTCTGAAACTTTTGACTGGTGCGAATTCGGTAACTAGCAATCCTACTTTAAAATGCTGTATTAATTTCCTCGATGTTTGCGTTACTACCACTTCTACACGCATTATTTTTATGTGCATTACTCCGTAAGTGTCCCTGAAAATGCGAAGATGGTACATCGGTGTTACAGTGCTCGCAGTGAATAGTTTGAAGTTCATGATTTTTTCTAGGTTTTTTACTACTAGTACTTTCTACAGCTACATCAGTAGCTGCACGCTTTTTCCCTACTACTACCTGAGGGCAAGTAGATATTTGATGTACCTCTGCTAAGTGAGCCTCGTATCGCACTACGTTAGCGAAATACACACTACAAACTTTACATAAAGCAGATGTTATGCTAGGGTGTTTTGATTTCATATGGCGCATGAAGTTATCACGCCTTGCAAACATTACATTCCTCGCAGCAGGGGAACATCTGAAAAGAGAACGACCGAAAGAGATTAGGTGAAAGTTACGGAAGAAACCAAGTTTCAACGTATAGAGGTTGGACATGGCTGTGAGTTAGGCCCATAGCATGAGGATTGAAGAGAACGACTAAAGTTACGATGTTCGGAAGAAACCAAGTTTCAGCCTGTTGAGGACAGACATAGCTATGTGTACGTGTTTGAAATTATACCACGTCTATAGTATGCAGGTTGAAGAGAACAACTATTTATGATTAGCTTAAAGTTACGATGTTTTAGAAGAAACCAATTTTCAGCCTGTTGAGGATAGACATAGCTTTGTGTGCGTGTTTGAAATTATACCACGTCTATAGTATGAGGATTGAAGAGAACAACTATTTATCAATAGCTTAAAGTTACGATGTTTTAGAAGAAACCAAGTTTCAGCTTGTTGAGGGCAGACATAGCTATGTGCACGTGTTTGAAATTATACCACGTCTATAGTATGCGGGTTGAATAGAACAACTATTTATCAATAGCTTAAAGTTACGATGTTTTAGAAGAAACCAAGTTTCAGCCCGTTGAGGATAGACATAGCTACGTGTGTGTGTTTGAAATTATACCACGTCTATAGTATGAGGATTGAAGAGAACAACTATTTATCAATACTCTAAAGTTACGATTTTTTAGAAGAAACCAAGTTTCAACCTGTTGAGGACAGACATAGCTACGTGTGCGTGTTTGAAATTATACCACGTCTATAGTATGAGGATTGAAGAGAACAACTATTTATGATTAGCTTAAAGTTATGATGTTTTAGAAGAAACCAAGTTTCAGCCTGTTGAGGACAGACATAGCTATGTGCGCGTGTTTGAAATTATACCCCGTCTATAGCGTGAGGATTAAAGAGAACAACTATTTATCAATAGACTAAAGTTACGATGTTTTAGAAGAAACCAATTTTCAGCCTGTTGAGGACAGACATAGCTATGTGTGCGTGTTTGAAATTATACCACGTCTATAGTATGAGGATTAAAGAGAACGACTATTTATCAATACTCTAAAGTTACGATGTTTTAGAAGAAACCAATTTTCAGCCTGTTGAGGACAGACATAGCTATGTGTACGTGTTTGAAATTATACCACGTCTGTAGTATGCGGGTTGAAGAGAACAACTATTTATCAATAGACTAAAGTTACGATGTTTTAGAAGAAACCAAGTTTCAGCCTGTTGAGGACAGACATAGCTATGTACGCGTGTTTGAAATTATACCTCGTCTATAGTATGAGGATTAAAGAGAACGACTATTTATCAATACTCTAAAGTTACGATTTTTAGAGGAAACCAAGTTTCAGCCTGTTGAGGGCAGGCATAGCTATGTGCGCGTGTTTGAAATTATACCTCGTCTATAGCGTGAGGATTAAAGAGAACAACTATTTATCAATAGACTAAAGTTACGATGTTTTAGAAGAAACCAAGTTTCAACGAATAGAGGTCAGACATACCTTAAAATCTTCGCGTTGCAAACTGTTACTGGGATAAATAAAATGCGTGCGATCAAGCCTGAAACTCGAATGATAATATTCTGGTCGTACCTAAAAAAGAAGAAACATATATGAATGTAGTGTAGGGTACATCATCTAACCTAGTTATCTTTACAACTCAAAGTTCGAAAACATACCTTTAAAAAAATGCACGTACTGCAGACTGTTACTCGGATGAAAAATTGCGTACTTTCGAACGGTACCTAAAAAGAACAAACATATATGAATGTAGATGTCTAGCGTAGAAGTTGCTTTGCAAATAAAAAAGTAACTAACAGTTCTACCTTACCTTAAGATAAAGGCTGAAGAATAATATTCACAGCAGACGGGAGATGTGTGTGTACGTAATAAACGCGTACAGAGAACTGTGAGCACTTCGCGCAGACTGCAGCGAGTAAATATGCTGCTTGTTACCAAGCGGATGTGAATAATCGCTGACAACTGCAGTATAGTCGGAACGAAGTGTTTATGCAACAAGAGCTCCCCCCCTGTAGTCCTACAGGCTGACGTATTTAAGCCGGAATCGAACCTCCTGTTGATGTCGAGTTGTTAGAATTTAAGAGTTCTGCAGCGGATCGAGCCTTGGAAAGTTAGCGCGCGATCCTCGACTTCTCGAGGGTACATACGCGGTATTCCTTACCTGTAGGCACTTAAAGGTATTGAGCTAAAGCTAGATCATGTAATGACGATCGCGCAGGCCCCCCTCGCCTAGCATTTGCTATTTTTTACGGCTTCTAGTTCGAACCCGCTATCTTCCGAAGTAGCGAGAATGATCGAAGAGTGTCGAGGGTGATTCATTTGTCGGATGGAGGCGTTAAGCTATATGCAGGCTTCTTCGGTAGGAGTAGGCTATGTCGGGACATCTAGTTATCGATTTAAAAATCCTAGTCAGGAAGGGTACGCGATTCAAATCCTGGCAACTTATACCGTCGGGAAGGGCATCCGGCTAGATCATGTAATGAAGATCGCGCAGGTCCCTCGCCTAGCATTTGCTATTTTTTTACAGCTTCCAGTTCGAACCCGCTATCTTCCGAAGTAGCGAGAATGATTGAAGAGTGTTGAGGGTGATTCATTTGTCAGATGGAGGTGTTAAGCTGTGTGCAGGCTTCTTCGGTAGGAGTAGGCTATGTCGGGACATCTAGTTATCGATTTAAAATCCTAGTCAGGAGGGGTAACCGGTCGTATAAAACTATGGTGTGAGGCGGGGTGTGCAAAAAGCTAGCAATAAGGAAGGGCTGTTGATGGGGACGTTAAACCTTGTGCAGACTCCTTCGAAAATGATTTTTTGATTACAAGACGTTGAGGGTGATTCATTTATCGGATGGAGGCAATAAGCCTTGTGCAGGCTTCTTCGGTAGGAGTAGGCTATGTTGTAATGTTCAGAAGAAACCAAGTTTCAGCCTACTGAGGTCGGACATTGTCGTGAGGGGTTTGAGTTCAGCTCGAGAAGCTGCTAATAATTTTAATGCGAACTGTACGCGTGTAGCGGACTCTGTACCCTGCTGAGGCAAACACATTCCAGCGAGGAGCTAGCGAGCCGGATGCAGCTTGCGTGCGCGCGTGTGTGTAGGCATGCTTCAAAAACACATCCTCGTTTTAGAGTCTGTTACCCTTCCTGATGTAACAAGACTAGGATTTCTTTTAGACTGCACTTGGCTGGAAATAGCTACATGAAATATCGCAAGAATTTGTTGAGTTGCCCTTCCTGATGCAAAACTGGGAGTATCTAGCCTCTTACATCATACACTATGGTTTTCGACCGGTTGCCTTTCCTGACGTCAAAGAACTCGGATTAAGAATCTGTCGAGAATCGGGGGTTTTACAGCTAGATGCTCTTCTTAGATTTTAAATAACGAACTATTGTTTTACTGCTGGATGCCCTTCCTGACTAAGATTTTAAATCGCAAGAATTTGTTGAGTTGCCCTTCCTGACGCAAAACTAGCAGTATCTAGCCTCTTACATCATACACTATGGTTTTCGACTGGTTGCCCTTCCTGACAACTCGGATTAAGAGTCTGTCGAGAATCGGGGATTTACAGCTAGATGCACTTCTCAGATTGTAAATCACGAACTATTGTTTTACAGCCGGATGCCCTTCCTGACTAAGATTTTTAAATCGCAAGAATTTGTTGAGTTGTCCTTCCTGACGCAAAACTGGCAGTATCTAGCCTCTTACATCATACACTATGGTTTTCGACCGGTTGCCCTTCCTGACGCTGAAAGACCAGGATTTAGCCAGTTACCCTTCCTGATGTAACAAGTCTAGGACTGCACTTGGCTAGAAATAGCCACACGAAATTATTATATAGAAAGAGAATTGCTGGGCTGATGACAGCTGTCAGAAAAGCACATAAGTTTGTAAAGCACGTGGAATTTGCCGCCACCGGGGCAGCACTGTTCTCTCTGGATTAAAAGCTTTGTTTCCAAACAAGAGCACGTGGGATTTGCCGCCACCGGGCAGCACGGTGATTAAAGATGGCGGATGACAGCTGTCAGAAAAGCACATGGGTTTGTAAAGCATGTGGAATTTACCGCCACCGGGCAGCACGGTGATTAAAGATGGCGGATGATAGCTGTCAAAAAAGCACATAGGTTTGTAAAGCATTTAGAATTTGCCGCCACCACATAGAGTGTAGCACTGAGGTTTGTGATGCAAGATGGCGGATGACAGCTGCACGTGGCTTTGTTTCCAAACAAGAGCACGTGGAATTTGCCGTCACCAGGCAGCACTGAGGTTTCGGATGCAAGATGGCGGATGACGTACCACATTTCAAAGGTAAGTAGCTAAAGAGGGCAGCACGATGCTCAAAGATGGCGGATGACAGCTGCACGTGGCTTTGTTTCCAAACAAGAGCACGTGGAATTTGCCGTCACCAGGCAGCACTGAGGTTTCGGATGCAAGATGGCGGATGACAGCTGTCAAAGGTAAGTAGCTAAAGAGGGCAGCACGATGCTCAAAGATGGCGGATCTAAAGAGGGCAGCACAGTGCTCTGTAGTTTAAAGATGGCGGATGACAGCTGCACGTAGCTATCAAAAAGCACGTGGATTTGTTTATCTCGAGCTAGTGAGGTTAAGTTGGTAGCACTAAGGTTTAGACCCGTCAAGATGGCAGCACTGCCGATGACAGGTGACGAAAGAGGGCAGCACAGTGCTCAAAGATGGCGGATGACAGCTGTCAAAAAAGCACGTGGCTTTGTTTACCTCATGCTAGTTAGGTTAAGTTGGTACTACTGAGGTTTAGGCCCGTCAAGATGGCAGTACTGAGGTTAGCGATGCGTTGTTGTCTGTCAAAAAGCACGTGGCTTTGTTTACAAATCTGTCAAAAAGCACGTGGCTGTCAAAAAACACGTGGCTTTGTTTACCTCATGCTAGTGAGGTTAAGTTGGCACTACTGAGGTTTAGGTCCGTCAAGATGGCAGTACTGAGGTTAGCTTTGCGTTGTTGTCTGTCAAAAAGCACGTGGCTTTGTTTACCAATCTGTCAAAAAGCACGTGGCTGTCAAAAAACACGTGGCTTTGTTTACCTCATGCTAGTGAGGTTAAGTTGGCACTACTGAGGTTTAGGTCCGTCAAGATGGCAGTACTGAGGTTAGCGATGCGTTGTTGTCTGTCAAAAAGCACGTGGCTGTCAAAAACACGTGGCTTTGTTTACCTCATGCTAGTTAGGTTAAGTTGGCACTAGTGAGGTTTAGGCCCGTCAAGATGGCAGCAGTGAGGTTAGCGATGCGTTGTTGTCGATGACAGCTGTCAAAAAGCGCGTGGCTTTGTTTACAAATTCAAATCTCCCGCCAAAATTCAAATTTCCCGCCAAAATTCAAATTTCCCGCGCCGCGGGCGGCGGAGGAGGCGGCAGAACCCGCTTATTATGCTACTTCAATCATCACCTCCGCGGTATAAGGGGTATAGAAAACGCCCATACCGTAGCCAGATGCCATACCCAACCAAACCTACTTGGTTGAAACAAGAAAGAAAACAAGAGAGTAGAGACTCAAATAATCCGGACTTACACAAACGATGGAAGGAAACACAGGACTACCTCCATCAGTTAAAACGGGAGGGTCATCAACCTGGAGCGACTTCTCTTGAATATCAAGAATATAATAAGAGAAACAACACCTTTGGACAAAGTCCAGAATCCACGGGTGCTGATACCAAAAAAAACTTAAATTTTTCAAAAACAGGATTGCCTGAAAATGAGGAGGTCGGGTCATTTCACGTCGATATAATAAATTATTGGCACATCGATGATGACTTACTGTTTGAGGACAAGTCACCTATTCGTCAACAAGTCCAACGAGGTCTACCTATAATTAATATTACCATTGGAGGAGTCCAAGTATCATCATTGGTGGACTCGGGAGTGCAAGTGTCCCTGATTGCTGAAAAACTGGTAACATTGATTAAGGATAAATGTGATCTTCTGATTTTGCCAGTTGCACAAGTAAAGATCAAGGGCATTATTCCTGACCGGAATATTAAGTGCAAGCAGCAAGTATTCCTTGAATTTACCATTAATGAGGAAGTGTGTGAACATGTCTTTTTGATAGTTTCGCCTATGAAATTCAACCTTATCTTAGGTTCAGACTTTTTGTCTGAGTATCAGGCTACTATTGAATACTCTGCCAACACCATTCATCTATGTAGGATTGGGTCTGTAGAGTTGCAGCTGGTGGATGGTGAAGACTTTAGGCTTCAAGGGATTGATTTACCCTTTACCCAAGTCGATGGTGTGATTGGCGAAGCCGCCCCAGTCGACCAGGTATTGAGAGAAGAGGGTGATCCCGAGGAAGAAGAGGGACCCGTGTCAGAAGAAGAAGGAGTTCCCGATGAAGAGGGACCCATTGAGGAAATTTTACATGACAAAGGGCCCGATTTTCTCACTTATATCTCCAGTGTAACTGAAGCGCCAGATCACCACCCGGACATAGTAGCGGCAGAGGAAGAAATCTATCAGACTTATTCGGACGTTTTTGATGAAAAGCCCGGAGAAATTAAGAATTTTCAGCACCACTTCCACGTCAAGGATACTTCGCCTTATAAGCGCAAACCATATCCAGTGCCCGAGAAGTACATGGAAGAAACCAGGACACTGATTCGCCAGATGGAGGCTGATGGAATTATTTCAAAGTGCGTCACGCCTTATATCAATCCGCTCACCAAAGTAAGGAAACCCGATGGTAAGCTTCGTTTGTGTCTGGACGCTCGTGCCTTAAATGACCGACTGATCCTTAAATATGACCACCCTCCTCCGTTTAAAGATGTCATTAAGCGATTTTATGGAAAGAAATATTTTTCAAGATCTCTAGATCTTTGGACAACGGTGCTTATGAGATCACAAGATTAGATGGCAACCTTGAAGGCATTTACAATGTTTCTAATCTCAAAAAATACTTTGAATAAGTTTCATTAAAGAAAATCCTCATCGTATTTTCTTTTCCCTGAGAGGGAGGGATATGTACCGGTTACGACCTGTACATAAGTATTTTCTGAGCATACGTTACGTTTATTTACCACGCGTAATGTTCCGAGCGCGGATGGTTTGTTTACCAACAGCGAGGACCAGCTAGCGAAGTGTATGACGACTGTGAGCTGTGACGTAGCCACAGGGGCTAGCTAGGCCGCCCGCTCGTCTCAACACGTGTTGCCAGCCTTGACTGGTATTTTCTGGATTCCACGTCACTTGTTCTAGAGAATTCGATGGATAAAATTTTGAAATTTCTATAATAATGGTGCTAGCGAGTCGAGCGATATGTCGTCTTGTTTGGGATCACCTAAACGTCCCAATGCTCGAGTTTCAAGCAAATCCATCGAGGGATTCGGGAGATATACAATCAAACTGTATTATGACGTAGACATCCCGGATTGAATAAAAAGGGGACCTACTGTAGCCTATTCACACAGTCTCAGCTGAGTAGTCAGCGAGGACACACTTGCTGCTACTATCATCGTGGAACTCTGTCATTATACAAGTGTGGGAAGACGATTCTTCCAAGTTTTATAAAGTGGACTCATAAGACTTCGAGTGTTGTAGAAATTTTTCTAAGTCTTCGTAATTGAACTTAGAATATTTTACAAGTGTTCAGGAAATGGACTTGTATTATTTACATGGGTTCGAGACCCGAATTCTTCTAAGTGTTCATTGAATGGACTTGTATTATTTTCATGTATTCGAGATTGGAACTTTCCTAAGTGTTCGTAAAATGGACTTGTGTTTTTTACGTGGAATATTTGCAACTGTTGAGGAACTCATTCTTCTAATAGACAGTGATTGATTAACATTGCCAGTGATGAACTTTAATTTTCCAACGGCTTTGAACAAAGTTAGGATTTCGCTTGCATTTACTCAAAGACTTGTACATTTGCCAGTGTTGGTTTAAAGGACTTATAAATTTCGTCAGCGAATTTATTTATGCGAATGGACTTGTGTTTTCGTCAGTGGTCACTCAAAGACTTTATGAATTTCACCAGTGGTTAACTTTAAATATATTCAAACTTCCAAGTGAATGGACTTGTGTTTTCATTCGAGTTTAGGCAAAGACTTACACCTTCGCCAGTAACGAACTTTGAGTTTAACTATAATTTCACAAGAAGGGACTTGTATTTTTCGTTGCCAAACGTTATTCAGAGACGAAGATTTTCCTAGTGATGAACTCTAAAATTAGTAATACCACTCATATCATTTTAGGAGTGTTGGAAGTCTTGATGTACAGTTATCAAGATCTCTGCTTATAAGTTGATCATCCAAGGTGTTCATGGACTCAGTGCTACTAGTGACCTTGGGAACATCAATCCTCTCAGTCTCATTGGGCTGAGGTAGTACATGACTATCTACAACATCGCCTGGATCATCGGGGTTCAACCCGGGCCTCAGAGTTCGAGACATCTCTACTTGCCGTCAATCCAGACAGTCCAGCTGCCTCTGTCTGGAGTATCTGGAGTCCCTGGAATCCCTGGAGTCTTCTGGAGCGTGCTTCAACCAGCTTGGCTTGGTGAGCTGGAGAACCCAAGCCATACTATTGGAATACGAGGAAGACAGTCCATTTCTACTTAGAGGTGATGTGCCAATTCATGACTTATTTGAATAAACTCGTATACAATCAGAGTCAAAGTTTTTCTGTTGATAGGACCCTACTTCCTGTACCGAGCCTTAGCTACAATTAATCCAGTTTTCGCCCTGAGATCTCTATTTCATGCCACTATCAAATTTAATCTGAGAGTCGTGCTCTTTTACTGGTACAGTATCATCTTCATTATTTCCATTGAGTAACTCGTAAAAATACTCCTGCCATCTTCCAAGCTCTTTGCTTTTATCACCCACGAGGTTTCCATTTTTATCCTTGAAGGAAACAGCTCTTGGTTGAAATCTTCTCTTAAGGTCTTTTGTTCTTTCATAGAACTTTCGTACCTCGTTTCTATCCTTCATTTCATCCAGTTCTTCGATTCTCTTTCTTTCAAAAGCTCTTTTCTTATATCTACATACCTAATCTGCTCTTCTTCGTTTCTCTCTATACTCTTCTACTGTCTGTCTTGTTCTCCTTTGAAGCATTCTGTTCCTAGCTTCATTCCTCTCTTGGATTAACGTTGAACATTCCTCATCAAACCATTCTGCTCTCTTTACCAATTTCTTCTTTCCCAGGGTACTATCTGCAACTTCACTGATAGTTGTTTTCAGTATCTCCCATTTATCTTCCACTTCTCCTTTTTCCCATAACTCCCTCTTTATTTCCAAAGATTCAGCCATTTTTTTATTTCTCTTGCAGTTCCTCAGTTTTTAGACCTTCAATATTGTGCTTTGCCTTTCTTCTAAATTTTTCCGTTCTTGCCAAATCTATTTTTGTCTGTACTTGACTCTAAGAAGATAGTGGTCTGTATCTGCATCAGCACCTCTGCAGCTTCTAACATCCATAATATCTGATGCATGTCACCTGTCTATGATAACATGGTCTATTTGATTTCTTGTCACATCATCTGGTGAAATCCAGGTCTCCTTGTGAATGTTTCTTGTAGGATGCCAAGTACTTTTAATTATCATCTGCTTTCCACTCACAAAGTCAATCAATCTCAACCCGTTATCATTACTTACTTCATGCAGGCTTTCTTTTGCTACTAAGTGTTTGTACACCTCTTCTCTTCCAATTTTTGCATTCAAATCTCCAAGGATAATTTTCACATTGTGTCTTTGAACTTTATTAATTTCTTCCTCCAATTTAGTATAAAATGCATCCTTCTTCTCATCTTCTGCCTCCTCAGTAGGAGCGTACACACAAAACACAGTTACGTTGAAGAATTTTGCCCTAATTCTCACAGAGTACATCCTATCGTTGATTGGAGTAAAGTTGATCACGCTTTGCTTTACCGACTTATGTATGATCCTGTGCCATTTCTGCCTGCTTCTTCTCCACTGTACATAAAGATATGTTGTCCAGATTGCATCATCCCTTGCCCTTTCCATCTTAGTTCCTGTAGAGCTGCTATTTTCACTCCATACTTATCCATTTCATTCCTTATTTCTTTCAACTTGCCAGGTCTCTTCAATGTCTTAACATTCCACGTTGCTAATATAATATCCTTTTTCCTTCTCTTTAGCCGTTTTTCTCGCCGGTTCGTCACCAAGTTTTCCGGTCCTGCTTTATTCATTCTTAAGATATCCGTAACAGTTGTTTTTACGAGGTAGGGGAGTTAACTCTACGCTCAAGCCCCAACCTGGAGGACCAGGGTATCACTCTTAGTCTGGATCATCACCTTAGACCTGTCCGGCTTGGGTGGCCCTACCAGGAGCAGATGCTCCCGCCGGCATAGCTCCAAGGATCATTTGACCACGCAAGCCTCCAGTAAACACCCGGCAAAATATATTTTGCCTTCGTCAAGGTGGTGATACCTTCGGGAGGTTCAGTATACTCTCCGTCAAGTAATTGGGGAAATGCTCCAAGAGAAATAGATAAATAGATAGTTAAGTCTACGTCTCGCACATCTAGAGAAGGTGTATAGGGAAATACAATAGGAAGATTTTGGCCATAAACATGAGTAGCTGGAGTTAGAAATTATGGCTTCTCGGTACTCGTGGTTTATTGGATTAGAAGAAACTGTAATCATACTGCCCAAGGCTTGCAAGTATATATGACGGAAATGTAAGCCATGCTATGGAGAGAATGTTGTAAACAATTTAGCCTATATTGATGACTTGTTTTAATACCTTGCAGTTCGAAATCTTGTAACCTAAAATTTTGAGTATAACATGATAATTAGCATTCCTGAAACGAATGCAAGGCCAGTTGAGAGGAAACCGAGGAAGATTCATAGATAGTAAGAAACATGGAATTGAAACCGATGGCCCATTTTCATTATTTAGGTTATGTATTCTTCTTCGATGGTCGTACAATGAATCGAATCAGGGTTGTAACAATAACAATGGTAGTGAAGTAATCTCAACGTCGCTCACCTTAAAGACCGACATTGATGTAAACACGTCAAAAGCTTGGTGTAAACATGATGTACATTTTATGAGCTGGTAGTGAGAGACATAAAATTGGTTGTATGAATGATTAACATATCTTAGGGTCAAGTTCTTAAAATCCTCATCAGGTTATTTAACACACGTTGCGGACCAAGTTCTTGAATTCGTCATGAGGGCAATGAACATACACTTAGGATAAACTTCATACAGCCCTCGTCATGATAATTAATAAATACCTTAGACGAAATGTGCAAAGCACTGTCAAGACACCTAAAACATTGGAGGGAAACTGACGATTATTGAACACATTTATGTATAGGTCGCTGCATTATTAACAGGCCATCAAAGTTTTCAAACAAGGCTCAGTGTCCATAGTAATGTGATTGTTCGACAAAGGATGGATTTCAGTGCTACGCGAATGAAACTGAAATCTGCATATTACACAAAACGCCAAATTCTCTGTTGTGATCCCTTTTAGAATGTTATTTTCAGAATAGTTATATGATCAACTCCGCACTTGTTCCAGGTTCTCTTGTCCTTGTCCTTTCACTGGTAAACAGTGAGCAGTGTGTATCGTCTCCTGGCTCCAGTATCAACTTGTCTTCCACAGCCCGAAAAATGCCTCTGGACACTGGATCATAACGGTACCGTACATGCTAAAGTGTACAGTTGTTGCGCCATGTTGGAAGTTTGATAAACATAGTGCTTCATGTAAAAATATACTTATTACTACAGTAATGTAGTTTGCATACATAAAGCAGATAGAAGTGAGTAAAATTATTATTATTGCATTGGTGGAATTAAAATATCCAAACACCAAGAAGAAGTTGTGCTAGATTAACGGAAGTTGGTAGGCGTAATTTTACATCTGAAAATGAAGTTGATTCAAATTTCCCGCAAATCGCATTCGGGTGGCCCTTGTAGTGGCCATATGACGTTGCACTTCAGGTTTGCTTTAAATACAGGCTGCATTGTGCGAGAGCGTTAGTTACCAGTGAGATTGGACAGAGCGCCTTTACGACGACGAAGATGCCAGTATGAACAGCTCACGGCGGTTGAAGGAGGCCGTATAATAGGGTTACGTGAAGGCGGACTTTCCTTCCGCGCTATTGCAGAACGACTTGGCAGGAATGCCTCCACTGTTCATGCGTGCTGGCAGCATTGGTCATGAGAAGGTACGTTCAAAAGAAGACCGGGCTTCGGACGTCCCCGTCACGACACCGCCGTATTTGGCGTATGGCTGTGGTGCAGGAGCAATTCCAGCGGCAGTTGGCAGCACAGTAACGTCGACGCTCTGCGGCGTTTATTCCACTTACCCCAAACTGGTAGTCTTCAAGACAAAGCCCGTATCCTCGCTGCAAATTTGCCGTATGAAACATTAAGTGGCAAGTTTTTATCCTAAGATCCAAGATAAAAAGAGCGAGTGTTCAGTTTATCCATTCTCATGAAGCCGCTCCTGTTTTTTCCTCCGACATCTGACTACATTTACACAAGTGCACAATAATAGAAATAGATATAAGAGAAGACGTGTATAACGTGGTGCCTACAGGCATAGAAACGGGATCAAGGAAGACAAGCCTTCTACGTCTTGCTGAACAAGCTTAATAACTTATTGGGTTTATAGAACGAAATCTCTTGCTGCTTGCAGAATGTCAAGCGAGAGCTCATTGGAAGTTGGAGTGGAGGTCCGCTGTGTTTTTTCGATTAAAGCCGGTTCTGCTTTGGTGCCAGTGATGGCCACGTGTTGGTTAAAAGGTAGTCAGGTGAGCGCCTGCACTCCACCTGTCTGCGGCTTAGATACACATAACTTACACCGGGAGTCCTGGTCTGGGGAGCAATTTCCTATGACAGCAGGAGCGCTCTTGTGGTTATTCCACGCATCCTGACTACAGATGTATACATCCGTCCGTCTTGTGATTCGACCCGTTCTGCTGCCACTCATGAAGTGCATTCTCGGGGGTGTTTTCCAACAGGATAATGCATGCCGCCATGCTGCTGTTGTAACCCAACGTACTCAACAGATTGTAGAGATGTTGCCTCGGCCCGCTCGATCCCCCCATCTGCCCCAATCGAGCACGTAAGGGACATCCCTGGACGAAAACTTCAGCGTCATCCACAACCGGCATTAACAGTCCCTCCATTGATCGACGAAGTGCAAAATGTATGGAACTCCATCCCAAAAGCTGACACCCGGCACCTATACGACACAATACATGCTTATTTGCATGCCTGCATTTAACTGTCAGACGATTACACCAATTTTATTAATGGACCAGCATGGCGTATTTGCGATGGCTTTTTTCGCGTGGATATTAACCTGGAGTTTTGTATCTTTAATGAAATAAATATACTACCGCGGCAAATATATTGCCAAAATTTCCGTATGCTACATTCCATACATCGTTGTGTTTGTTTAATTTTTCCGCCAGTGAATTATGATTATTACAATTAGTAGTAGTAGATAAACACACTCTCAACATTTCCTAAAGCAATACCAATTCCCACATAATTCTGGGCAAACTAATAATCATACTTTCCTGTATTATTTTACCACATACTAAGAAAGGCATGGGACGTTCTTTTGTTTGCGAATTTCAGCATAGTGTCAGCACATTATTATCGGTGCTGCAGGGCAGACTAACATTAATGCTCAAAAAGACCACATCGACTGTCCCGAATATGCAGCAAAAATTCAAGTTTGATAAGACTGAAAGTGATAAATTTGATAGAAGAATAAAATAGCCCAGCGGCAGTGCCAAACTGAGTCAGATGGTTTGAGAGTACCTGCCGTCGTGTACTTGCCCGAAATATGAATATTTTTAAACTCCAGATTATTTCAAGTACGTCATTTCTCAAAGACAACCAAGTGCAGAATAACAGAAAATTATACAACAAGTAGACCGTTGTGCCTACAGGCATACAAACGGGGACAAGGTATCAACGTCTTGATAAGCAAGCTGAATAACCGGTTCCGTTTACAGAATGAAATCTGTTGCTGTTTGCAAATGTATTTAGTTTGAAACAAACACACTATTACCTGCTGCTTGATGATGATGATGCTTGTTGTTTAAAGGGGCCTAACATCGAGGTCATCGGCCCACTATTACCTACATCACACAACTAATTCTATTAACCTATTTAGACAATCGTACTATCTGTACTGTCTGTATTGTACTCTCTGCAAATAAGTAAATCTCCCTTCATGAAGAACTGCATCGTTCAATAAAAAAGTACTACTCACTGTAAAGGTGCGTGCTGAAACAGGTCCGAAATTACAATTTGCAAATTAAATATGTTGTACGATAGGGTAATTATTTTAAAAATAGATATGTTCTCTCAAGGCATCACGACTGGAGGAGAGCTCTTGTGGACAGCGATAATATCAGGCCTCCTTTTCTGAGCAGCCATTTACCCAAATATTTATATATAACTGAACATGCAACAATTATTGTTTGAAAGGGAATACTTCAACAACTAGCACCAAGAGATTCAAAACGAGACTTAAAACTCTAGCACACAAGAAGAAGATCAAGGTGGGAATTCCTTTCTGGACAGCACTAATTATATACTTAAATCTTAGTGTAAAACTGGTCACACCACAACTGCCAAGTGGCCGTATGAAACATGAAGTGGCAGATTTTTATCTTAACATCCAAGATGAAAAGAACAAGTGTTCATTTTTATCCATTCTCACGAAACCGCTCATATTCCTTCCTCCGACATCTGACTACATTTCCAGTAGCTGTCAGCTTGAACGTTAAACACGACACTGAAGCTTAACACAAAATATTACAAGAGAGAAATGATTAAGCCTACGTTCTGACGGATTATCAAATCTCCCCGCACAAGATTGCAGGAATAAAGTTTATATTTATAAGTAGAGTCTCCAGCTGTTAGACTATGATCTGTTGCGTTTGCAGGTTTGGTGTCTCAACTCTGGGCTCCGGGGTCAACTATAATCTTTCCGTGTTAATTAATTTAATGATAATAATATCATTGACTACATTTAAGGTTTTCGGAGGCGACGAGTTGCTGGAATTTACTCCCGCAGTACTTTTTCGTGCCAGTAAATCTACCGACACGAGGATGACGTATTTGAACTCCTTCAAATACGACCGGGATGACCCAGGATCGAACCTACGAAGTAGAGTTCAGAAGGCTAACGCCGTAACACTCTAAGCCATTAAGCCCTGCAAAATATTTAATAGTGTTGAAAGGAAAATACATACGTTTATTCACCTTCTCATTGCTTTTGTGGTTGTTATAGTGGGATGGAGTGATCTGTTTTGTTGCTACCTGAAATGTTTGAATTAAAACACGTATTAACTCGCAGTGATGGATTGATAAACAACAGCCTAAAGCTACCCCAAAGTAAATAGTAAAGTTCAATACATACAAGGAAGATACCATGTCTCTTGTGCGAGAAAATCAGACAAAATTCCAAATTAAATAAAATACCGCCTATAAATTATATCAAATTCAACGTTGAGTTCTAGATTAGGTGTACCAGAATGAACTACGTAGGCTAATCAGCATCAGTGAGGATCGAGTCAAGACAGTATGTTCTTTCATTTGAAGATTCCTCGTGTAGCAACACATACGTTGACTGTGAAAATTCATAACTTCACTGCAAAATATCGAAGGTTCAATAACTCGTCCCCTGTTAATCATCACTTGACAGCATGCTTGAACACTCCAGGTTAACTGTGGCTTGGGTGTTTTATGATGAGGGTAGTGAACTCCGGAGTGCCCACCAGAAGATTTGCAAGTATTAGACATATCTCGATAAAGTAAATTTATATTTCATGCTTTCGGACCTTATTTATACGTTCCTCGAAAGCTGTGTCACTGAAATCGTCTACATCATGGTGAGGAAATACGATTTATAACTACGTACGTAGGTACATTATCAGAGAAAATCTGCTGCGTTAATAGGTAAACAATATTCATACTGCGATTAAATTTATAAAAATGAAAAGTCCATTACTGTAATTTAAGAGATTGTCTATTCTTTGACCACACAGCACAACACTTCTGAATTTTGTAATCTCTAGTGTGTTATTTTTCACTATTTTATAAATTTCCTTAATTATACTACAACATGTTTCCAGTCGCGTTATAGGTTATAGCAAATTTCCACAATCGATTTCTGTCACACAAATTTTCTGTAATCATGGGTTGTAACTTTGTAAAGTCAACTGAATCTTCAGAAATTAATGAATAAATGGTTTGCGTGATTTTACTGTAAGGTTCTGCTTAATACAAGTCAGCTTTAACTCAAGTGCCTCATGTAGTAAGTACAGGCTGAGCAGGATGAGGAATACGCTGCGAAATTTTCATACTATTTCATATTTTCGTTTCATCTTTCATGTCATCTTTAATTTTAGCCATCCCATTTACACAACGAAAATGTATATGTTTCGATGTATTATTGATACGCCTGGGATTGAACTCAGCTATTGTACGATTTAATGGCAGATAAATCTCCGGCATCAATGAACAGCTTGTGAGATATCACTGATATGTTCTACGTTTCATAACTTAGCTTTAAAACAAGTGCCCCTTATTGTAACTATACGATAAGGTGGTATCTTGCTTCGTTGTATCAGAGTCCCAAGCCTCGCGGACAATTCAATACGGATGTCCTTATTAATAAGCAACATCAAAATTGGATGGAAGTAAAGAGTAAATTTCGTTATTTACCAAGAGAACATAACGTCAGATTTATAGAAGTCTAATGAACACATTGGACCCTACCAGACAATGATCCCAGGCCTAATACCGAGTGATTTTATCGCACCGATTATGTCTACCACTCAGTGAACCAGTAGTCCACAACAAGGGAGACTCGGTTTCTCAAGGGAAGTAGACAAAGAACAAAGGTCGCCAAGCCCCAATGTGTGAGAGAGAAACGCTCAAGCGAGACAGTCACAGGAAATTATTAACCCAAGCTTGTACAATTTGATCGCGGAAGTGCAATTGCGCATTTTGAGGGTTAAAATATGAGATGCTCCAACGTTGGAAAACCCAACGAACTGACTTCTATCTAGCACGAGTACCCGATATGGGCGAAATAAAGATACAAAACAGCCAAGATATAATAACAGTGGCTGTTATCGAAAGGGTTGCATCTCAAAAATGGAATTTTTGAGATATTTCTGTTAATTTTTACCATTGCCGACCTCTACAACCTCCAAAATTGTAACAACACATCATCTAATGCATTCATTTTAGCAAGCACTTCAAACAGTTTTCATTGTTTAGAAATTCGTCGCTTTTCTTAATTCAAAAGGCTGGCATTATGAGTTGTAACTCTTTTCCAGATTATAACATCTTTTTTTTTTGCTAGGGGCTTTACGTCGCACCGACACAGATAGGTCTTATGGCGACGATGGGATAGGAAAGGCCTAGGAGTTGGAAGGAAGCGGCCGTGGCCTTAATTGAGGTTCAGCCCCAGCATTTGCCTGGTGTGAAAATGGGAAACCACGGAAAACCATTTTCAGGGCTGCCGATAGTGGGATTCGAACCTACTATCTCCCGGATGCAAGCTCATAGCCGCGCGCCTCTACGCGCACGGCCAACTCGCCCGGTGATTATAACATCCACGTTACATGCGCGTACACACCAATTTTCATAAAAATTATGTACATCATCAATTTCTGAGAGTAAATGATGGAAACTGATAAAACTCTAATCTCTTCTCTTGCAAATTATAAATTTTTGAAATGTAAGGCATTCGTTCTGGGCCATCCAATTATACAGCGCTGCCCAATCATGCATTAATTCATCATTCTGGTAGAAGCTAAGAAATTATCTCAAACCAATGACAGAAAGTCGGCTGCCCTGAGAAAGAAATGTTTTTTAGCCGGGGATGTACCACGCGTCGGTTGAGGGGGCCGTTAATTCAAAACATGAGTGTGCGATGCTTCCCCTTTCTTGTGTCCAGAGCTGCTGCTAGAAGTGCGTGTTGCCTGTTGAGAAGTCGGAGCTGCAATCAATGCTCATTGTGAGTTATACATTTTACACTTCGTTCAGAGCGGTTAGAGAATACAATCCACTTATTAATATGGAAAACTTAAAGAGGGTGGTAAAGTGCATTTGTAGATAGATTCAGTAATAATTGCGATCGTTAATGTGGTCGCTGATGTAGACCAGCTTATAAAATTGCCACTAAGGAATATGTACTTACGATTGGACGAACTAAGACCATGATGATGATGATGATGATGGTTACTTAAAGAGGCTTAACATCTTATGTCATCGGCCCCGACTAAGATCATTAGGTGTTATCTAATATCTGCTTATGACTGGACGGACTAATTCGAGTCAGGCAAGTAAGCACACCAAACACTTTCTGGTATTTTTTCAAAGCTGGAGCCCATGAGTTCGAGTGTCGCGCGGTAAACGTGTACATGACGTTGGTGCTGTCCGCTAGTTCGGAGAATTGTTAAGTGAACAATTACAAAATAGCACAATTTTTTATGTAGCAGTGACGCATTTTCCAACCCATCAAGAATAAGGCTCACTAGTATGGTGGTCGATATCACAAACGGACCCATGAACTTCCCTGAAGTCAATATTATCGCCATGAAGCACTTATCACCAATGAAAGACTCTATGAAGCCCATGTTCATCACAAGGTAGAGACCAGGTAAGTACTAATCATTATTATTGTATTTAAGGGAGTAGTAACCGCACACGGCCATCTACATAAATCTGTAAATATCAATCACTTATGATTCATTGTGGCGACTTTAAGTTTCCTAATTACCTTGTATGTAATTGGGTTAATGCATGTCCTCTTCTGGTTGATGGAATGCCTAAGTGAGTGTTAGTTAATCCGGTGTAAATATTAGTAATCATGAGCGTACAGATGTATTTGCTTAATGTTCAGTTGACACGAAATGACTTTACTTTAGAATATATTATAATTAATGTAGAACAATTTATTCTTTATATGTTGTCATAGACCATTCATTGCCTGACCATGAACTTCTCGGGCCTCAAACTAACACTGGAAAGCTATCAGAAAAGTAACACTAACCGAATCAAATATTGCATGATGGTCAGGCAGAAAAATATAAGACCTTTAAAATATAATCTCAGTGGAAGAAGGAAACTCAGAAACAGCAATAATTTTATACCGAAATATTCAAACTTAATTTAAGCTCTTCCCCAAAGGAAACCTGGCCAGAAAAATTAAGGTATTACAAAATCCCATAGTACTTCATAAGAAAGCTGATAATTAAAACCTACATTCCTCATCTTGCAAGTAATCAGAAAGGAAACTGATCTATTGTGTATCTAAGCAGGGTATTTCTGAAGAAAATTGGCGGCAGAAAAATAACAAAACGTTATATGGATGGAAAATATAAAAATTATTGTCAACGACAAAATTATTCGAGATCCTGAAGTTAATATAACACTGCTGGGGAAATAATAAATAATGACACTGGTAGGGAGGTTATAAAAGAGTCAACAGCCATTGTACCAAACATCCTTATTTACTTCTTTATAAACAAGTACAAACTGGATAACTTTCATATCCTTGAGGTGTGCTACGATTTACCTCCTGATATTCTGAGTTACCATCAATTACAGATGTAATGATGTACACATTGTCACATGAAATTACACTTAAAAGGTCTGTCCATGGTAACTGGCAGTATACATGAATTGTGTACGACTAGCGGCAAGTAAATAATAATATCCGCGTCTAAAATTTTCATTGCTCATTTATCTCAAGTTGTCATCGCATTTTTGTTGCTTTCTGCTCATGAATTCCAATTCTCTAATATTTCAAATTCCCGTTTACTGCAGTACGATGGTATATACTCCTCTGACGTCGTTTCCTGAAAATAACATTTTAAACAAGAATTACCTGCTTGTGCCCCTGTATCACCCCTCATGATATTAAACACAATTAGAAACAATACAGGTGACTACACATTTAATAGATTTCAGACTTAACAATTTGTAGAGTATAGCACGGAGCAATATTATAGAAAAAATACATGTGCATAACAGTATTTTGGAGTGTCATCGAGCTCGAAGGGTGGAGTTGTAGGTTGATGAGCGGCAAGAATATTATTTTATTCATACAAGAAAGCAAAGATGTACTTCCACTGCTGTTTTCTCACCATTGCACTTTGAAAGATTAAACATCTAATCAGCCTTACTCCATAGTACGTACATAGGTCATTAAGGGGAACTCATTTGGCAAACAAACTTTCAGGCACAGCAGAACTACACGACATTTCTCCATCGAGATATAAGAATGTTATGTAATGATAACAATAATGTTACTAAGTCACACATCCCGGTTGCTGTTTAAAGAAAGACTTGTTAGAAAAACGTGGAGCTCTTCACATGAGAAATGTGGGGCCTGACACGTTGGTTAGTAGACTGGTAACATCGAAGATTGTACCACAGAAAATTTACTACTGTACACATCGCTGTGGATGGGCGTTAGCCCAAACCATGTTATCCCTAGAACAATAGGGTGCAAATCGTATAATAAACGGTCGGGCTAGTTGTGATAGACCCAATATCAAAACAATTATGTAAAACATTTTAGTGATTAATTGTGGACCAAAAATTATTTACAATAAAATGGTATGTCAATATCCTGAAAGCATTCTTAGAATAGTCGACTCCATAAAAACTTTTAAATGTCCTCTGAAAAATCAGCATAACATTAGGGTTCAAAACACACACGGATATGAAAATTTGTGGCAAACAATATGTACTTAATACATCTATCAGTTAGCCGTGTTTTCCAAAAATGAACACAGTAATTCTCAATATGGCAAGCAAAATGTAACATGTATATGACACAGGGACGTTCCAACTGAATAACATTCCTTGGTTTCTTCTGCCTTTATCAACTAAATAACGAGGAGAACTATCTGCATTTGAATCCTTCGCAATCACCGTAACACTGGAATTAAATATATTTGCATCTCTTAGGTTTTATTCTTCTTCTTCTCCAATAAGTTAGCTGTTGGATTGAAGATTACTAGTTATCACAAAATCTGGGTCAGGGTTTCAATTATTCGAGGGTTAAACAGTCAAACAAGGTGAGACTTCATACGTAAACATATCTGCACGTTGAACACAAGGGTGTAGCCGTTCTATCAAATCTTTTCTAAGATTAGGAATTCCAGAAAATAACGCTGAATCGTAACATACGAGCAGTCTTAGCTTGAACGGAGGCCGAGTCAAGTAACGAGAGTCGTCGGTGAGGAACCAGGGCAATCCGCGCACTATTCCCAACCTGGATCATCGGAGAATGTCCACTGGTCGGCAGTCTCGACAGACGACATTATCCTATCGCGTAGTCAAGCGTGCTCAAATCAGCTAAGAACGGGCCAGAAGTACTGGCAGGCCTTCCCGAGGATCACCACATAGGCAACAGCCTACAATCACTCCACTGGTCATATAGAGAACTAGCCAGATCAACCAGTACCAGCTCCACAGCAACAGCCTCAACAACAGCCACAGACTCTCGAACAGCTCTCTGCCATAGTTAATCAACTAGCACTCAACATGCAGACACTCACACAGCGTTTTTTTAGAGGATGGCCGAGAGTCGGACGAGGGGGGCGGCGACATCCCCGAAGCAGGCGACCTACCCTTTCGATCGCTCCGACCCAAGAACTACCCCTAGGGATTGGAAGTCCCGGCGGACTACCGAGTGTATCAAATTGCAACAGCACTGGAAGCCCTGCTCCCATCGATTCCTTAAGGGAGAGATCACCACGACACCACCACCACCACCACCACCACATCGTGGTACCTGTCGGCCTGGTACAGCCTGGACCACGCTCAACGCAAGTACGCGTTCAACAGGGCCAATTTACTCTATACTGCCCTATCTCGAGGCTGGAACGCCGCCATCCAACTCGACCAGGCCACAGGCGACGAGATTGCAGAACTTGCGCAGGGATTCCAATTCCATCCCATTCCGCGTGCACCGGTCAGCCTCACCCCAGCTACCAGGGGAGGGGTCGCGGCAGTCTGGCCGGAAGAGGGAGAGGGGCGGCTGCAGAAGCAGCACCAGCGGCCGCTCCACAATAGACGCGGCGACCAACACTTCGCCACTGGGCAGGCTCCCCCGAGCCCAGCGGGAGTCCGCTACCGTCACCAACACCTTCCAAACGATCCACACCTGTTCTCCACCTGCTGCCACGGAAAGAACGCCCACCATCAACAGGAACAAGGAGTCCAACTCTACACAATCCACGAAAACATGCTGGAACACGCAAGATTGCTTAAAGGAAGGATGTATTACTGCAGGTTTTATTATATTATTTGTATTCTCCTTTACGTTACTTGTAGCACTTTTGCATTCTCTATATCGTCGCTCTATTGTACCAATACCATAAGAAAGACAGCACGGTGGGACCACCCTTCAGGGGTCTCACTACTCGATAGCCTCTTGTCCCAGCGCGGCTGAGCCAGTGCTGACTCTCCTACACGCGCTAGCCGAGGTGGCTATTAAAGCGACAGGGGTAGTTGGCTTTGGAGTAGTTTTCGTGAACTGCGTCGAGTTGGTCTCCTTGTTCCTGTTGATGGTCGGCGTCGTTTCCGTGGCAGCAGGTGGAGAACTGGTGTAGATCGTTCAGAAGGTTTTGGTGACGGTAGCGGATTCCCGCTGGGCTCGGGGAGCCTGCCAGTTGGCGGAGTGATGGTCGCCGCGTCTATTGTGGAGCGGCTGCTGGTGCTGCTGCTGCTGCGGCCACCTCTCTCCCTCTTTCGGCCCGATTGCCGCGACCCCTCCCCCTGGTAGCTGGGGTGCGGTTGACCGGTGCACGCGGAATGGGCTGGAATTGGAATCCCTGCGGAATTTCTGCAATCTCGTCGCCTGAGGCCTGGTCGATTTGGATGGCGGCTTTCCAGCCTCGAGAGAGGGCAATATAGAGTAGATTGGCCTTGTTGAACGCGTACTTGCGTTGAGCGTGGTCCAGGCTGTACCAGGCCGACAGGAGCCACGAGGTGGTGGTGGTGGTGTCGTGGTGATCTCTCCCTTCTGGAATCGATGGGAGCAGGGCTTCCAGTGCTGTTGCGATTTGATACACTCGGTAGTCAGCCGGCACTTCCAATCCCTTGGGGTAGTTGTTGGGTCGGAGCGATCGAAATGGCAGGTCGCCTGCTTCGGAGATGTCGCCGCCCTCGTCCTCCGACTCTCGGCAAATCTCCATAACACGCTGTGTGAGTGTCTGCATGTAGAGTGCTAGTTGATTAACTATGGCAGAGAGCTGTTCGAGAGTCTGTGACGTGGCTGTTGCTGTGGAGCTGGTACTGGTTAATCTGGTTGCGGCTGATCCTGTGGCATGGCTGTAGTTCTTTGTATGACCAGTGGAGTGACTGGGCTGTTGCCTATGTGGTGATCCTCGAGAAGGCCTGCCAGTACTTCTGGCCCGTTCTTTGCTGATATGAGCACGCTTGACCACGCGATAGGATAATGTTGTCTGTCGAGACTGCCGACCAGTGGACATTATCCGATGATTCAGGCTGGGAATGGTACGTGGGGTTGCCCTGGTTTTGCACCGACGACTCTCGTTAGTTGACTCGGCCTCCCGTCGCAGCTAAGACTGCTCGTATAACAACATGGGTGGTACAGATAGGGTCTAAATACGTGTACCTAGCGAGCGTACTTGCAAAAAGACCAAAAGAAAAATGATACATAACATCAGTGTAGATGTTCGCTACGGTGAGATACCATGCCAGTCCGAAAATGAGTCTTGTGGGAAACGTTCTTTATTCATTTATTAATATGGCTTGACCGACCTGCAGTGTTAGCGGGCGAGTTCTTCTTAAGGTAAGACTTTAAGAATCCTACCACCGCACTTAATACACAGAAGCAGCTATTCTGGAGACTGAGTGAGCAGGTGTTTACAATAATTACCACACTCGTACTAAGAGTGAGAGAGGTTCCACCAAATTCCTCAGAAGAACGTCCCCATTCCACACCACAGGTCGGCAAATGTAGTTTTATTGCACGCTTGAGAAAATTTACCATCACATTGACATCAGCATTGTGACCGAAGCTTGGGATGACACGAGGGATTTTTTTCCAAGCCTAGCCTCTTCACTAAAGCTTTTACCTCATTCGGAACATTAGTGTGAATATTTTCCCTGATGCATTGGAAGATACTACCACACTCTTCTAATATTGTTGGCGCCCTGCAGTATGAGTGCGCAGGTGTGTTTTAAGATGAGATATTGGGGGAAACGCTCACCATAAGAGCGTGGAAGTTCTACAATATCTTTAAGCATGTTGTACATTAAACTTGCACTTATCACAACATCCTTTACCACATTAGTTACAAGGGTTTGAGCGAAGGTCAGTATGCATTGACAGGTGTTTCCGAAAGAAATATTTGCAGAAAACGCACTATGACAGTCAAGAAAGGAGTGAAAACAGGCGGAACGTTATCCACAAGAGTACGGAGGCTTATAAATTCTTTTAGCAGGTGCCAGTTGGGTGTGCTCCTTACACGAAAATTTGACCACATTAGTTACGACAGTTTGGGCGACAGAGGTTTCCGAAAAATATATTGGCGGAAAGAACACTATAACGTTCAACCCGGGAGTGTAACCAATATCCAGAGTGTGTGTGTGTGTTGTGTCAGTACATATATCACACCCTCGCACTGTATTCAGAAGTAAGATATATTATTATTTTCAGTATTCGATTTAGTACCATTTTTATTATCATTATTTCATTTGTAGATTTAATCCTAATATTCGAAACTGGAAGGTATCCTTATGTGATATGAGTAATTTGTTTTCTACAAAGGGATGGGAAACATGCTAATTTCAACTCGGAAATTTGTATGAGTCATGCAGACATCCCAGATTCCGATGAGGTGGCCTTGTTGATGCTGTAGTTGGAAAGTTCCTATGAGTCATGTGAATAGCCCAATGTCTGATGAGCTGGCCTTGTTGATGTTGCCATGAGTTCGTAAGGGGTTCAGGGCGTGCCCATGACAAGATCTTCTTCTCGTGATTGGGTGTTCACGATCAATCTAGACGTATCACGAAAGAAAAGGGGGAAGCTGAGTTCTAAATAGGCATGTGATCAAACGGCGAGAAGCATACTGGACATGGTTTAATACTCGACTGGACTTCAAACTTTCGTGGATAAAACTTGACTTCAAACTGCGAAGGAGAGGAGATGTACCTTTTGTTGAACCAGGTCTAATTGTGTTGGTGAAGTTTGGTAATAACCTACAACTGTGGAATGCTTGGACACTTGGTATTGTACCACTTGTGGCGGCTTGGTATTTTATGTTGGTGAGAGCTATGGAGTGCTGTATTTCAGACATTCCATAATTTATGTTCTGGAACAAGAGTTAGTTGTTCGATTGATGTATCCATGAACCGAATATTAGAGTCAGTGACACAGCATCATAAACGTACAGTATCTGCGTGATATAACAAGTGCCAATAATAAGAATGTGCAAGTCGTATTAAAACACAGATACAGTGAAGGGTACTTATCTACATATATATGATTTGTTCAACGGACTGACTGCAAATGGTGGCATAGTCCTCGCTTTTGTTTTCCCACTGTTTTTGTTGTTTATTGTGTCTTCAAGCGATATTTTCCGACCTTATTTCATGCATATTTTCGTGTGCTGATGAGATGCCCATTCACGGATATTGATCATATTATATTTAATGATTTTAGAATTAGTGGAGTTATTGACGAACCTAGGTGCAGTTTTCAGAAGGTTAGGTAAGGCCTGAAGGACAAGTTCTAGTAAGCAGCTTTATGTACACGCCTGGGGAAGAAAGTATTATCATGCTCTACAAAAATTCTGGTGAACTCCTACGCCCATACCATGGACATTTCGAAGAATTATTTTATAATTTATTTTGTTTAATGATGTTGGAGTGTTATTCAGATTGATTTCATCTGACGCCCAAGCGTGAGGCGATTATGTATTTTTTTCATATTTGATTTGATTTTAACCATATTGCAAGTGTTATCATTAACATTATATTAATAATGGCTCCCAGTGTGTGGAAATTAAGTATTTAATTTTACTCATTTTTGATTACATAATCACGACAATGGTTTTAAAGATTATGATTGTTATGGGCATTTGTTAGAGTGTGTGTGTAAGATATGATATATACATTTTGCACTCTTCATGAAACTTCATACCATATCCATTAGGCACTATTCATTAATCGCAAAAATATATTGTCGAATATTATATTTGGTTGATATATTACCATATAGAACACAATGATTTACACGTGCCCACCAGCACTGTTGACCAAAACTGTCATACACAACGTTTTCAACAACGTGGACAAGCTATAATATATCTTCTCTTCTCGAAGACTAGACTCGGTAAAAGTAATCATCGCATTGATCACACAAATTTAGACGCTCCACAGTATACGTAGGCATGTGCTGTCGAGCAACATTTTTCACGGAAGACGTCTTCCAGCGTCATCGCATAAATGTTGACGTTCACTAGTATGCGTTAACAGGCGTTGCCGGGTATTCGAATTCTCAGAAAACTCAATACAACGTTAAAGACAGGGGTTCGGACGCATGGCAGTGTGCGTAAGGTCGTTTCCAAATATTCGCTATTTGAGAAAACTTATAACCGCATTGATCACAGGAATATGGACAGAAGTTCACCTCTAAGTGTAAGCAGGAGACGCCGAAGATTCCACTTGAAAGAAATCTTACTACCATATCGATTACAAAAATTCGGACGCCCTCACTTATGTGTAAGCACATGTCGATCCAGATGGGACTTCTGAGAAAACTTAGACCCACATTGATTGCAGGAATGCAGACGCTCCCCAGTATGTGTGAGAAGGTGTCGCCGAAGATTCGGTTTCTGAGAAAACTTACTTCCGCATTGATCACAAGAATGCGGACGCTCACCAGTGTGTGTGAGTATGTGTTCCCGAAGATGGGATTTCAGTGAAAACCGTTTACCACAACAATCACATGAATAAAGACCCTCTCGAGTATGTGCAAGGACGTGTTTCCGGAGATCTGACTTATCAGAAAACTCACAAGAACATCTTCCACAAGCGTGTGGACGCTTTTTAGTATGTCTGACCAGGTGTTTCGTAAGACTTGACTTATGAGAAAACTTGGAAGAACATAATTCACAGGAATATGGGCGCTCTCCAGTATGTCGATGCATATGATCCTTAAGTCGAAACTTCTGAGAAAACTTTCTACCACATTGATTACAGGAATGGGGACGCTCGCCAGTATGTGAAAGTAGATGTCTCTGAAGACAGGACTTCGCAGGGAACTTTTTACCACATTCATTACACGAAATACGACGCTCACCAGTATGAATAAGGCGATGTCTCTGAAGATCGCAATTCTGAATAAACGTAGACCCACATTGTTTACAGAAATGTTGACGCTCTCCAGTATGTCTGAGGAGGTGACGTCGAAGATTTGCCTTCTGAGAAAACTGTCTACCGCATTGGTCACATAAGTGGGGGCGCTCTCGAGTATGTGTAAGAAGATGTTCCCGAAGACGGGCCTTCCGATAAAAAAATCTACCACAATGAACACAGGAATATTGACGCTCCTTAGTATGTGCAGGCAGGTGTTTCCGAAGATCTGACTTCTGAGAAAACTTACAACTACATATCACACAAGAAAATGGGCGCTCTTGGGTATGTGTGAGGAGGTGATTCCTAAGATCTGCCTCCTGAGAAAACTTGGAACAACATAGTTTACAACAATATTGACGCGTTCCAGTATGTCTAAGCAGATGATCCCGAAGATGGTACTTCTGAGAAAACGTTCTACCACATTGATGGCATGAGTGGCGACGCTCTCCCGTATGTGCAAGCAGGTGTCGCCGAAAGTTGGATTTCTGAGAAAACTTAGCACCACATTCCTTACAACAGACTGCCCATTGTGTAATAGGGTGGATTGGCCTCCGATCAGTTTCACAGAACACGTGTGGGTTACATTCAGTATGAGTGGACAAAATGCACATTTCCCCACTTTCTTCTTTCAATATGTTGCAGTTACTGTTATATGTACCCACTGGACCTCTGTTCAACAATGCAACGTTCCCAAACCTACAAAACAAAAAGTTATTATATCTTACGAGTAAGATAAAAAATCAAATACAATATCCAAAAGCAACTGCAATATATGTAAGAAAATTATTATCTCATTACACAGCACTCCGAGCTTCAATAATTTCTGATAACGGCTCTAACAGATAACCCCATATAATTTCCAATTTCCAAATAGAATATATGATAAGTTTGCAATAAATTCACGAAAGTATAATATGGACGCAAAGATTTTGAGAACGCTTCTCTTAGTGACTTCCTTATGTGCATTCTTCAATGTTTATTTGCAACTGAAACTCGTCACACTTAGTATGCAAAATAATACCCAATGTCTTAATAGCTTCATTCTTAGTGAGTTTATAGAATAGAATAGAATAGATTTATTTATCATCAACAGGTTATTTCCCAATTAAAGATGATTCATTAAAGATAATATACAGCAAATACACCTTAAGTAAATAACACTAATTTCCTAAATAAAAACCAAATTCAAACTAAATCTAAAGACCATTTTATATGCATATTTACAAAACCTTAAGTAAATTAAATAAAAAACAAAACTCAATCTCCTTATTAATTGACAGTATTAAACTACATCAAGTAACATTTACATATTTACATATCTTACATAAAGGGCCTTACATTCGTTCACATGTTGACAAGGTTTCTCTATCATCTACGGGGACATTGGCAACGGCTTCTGGACAATTAAACGTTCAATTTCTGAGATACACGTGTGTACTATAAAGACATGAAAAATTTCTGACGTAAGTTCCTCAGCTACTTCAACTGAGCTAGTATCTGTCAACAACACGTCATCGACGTAAAAACAAGACGACGCAATAGGGAGAGATTCTGTGTCTTTGTCAGAAAGCTGAACTAGAAATCTTGGAGAAAGAAATGGGGCAGAACTTGTAACAGTATAAGGTGGTAGTCCTTGCTAATTTCATCCGAGGATTCACGCCACGCAATATTCTGAAGACTCCTGTGGTTCTGATGTATTAATACAAATTTGTACATCTTAGCAATATCAGCTGAAAGAGTAACAAGGTAAGTTCTGAACTTTAAAAACAATAGACAGGAAGTCAGGCTGAATTTCAGGTTCAACCATTTGCAAAGTTTTCAAAGCTATCCAATTTCATGATTCAAAATATCTGTCAAACTCATCTCTTGGCTTGGTTGTCAGGCTAGAATATTTGAGCACACAAAGATGCGGCATGTAAAAGCTTAATGAGTTAGAAGTCTCAAGAATTGTAATGTCCTTGTGGCCCACTTCACTGTATTCACGCATGAATATTACATACAGCTGTTTCAACTCCGGAAATATAGCAAGCTTATTTTCATTGTGTTCGAGCGTTTTAACAGCATTATGCTTAGACTGAGCTACAGGTGAATCTTCAGGATGAATAGGAAATACGCCAACAAACCCACCAGAATCACCAATTTGATAATTATTCAAGAAAACGTTCTTCATTTGCCCTTTCTTCAGGAGTAAGAAATGGTTGATGGAGTTCTTCAAGCCTCCAAAACCTTTGCAATTTTGTGTAAAGAGAATCAAGGTTTACAAGCCTGCTACAGCGAATCTTGGCGTTATTCCTAACACAAACTCAGGGATGGTGCCTCCAAATCCCTAACCAAATTTGGTCATCTCACAAGGTGGGATAACCTTTCTTATGCACGGTATTAGAAAACAAAATTTCATAGTAGAATTCAGACCTTAGCAAGATATAAATAGCAGAATGAATGATGATGACAAATTAGCACGTATTCAAAACAATCAGTGGATCCGATTGACAATGCTTGAGTGACATCATTATGCAGGATAAGATTAGAAAGAATTTTAGGATTAAATTATAACTTAGCATGGAGTCCCAACGCTCGATGCTGCATCAGCATCCGGAGTTGGCGTGCTTTCCTCCTCCCCAGAGCAAGTTTGCTACATGGTCTTAGGTCCTATAGCCAAGAACGTCCACTCGAGGGATAGTAAGTACGAATCCGCAGATCAGAAGATAGTTTTAAAGTGGTTTCACATTTTCATACCAAGCTGGTTAACATAAGGTCACTGTAGTGTGAAACTCCTACTCAAATACTTAGTAGCGCTTGACCTCCTCCTTATGGACAGAGTAGTGCGTGACCTCTTCCTACTCAGTACTCATTTCTGTTACAAAGTTGAGTAAACCTCAGATATCTCTCGGACCTCTTAACAGACCATCAAACTTACACCTATATCGAATAGACCTAAATGAATTGCTGTTAAAATTATGCTCCTTCTATTCAGATTAAAATAAATGCCTTCTTCACCACCACCATTATGAAACAAACTCTGAATCTATGAGTTCTTAGATAGAGATTTGAACCCAAGGACGGCAAATTCCATAGCAGATAAATGTGTTGGCACTCGTATACACTTAGCAAACTGGTGTTCACATAATATTTAGACAGAGAATTGGTTCATCACGAGATTCGACTATTGAGTTGTATCACTATTATAATGAAAAATTATTATAATTAAACTTATGTTTTAATAGTTCACCAATGTAATCCTATATTATGAAATGTGCATAGACTATATAGTATTGAAAAGGTGGACCATTAAAACGTAAGTTTAATGATTAGTGTGATCACAATTCAATACGGATCAAAACCATGAAGTTAATATCCTATGATACTGAGTAGTATGGGAAGATAAATATGAGCTGCGACATAACAACTACAACAAAAACCAACAGAGAAATATACCACCTGCGGGAAAAGATTCATCCATCGTGCCGGGAAATTCTACACCACCATGAGGACAACCAATTGCGACAGAGGAGAATGCAGGGAAGCAGGGTAGGAGCCTGAAAGACAGTGATCCTCCAAGCCCAAATCCTTACACATAGCTTACTATTCCTCCAGAAGAATAAATCCCACTTACATTCACTGGAAGAATACACACACACCAATCTGTTTTTGCTAGTTGCCTTACGTCGCCCCGACACAGATAGGTCTCATGGCGACGATGGGACAGGAAAGGGCTAGGAGTGGGAAGGAAGCGGCCGTGGCCTTAATTAAGGTACAGCCCCATCATTTGCCTGGCGTGAAAATGGGAAACCACGGAAAACCATCTTCAGGGCTGCCGACAGTGGGGTTCGAACCTACTGTCTCCCGAATACTGGATACTGGCCGCACTTAAACGACTGCAGCTATCGAGCTCGGTTACACCACTCTCAATCACCTCTCAATATCAGAGTGATATTCTAGCAGAGTTAGATTCACAAGCTGCGAGACGCTCGTTGGTATTTACGCCATGAATTATCAGGAGTTAAGCAGAGGCAGAAAGAACCCCACACTGCTCACACAAAGTACAAAAAAGCAGTGGCACAGCAACAAACACCGGTCTTCCTGCCACATTCTACATAGTGAAGATGAGAAATCTGAACCCGGATATCAACCACTCGCTCTCAATCTAGAATACAATCACCAAGCTTCTGCCCAATGCAATACGAGATTACTTTCTAGAAATTCAGTAGGGCAAAGATTGCCACACCATCAAAACTTCTGGAAATTTTTACACAGTCGCAGTCAACAAATTAGGACAGGTGCATTTTGGACACATCCTGCAACACAGAACGTGGCTCAACAATGCGGTGCAAATAACCGCCTTTGTGTCCAGTCTCAACCTGGTCAGTGGTGGACCACGGGGTTGATAGCAGCTACATGGAGGATGTTATCGCAGGCCATCTTCAGAAACAGGAAACATCAAATATTCCGGGCCATTCGGAGCCGGATTTCTAACGGACACACCCCGCTTATGCGTATCCTGTCCTGAAATATGGCAACAATGAACCAGCTTCTGAGGGATAGTTTGATGATCTACGTGAATTGACATCATGTGGAGGCCTCTTGGTCATCTCGATCACAGCGCGGACACTGCGACCACTGCCAATTCTACGATCATCCTACTATTGCTTTCTTCAAAATGTATGTGGGATTTGTAGTGGTCAAAACACCTGAAGTGCTTGCACGAAAAAGGGATCATTCAATTGCAGCACTTGCAGTGAAGGTCATCCACGTTTCTCAGTTAAGTGCAAGGGTAAACGTCAACTTTCTCCCACTCAGCCAGAAACCCCACCCTCCCCTGCCAGTCTTCCCCTCCTTCCTCTGAGAACATTCTGCAAATCATCACTATGGAGCTCCGGAGTATTCTCCATTTCCAACGTCCTGATGTTCTGTATCAGATCTAGCTATTGGCGTGATGATCATCCAGACTCATTTTGGCGGAACGTTTTCTGGGGCATGAACGCATTGTTCATTATTTCTCCTTGATCCTAGTCCACTGTTGTAGTAAATGAAAGTTTATTACGATAATGTGTGTTCTTGAAGGGTCAAGTGATCGCTGCCCCAACACATGTCGCGGAGGGGTAGCAATTATTATTCAAAAATCCATCCCTTCAGAACAACAATATCATTCTTTAAATGAATACCTATCAGAAAACTTAAAAATAGAAATCACAATTGGAAATCCAGTAAAAGCTTTAGCAACAATGTATATACCTCTTGGCTATTTCCCACCCCAGAAATTTGTAGAATATACCGATCGCTAATACAGTACTTCAATCACGATCACAGATTTTAATATTAAATCATATACACAACAACAAGCTATGTACGATCAACTATTACATGATATCCAGGGTGTTGACTTAACCTTCCCTTCCCCCCAACCCGCCCTACATCAAATACGAGCCCTGAATATCCGATCCTCAGCCCTAATCTAGCAACGAACTCTGACATCACCATGCCACCTTCAATGGGACATGACCATGTCCCTGCCCTACTAAAAATAACAAATGTACTAACAAACCAATAGCAACATAACCAACGTCTCCCAACAGTCATACGGTATATGCGAACCTACTGGGTAGCATACAAACAATATCAGTCACAATATGCAATAATGACCCACCTACTTCACAGCAGAAATTACAAGAAAAGAAATTAGAAACCCCACTATCTATTGTCCACCGACTCCATATTCCTCACCACACTTCCCATCCTTCCAAACCTCCCTTCCCAACCTAAGCACTCCAGATATTAAAATATTCCCATGAACATCACAAAGCATACCTTCAAACCTTTGACCCAAATATTCAGAAATACTCTTAGAGATCCTTGATCATTCATCAAGACTATTAAAAGAAAAGCGTGGGCAAATGCACTGAATTATCCAACACGACTGACGCTCGCAAATACCGGAACAAGTTAAAACAACTGACAAACATAAAGCAGTCCTACCACTATAACATATTGCACCCACTCGCGTCCAAGCAAGACACAATTAACTCCCGACAGACAGATGTAATCCCAGGGTATGTCATTGAATAAGAAAAATATTTAATTTTTCTGTAGGTTTCGCTTTACGTGGGCTCCGAGAGAAAATGATTCGACAATACGCGATAATCTCCGAATGAACGTCTCCATCCTATCGCATAAGCCTAAAATTCACCACCGACCGCAATATCCTATACGCAATCCACAAGAAATTCACCTTACAAACTAAGTCTATGAAGTAAATATTACTATAAATTATTACTCACAGAATTATAAAATAATGAAGAATCATATTTACTAAACTAAGGAAACTCCAAAAGAAATGAGAACTATATTCATTATGAAATTCCATAATTCCTATTTGGAATAAATAATTCATAAAATCCAATATTTAAGTCAGCACTGGCTTATTACCAAAATAACATGACATGAATTCAATATTTCTGAAATGGAATTAAATTGTCCATAATTATTCCTGAGAAAATAAGGTTTTACGACCCTAGAGCCTCTTATATTCGGCTCCTAATCTACGATCGTCTCATCTAGAATCTTTGCATAAATTATAAAATAATACTCAATATATAAAATAATCTATCTTCCTATTCTATCCACATAATTCTTAATTTATTACATTTTGGCTCGATATGCATTCATTCGTCAAGTTTTACTCAAATTCCTACTGTGCAAGTCATTTAACAAGTATCTGGAGTATAACATCTCGGTACTAAGTTTATACGTCAGCTCCATTATATATAACATCTCACCTATTTCACACTTCACATGTTTTGAAAATACGTCACACAACTCATATGTGTCTACATTAACAGCCGTTTTTACTACCACATTACCTCCTAAATCTCAACTACATATGAATATTCACAATCCATATCTCATATCCAGTCACTCCCGCGGTGTATTTCCTTCTTAATACTCGCATCGTCTAATTGAATCAATATCATTCATATTTAACGTTTATCTACCTCATGTATATCTCGTAATTACCGCGTCGCACATTATAATACACTGACTGACAGCGCAAATGCAACACCGAGAAGGAGTGGTCAGAACTTTATGCCAATTGCAGGGTAGACTGACGTCACTGAGGTATGCTCATGATGTGAAATGCGCCGCTGTGCTGCGCACGTAGCGAACGATAAATGGGACACGGCGTTGGCGAATGACCCACTTCGTACCGTGATTTCTCAGCCGACAGTCATTGTAGAACGTGTTGTCGTGTGCCACAGGACACGTGTATAGCTAAGAATGCCAGGCCGCCGTCAACGGAGGCATTTCCAGCAGACAGACGACTTTACGAGGGGTATGGTGATCGGGCTGAGAAGGGCAGGTTGGTCGCTTCGTCAAATCGCAGCCGATATCCACAGGGATGTGTCCATGGTGCAGCGCCTGTGGCGAAGATGGTTGGCGCAGGGACATGTGGCACGTGCGAGGGGTCCAGGCGCAGCCCGAGTGACGTCAGCACGCGAGGATCGGCGCATCCGCCGCCAAGCGGTGGCGGCCCCGCACGCCACGTCAACCGCCATTCTTCAGCATGTTCCAATATCGACCAGAACAATTTCCCGTCGATTGGTTGAAGGAGGCCTGCACTCCCGGCGTCCGCTCAGAAGACTACCATTGACTCCACAGCATAGACGTGCACGCCTGGCATGGTGCCGGGCTAGAGCGACTTGGATGAGGGAATGGCGGAACGTCGTGTTCTCCGATGAGTCACGCTTCTGTTCTGTCAGTGATAGTCACCGCAGACGAGTGTGGCGTCGGCGTGGAGAAAGGTCAAATCCGGCAGTAACTGTGGAGCGCCCTACCGCTAGACAATGCGGCATCATGGTTTGGGGCGCTATTGCGTAAGATTCCACGTCACATCTAGTGCGTATTCAAGGCACGTTAAATGCCCACCGCTACGTGCAGCATGTGCTGCGGCCGGTGGCACTCCCGTACCTTCAGGGGCTGCCCAATGCTCTGTTTCAGCAAGATAATGCCCGCCCACACACTGCTCGCATCTCCCAACAGGCTCTACGAGGTGTACAGATGCTTCCGTGGCCAGCGTACTCTCCGGATCTCTCACCAATCGAACACGTGTGGGATCTCATTGGACGCCGTTTGCAAACTCTGCCCCAGCCTCGTACGGACGACCAACTGTGGCAAATGGTTGACAGAGAATGGAGAACCATCTCTCAGGACACCATCCGCACTCTTATTGACTCTGTACCTCGACGTGTTTCTGCGTGCATCGCCGCTCGCGGTGGTCCTACATCCTACTGAGTCGATGCCGTGCGCATTGTGTAACCTGCATATCGGTTTGAAATAAACATCAATTATTCATCCGTGCCGTCTTTGTTTTTTCCCAAACTTTCATCCCTTTTGAACCACTCCTCCTTGGTGTTGCATTGTCACTGTCAGTCAGTGTACTTGAAATCAATTCATATAACTCCTTATTACCTTATATAACCTTCAATTAATTCAATCTCAACTCTTCCACAATATCTATTCTCATCTCTCATAACCCTCTTCATATCACTCGCAACTACTGAGATATAACACTCTTTAATACGTAAATACTTCTTTCGTTACTCAATTCCTTTCCAAAATTTACGATGCACAACCTTAAATACCTTATTTGTGCACCTAATAATGTTGCTTTACAAGGAATACTATTTTTTTTCTTTTCTCAGACGCGGTCCATCTGTGAAGTAATCTTTAAATGAATAACTTCGCGAGATTTATCGATATTCTTCACCATATGACAATCTTTGCAATCAGCTGTTACATTATTTTCTTTCCTAATCGTATTCTCAACTACTTCATTGAAACACTTGTTCAAACATAGTAATCCAACGCGATATATATATATATATATATTTCATTTTTTAAAATATTCAATTCTACTGCATATGCCAAAATTAAACTAAGAATTATGTTATTAATTGTAAACACTTAGCACGTCTTTCGTCACATCCGTCGTTAGTTGCTCTCCTTCTGTCCGTCACATGGCTGGTTCTTCGGCCTCAGTCTGATGTTGGGCTGGACTCCTCTTCTCATCTCGGGTAGGTTCATCTGTTCGGATGATATCTCCCTCTAGGTCGGTCCATCTGGATGCTTAGCAGATCATCTTCTTTGAATAACTGCCAATAAAATCAAACAAGATGTAAATATTCATTTTAAATTCTTTTGAGAATAATATATCTCTTAAATTATTCTTTAGCTTCCTTCTGCGTTGTAATCGGCCAAGATATTTTATCTTGTTATGTGAAAATCTTCAAATTTAGATTATTTATTTTTCACAAATATTTCTTCTTCCTCGACTTTTCCTCTAATGGAATATTTTTTCTTATCTCCGTTCTCTTCTTGCTGCTTCCAAATTACGTTTCCCGCAGTATCGCTGGACTTGCGCCTCGTGTTGATCAACATGCGTATTTGAATACATTTTCGTTTATCTCGCCGTATTTATAATCTCCACAGCGTTTTTACGGGTTGTTTTATCGTTTTCTTCTGGATTAGACTAGTTTTTCCTGAGAATTTCTGCCTAAATCTTGACAATCTTCGTATTTTTATGGAGCAACCGCAATTCACTTCTTGTCTTCTCGAGTTCAATTTTTCAAGTAAGTTTTTATAATAATCTATTCTATTTTACTTGTTTTTTTAAACAATCTGCTTGACCTTGCACTGTTCTGCACCGCCTTTAGAATGCTGTCATTCGAAGTTAGACATGGCCTCCTATTATATCCCAAAATTAAGACTTCGTTGTGTATTCTCTTTAGCTTGAGTGGTCTATACCTTTCTTAGGCGCCATTTTGGAACACGTCCGAAAATGCAACGGGCGCAATACTAATATATAACAAGTATGCACTCAGTGATAATAAAACTGACTGACATTTTTCAGATCATTATAAAGTAATTTTCTCACCATCTTCCAATCCCAGTACCTACCATACTGACCACGATAGAATATCGGAATATTCGGCTATCACACAAAATCCTCTTTGCCCTACCTTTGAATACCCTCCAGCTCTTGACTCTCAACATCCCCCAAATGCCCCTATTACAGTCTAAGATATCAAAGACGACGTCAGGACTAAAAAGTACACTGCCACTGGACTAGATCAAATTACTTACCGACACATAAAAGAAGCACCACATCCCTTCCTCCAACTCCAAAATAAAGTATACACTATAATTCTCCATACTGGATTCTAGCCCTCTCCTCCCCCAAATCGGGTACATACCCAAATTTTGTTATTTTGGAAACCCCAAAATCTACCATCCCAATAACATTCATAGTGTCCCATACGTCTTCTAACAGAGTGTTCTAAAACTTCAGAAACCATCTTAGCCCACTGTATATACACCTGTCTCGAATCCCTTCATCTTATACCTCAGTAACACGTCAGTTTCTGTCCTTAGCACTCTATACATGACCACGTCTTTCATATATCTGTATCCATCACAAAACATTTACCTACAAAAATATGCGCAGCACTTACCATTCTTGATGTTCAGAAAGCCATTTCGAGCCAAAATCAGTATCCATAACACATTATCCTACACCTTAAACTTAATGTAAGTAAAAATGTTTATAATTTTTCCTAATCATAAATGTAGATGCCGTCCGACTAACAGACTCTTTCTAACCTTAAATAATCAATTCTGTGCTGTAACGACCACACTTACCTAACTAGGCATAACGTTTGAAAATCATCTTCAACGGAATGTACATTTGGACCCACAGGTTTCACCTCCTCCCCTGGCTGATAGGTCAAAACCTTGGTATTAAAAGCCATACAAATCACACCTCCTACCAAGCACCACTCCCCACTTCGGAGTCAGACCCTATATTAATTGAAACTCAAAATGGAATTATGGACAAATACAGATCGCATATCTCTGGGCGAGGTTCTTCTTGTTATTCTTCTCTCCCTCAGAAATTACAACAACTTGGCTTAATCACATGGAGGTGAATTGGTTAATAATTTCTGTCATCGATTGTATACTTATATTTAAAATATATATAAATGTATGCAAGTAAAAATATAAAATACTAGCTGTTACCCACGGCTTCGCTCGCGAGGATTTGGTAAGTTGATAACAATTAATTGTTCCCCGGTACTGAACTAAGACATTATCTGAAATTGCCTAAAGTACAAAAACTCATCGAAAAATTGCATTTCATTTACACCAGAACCTCTTTGTAAACCACGTTTTTGGCATTGCCTTTTGGGGCTAAGAAGACCAGGCTAACGGCAGAGCTTAATCTGGAACGTACGACATGGAACTCTACATGTGAGAAACAGATCTCTTTTAATTCGAAAAAAAGGGTCTCTTTCTTTCTAAATGAGATTCCAAATACCAATTTTTACGTCTGGAACATATTAGTATTTGAGATATAAGTACCCTCATAAAGAGAATTCAATTTCTTCTTCACTTATTTTCGATCTCCAGCTTAAGTTGATTTTCCGAAAAAAAAGTACGTGTTTCTTTGTTTATAAAGGGGATTTTCAGGGCTGCCGATAGTGGGATTCGAACCTACTATCTCCCGGATGCAAGCTCACAGCCGCGCGCCTCTACGCGCACGGCTAACTCGCCCGGTTTCACGAAATTTATTCCTAACTAGGCTAACAGAGCGGCGCTCTTGAACTTACTTCGCAGGAAACGCGTCAAATTTGAGTGGGGACCGTCTCAACAAGCCGCTTTCGAAGATCTGAAATTTGCTCTTTGTAATGCCCCGGTCCTTGCTATGTCTGATTTCTCGAAGAAATTCATCGTTCAAACCGACGCCTCGTCATAGGCGGTGGTTGCTGTGCTTCTTCAAGAAACTGAACTCGGGAGGAGACCCATCGCCTATGCGCCCAGGATATTATCGGCTCAAGAGGCCAATATTCCATTTATGAACTTGAGGGTTTGGCAGTTTTATTTGCATTAGAGAAGTTCCGGCTCTATCTGGAACACGTCAAGTTCGACCTAGAAACAGATAATCAAGTCCTAAGTTGGGTATTGGCCAGGCCGCGTCGTACAGGTCGTATAGCCCGTTGGGCCATCAGGATTTCTGCCTTCCAGTTTGATGTTAGGCACATCAGAGGATCCGAAAATGATATTGTGGATGGACTTACCCGCCTGTTTTCTCATGATGTGGAGACCACGGAACAGGAAGATAGTTAGTCTCTTCCCACGCCCATACCTTCGGGTACTAATTCCATTCTAACTGATGCCCCCATGTTGTTTAGGGATATTGAAAAATATCAACGTGAAGATCTCGTGCTGGCCCCTATTATGGAAACCCTTTCCTCTGGGGAACATGTAGTCCCTTATGAGTTGAGGAACGGGGTTTTATGTTGCCGTTGAGGCATGATCAAAAGATGAAAGTTGTGGTTCCCGCTGTTCTGGTGCCTATGATCTTCAAGTACTATAAAGAGACCCCAATAGGGGTCATTTAGGCATCTTCAAAACTCGGGAAAAGATCCAAGAGATGATTATTTGGAAAGGTATGCACGGTGAATTTCGAGAATTGGTAATGCTAAAGCATTTACCTCCAACCTCTTCCGTACATTATGTTTTGATCTGTCTATATCACATGTAAATACATCGGCGTATTATCTTCAAACATCTCTGGCTGAGCGGGTCAATCGTAATGTTCGATTTGCTCTCATTGCATTTCATCATGAAGATCACTCCAGCTGGGATACGTCCCTGCATTGGTTGGCCTTTCCTTTAAATTCGGCAGTTCATGAGTCCCATAAGTTCACTCCAGCTTCTCTGTTAAAATTTGTGCCGAACACGCCGCTCTCTAACCTTCGGTCACTTAATGATATTTTACCAGAGACAACAGATCCCGATAGTATTAGGGATCTATGGAAGAAAGCTAAGCACAATCTGAAGGTTTCTCATGAAAAGGTTAGGGAAAGATATGATCGTGGGCGGAGGCCCACCAATTTAAAAGTCGGAGATCATGTCATGGTTAGAAACATTGTTCCCGCGGGCAAGATGGCCCCCCAGATTTCACGGGCCGCGCATTATACTGGATTTTCTGACTCCCGTTACATTATTAGTAACCAATCCAGCCACAGGGAGGATCTTTAGAGTCCACCTCTCTCAAGTGAAACCTGTATAAAAACTGTACCATTTTTACAGCTAAATTTAGCAGGAGTTTGAAGGTTATATGTTTTCAAATTATTATTCGAGGCCTTCTGCCCCAATTATGTTATTAAATTTTTATATGACCTGTTATGTAGGATCTTCCGCTCTGGGTTTCCTGCTGTCAATTCCTTAGTGGCCATTACCAAGCCCCCGTCTCATGCATCTCCACACTGTTGGCATACAAGTACCTTCCACGCCGCCCGCCCCTCTGCATTACCAATAATGATCGTACTCTCAAGTCTGCAACAACACTTCTATGTCGCCTTGATCTTACACTTTCAGTGCCCCCTCAGCCGTTCGCCGCCGTCCTGCAACTGACGTGGGGTATGGGCTCACTCCACTCCCGTGAAGGCTCCTTGTGAACGGCGCGCTGGAGTCAATCTCCCGGCAAAGGCTGAAGTGCGGTGCCCCTACCGCCAACTCATGTGGCGACTGTACATACACTTTTTATCTGCGGTGACCGCTCTCATAGTACCGGGAGAGGCGTATCTCAGAGTACACGGGGGTCCGGGGCGACCTCTACTGGATAGCGGCACCGGCGGCAGGACTTGCCGTCAAATTTATTAACATACATTTCATAGTCTACAACAAGGACACTCTAAAGCTGGAGTTCAACTACTTTATAACCATCAACAACAAAAAACGTAGAATTTTTTTCTCTAAAAATGTTATCTCAAAATTCTTCTGTGTCACCCCAAAGAAGGACGTTTGGTGGGGGAGGTCTGTACCGGGCGGTACACCTCAGCGCCGCGCATTCAAAGCTAGCGCCTAAATGCACTCCTCTATTGGTGAATCAGTGCAACTGATTCTACAGCAACTTGGAACCTTAATCAGAAATGTCACCACCTAAATATTGAGTTAATTTCGTTATTGTGCAGTTTCCTGACCTGAGTGAATTTCTACTTGTGTTGTTTGACATTCATCAAGAAGTTTGGACATTCTTCCACAGATGACACCACTAAAAACTACGAACATGCACCCTGGTGCGAAGTGAAAGAACCTATAATTTAAAGAAGTTTTGTATTCCTAGATTTTTAACCAAGTGATGTTCATTTATATTTGGGTTCGCAATATTTACTTTTTCTTTCCGCCAGTTTTGAATGCAACCAACCACTAATTTCTGTAATTAATTTTCCACCTATCACAGGCTTTTTCTCCGACTCTGAGTGTTACTTTTGAAACCTACCAATAAAATTCAGAGGGTGTGGCTTGATTAATCGCGAATGATCACGAATCTTCCCGGAGAGTTTATAAACTGCGGCTTTACTCGTTTCTTGGCCAACTGATCGACATCTTACTGAGTGTGCGTGTCAAAAGGGAGGCGGGCGGCCTCTTTCGTCAGCTGCTAGAACTTCTACAAGGTAATGGCCACATAACTTATTTCTTTCTTGCTACCTCCGCAGTTTAACCCGAGGGAAAGGTCCGAATCATTAGCTATGAAACCTAGCTTTTCTAAAATGTAACTTCTTCCGTATAATGTAAAAACTTCATAAAATCTTTAACTGTAAATCGGGGATAGAGAGTGAATTACCCTCTCGAGCTCCCCTTCATCTTGGTTTGAGGTGACTACGTTTTCGAACTGTTTTCCGACTGTAAGTGCTTAATGTAATTTATATACGAGTCACCTCAGTAGTTTGGGAATAGCCCCTGTTTTTTCGGCCTAGAGCCCCGTAGGTTTTTTGGTGTTCATATCTAGGAGTGCAAGTACGCCTCCATTCATTTTGTGTTTCGGGCCAGTCACTTAACATGTTCTTTTCCGCAAAGGCCCTACAGGTTGGGTACGAGATACCCCTGTTTTAAATTGTAAGTTGTGCCTTGAAAGGCCAGAGGCACGGTTGCGGCAGATAACACCAAACTCAAAGAGTCATAAGAATTACCTATCAGTATCCCAACCTTGGGAGAGAAAGAAATTGATGAGGCTCTCTCCATTATCACAGACACCACCGAGCTAGCATCTGTAGTTAGTTTTTTTGAAGTGAGTGATCCTTCGGCTAACCAACTTAAAAGAGTACAGGCTAGATTGTTCCATTTTTATAATAGGGTTAGGGACCTATTGTCTCTCAAACTAAAAGAAGACCATGCCAAGGAGGCTAGTACCCTTGTTGAAAAACTTTCTGAAATGTCAAATAAAGTTCTTCAATTCTTGACGGGGACAGCTACTCCCAAAACTGACCAAGCCCCTGTGATGAACACGGTGAGTGGGGAAGATTCTTCCAGGAATGTAGAAGGTACAAACTCTGTAGCTTTGCAACAAACATCCGCCCCACTGGAAACCGAGTCTGATAGTCGCACATCAATTCCACATTTCTTTTTAAATAATACAGTGTCTGAGACTTCCCAACCTTCTAGGCCGTTAGCTACTATGTCACCTTGGTCAATGGTTTGCCTCATCCTTTGGCTATGTTGCCTAGGGGAATTTCTTAGTTTTCTATAAATACTACTAACGAGGTCACTTCATTTGTAAGGTTTTTCGTTGAATTTCAAAATCACGCACTAGTGTTTTTCCTCTGGCACTCTCAAAATTTTCAAATTATTTACCCTTACTCCATAGGTGTCCTCTCGGACAAAATTGTTAAGGCATTAGCTGAACAATCTTCTATAGAACACATTCACGCCCATCTGCTGGCTAACTTAATTCCGGCTCGAACAATCTCATCATTAATTCAAAAGTACTATTACAGAGTAGAGCGACTGGGTGAAAATCTCGCAGACTTCATCCAGGACATTAAGTTTTACACCAGGGTATTCGCTCTTCATTTCCCTGAAGTTCAAATTGTGCAGACGATTGTTGAAGGCATTTCCCCGCCCTATAGGTCGTACCTGAGTTTCGCGTCGCGTCCTCAAACCTTTGCTGAATTAGAGGCTTTGGCGGTCTCAGCCGAAGGAGTTAGGTATGCCGACACCTTAAGAGTCGCTAAGGAGCCCCCTCCATCTTCTAATAGTTTTCGGCCTTCACCTCGCCGAACCTTCACCACCCGCAAATGCTATGCTCGTGGGTCCACGGATCATCTGCGTTACAAATGCCCAGTAATAAAATCGAGTGGGACAAAGAATGGAGCAGGTTCATCGCAAGGATGTTTCAAATGCGGCCTTTTTATTCATAACGATAAAAATTGCCCTAATGCCAATAGCACCCCCTCCTGCTCAACTTCTGGTGCAACCTCCACCATCTCAAATAATAGGAAATGACTAGTGTGTCAGGCTGAGTCGGCGTGTTCTTCTTTTCAAGGCTCAGCCCCGGTTAAGCCCTCCAAAAGCTCATGTACGGATAAAAGTTCTTCTAATTTGTCTTTTGAAGGGAATAAGGAATGCCTTAGGATTGCGGCGGAGACCCCCGCACGCGTACGTTTTCTCAAACTTGAACAGTGAACCGGTTACTGCTCTACTAGACTCAGGGAGTGTTTGTTCCATTATTTCGGCTGAATGGTATTCTAAATTAAAGAATATCTGTAAGTTTTCTGACTATTTTTCTTCTTCTGTTCAATGTATTTCGGCTAACTCATCTCCCATAGAAATTCTATGGTTAATCTTTACCAAAATTCTCATTTCTATGTTCACATGGAAAGTTAAATTATTTGTGGCTAAGCACTTGTCTTGCCCCATAATGTTAGGAGCAGACTTCATGTCTCATACCGTTCTAATGCTCGACATTCAGAGCAAGTCGTGCACTTTCAAATTTGTTAATAACTGTAAAATTCCTTTGCTTAAGTATAATTCTGTATCATGTTCATCGGTTTCGCCTACCCAGGATGAGATGTTGTTAGACCTTAGAGATCTACCTGAGGAGCAGGCTGATAGTATTCGCCAATTGTGTCAGTCGTTTCCAGATGTATTCTCCGATACTCTTGGCGTTACTGACCTTATTGAATACAAGATTGAGGTTACGGATTCGATCCCAGTTAGGTTTCCACCTTTTAGGCTATCTCCACCTAAAATGAAGGCTCTGAAGGAGATCATTGATCAAATGCTAAAAGGTGGTATTATTCGACCCTCTAAGATGGCGTATTCATAGCCCATTTTATGGTGCCGAAACCCCAGGTGGCTTCAGGCCTGTGATTGACTATAGGGCTTTAAATCTGTGCCTCCCCACCGACCTTCACTCTTGTTTTTCATGGTTTCGGGAAGCTAAGTTCTTCACCATCTTAGACCTCAATCAGGCGTACAACCAGATCCCTCTAGCTGAAGAATCGAAATATCTAACAGCCTGTGCCACGGACTGGAACTGGTAAGAGTACAAACGCGTGCCTTTCGGACTTCCCACGGGGGCAGCCGTGCTCTCTAGACTGCTAGATAGGGTCTTCTCCGACATGAAATTTGAATACTTGTACCATTATCTTAATGACGTCGTAGTATTTACGGAGACCTTTGAAGAACACCTACATCATTTAAAGGAAGTACTCAATCGCCTTCGTAAGGCCGGGTTGACTGTGAAGTTATCTAGGGTAGCTTTTGCTAAACCTTCCATATCATTCCTTGGGCATATTGTGTCTCCCGATGGTGTTTCTATAGATCATTCCAGAACACATGCCATCCGTGACTTCAAACTTCCTAAGGACGTCAAAGGTATTGCCAGGTTCATCGGCATGGTGAATTTCTTCAGGAAATTTATTCCTAACTTCGCTAACAGGGCGGCGCGCTTGAACTTACTTCGCAGGAAACGCGTCAAATTTGAGTGGGGACCGTCTCAACAAGCCGCTTTCGAAGATCTGAAATTAGCTTTTTCTAATGCCCCGGTCCTTGCTATGTCTGATTTCTCGGAGAAATTCATCGTTCAAACCGACGCCTCGTCATCGGCAGTGGCTGCTGTGCTTCTCCAAGAAAGTGAACTCGGAGGCGACCCATCGCCTATGCGCCTAGGATATTATCGGCTAAAGAGGCCAAATATTCCATTTATGAACTTGAGGGTTTGGCAGTTTTATTTGCATTAGAGAAGTTCCGGCTCTATCTGGAACACGTCAAGTTCGACTAGAAACAGATAATCAAGTCCTAAGTTGGGTCTTGGCCAGGCCGCGTCGTACAGGTCGTATAGCCCGTTGGGCCATCAGGATTTCTGCCTTCCAGTTTGATGTTAGGCACATCAGAGGATCCGAAAATGATATTGTGGATGGACTTAGCCGCATGTTTTCTCATGATGTGGAGACCACCGAGCAGGAAGATAGTTCGTCTCTTCCCACGCCCATGCCTTCGGGTACTAATTCCATTTTAACTGATGCCCCCATGTTGTTTAGGGATATTGAAAAATATCAACGTGAAGATCTCGTGCTGGCCCCTATTATGGAAACCCTTTCCTCTGGGGAACATGCAGTCCCTTATGTTTTGAGGAACGGGGTTTTATGTTGCCGTCGAGGCATGATCAAAAGATGAAAGTTGTGGTTTCAGCTGTTCTGGTGCATATGATCTTCAAGTACTATCACGAGACCCCATTAGGGGGGCATTTAGGCATCTTCAAAACTCGCGAAAATATCCGAGAGATGTTTATTTGGAAAGGTATTGACGGTGAATTTCGAGAACTGGTAAAAACTTGTAAGTTTTGTTTGCTTAGTAAACCCACCATGTCCACTAAGATAGGTCTATTATCCTCTCATCAAGCGTCCCGCCCCATGGAGCGCCTGTATATAGACTACGTCGGACCCTTCTCCCAATCAAAGGGGAACGCCAAGAAATTCATTCTAGTATGTGTAGATGGTTTCGGTAGATTTTTCTGGTTATTTCCGACTAAGCTGGCTACCGCCCAGTCCACCATTTCTTGTTTAAATACCATATTTACTTCTTTTGGTTCTTGTCAATATATAGTTTCTGATAATGCTAAAGCATTTACCTCCAACCTCTTCCGTAAATTCTGTTTTGATCTGTCTATATCACATGTAAATACATCGGCGTATTATACTCAACCATCTCTGGCTGAGTGTGTCAATCGTAATCATCCATCGGCTCTCATTGCATTTCATAATGAAGATCATTCCAGGTCGTATACGTCCTTGCATTGGTTGGCCTTTGCTTTAAATTCGGCAGATCATGACTCCCATAAGTTCACTCCAGCTTCTCTGTTTAAATTTGTGCCGAACACGCCGCTCTATTAAACGTTGGACACTTAATAATATTTTACCAGAGACAACAGATCCCGATAGTATTAGGAATCTATGGAAGAAAGCTAAGCACAACCCGAAGGTTTCTCATGAAAAGGTTAGGGAAAGATAAGATCGTGGACGGAGGCCCACCAATTTAAAAGTCGGAGATAAAGTCATGGTTAGAAACTTCCTTCCAGCGGGCAAACTTGCCCCCAGATTTCAAGGGCCGTGTTTTATACTGGATTTTCTGACTCCCGTTACATTACTAGTAAGCAATCCAGCCAAGGAAAGGATCTCTAGAGTCCACCTCTCTCAAGTGAAACCTGTATAAAAACTGTACCTTTTTTGCCGCTAAATTTAGCATGAGTTTGAAGGTTGCATTTTTCAAATTATTATTCCAGGCCTTCTGCCCCAACTATGTTATTATTTTTATATGACCTGTTATGTAGGATCTTCCGCTCTGGGTTTCCTGCTGTCAATTCCTTAGTGGCCATTACCAAGCCCCCGTCTCATGCATCTCCACACTGTTGGCATACAAGTACCTTCCACGCCGCACGCCCCTCTGCATTACCAATAATGATCGTACTCTCAAGTCTGCAACAACACTTCTATGTCGCCTTGATCTTACACTTTCAGTGCCCCCTCAGCCGTTCGCCGCCGTCCTGCAACTGACGTGGGGTATGGGCTCACTCCACTCCCGTGAAGGCTCCTTGTGAACGGCGCGCTGGAGTCAATCTCCCGGCAAAGGCTGAAGTGCGGTGCCCCTACCGCCAACTCATGTGGCGACTGTACATACACTTTTTATCTGCGGTGACCGCTCTCATAGTACCGGGAGAGGCGTATCTCAGAGTACACGGGGGTCCGGGGCGACCTCTACTGGATAGCGGCACCGGCGGCAGGACTTGCCGTCAAATTTATTAACATACATTTCATAGTCTACAACAAGGACACTCTAAAGCTGGAGTTCAACTACTTTATAACCATCAACAATAAAAAACGTAGAATTTTTCTCTCTAAAAATGTTATCTCAAAATTCTTCTGTGTCACCCCAAAGAAGGACGTTTGGTGGGGGAGGTCTGTACCGGGCGGTACACCTCAGCGCCGCGCATTCAAAGCTAGCGCCTAAATGAACTCCTCTATTGGTGAATCAGTGCAACTGATTCTACAGCAACTTGGAACCTTAATCAGAAATGTCACCACCTAAATATTGAGTTAATTTCGTTATTGTGCAGTTTCCTGACCTGAGTGAATTTCTACTTGTGTTGTTTGACATTCATCAAGAAGTTTGGACATTCCTCCACAGATGACACCACCTAAAACCTATGATCATGCACCCTGGTGCGAAGTGAAAGAAACTAAAATTTGAAGGTTTTGTATTTCTAGGTTTTTTAACCAAGTGATGTTCATTTATTTTTGGGTTGGCAATATTTATATTTCTTTCCGGCAGTTTTGAATCCAACAAATCACTAATTTCTGTAATTAATTTTCCACCTATCACTGGCTTCTTCTCCGATTCTGAGTGTTACTTTTAAAACCTACCAATAAAATTCAGAGGGTGTGTCTTGATTAATCGCGAATGATCTCGAATCTTCCCTAAGGGTTTATAAACTACGGCGCTTTTCTCGCTTCTTGGCCAACTGATCGTCATCTTATTGAGTGTGCGTGTCAAAGCGGGAGGCGGGTGGCCTCTTTCGTCAGCTGCTAGAACTTCTACAAGGTAATGGCCACATAAATTATTTCTTTCTTGCTACCTGCGCAGTTTACCCCAAGGGAAAGGTCCGAATCATTAGCTATGTAACCATGCTTTTCTAAAATGTAAGTTCTTCCGTATAATGTAACACCTCATAAAATCTTTAACTGTAAATCGGGGATAGCGAGTGAATTACCCTCTCGAGCTCCCCATCGTCTTGGTTTGAGGTGACTACGTTTTCTAACTGTTTTCCGACTGTAATTGGTTAATGTAATATCAATACGAGTCACCTCAGTAGTTTGGGAATAGCCCCTGTTTTTTCGGCCTAGATTCCCTTAGGTTTTTTGGTGTTCATATCTAGGAGTGCAAGTTACGCCTCGTTTCATATTGTGTTTCGGGCCAGTCACTTAACTTGTTCTTTTCCGCAAAGGCCCTATAGTTTGGGTACGAGATACCCCTGTTTCAATTTGTAAGTTGTGCCTTGAAAAGCCAGAGATTGTGAGTTGATGTTGCCTTGAGTAGGCTTGAGAAACTGAGAGCCGGTTAGCTTTTTTAAAAAAAATTGTAACTGTAAAGTGTGCCTCTGGGGAGGCTGGATATTGTCTTTTAGGGAGCAAGGGCTCTGGAATTAGGGGATTTCTGCCCCTCATTAAATGATACCTCTTCTCTTTGTAAAATTGTAAAACTAGAGGCTTAAAGCCCAAAGAGTTAAGGTTCTGAATTTTGGACTTTTCCCTATCTTGTTTAATGATTGCTACTTGTCCCTGTAATACTGTCATAAAAAATTGTTAAGTTTGAAGTTCTGAAAATATAACCTTCAGTCTAAGTTTTAAATTCTATTCCTGACAATGTAGTTAGACCCATTCACCCCGGCATCTTCTTTTACCTCTGCGTTCCTCGGAAACTCGGGAACAACTGTGATAAACAACTCCCGTGTAAAAAAATTCCAACACCTTAACGCCATCAAAAACCGTGTAGGAACGTAAATCCGATGTTTTCTAAACGTGATTGCAAGTAGAAATACGACAGTCATCAACCTATTATGCAGTTTTTCGTAAAATGTAAAACAACGGAGGACTTTGGCTACCAAACGACTGCTGCTCAGATTAAAAAGGCCTACAGATTACGACGTAATGTGTGGTCAGCGTACATCGCCATTCATCACGACACGCCACACGTACCGGGGGAGTTGGCTGTGCTGTTAGGAGGTTACATATTGCATTCGGAAAATAATAGGTTCGAATCCCACTGTCGCTATAGTCCTTATCCAGGAGATAGTACAAGCTGGTTGAACGGTGTTCGATAGCCGGTGCTGTAGGTCTTGATGTGGCAGTAAATCTACCGACATGAGGCTGTCGTATTTTACCACCGGACTGAGCCAGAATCGACCCGGTCAAGACTACATGCTCCTGCTTTTTATTCTCACGTTATCTAATGCGATAATGTGGAAATACATCAAACTATCTTGCTGGTTCGCAATATAGCCTTACTTCTTAAATCCACAGACTGTTTCTAGTCATTCAGGGATAGAATAAAGCCCCTATCTAGTGGCGAGGATAGGAAAGATGTCGACTGCCGAAGCCTGTCTCACTCCCGTGAATAACTCAAAGATAAAATATTACCCCGAAGACCTGCAACAGGGCTAAGTTTTACGGACAGATGCCCATCTCGTCGTCATTTTGGAGGTGCCCCAAAAATAAGGTATTTAACGTGTTATTGGTCTCTAGATGACTTTGCCACGATTGAATCGGAGCGTTCAGGGAGTCAGTTTACTGAATCCCGAGTTTGAGCAGCGGTCTCTCGGTAAGCCAAGGTACTTCAAGTAGTCTCCCTTTATTATTAACCTCGCAAATGTAGTACTGTTATTATTATTATTATTGGCAGCCTCTGCCGAGTTTTGAACCCGTTACCTTCGGGTTGAGCAGCGGTCAGTTGTTAGGCCAAGGCCCTTCCTACGCGTTAGGGTGTCGGATGGAGACATACCGAATTTGCTTGTCCTTCAATCAATTCCACACATATACCGAGCGAATTGGCTACGCGAAGGGATGAAAGTTCGAATCGCATGATTTTTTATTCTGTTACGGTAACTACTGTGTTTGCGTTATAAACGAGGTAAGTTGTCTGTTCAGAACAGGATAGGGAATGTATGCTACCTATTCAAATCTTTACTGTAAGATAACAAGAGTACGTTCCATGCCCCCTGTAACAGGAATAAACCTGTTTGCATGTTTTGTCTTGTCGGATGGAGACACACAGCATTTGCTTGTCCTACAATGAATTCTATATTTTTGCGTGTAGAAAATTCCACAGCGTGGCTATGTCCCATTAAGAAAGTTTAAATTCCGCGCCCACGTGCTCAAAGAACCTAACAGTTGTCAAAAGAGCACGTAGACTTTCAATTCTGCGCCCTAGATGGCAGCAGTGAGGTTTTGATCTGTTATGACAGTAGCAGTAAGTTAACTTGTTTAAAATATCCGCAGCAAAACAAGTGCACGTGGTTAGGACCTGTTAGCTGTCACTTTTTCAAATTCCGCGCCTCCCTACATGGTTATGATGGCAGCAGTGAGGTTAGGTGCTGTTAAGATGCTAGCAGTAAGGTTAGCTACGTTTACTTGTTTAAATTCAGCATCCACGTGGATGGGACCTGACAGATGTCAAAAGCATGTGCCACATCCAAAATTCCGCGCCTGCACATGGCTAAGTCCCGTCAAGATAATAGCAGTATATATAGTGTCGTTCTCTTTTGCAAAATTCCGCGCCACTTATCTGTTAAAAGCATGTGATGTGTGGCTAAGTCCCGTTAAGATGCGCACGTATACGAGATGAGCTTACATGCTTTTTTTACCAGAGTGCGCAACTATTGTTAATCGACGCATGCACATCGACAATCGAAAAATTTCAAAATGAGCTTATATTTTCTTATGTCTGCAACTATCGCCAGCCGATGTGCATGCATCGACAATCGAAAAGTATCGAAATGAGTTTATTTCCTCTTTTACCAGAGTTCTCAACAATCGCCAGCCGATGTGCATGCATCGACAATCAAAAAGTATCGAGATGAGCTTATATTTTATATTACTAGAATGTGTAACAATCGCCTCATAATGCGCGCGCACTGCATGCTGATCTGTGCATCCCCACACCCGCTCAACGTTGGTGTAAATACAACTGCAAGTCGTAGTTTTACACGCTTGCCTTGTAAGAGGTGGTAGTGCCTTGGCATATTAGCCGGGTCAATAACTTTTTTAGAGGACACATCGCTACGGCGGTGGACCTCTAGGGAGAGAGACAGAGAGACAGAGCGAATCTCTCACTCACCCATTCCCTATTTTTGGTAAGGGGAGCTGGGAAAAGAGGACTACCTCTCTACTCTCTCTCCCGAATACAACAATGCACCAAAATTCCCTGAGGTTAGCCTTATACACTTGCGCCCGTCAGCTCCCAGTTAACTCACGTCAATGAGGTTAGCCTTGTCTACTTTTCCAATTCCGCGCCCGCTACGTGCCTAAGGTGGCAACGATGTGTGACCCTGTTAATTGGCAGCAGAAAGGATAGGCAGGTTTACTTGTTTAAATTCCATGCACACGTGGTTACGACCTGTCTAGATGACAGCTGTCAAAAGCACGTGGATTTAAATTCCACACGCCCCACTTGTATAAGGTGGCAACAATGAGGTTATGCCCCGTTAGGATGGCAGCAGTGAGGTTAGCGATACCCACTTGTCCGAAAAACTGAGGTTAGTGTCCGTCAAGATGGCAGCTGTGAAAAACAACGTGGCTTTGTTTACAAACAGTGTGACGTCACGGCCACGTAATCATGACGTCATGGGATCAATAACCTTAGCCGGGGTCAATGACCTCGGGTGCTGACTCAGCAGAAAAAATTCTGACGCCAGTGATTTAGAACTGTGACAGCTCTACTACACATACTCTCCTTCATTGTCTAGATTTACAACAAGTTCTGTTACTATGCTCACATCTCAAGAGGAAGATAAGCTAGATAAATAAGAGGAATAATAAGTAGATCTCAATGGTATTTACCAACAGAGTTTATCATTTTATTCCATGGTCTAAGCCAATTACAATATCTATCGCAGTGCAAACATCTAAAGAAGGAGAGAAGCAGGATGAGGTACATAATGAAGAAGGCGATGATAAAGTAGACAACCGAGAACGTCTCAACGCCCTTTTACCAACAAAGCATTTTAAATACAGTCTTCTACATATCAACTGTCTGCACTTAGTCTGAAATGTGAACAACAAGCCTCTGTTACCATATGTAGATATACAAAGTAAGATCCCAACCTACTCGTAGAACGCTTGTAACAGATAAGAGCCAATCAAGATTGCCATTACACAAGGTATGAAGCAGAGATTCTAGAAATAGAGCAAGAATGGCATTGCATGAGTATTACAGAGTAATAGCTTTTACAGTACAGTCAATACAACACCTTTCTTTTTCCTGTAGCATACAGTACACTATAAAGTAGCAGACTTTGCAATAACTTACATCTCTTGGGGTTATATCTCCAACTCTATCCGTAGAGCAGGTCTCAAGACTAGATAAAGCAAGACAGACACCCGAAATAGTAGGCTAGCAAAAATGGTAGTTTAGGTGGAAGTATAAAATTTAATTCATATATAACAGCGTTAGTAGTCGTTCTATCGAATAATGCTACATAACTAAAGATGTAAAACATAACATTTCTAATAATTTTTGGCCGAACTTGAGTTTTCGAGTTTTTGTACAGGCTATATTAACACATAATTATATTCACGAATATAAACTTAACTGAGTTGTAAGAAAATGGTTGCATTAAATGTAAAAAATAAACTTGTAATGCACACCTCAGTAATCCACACATTTTAGTCACTGTTCATTAGCCTGCACTCATAAGTAACTGCTAATAAGCCCTTGCTCAATTGCCCCCTATCATTTGTAATTACTTATTAAACCCTGCTCATTAAGTCATGCTTAACTGACACTTGCTCATTAGTGACTGCACACTGCCGATGACCACACAGTGTTCAAGTCTTACCCCTCACCTAGGCAGTTTACCAACTTGGAAGATGGATGGGTGTTTGTACCATATTTAGAATTAATAATAACATTATTGGCTTTACATTCCACTAACTACTCTCTTACGGCTTTTGGAGACGCCAAGGTGCTGGAATGTAGTCACGAAGGAGTTGTTTTACGTGCCAGTAAATTTACTGACACAAGTCCGACGTATTTGAGCATCTTCAAATAACACCGGTCTGAGCCAGGATCGAACCTGCCAAGTTGGGGTCAGAAGGCCAGCGCCTCAACCATCTTATCCACTCAGTATTTACAATTTGATGACAATTTCCCAGCCTTAGTCTATATAAACTTGATATTCCACTAAAATTTTAAGTACAATTCTGACTATCATTCTTAAATCAGCCTTTTAGACTGATGATAGTGCAGTTTTCAAGACTCGAAAAGCTAGCACTCAGCTTCTAAATAAGTTTTAGTAAGTCTACGCAGACCTGATACCTATCTTTCACCACATTTTTTTAAGTTCTGAACTCAAATCTTTCATCTCTAGCTGATGTAAACATTATGGCATGCAATTATAAGTCTCTAAAGTCCAAATTTATAAGCTCAAAAAGTTAAAATCAACAAGTGAGCGACTCCATTGTCGCTCAGCTCAGAGACCCTGAGAACGACCTCCATTACGTCCATGTAAGCAATTCGAATTGTTAGGCCTTACATCACCTCCCTAGTCCCATATAAACAATATATACTCACTACCGTGTACATAACTACATGTTCAACTCCGAGTCCCTCAGGTTACCTTCAATTACGCCCCTATCAGTATTAAACATTACACCATCTCTCTAGTCCCTTTAGCAAAATGTGTACCCACCATATTGTTCCAAGTCCAGCAGCAAGTCCTGAAGACCACCTTCGAATATTTCCCCTCTATGAGTGAAACGTGCGTATTAAGCCTTACACCATGTCCCTAGTCTCACTAGTACAATGTTTTGCCGCCGTTAAGTTCCAAGGTCCACTCCGATGGAGCTAATGCTCCTGCACATTGCTCAAAGGTAATTGATGTATGTTGTCAAGGTCGAAAGCAACATGTGGTCGAGTATTTTCTAGGCTCTTAATTACCTTGATCTCCATGAAGTAAAGGATGGAGGGAGAGTGGTAATGGCTTAGCTGTGTTTGGGTACATATTTATACTTTTCCCTGGCTCATTATTGCCTTCTTTAAATTTATCACTGAACGTTGAGGCAATGGCCTCGGGGCAGGCTACTATTGTTATTAGAGTAGAATGCACTTTGTGCTGATTTGCCATGTGTGCTATTAAGGTATTAATACACGTCATTGCTGTTGTTACTTATCTTATTTATGTAGTTTCTATATGCTTTGTGGACGAGTTTCTTGGTGGTATAGCTCACGCATTTATACTTGTCCGACATAAGATTGCTTGTATCTTGTTTCCGTTTCCTGTAAAGCATATTCCGTCTGTATATCATTTTGACTACTTCTTTTGTGATCTATGGAGTGTTTTTTCTTGGTAACGATGGGTTGATGGCTCCTTAGAAGTTATGATAGCAGTTCCCAGTCGGTTTTCTTGTAATAAGAGACTTCTCCATTACATTTTTTACTGGTGGTTTCTTGTGTTTTATGATAGCTGTAACTGCTAGGTTTTCGGAGGAACAGAGGATCACTTCTGTTTTCAGTACTGAGGATGGAGGGTTAGTAAGGAAAAGTTTTCATCATACGGGTTGGTTCAGTAATTAATTGTTCAAGGAACACCTTGTAATTCTACAACAAAAGTTGTTGCTAATGGACTGATGGGAAGAGGCAGCAGGTGAGGGCGATCATGCTGCCAGAATATTTCCAAGATAAAATCACCAGCCGTCTAGATACATTTATATCAATATTGTATATTTTGCGCACGGCTTAGAGACAGTAGTAATTCCTCGTTGATGTCACTGGGAGGAGTTCTGAGCTCAGTACATGGAACCCGAAAGGAACTTGCTTCCAGCGCACGTGAATTCCACCCAAGGAAATTTTGCCTTTTTTCCAGCTGCTCAAAGCACACAGGGTTGAATTTGGGTTTCATGGCAATAAGTGTTCCTCCCCATGAATTTTCCTAAATACTGTGTATGACTGAGGTACAACTTCTATGTCATAGTTTGACGAATTTAGCCAGGATTCACTAACGCACACAATTGGTGGGTCTAAAGCAGAAAGAGTGGCCTGAACTCCCTGTGTACAGTTCACATATTTCAGGCTGTGAGCATTAAATCAAAACACAGTAACTGCCCTATTATTTGCAGTCCAATATTCTGAGTTGCTAACATCACTATTTACACTGCATGATGTCATGTTGAAAAATGATTCTGAGATTGAGGAGAACTACATTTCCAACATAAACATGTCTGCACCCTTGAGTTAATTTTCTACAGTAGAGATGTTCTCCGGACTGGTGAGTAAAAAAAATGTACATGTCACAAATAGCTGATTAACATGTTGTTTAGAATTACACATGTTACACAGGCATAGAATGAGACTTCTGAGTTTGGTCCTGGGTTCAATTCCACATCTCCACTAAGTGCAACTGAACACATCACAAGGTAGCGAAATGATACAGGCGGTTTGGCAACTTTGGTCCCTCCAGCAACCCTCCAACCCCCAGACGTCCGATACCCATTCCTGCGGCGGACTGTAGACGTCACTTCTACATCATGCCCAAGAATTAATCTCATATTTAGTTACTACTAATAAACGCTTATTAATTTCTAAATATGTACACAATTCTCTGTTTGACAAGAAGTACTTTGACACTATTTTTGCAGATGTTATTACACTTTATACCATTAAAACATGACACAAACCTGGAGAACTCGTTTCACTACGGAGATACTTGCCACCATCCTGAACTATTTTCTGGTTATTTTGTTGTGATGAGCTGCAGATTTTAATATTCGAAAATAACATTCTTGCAAAACCAAACATTTGATTCCTTCACTTTCATCCAATACAGCCAGACAAGAGGCAGTGTTGCCAAAACTTATATCACAGCATATACTCTCCCCGGCCTGAACACTGAGGATGCTGAGGCCAACCTCTCACTCTGAAACAACCCCCAATTTTGCTTTTGTTTACTCACTTAATTTATCTGTACCACGATGCATTTCTCAAATAGGTTGCTTACCTGTTACTCATGACCGTATTTCAGTTTTATTGATTTGATAGTCCTTGGAATATTGTGATGAGTGAGTGAGTGTTGTTTTGAATTTCTACTATACATTGCCTGTGATCACCAGATTGTGCAGAAATCAGCTACTACTTACAATGCCAGATGTAAGAACAAGGAATGTGAAAGACCAACAGGAGGCCAAGTTAAATGTCACAGAGCAAGTAAGACTTGACAATTACACAACTAACTGCATGGAGCAGTGTCTATAAAGAGGTGCTAGAAGTGAAGAAGAATTAACAAGGTGCAGATGATGTAATATAACACACCAGCCTCTGTGGATCATTGCTGAATTTTCAGCCACTGGAACCCAGGATCAAATTTTCAAAGGTGAGAATAAATTTTGAGTATAGAAGCAAATTGAGTACATGGTCATCACATGGCAAACAATCAGGCCTTGAAATATAAGAAAGATTCCAGGCAAAGTTCCGATGTTATTCTTCCATCTGGAACAACATTTAAAAATATGCCCCTAACAGCACCACGATAAAAATCTGTTATGCCATCATAGGAGCCAGTGTATTCTAAGGCTTTGAAACTTAACAAGCCACTGAATGTGACAGTAAATATATCGATATCACAGAAAGAAAGTACTTTCGAAGTGTCACTAATGAAAGAAAATGGGGATTTGAAGGAGGAATGCAAAGATGTACAGAGGTATAAAATGAGACAGAATCAAGTGCCTAATTCAGAGCAGGTTGATTCTCTGAACTGGTTATGTTGCAAGAATGGTGAACAGCAAGATCATGGTCAACCAGACAACCCAGGAACACCTATTAATATATGGAGAAATGAACTGGGACAGTAATAATAATCACTGTACTGGCTCAGATACCGAGTGGTGCCAACTAGGCGGCCTGCTGATCAATAGATACTACAGGCTGACTTATTTTAATTTTGTGAAATGTTCTTACGAGCCACGATCAAACCAACAAGTTCGGACCACGAGTGAAGTACAGGAGACAGAATTCGAGAATGATTTGGATGGACCTGTGCTCACCTTGAACCCAAGATATTGGGATATTGAGGACTTCCCTTCACCTCTTGTCTGCAGAGGGAGCTACTGAACACATAAATATCAAATTCCATATTGTCGAGGGTAAGAGATGTAAAATCTAATAAAGCTAAACAGTACTTACTTGTCTTCTTCCTTGAAACAAGCAACCAACTGACCAACTGTTTGTTCATCTATGCATATTTCATCCTTAATATCGGTGGAAAGCTGTAAAAACAAATATGCAAAACAAAGTAAGAAATGTAGGGTAAGCAGATAACTAGAGTAAAAGTTTATAAATAGACATGACACAGCTGACAAGGTAAACTGCACAATAAAGATATCAATTTATTCTCCCAATGTAAAAAGGAAACAAACAACTGTCAAGTTAAAATTATGTGAAAAGCAGGAACAAGAAAAGGCATTCATAATAGGATAGAGAGGACAGTACTGGAAGTGGGAGCAAAGGAAGAAAACCTTGAAGGACAACAATAATCTCTGAAATTTTTCTACAACTTCCTACAACTTACTGTCATTGTGTTCATCCTAGTATGTGTTCTTAAATGATTGGTCACTTGTTTGTTTTTTGTGTTCCCACAGATGACTCTGATTGCCAAACAGACATACATTGGATCTTAACCAGAGAACGTTCAATCTCCTACCTATCATGTTCAAGTTTGTACAACAAATAGTCAGTGTTAGACTTTTCATTGACTCTAGACAATCTGAAAGCTCCATCAATATCGACTTACAACATTTACATTCAGGTTTTAAGGGACAATGCTGACCGTGTTTTCTACAGATAACAAGTACACCGCATACCCGGAAGCCCCAGAATTGCTGGTCCAGTCAGTCTATATGAGAACAATGAAGGTGTTAAATGATAGAGAGGTAGAATCCTTAGTCTAAAAAGCCAAGAATAATCGCCATGAAAATTTGTTGTGCTCACCACACATCGACTTACAAACTGCATGCCATCAGGCGGAGCAGAGGTCGATTGGCAGGGTAATGCTCACCAGAGCTGTAGAGCCACGGGTTTTGGTTCGGTCTTAAAACGACTCTGTTCAGATAGTTCAAAACTACCTAATATGTTTGCTAGACATGAGCAGAACTGCATAATATTTTTTAAAATTATCATTCAACTGACGTAGTTTACACTTGACTTTGTATGCAATGTTAGTTTAATGTTATCTCTCGGGTTTTTTGAAAGAGACAAACCTTACACTTTGCTTCCTCACAAGTGAATTTTCCACTGTTCTAACACAGGTGAAGGGATTCAATTTACTTAACTGTCATTGTGTATTTCATCAACAGAGCAATATTAAAATGAATTTGTCTAAACCTTACTAATGGAAGTTCAAGGATCATAACTAATGTCGTATATTTTGAAAGGAGCAGCCAGCAAAAGAGAAGAATCTCCCATTGTCTTGTGTAGTAAATGCTGCAAAAGGAAATCAAGGATCCAAACTACATGGGTAACACTTCCTTGGAAAATCAAAAGACACATTTCTTCTCAGATGAGTCTCTTCAGGATCGGGTGCATCTATGGATATGCCACGTTGCACATGTAGAATTACACTGACTTTAATTTAAAATGTTATACCGGAAAGGACACCCCATTTGTTCACAACAAGAAAGCTTTAAACAACAATCTATATTACCTTCGTGAGAAGAAACATGCTTGAAACAGGCGATTCACTAGATATATCCACAAAATATTCCCAATGGGCTGTTCATATGAAAATTAAGTTGGCTACAAGGGGACGAACTGAGAAATGGTATTTAATTAGCCCCAGAATATGAACACGACTGAAGAATGGGAGATAAGACGGTTGGAACTTGAATAGCTACATCATGAAGAGCTACATCAAACCAGTCTTTGGACTGATGACTCAAACATTAACAGGCGAGAAATAGTGTCCTGGTTAACAGAGACGGCAATTCCTTTCCAAGTGGACATGCTAGAACCCACTTATATTCATTAATCAAGATGAACAAGCCAGTCCAGTGCACTTATAAAATAGACTGTACTTAAGCCGAACATGGCCATACTGCATTACACCTTTCTCCATATCACCCTGAATTGAATCCCATTAAGCTGATGTGGGCCAGTGTCAAGAATGGCATTCCTGAACATAATGTGATTTCAGAATGGAAGCACTACTATAATTTATGGTTAACAAATTGATTCTATTACAAATGAGGACTGGAAGTAAAACTTGTGAGCACGTAAAGAAATTTGAAGATCAGTAATTTCAAGTGAAGTTTTATTGGACCCTGGTAAACATAAACGTGGGAAGTGAAATGGACAGAAATAGTGACCGTGAAGGAAGTAATACTGAAACCGCAAGAGAAAGTGATAATAAAACGGCAGATACTGCCAGCGGAAGTGAAATAGATATGCATATGATGAAACAGTGTGAGGGGCATTCTCTAAGAGATTTACTATGCCTAGAAAGAGTGACAGTGAATGATCCACAGTCTTTTATCAAGTGATTAACATACTGAGTTATGTGTAACGTGCAAATATGTGTGTAATTATTGGAAGGATTTGTGGAAGTTTTCTTAGCAGGAATACTACAATTTACGATAAGATTTTATGTTTCATAAGGCATGCATTGTACAATATCCTCACTTATACCCTCCTATGTATGCTCGAACCTAGTCCTTGTCTCCTTCCACTACAGCGCTCTTCCTGTCCTGCATTTAAATGAGTTTCTCCAAAATTAGCACAAGCTGTACCCAAAGATTGTGACTTTGTCTTCAACACAACAAAAGCAACAAAGCATTCTGCTGAAATGAAACGCTGGATAGAGAAAGCATAGTCCAACATGTACTCCTACCCTGAAACGATCTCAGAATAAAGCTTCACTAAGAGAATAATGAAGTGCTGTGTCCTCTCCACCATACTAAATACTGTAGAGCCCTAGATACTTCATTACCCACAACTTTCAAGATGTGTATATACGCAGGTGGATCAAAATATCAGTTGCATTAATGCGCCGCAGGAGCGTGCTGTGTGTCGCAAACGTGGGCATAGCGGAGAAAGGGACAGACACTGCCCACACGTCTGTTAGGCAGGTCGCTGTGGTGTCTCGTCTAGTATTGTGTGAATAGCGGCCAAATGCAATGGCGCGTCAAATGGACGTTCACTCCAAATATCAGGTGCGTGCGACAATCCGATTCATATGGGCCAAAAGGAAGATTTGCACGGACATTCATCGTGAAATTAGTGCTGTGTATGGGGAGCGGGCCATTTCCCGGCAAGGTATCGTACAGTGGTGTCAGCAATTCGAAGCCGGACGCACGTATATCATCGCGAAGGCAGGCCCGCAACGTACAGGAGCGGTGCAAAGGTCAACAGTGTGAATGCGATCATTAGACAGAATCAGAGCATTAAACTGAGAGAAATCGCGACGCAGCAGAACATGTCGTATGGCAGTGTGCTCGCCATTGTTCACGAGGACCTTGGATATCGTAAGCCGTGTCAAAGATGGGTCCCACGTCTTCTCACCGATGAGCTCAAGGGACGACGTTTCCAATCCTCCCTGGCAGTTTTGCAACGCTATGCCGCAGACGGCAACGGGTTTCTGTGGCGAATCGTCACAGGCGACGAAACGTGGGTCCACCACTTACCCCCCGAAACGAAGCGAACATCAATGGAATGGGTGCACACATCTTCACCACAACGAAAGAAGGCCAAGGTTCAACCTTCAGCCGGTAAGATTATGGCGAGAGTGTTCTTTGACATGGAGGGTTTGCTGCACGTGGAATTCATGCCGAAAGGAACGACGATCAACGCGGCGTAGTATTGTTAAACGTTGCACCGGTTGCGTAAAGCGATTAAAGAGACGCGCCGGGGGAAATTGAGCGCCGGTGTGATTTTGTTGCACGATAACGCAACACCTCACAAGGCCCGCCAAACGAGATAACTGCTGCAGCGTTTCAAGTGGGAGGTCTGGCAACATCCACCCTACAGTCCCGACCTAGCATCATGTGACTTTTATCTGTTCGGTAAGCTCAAAACGGAACTCGATGGTCGACGTTTCCAGACCGATGAGGAGGTGAAGGCCGCTGTCTCCGAGTGGTTGCAGAACGCTGGAGGAAATTTCTATGCATCCGGCATCGACAAGTTGGTTGTGCGTTCGCAGAAATGTTTGGAGTCACTTGGAAACTATGTGGAAAAGTGACGTAACAGTGTATGTCGTTATAGTCGTGTTGCTGTTGTATAGGTGGTGTAATAAATGGACATTACTGGGAAGTGCAACTTATTTTCTGATCTGGCCTCGTATAAATAAATATAACGGCAAATTGTATAATACCTGCGGGTCATGTTTTTGGCGACGATGTGGTAGGGGAGGGTTAGGAGTGGGAAGGAAGTGAACGTGGCCTTAATTTACCCTCACTTGACCTTGTGTGGTCCCTGGGACCTGTGAAGTTTGTTATATCTCTGTGAGTGGAATGCTTTGTCACCGATTTACTCCCCCCACCCAGTACGTTTCTACAGACTATGGTGATAAGACGTGCAAGTGCGGTGGCTTGGTAGGTGAGTATTTAGATACCCCTGGTCTGTGGGACCACACAAGATCAGTTACATACTTTTCTCTATAATTTACTTATTTTACTCTTTTTAATTCTTAGTGTAACGTGATATAATGGATCATTCCAAACCTGGCCCCAGCTGGAAAAAATGTACGATCCACGGTTTTCGAGAATATTGCTGCTGACTGGCTGCAAGCGGATGATGAAATCCAACAAAATGTGTCGGAATCCGAAGAACAGATAGGTACTCACGTGCAACATGCTTCAGAAGAAGAGTTTTCAGACCAAGATGATGCCGATTACATACCCAGTGATCATGATGATGATGATGATGATGCTTGTTGTTTTAAGGGGCCTAACATCGAAGGTCATCGGCCCCTAATGGTACGAAATGAAAGAACAAAAAAATCAAAGGCATCCACTGACCAAAATAAAAATAAAGTGTCATGAAGAATGAATGAATGGATGGACAGGAACCCAACAAAACACAAAACAAACAAACAAAAACAAAAACCAGTGGATCGGACTCAAGACAGATCGAAAATAACATTATTACCAACCAAGGAAGCACTTACAAAGCACAATGATGCTTGGTGTCTAAAGGGGGTGCAAAATCCACGTCTAAGGCCCCACAGAATGGTACATGTCGCGAGTAAAATAGAACCATGGTATGTGTCATGTTGGGGTATTAATCAGAAGTAGCGAAGACTCACGGTGTTCCACAAAAGATGGTACTACTCACAAGTATTGCAATACGTACAAGTAACGCAGACCTATGGTGTGTCTCACACAATGGCGCAACTCGTAGCCAACGCAAAGCGAGAAGGTTCCCCACCTAGGTGTACTAAACACGGGCGCCGGTATTCCCCTGGTGTTCCTCACATAGTGGGTACTATTCACAGGCAACGCGGACCCACGGTGCTGCTCATATAGTGGTACAACTCACAGGCTACGCCCAGACCCGCGGTGTTGCTCACATGGGTACGACGCACGGGTACTGGAATCCACCAGGCCAGGCTTTTACTGCTACTAATCACAAACCTATTTCGTACCGAATTTAGTGGTACTACTCGCAAGTACAGGCAACCTATGGTGTTCCCCGCGTGATGGTACGATTCAAAATTAGTTTCATGGTTCTAATTCAGTCAGCCCTTGGTCGCCCCTTTTAGTCGCCTCTTACGACAGGCAGGGGATACCGCGGGTGTATTCTACATGTGCATCCCCCACCCGCAGGGGGTAGTGTGTTTGGTCCGCGAGAGGTATTTTATTTCCCTCAAGTCCGCCGGCAAGCCGGTTAGGACCGCCCTATCCGCCACCTGGGACGCGCCACGTGGGAGTATCACCTCTCCCCCTGCTACGCCTGCGTAGCAGGTTCGTGGCAGTGATCATGAAACAGCTACTGAGGTAAGTGTCTCAGAAAAAGAAGGTACAGAGGCTGAAGGTATGGACGTGGCAAGTGAAGAACGTAACCCAAGGGAACAGTGTTTCTATTATGGTAAGAATAGATTCAAGTGGGCTCAAGCTGAACCAACTGGATATGTTAGGACGCCGTCGCATAATATTTTGGGACTGCCGACTATTCGAAGTTCAGCACGGCGTGAAAAACTACTCAGTCCAAAAGAAACTTTTGAACTGATTTTTGATGAGCATATGCTTACAATCATTACGACAGCGAAAAATACAAATCTCGACCTGATGCGACAAAAATTTCATAGCTAGCTAGGGGCTTTACGTCGCACCGACACAGATAGGTCTTATGGCAACGATGGGAATGGAAAGGCCTAGGAGTTGGAAGGAAGCGGCCGTGGCCTCAATTAAGGTACAGCCCCAGCATTTGCCTGGTGTGAAAATGGGGAAACCACGGAAAACCATCTTCAGGGCTGCCGATCACAAAGGTGATATGAGTAAAGTACGATTTCTCACTTTTCTTGGTCTTCTAATTTTTAGCTCTGCTTTCAAATCAAACCATGAAAGCATTCTGTCCTTATTCACCATGGGTGGCACGGGCAGAGAGGTATTCAGAATGACGTCATCAGCGAAGAGATTTTATTTACTGCTGTTGGTTTTGCGACTTGATGACTTTGAGACTCGTCACTTGCGTAAACAAGCAGATCCGGGTTGTGCTATCTCTGAAATTTTGAACTTGTTTAACGAAAACTCTCAGAACCATTACTCTATAGGAGCGAATGCCGCAGTTGACGAAATGCTCATCACCTTCCGTGGACGCTGTAAATTCAAAATGTATAAACCCAATAAACCGGCCAAATACGGCTCGAAACTTCAGTGCCTAGCACATGCTAAGACGTACTACATGCTCAGTGTCTACTTGTACAAGGGGAAGGGTTCTGAAGGGATGAACCTTTCTAATGATGAAAAGAAGTATTCTGCACCAACTCAAGCGGATCTTCTATTATGCAATCCCATTTACTATTCAAATCGAAATGTCACTTTGGACAATTGGTACTGTTCGGTGGAGCTACTGGAGGTACTACAATCTAAATGGCTCACAATACTTGGCACGTTGCGTAAAAACAAAGAGGAAATTCTTAAGGATTATTTGCCTGACAATAAGAGACCTGTCTTCGGTTTTACCAAAGACGGGACGCTAGCAAGCCATGTACCAAAAAAGAACCAAGCCGTCATTCTACACTCATCTATGCATCATAATAAGGACATATATCCTGTTACTGAGATGCCTATTATGATTATGGACTACAACACCGAAGGAGGAGTTGACTCAGTAGCCCAAAAAACATCTATATACAGCAGCAATAGCCGCACAAGAAGATGGCCGATGGCTGTGTGGAACCAAGTGCTGGATATTAGTGCTGTTAATGGTTTTGTGACAGACCAAAGCCAAGCAAGAATGAAAAATATCCCACGCCTTCATTTTCTGAAGCAATTAGCTAGAGACTTATGCGAGCTGCAATTGAAAGAGAGAATGTACAACAAATCGCTGCCGAGAGAAACGTGCCTAACCATTGCCCGTAATCTAAAACTAAATATAGATCCCGACAATGAGACATCAGAGGAAATAAAGGATCGCAACAAACGTAAATGTTGCTCAGTGTGTCCGGCGAAGAAGAGAACGAACACCGCTTACCTCTGTTACAAATGTAAACTACCAATCTGCTTACCGCCCAGCAAGAAAGTTTGCAATGGCTGCGTCAGTGAAAAGAATTAGGACATACTAACACTTTGCAGGATTCTTTTCCTTGATCTGATATAATTTTGAATTTTACTGACATTTAGATAATATATTTTTGTGTTAAGATGCACTTTAAATTACCAAACATGAAAAATGGTATTTTTTCTGAAGCAAAGACTGAAACTTCACAATTTTAGTAATATTTTGATATTTGTGCCATTAGCAGCTTGAGTAATGTATAATTTTATAAAATCTTGTTTTATATTGCAATAATATGGATGCACCTACAATGTTATTTAAATCAATAAAGAGAAAACTATATCATTTACGAAATACATATTTTTTATTTTCCTGGTCCATGGGACCACACGAAGTTACTAGTGTGAGTATTTTCCACGATGTTAATCAAGGGTTAAGGTACATTTGCCTGGTGTAAAACAGGAAACCACAGAAAACCATCTTCGGGGCTGCCAACAGAGGGTTCGGCCCACTATTTCCCAAATACAAGCACACAGCTGTATGACCCTAACCACATGGCCACTTGCTCATTACAGATATACTGTCCATTGTGACTGGACTTCACATGATTGTACTGAGAAGCAAAAGGTCAGATTGTTGCCTCAAGAATACCAGCCCTATGTTCAGCATACGGCTGCACTAATCAGTGTAACTAATCCTAGGATACATTTTGTTTTAACTAAGTGTTACTGAATTGTAAGTGACATTGCTTTTGTAATTCCTGTTTGATATTAAACCCATTCTAATGTTTAAACAGAGGAAATACTGTGAAACACAGTTATTATTCATTTGATCATGTTTCTGATTTCCTTTTTAAAGACCAAGGAATTAACTAAACAATGGGTTGTGAGGATGAAAAGAGACAAATGGTATCCCACCCAACACAGTCATTTATGCTCTGCATACTTTGAAGATAAGTACATGTATCAATAAACCAGTGGCTATTACTGCCAAACATGGTTCTAAGCATTTTATTTTCCCTCACATTTGCAAACAAAGAAAATACAGTACTGACTGCCTATAAAACATAATAAAGAAAACCCACCAGAGGCAACCTTTCAAAATTAAAGTATATAAAGTGGCGACTATTAAATAATCTTAAATTATTTTTACTAACAATTTTCTGCACATATTTATCATGCAATTGGAAACTGTAGTGATCTGGATGGCATTGTTTTTTTTTTTTAATTTCATCTTTTAAATCACCACACCTATGACCAAAACTACAGCTTTTGTCCAATCCCTAAGAAAATAAAGCAGCAATTGGTGCAAACTACCAGGAAAAATTGGCTGAAATCATGGCAAAGCATACAAACAGAACAGGAGGAAAGTCTTCCATCAGCAATATATCATTTAAAGTCTTCACAAGAAACATAATGATTCACATCTCAATATTCTGGGTAGCTATTTCCAAGAGGTGATCTGAGACCTTGTCAGGCTTCTGGCCAACCTAACCATGCATTGATATCCCCAGTATCCCTATTGTTACTGCAGGAAATTTTCACAATACCACATCTTCACAATCCTTGTCACTGGGCAACATCCAATGATGACAGTCCAGGATTTACAGAGGAGAGTTTTGAAAAGATAGAAAAAGTTAGGGCTATTTCACAATCAATCCTCGGAACTTAGATGTTTAATGAAACGGCTGTTAAGAAGGACTTGGTGCGGGGCAATAAACAGTTTTGTGTCTATGTTGAATCAGGTCAGGGATATTTAGACACTGGTGAGTACCTATGATGTGGCCAAGGAAGCATTAGAATTGATGGTGGCAGCACTGAATAGGACCTCAAAAATACCAGTGAGTGGAGGGACCATACAAAAAAATCGTATAGTCAGCAGTTGTGAAGGGATTGGGACTAATAGCCTTACGAATGAAGTTTGATGGACTGAACTCCCAGTGTTCTATTCCTCATCCAGCAGAGTTTGAGCAAAAGGCATTAACTTTCCTTGATGCTGCTCACAATATAACATTTGCAATGAATTCCCTAGATGAAAAGCTGGTTCTCATAGATGGTAGTGATCCAGACCAAGAACATATATTACTGAGGTGAAATACCTAAAAGAACTTGGTACTATTACAGGAAGTGGAAGGCCTGCACACTGGTTATAGATTAAGGAGAAAAAATTTGGAGTGGGTGACACAGAAGACAAACGTTTTCTTATGTGCATAAAACTTCAGTAATTCTGTTGCTAAAACACTTAAATTTTGCAGAGATCTGGGTCATGGAGTGATTTCTGATTATGAAAGTACCACTAAGTTGCAAAGTTCCTACATCTTGCATTTCATTTAACAAATTCATGCCATCCTATGGGTAAGTGAACAAGGCTGCAAACAGATATTCCATCAAGGCCAAAATATTATTATATTATTATCTTAACAATACTATGCTAACTCATGGTTCAGCCCTAACTCTAAGAAATAACTGCAATGAATGGTATCTTCTTGAAATGTTTAACTGTGCAAGGTTTTGCAGAAATATATGTCTGGGGAGAAGATTCCAAAATAAAAAACCTTCTCACATGGAGGTTAAGCCAGGATCATCTGGAATTATTATTTTCATGTGTGAGGTATAGAGAAGGAAATAAAATGCTGCTCAATTCAAAGCTGCACACAGGAAGTGTCTCATTTGTTTGAAAGGTACTGTTTTTTGAACCATTATCTTGTGCAGATAATTCAAAAAGAAATTGAGTTTATGAGACTTGAACACCGATATATAACCAATTATGAAGTCCTTTCTTCATATAGTGAATACGTTGAATATACTGCAAGCAGTGTAGTAAAATGTATCGCTAATTCCATTAAATATGAGCAGTATTTGCATATTTTGCAGTGTTATATAATATCAATTTCATATCCGTATTGATAGTACTTATAAAACTTTAATACTTCCTCCCCTTCAATACAAACTTCCATGTAACTTCACTCATTACTTGAGGCCATGTTGCCAGTAGGGGAAAACAGGGACACTGAACTAATGCAATCCTTATCTTGCATTGAATATGAGGAATTAATAGAGTCTTATAAGTGTATAATTCTTCTGTATTGCACAAGCACTAATACATGTGGATTGGTGCAGTGTAATGAGTTTACATGGAATATATCCCTTCCTTAACATCATTGTTGAGACACACAGTATGGAGGATTTGACAGATTTATTGTTCTTTGCCTCAGTGCTTAGACATTCCTCTTTTCCTATAGGTGACAGCTCATAAAAACGCAACAGACCACAGTTATTATTATTATTATTATTATTATTATTATTATTATTGTACCCGATGCATTTACTGGACGTATTAAAAATGGCGCCTACGGAAGGTAGAGGCCAGCCAAGGCAAAGAAATGTGTAATAGGGTATCGATATTGATGTATGCTAGAAGGCCATGACTAACTTAAACCTACCACTATGAAGGCGGTGTACAATGGTGTAGAATCGATAGAATTGTTTTTTTTTAAAAATAAGAAGGATAAAACAGATTACTATAAAAAAAGTGACTTAAAAAAATTGACGTGGTAAGGACAAGATATCCCGAACTTTGCTCTCAAAAATAAGCAAGATTCACAAGATCTAACGCGAAATTTTAAGCTGAGAGGACGGAAATATTAAACGAAACGAAGAGATAAACGTTGAAATACTGTAAAGTGGGAATAAAATCCAGAAGTTTTGAAAAAGTCCGTCCAAATACTTAGACGCAAAATCGTTTGGAAACAAGAAGACGATTGAGACGAGAGAGCTCGAGGTTGAGCTATATTAAGTGGAAATAATAGCAAGGACAGCCTAAATAAAGAAGCAATCGTTAAAATATATATATATATATATATATACTACGCAGAACCATGATGAATTCATATTTTCCAGAATCGATGAATATTGTCTACTGTGTTCCTGAACAGATGATGGCTTGCTAAATCGGCATAGACCAACCTGGAGGGAGATGTCATCCTGGCTGTTAAAACCACCCGACCCGTGTGGAGGAGGTCATTCTACCTGAGATACCAGTGGTGGAGAACCTGCCCAGTTCCTAATCCAAGGCCTGCGACCAGACCGAAGAGCAACTAAGGACCGAGATATTGAATGGCGAGCTAAGTAATAGTATTAAGTAGTATAATTTCTTATGTAGAGTATTACCAGTATATGCAATAGATCTGAATAGCCTAAGCGTGAGATAATTAAGTGTGCAGTGAATATAAGAAAGTGCAGTGTGAAATATTTAAGACGATATCTCATGACAGAATGGTAAGGTGTTTACTACATTATCTTATCCAAGGATGAAGGAATGCGATTTAAAATATGACATAGTGTAACAGCTGTTTTCAAAGAATCCCGGTTAATTAGAAAGATCCATGAGTGATGTAATACCACCCAAACCCAGTTACGTCACAGAGGGACGCATGTTTGAATTGGTTAAGTTAAATTACCATACTCTTTGCTATGTGAATATATTGAAAGAATAGATACTGAATTTGGGGTTATATGTTGAATTGTATGACAAAAAGCGTTTTGAGGAACGAATTCTGCGCTGTTGGAGAGAAACGTATCGTTGTGTTTAATTAATATTGGAGGTTAAACGCGGTAATTATAGATGTTAAAGGAATTAAATATGGGTTGAAATGAAGGTTAATAATGAAATAATGGAAGTATATATGGTATTTTAAATGATATATTGCGCAGATTAACAGGAAGTAAAACGTACCGTATATGATATATATAATGTATGATGTAGGAGCACATGTAAAGCGACTACGGAATATAAGTACGCCCCAGGTAGGAACTATAGCAAGGTATGGACAATAAAATTACGCATATTTTAATGAAGTGTGAAAGTGGTTTGACAATAATAACAACCGGTGATGGGTAAATGAATACATGATTGTATCATATTCTGAATGAATGGTAATTGCGTGGAAGATCAAACTTGTATGCAACTAGTATGATAATGTAGTGTTGAAATATCTTTATGTAGGCATTTGCACGTCTATATATGAAAAACGCTTAGTGACTATGTGCATATTGAACTGGAATACGTTACGTAAGAAATTATCTAGCTAGAGTAGGGAAATTATTTGAGATTTACGTAGGATATCATCGATGTTTTGTTAATCTGAAATATTATTAGAGCGAATATTTAGTTAGGAGCCGTAATTTAAGTGGCAATCGGACCGAGAAACTTAGTGCGTCATTCAATATTTCATTTTCTTCACTGTAGTCTGCACCAACGAATTCAGATAATTTTCAATGTAACTTAGGTCACTGATATTTGTATTCATGACACTTTATTAAAATTCAGTTCATTTCCGCGATAACTTGAACAATGTAATGGTTGTATTTTTGATCAGGGTGTATAATTAACACCGTGAGTGATGGAATAATTTATTGATATACCAAATTCTGACCGTGGTCTGAAGACTTTGATGTAGTATATACTTAAGTGACCAGATGTAAATTTTAAAAGGAAGATGAAACAAAGCAACAATTCATTTCAGGAATACGCGACCCAGAATGTTAAGATATGTAAACTTAGTTTAGGAGTAAGGCAGCGCTGACCTAGAATATTTGATTCAGTAATTAAAATATTTATTTATTAGGTTGATAATTGGAAGATTATGAGCAATATTTGACATTAACCATTTCTTTCCCGAATCTTGATAGTTTAATAAATGTGTTTCTTGATTAATTTTTTTTATAGAATGAAATGAGTTTCATTTATAATTGTAGTCAGTAATTGTACTTAGTAAGTAAAGTTCTCATTATGCGGATGTGTTTTTCGAGAGGTTGACTGAAGTATATGTTCCCAAAATCCATTACTGAGCGTTGACTTACGTAATTCTGAACCGCATATGGTGCCGTTACTTTCTCTTTGAACACACGTTAAACCTAAACATAGAAAAATTAACCATTTTTCTGGAGGCATGAATACCCTGAGATATATAACTGACTAGTTGGGAAAATACTGTGGTCACCCTGACCCGTAGGGTGCATTATTATTATTATTATTATTATTATTATTATTATTATTATTATTATTATTATTATTATTATTATTATTATTATTTTTCTGGATGGCTAAATTAAGATGAGAAGAGTTATTGCTTGAAAATTTTGCTTGATGCTTATTCCAATAGCAAGACATATCCTTAATAGGGCTGACTGATCAAAAATCACCATCAGGGATGTGATCTAAAAGGGAAACAACACTCAAATCAGATAGCATTTTTATATATCATGTAATAAAGGCAATAAACAAACGATGGTATATAAGAATGCATTTAGTATTTTGCACTGCATAAAGAATAGAGGAATCTTCTGGATAACTTCAAGCCATGCTGGCAACAGGGGCAAACACGGACACTGTGCTAATGAAATTATTATCCATGAGCACATTAAGAAATGTCCTGTTATAGGAATACATAAATACACACATCTTCATTATAGACCATAATTTCATTCTGTGTTCAGTCTGCGAGCCTCTGTGGGTTCACTTATCACCACAACAAACCCGTATTTGTAACTAGTTCTATATCTTTTATTTTAAATCATAAGAAACTGAGACTAATTATCATTGCATTTGTCTCCCTGTATACCTCTTACCCTCTATGACTGACTCCATCATTCTACTTGGTAACCTATCCTGCTCCTTTCACATCACATGACCCCTATCACCAATTTGTTTCATGCATACAGCTCTATCCATTGAGTTCAATCCTAATTTAGCCTTTCTCTTATCATATCGAGTACCTTCCTGCCGTCTGATAACATCAATTCCTTGTGGAATTGTCTGTACTAGATCATGGTTCAATAAAAGAGTACCTTTCAGAAAAATCTCTTTTTGTTCCCACCAGTTTTTACCAGCAATCATTCTCACTACTTTCATGTCTGCTACTTCTAACTTGTGAATAAGATATCCTAAGTCCACCCAGCTTTCACTCTGTAAAGCAAAGATGGTCTGCAAACACACCAATGTAAAGATAGTTTTGTCTGGGAGATGATTTCTTTATTACAGAAAAATCTTGATTGCAACTGAGCTCATTCCATTAGCTTGATTCAAGTTTACTTACTATTTTACCAGCCTGCGAGTACACACAACCTTAATGTCTGAAATTGTCTACCTGTTCCAACTTTGCATCCACAATCTGACACAATTCTCTTGGATCTCTGACATCAATTTAGTCTTATAAACACTAATTTTCATACCATACTCAAGGCACCTATTTTCAAGTTCAAACATAGCAGACTGCAGGATTTTGGCAAAATCTGCCATTAAGATATAATCATCAGCATATGGCAAACTGCTTACTAAATTTTAACCTTACTAAATCCATCCCTGCCACTTCTTACCTTTAGCAGATGATGCATGAAAACTATGAAAAGGAAAGATTTTTTGAAATCTGGTGCATACCAAAAATCTGAAACTAACAGCCCCTTTGTGGTCTGAAACCACACCGCTTTTCATCCAACTTCCTCTCATCCACTGATCTCACCCTCCCTTCCAAGACACCAGTGAACACCTTGCCCAGTACACTCGTTGTTGAGATACTTCAATAATTGTTGCTATGCTTCCTATTTGCTTGTTTACAGGTAGGTGCAATTTAGAGCTTTCATCCAATCTGAATGTATCTTACTAATACGCCATGGTAATCTTACCTCATGAAGCCATTTCAACGTTTCCTTCACATTATACTTCAGTATTTCAGGTCCAATCTCATCTACTTCTGCTGCATGATGACACTGGAGTTTATCATCCTTTCCACTTCCTTAAGAGTAATTTCACCAATATCATTGTCTTCTTGGCACAAGAGCTCAGAAACAATAGGGCTTACAAGTAATAATGCTGTCTAGAGGTAAAGTCTACATTCTACCAAATTGGGGTGTATTTAAGGACAGTGCAAATTAGACCCATATTTGATACATCCAGTACTAGGAAGAGGGAGTTGTCACTGATGACTGAATGAACAAAGGTCCGAAATTAATCGAACTTATTCCCTCTGTCCTGTTCAAGCTTAGAGAGAGGCCAGAGGGTGTGATCTCGGACATAAAAAAGGCATTCCTACAAGTGTCAGTAAAGAGGGTTGATCGATTTCTGTGGTGGAAAGATCATACTCATACGAGCTTCAAGGACTTTCGTCGTCGCCAAGTGGATGGAAAAGTAGTGTGCTTTCTTCAGGCACAGAAAAACCAGTCATTCCACCACTGGGGCTGCTAGGTCTTGTCATGAAAAATTGCAACATTCATTATGAGCCTGTAATGAGGCGAGGTATTCTATGTGTCAGGGCGTCTTTTTCCCTATTGGTTTCTACTATCCTGAGACTCTGATGCTGAAGGTTCTGTTGCAAGACAGTTGCGGACAGAGAACAAGTTGAGACACAGAGCTACTACCAGACACAAAAGACATCTTCATAAAGTGCAACGAACAATGCCTATTCCGAGACAATTTACCATGGCTGACTGCAAGGAAGCCTTACTAACTTCAGTAACTATGCGTATGCTGCAATTATATTGTTGGGAAGCAAGCATCCCGATGAAATCAGTCTGCAGCTAATATTCACAAAAGGGACGGTAGCACCATTTAAGGAAACCCGACGAGAAAAATTCTTTCCTACCATATTGGTGCTTGAATGTTAACCTCTGTAAAAGACAGTCTCAGGCTGGTTGGTGTGCAATTCTATTTTTGTACACTGCATTGATATGGATAAAGAAGAGGGTCTTTTTATGACTCAGAGTGAAATATTAACTTTCTCCCATTTACGAGGAAGACTTAATCGAGTTAATTTGCCATCACGAGGTTGCAACGTGGATGACTTTCAGAAGAATCCAAGTGTTGGGGAGGTCCTGCCCTGTTGAACCTGGGAGAAGAAAAGCGCCCTTGTGGTGAAGGTGACCTGCAAGAAGAGGAATTTGATCGTGAAAGAGATAAGGAAACTTATGCTGCCTCGTCTGGAGAGCCTCTTTGTTATCTGGAATTTTTCCTTCCATATCAGAATTACCAGAATGGTCACCTGGATGTTTCAGTATACTATCAACAAAAGAAGGAACAAGAATGAAACACTAGAGGGAGAGACAACCATGGATAAAATAAAGGCATCAGAAAGGATACTCATTTGATTAGTTCAAGAAGTAGTTTCTGGGGGAGAAGGGATTTCTAGCTGGAAGTCACTTTGCATATTCAAAGACTGTGAAGGAAATTTGTGAGTAAAAACAATGCTCACTGAATGAAAAGAGAGTGAGAACTTCAGATGCCCAAGGGTACTACCCAGTAAATATTGTCTGGTGCAACTTTTGATTCATGAGAAACATGTTAGAATGTTACACGTTGGCACTCGCATGTTACTGTTGCCCTTGCGGGAAAGATATTCGCTTATACGAGGAGGAAGGAGCAGCCAGGCCATGCTGTCAATATGTGTGAGATGTAAGCGGCAGGATGATAAGAAGACTGATGCTAATCCTGGAACTCTATGGAAAACAGAATAACAGATGATGTGGCATTTGAGGAGACAAGTGTACACCTTGCTGGACCCGTGATACTGACAGAAGGAGGAGAAGGGTGTATCAGCCGTACCGGCGATTACTGGTATGAGTAAACAAAGACTTTAGATAGTACAATCCAAGAAAACTTTAAAATGAAAGACCAATATTTACAGATGACATTCAAGAAAAGCTCATTAAATGGAAAGGTGCACCTTCGCGAATCTACAATAGTAATTACCTAAATGCTAAATTGGTTAGTAAAATAGACTTTGAAAATGAATAACAGTGAATAATTGATTAACTAAATAAAAGTAAGAAATACACCTTTAAAACGAGGGACGCCCTCTAAACCAAGAAATAAATTAAATGAAAACTTGAAATCGATGGGTTACAGGTTAATTATTTGTACTAATGTCCATGGACTAATTGGACTGTTCGCTAGAGGAGCTCGAGTAAACCCCTTACGCTAACAAGATTTTAGTTGTATATTAAGGATTTTGAAAATACTCTTTCTGTAGGAATAATTACTTTTACATCAAGTGAACATATGTTGGAGTGAGGCTGCCAGATACTCTCCTGAACCGGATCACGGGAGCCCAACTAGAAATTAATAACATGCATAGAAAACATATATCAAAACCGAAAGGCGCCCCCAAAATTAATTGACACGAAACGGGGATCAACCCCAAACATATGCCACACATGGAAAAGGCAGAACAAGATAGCGTTAAGAAGGTAAACTCCCCAGCAAAATTTTAGAATAAAATCATATATTATAAGAGCAAGCAGCTGAAATCACAACTCAGTGACCACACGTTAAACCAGATCGGCATAAAGCACAAGGCACCACAATCCACCAAGGAAATCAACCACCAATTAAATCATGAAACAATAAATGAGGTGAAAAAGGAGTCAGCAGCTCTCAACGTAAAGACACGCTTTCAATAATTAAATCAGTCTTCAATCCTTCCCCAAAACATATTAATAATCACCGAAAAAATAGTTCCCGTTACAACGGTTGTCATGGTAATGAGTAGATAAGAAAGAAGGGAACTGGACTGCAAGACAGTTGTAAACAGAGAATAAGTTGGGACACAGAGGTACTACCAGACACAAAAGACATCTTCATAAAGTGCAACAAACAATGCCTATACCCAGACGATTTACCATGGCTGACTGCAAGGAAGCCTTATTAACTTTAGTAACTATGCTTATGCTGCAATTATATTGTTGGGAAGCAAGCATCCCGATGAAATCAGTCTACAGCTAATATTCACAAAACAGACGGTAACACCATTTAAGAAAACCACAACACTCCGGCTAGAATTACTTTCCTGCCATATTGGTGCTTGAATGTCAACCACTGTAAAAGACAGTCTCAGGCTTGTTGATGTGCACTGCTATGTTTAGACACTGCATTGATATGGATAAAGAAGAGGGTCTTTTTATGACTCAGAGTGAAAGAAATATTAACTTTCTCCCATTTACGAGGAAGACTTAATCCAGCTAATTTGCCATCACGAGGTTGCAACGTGGATGAGTTTCAGAGGAATTCAAGTGTTGGGGATGTCCTGCCCTACCTGGGAGAAGAAAAGCGTCCTTGTCGTGGAGGTGCCGTGCAAGAAGAGGAATTCGATCATGAAAGAGATAAGGAAGCTGTGACTTATGCTGCTTTGTCTGAGGAGCCTCTTTCTTATCTGGAATTTTTCCTTCCATATCATAATTGCCAGAATGGTCACCTGGATGTTTCAGCTTACTATCAACAAAAGAAGGAAAAAGATGAAACACTTGTGGGAGAGACAACCATGGATGAAATAAAGGCATCAGAAAAGATACTCATTTGATTAGTTCAAAAAGTAGTTTCTGGAGGAGAAAGGATTTCTAGCGGGAAGTCGCTTTGCATATTCAAAGACTGTGAACGAAATTTGTGAGTAAAAACAATGATCACTGAATGAAAAGATAGTGAGAACTTCAAATACCCAAGGGTACTACCCAGTAAATATTGTCTGGTGCAACTTCTGATTCATGAGGAATATGTTAGAATGTTACACGTTGGCACTCGCATGTTACTGTTGCCCTTGCGGGAAAGATATTTGCTTAGACGAGGAAGAAGGAGCAGCCAGGCCACGCTGTCAATATGTGTGAGATGTAAATGGAAGGAAGATAAGAAGCTGCTTGCTAATCCTGGAACTCTATCGGAAAACAGAATAACAGATGCTGTGGCATTTGAGGAGACAAGTGTAGATATTCCTGGACACTTGATATTGATAGGAGGAGGAGAAGTGTAGAATGTGCTGTTTACATTTGCCATGAATAGGGCAGGCAACTTGGAACTGGTCAGCAGTTTCTTAAGGAATGGATTTTTACTCAGTTTTCGACAGCTCATCGCTGCTCGATGAGGAAGACCGAAAGCTGTCTACAACGACAATGGAACAAATTTTACTCGTACAGATAATATGTTGCAAACTGTCGACTAAAACCACACAGAAACAGAGTGCACAATGCATCAAATACAGTGGAGGATTAATCCTCCCACAGCAGGCTGGTGGAGTGAAGTGTGAAGCAGTGGTTAATTTCCGTCCCCTTACCTACTTGCCTGAGAAGCCTGAAGATCTCAACCAACATCCACCTTCAAGTTCTTTGCAAGATGAAGTCTGCATGGGTAGATTTAGATCAACTGGATTCTGTCAACTTATCAAGGAGATATTGATTTCTACAACAGTTGTGACAAGATTTGAGAAGAATATTTTTCATATGCATTGTTTTTCATGCTTTTTATGTCTTGAACGGCTGACGATGACCTGGACTAGGGTCGAAACCGGTCCCATTTCTAATTACTATTAAATAAGAATGTAATCACTACATTTCTTTCTCTTATGTATTGAATAGGTTGAACCTCTTTTTTAATTATTCAATTTTAAGAATATTTAAGTCAGTTGATCCAATGGCAGAATAAGATTTCTATGGTGCAGGTTGGAGCTTATGGGAAGAATGGGATTGACTGGGCATTAGCACGGGTGCTGGAAGTTTATCATGGGAAAGAGTTGAAAGTGTTGCGAGTTTGAAAACATTGTCAGCTGAGGCGACTAGTCTGCATCAGTGACTTCTGGAACTTCGAAGGAGGATTCTAATGACTGCCCCAGTAGCTTTTACTCTCATGAACAGTCTGACTCATCAGACTCCTCAAAGGGGGTAGTGGTAACCAGGATTGATGGTCGACAAGCAAAACTGCCGAATAAATTTAAGTTTGTGTATTCCTTCAATGTTTAACTTCTTATATTTGCAGATTCTTTTAGGTAAGTGACTGAAATTACCAGATAGATAGTTTGATGCCCATAGTGCTTAATTTTGATATCTGTCACTCCTTCCAAATTGGGAAGGATGTGAAGAACAATTTGTTGTAAATATTCGTATTTTATTTTCTCCTTGGAATTACTATCAATGAGTTTACGCACCATGAGTGTGTATTCCTTGTTATTTTGAAAACATGTCTACTGATTCATGTCAGTACAAAAAGCTAGTAAATCTAAGTAATTTACAATAAATGGGATGCTCCTTTCAGGTAGAAACAATGTCACAGGCTATGTGCTCTAGGAATTAAGACTGTAAGACATTCTATTAAAGATAAAGCCTCCTATCAAAATAGTATATATTAGAACAACGTTTCAGAAATAGATTGCCAGTCAGGTTGATACATTTCAAGTAAAGTTGGAAATGTATATTTTGTCGTAGAGAAAAATCACTGCTTCAGTCTTCCTAAAAACCCCCAGTCAATTCATGGATTTTGAAGTGATATTGAATCTAAAACTATCCATGGATAAGAGGATTCTAAATGTGGATTCAGTTACAAGAACTAAACAACAGAAAATACAGGCAAAACTCAAAAGCTAAGAAATATATAGGTATCGTTATTACACCTAAAATGGATAATTATAAGAAAATGTTGCCAAAATAAACAATGGATAGATAAACAGTTGTTAAAATTTTTTATACTGTATATATTACAAGAATCAAGCTAGCCTCAGGTCCTTGGCCTGTCACTTCACATAGGGGATGGTCTAAAACATTTAGAGAAATCAGGACATTTTGGAAGATCTCGGGATATTAATAATAAATCCGGCTAATAACCCCTATTGTGAGAGATTGCGGCACAGTCATTAGGAGGAAGTAATTGAACATTTTACAATCATTTGATGAAGCTATCTTCTCAGGGTTAATTTAATTATACCCTGAGAGAAGTTATGCAGTCTGTCTGCAGTGTGAAATTACACGTGTCAAGGACATACAGCCATTTACAGGATTTACGAACTTCTACGAGGAAGACAGCGAAGTCCCAGATATCTCGCTGAAATTATTATTAATACGGTTTATTTTGACGATCTGTAATGGAAAACAATTGGTTTCTTGTGAGATATAGCATCATTGTCCCATGGTCATTCACGTTTGGTGAACACCTGGCAGAGAAGGGTAGGAGCTTTGCACGATTACATTAGTTAACTCGTCGAGAAGGAATGGTTAGGTCCATTTTCAGTTATGTGTATAATAAAATATGTTACTATGTTAGTTCAAGTGAATTGTCAGCACAATTAGAGGTCTCGAAATTAAATACTATGTTTTGTAGTTAGAAATGTGAATTTCTGTCCCCTTTAAATTAGTTAGTATATCATGACACCGGATTGTATATGTGGCTTGCATAGAATTAATTGTGTGGCGATGACGACAATGTGTCATGTCGGGTATACCAAGAAACACTGTAGGTGGGATTGTATGTTATTTATGACGCGAGGCATTGAACTGTATTCAATTTCTTAAAATGTTAAGTTAAATATTACAATGAAAATCAGTAAAATCCGTTCGTGCCGGTAGAAGTTACAATAATAATGATAATAATAATAATAATAATAATAATAATAACAATAATAATAATCATTATTATTATTATTATAAAGTAAAGATAACAATTATAGGAAGCCTCCGTGGCTCAGGCGGCAGCGCGCCGGCCTCTCACCGCTGGATACCGTGATTCAAATCCCGGTCACTCCATGTGAGATTTGTGCTGGACAAAGCGGAGGCGGGACAGGTTTATCTCCGGGTACTCCGGTTTTCCCTGTCATCTTTCATTCCAGCAACACTCTCCATTCACATTTCATTTCATCTATCAGTCATTTATCATTGCCCCACAGGAGTGCGACAGGCTTCGGCAGCCGGCACATTTCCTATCCTCGCCGCTAGATAGGGGCTTCATTCATTCCATCCCTGACCCGGTCAAATGACTGGAAACAGGCTGTGGATTTTCAAAGATAACAATTATAAAAATGAAGTTAAATATTACAACGCAAATCAGTAAAATCTGTTTGTGTCGGTGAAAGTTATAACAATAATCATCATAATGTGAAAGATAACAATTGTATGTGTTCTAAAGTCAAATGATAACAGGGATAATAATATTCGCATTAGGAGTAAATCGAGATAATAATACATTCAGCAGTTATGTAAGCGCGATTTAGTTTTATATTCAAATCCAGCGAAGCAAGATAATTTTGGCATTTGGAAATTTAATCTTGTGACACCGTGTGTTTGTGATATAGAATCATAGCATGTTATTTTGCTCCTAAGGTCTGGGAAAATTTAGAGAAAGCTTCTTTGAGATCCGATATGTTGTTTAGTTATGGGATAGCTTGAACTTGAAATCTGGTCACGCAAGAAGATATGGATCGTAATGAGGAAGAAAATATTATGAGATAAATTAGGAAGAAAGTTTCAAGCAGAGTAAAACCTGTATTGTATGAGTCGAAAATTTTAAGCAAGACACGTAGAGAAAAGGCCCTGCAGTTTGATGGAAAGACTTTTTTTTGTGACAGGGTGTATATATTGATGTATGATATTTCTGAGACAGGCTGTATAAGAGAACTGACATCCTGTAGCGATCCAGAGCTATAGAAAAATGTAAGGGTTGTCAAATCCAAGTGAGTGCATTGTAGCGCATATTTTAAGTACCGGTACACGTAATGTTATCCCATGATTATTACTTTACGTAAGACTGTAGACAACGTCAGTTAAGCCTAGTTGACAATTCTATTTGATACTAGCGAAGTGGATTTTGTTATAAACCGACCTCACGAACAAAATACCTTCTCATACGCAGTCGAGATAATATATGCTTACTGGAAAGTGAATTTTATTCTGTATCTTTACAAGGCGAAAAGCATCGCGAATTGGAAACACTGCGGGAGAGAGAATGAATTTATCTGATTGAGAGTTTATCCTGCGTATGTTGATGAGAGTTTACTTCACTGGAGAGAATACAATGATACATGTTTGATATTGCAGATTATTTGGAGCCTCACACTCCAAGCTATTCCGCGAATATTGTTTTCAGTAATATCACGTAATATCATACGAGAATTGAATTTACTTTTATTTAGCGAACTTCACTTCATGTGTTAACATTTTAATGAGTGGTAGACTGAACTATTCAGTACCGTTATTTAATTTCGATTTTGCAATTTATCGCAGGAAATGGACAGATTAGAGTTCATTTCTGTAGCGAATTTTAATTCATGTGTTTGAATTTCAAAGAGAATTAGATTTAAATATCCGGACGTTGTTTTAAATTTCCGATTTCGCCCGACAGTATCAGTGATGTGTATATACTTTAGTGTTGGCTCAACGATAGGTTTGGGATGCCGCGTGAATATAATTATTGTTAGAGGTGTGTAGACACTATACTGTTGGCTCTGCGATAGGATCAGGGCACCGTTTGTACTTTGTCAAGTCATAGGTTAAGCATTTTTACGAATCGAATTGAACGATGGTAGTGTCCGGAGTAATGGGTGAAGGTACGGAAGATATTAGCTGGTACTATTCAGGCCATGTTTAAGAGATGGGAGGTGCTCCTATGAAAGCATCGCATCAATAGTGGCTTAAAAGTAAGCATTATTGCACGTGGAAATCTTGCTGATGGAGGCTGGTCCCTACTAATTAGCCGCGTGCGGTCAAGTTCGATGAACTTTCGTTTTCCATTTGACACTGTTTCTTTTCCTTTACTTCGAGATTTACTTTTCAGGTGTAAGGTGTGTTACGATAGTGCAGTGTGTTAACAGTTAATTCATACACTACGTCTGCGGTTTCATTCGTCAGCTGTTCTAATACTTTATTTTTATTTCATGTTACTCACATTATTTAGGTGAGACACTGATCTACCGATCACTTGTAGTTTAGTTTAAGTTTAAGGGGACAAGTGTAGGTAGACAAATTTGTAATTGTAGTTACGTAGAATTTGACTTGGAGTGGGAAGGAATTAGCCGTGGCCTTAATTAAGGTACAGCCCCAGCATTTGCCTGGTGTGAAAATGGGAAACCACGGAAAACCATTTTCTGGGATGCCGACAGTGGGGTTCGAACCTACTGTCTCCCGAATACTGGATACTGGCCGCACTTAAGCGACTGCAGCTATCGAGCTCGGTAAATGGTTGGTAAGGTAAATCACCATCAAGGGTAACTTTACCTGAATAATGGCAATGTGTGATATTTTTAATACCAATATTACTGTGAAAATCTTCGTTACGTTCCTAATTATCTCCAACCACAGGAATTGGCGGTGTTCCACTTAATAAATCGTTTTCAGAATCACTCTCACTGACTACAACCACACTAGAAGTGCTTTCAACACTGCTATGAAGACCAGTTCACTTTCTGACTCGACATAATCATCGTCAGTCTCTAAACAATGGATATAATCAGATCATCGTCATGTGTAAACATAACCTTCACGTTTTTAAATATTCGTCGCACGAAAACAAATAATTTCATCCGGCTCCTAGAGGTAAATTTGGGGACTACACACAGTCCTTGATAAGAATATCCTGATAGGTGTTACCATCTAACGGAAAAGGAAGAACTACGATGGTTTCCAAATAAGTCTGCATGAGGGATGAAATATCATTCCTGGCACTTTTGGCGAGTTCACAGAGGAATGAAAAATCATCCCTTGGTGCTCAAAGAGTTCATAACCTGAAAGTTGGTTTAATAAGAAGACATCTCCAGTGATTTAATACTTCTGTTTAACTTCAGTGTTTGGTGTTCCTTCTAAATGTGTAGTGAATCAACGTTGCTCTGCATTTCGCAGTTTTGTTCCTTCAGAATGATGTAACATATGATACCTCAGATCAAGTGTTGTTGGTTCATTCTGAACATCTGTTTGGGGTGATGCATGTTTCAGTATCGGGAATCATCTATAACTTAAGGGTGTCATGAGATGGTAACACATCGTATAATTTTATTTCAGATTGTGATAATTGCCGTTAACTTGTAATAAACACCATGCTTTTGAATAATAGTTCACAACCTATTCAAGGCAACTGATATTTTAATTGGTTCAATGAAGGATCCATTCTGGGGATGTTCCGGTATCCGAGAGGATAGTCGACTGGTGGATAACCTTAATTAAATACAAATCTCGAATTCTACTTTCTACTTGTTGAAGGTCAGATTTTTACATGGATCATGTGGGTCAATGTTGTCGGATTTTCAGGGTTTCTATTCTTTTTCTGGTGTTGCTGGTCACAAACCTTACATTGCATTTTCACATGTTGAAAGGCACTAATGTAAATAATTTCTAGATCCTTTCACCATTCACATTATGGATTGTGACTGTGATATAACATGTTGTGACAAATATAACTGATTTTTTGGAATTCATTAAAACATTATTATCATGATTTCATTGAATAAATGTTCAGTAAGTACACTTTTGCTCCTCATTTGAAGTACTTGTGCTCACATCTGAACACTGTTAAATGGTCAATGAAGTGACTGAAAAGAATCCTACATGCCTCCAGATCTAAGAATCAATATTGTTCTACCGAAGTACCCGAGACAGACAACCAACAATGGAACGGTAAGTTCAAGGGTTTAACAGGGAATGAGAATAGTAATCCCCGAGATTTATCTAACTGTGCAAACTCAAAAGCAAAGGTGTAGGAAGCCTTAAGTGTATTGCAAGTCATGTTATACCTTGAAACATTGCTGTTGTGGTTATTATAATTCTGGTAATTTTGAATTTCCAACAGGTTGGAACTTCATCTTACTGATGAATAGAAGTTGTATTGCTGCCTGGAGGAGTAACTCTCAGCTGCTAGATTGGACTCAGTACTGAGAACGACCTGGTGGTGTTCACATGACCTTCTAGGTTGTATTACTTTTTTGTTGTGGGGACAAATTTAAAGCATTCTTTAAGTACCACTATTGGGTACATACAATTGCAAGGAGACTAATTTCACAAATTGCCCCAACTGCTCCATCCAGGAGCCAGTATTGCCAACAAGAAGTGCCATCCTGAGCAATTGTTCAAGTAGAGGAGTATAAATAACAATCTATCATCCTCCCATAGTTCTCTCTTAACATTGTTTTTCAGTGGCTTCCACGAGTGCTGGATGTTCTGCATGTTTTTCAAGAATATTGTTCTAATATGGGTCTAACTACAATATCAAGAACTGAATTAAAATAAAAGGTTATATTTCCTTTAGAACTTCAAACTTAACAATTTCTTCACTGAATGATACAATGCTAATCTTGAAACAAGACTATGAAAATCCAAGATTAGTGAAATTTTACAGATTTGGTGCTTCAAGCCCTTAGTTTACAATTTCAGAGATACTGGATCCAGTTTACAAAACTTGCAAACTCTCAATGTTTCAACAAGGATGAAGGTATCCCAATTTAAGAGCGCTTGCAACAAAAGTTACAATTTTTAGCCTTCCAGAGGCACCTCACACTATAACAAAACTTTGAAAAGAGCTTACATGCTCTCAATTTCTTACAGCCCACTCAAGGCAACAATACATCAAAATCTTACACTCTCCGGCCTCACAAGGCACGATTTACCAATGGAAACAGTTTTACACAGGGGTATCTAGTACCAACCTACTGGGCCTTTGCAAAAATAGAACAGGATAAATAAATGGCCTGAGCACAAACTGAATGGAGGCGTACACTGCGCTCCCAGATAATGAAATATTAAAATCCTACAGGGCTCTCAGCTGATGAAACTGGGGCTATTCCCAAGCTACTGAAGTGGCTCACACAGAAATAACTTTTATATATTACAAGAAAGAAAACAGTTAAAAAATCGTAGTCACCTAGAACCAAGATGAAGGGAAGCTCGAGAGGGTAACTCACTCTCTATCCCCGATTTACAATTAAAGACTTTATAAAATTCTATATGAAAAGGAAGAAATTTACATTAAAAGGGTCACATAGTTAAAAATTCTGACCTTTTCCTTGGATATGTATGCGGAAACAACAAGAAAGATTAAATTTATGTGGCCATTACCTGGCTGATGTTCTGCCTGCCTCCTGCCTTAAAACGTACACTGAGAAAGACGACGATCAACAGACAAGGAAACTCGAAAAGCCGCAACTTACATACCCTCAGGGAAGGTTCGAGAGAATTCTGGGCTAATCCGGACACACCCTCTCAATTTCCATTGGCTAATTCAAGTGAACAAGAAATGCGGGATTGGTTGAAAATTATATTACAAAATTTCATGATTGGCCAGATTCAAAACTGGCGGAATAAAGAGAAGTGTTGCCAACCCAAGAATAAATAAACATAGATTCAGTTATGAAAATCTAGAAATACGAAACTTCTTTAAGTTATAAGTTCTTCCACCTTGCACCAGAGTGCATGATCAGAGTTTTTGAAATGACATCTATGGAGGAAGGTTTGAACTTCTTGAAGTAAACTAACACAATGCAAATAAATCCAGTCAGTTTAGGAAACTTCAGAACACAATTACTCAATACTTCAGTAGTGACATCTTCTGATTAAATTTCCAACTTCATGTAGTATCAGTTTCACCTTTAGGTCGATAGCGGAGTTCATTAAGGTGCTTATTTTGAATGAGCAGAGTTGAGGTGTACCTCCCGGTACAAATATAATTCACAATACTCAACAGAATGGTTCATAGTATGGTTAATGTAGCTCTGACATTAGAAACGGCTTTAAAATGGAGAACTAAACAAACTCATAAAAAATTATTGATATCAATAGAAAAGAGAATATAAATTAAGTGGAAGCAGGGGGAACACAACATGACAAATTATACAAAAACAACTTAACCATGACCACACAGGACCATTATATAAAGAATGGGAAAATCCAATTATGAAAGTTTACCATCAATGTTATAAAATCTATTCAATAAAGGAGAAAAGATGACTAAAAATCAATAATTACCAAACTCTCCATACACACATCTAATTAAATCTGTTGGTACCAAAGAGGATAATATAGAATTATCAATATTATGAATACTGCGATAATGGACTCAATTAGCTCACGATTTCAGGCAAAAATGACTCGACTGGGCACAATCAGTGATTGTGTCATTTACAGTAACCTAAATGTCAATATAGCAGTTTTACCATATGGAGAAAAAGTCCATAGCACAGATAGGATCCCAAATAAGCACTAAGTTTCAGTTACTGATATCTCAAACTCACTTGGAATCTTAACAGGGCCCTGTAAGTAAGATGAAGGTGCTCATTCTCTAAGGAATAGGGCCTGCTCAGTTATTTTACATTGAAAGTAATTAATGTTATGTAAAAACAAACCAAAACCAAACCCCACAGCACTTAACACCCTTGAAAGGGCTTTGGTCTGCGCAGCGACCGCTGCTCAGACCAAAGGCCTGCAGATTACGAGGGCCATGTGGTCAGCACGACACATCCTCTCGGCCGTTATTCTGGGCTTCCGAGTCCGGGGCCGCCATCTTACCATCAGATAGCTCCTCAGTTATAATCACACGTAGGATGAGTGGACCTCGAAACAGCACTCAGGTCAAGAGAAAATCCCTGACCTGGCCAGGAATGGAACCTGGGGCCTCCAGGCAAGAAGCAGGCATGCTACCCCTACACCATGGGGCCGGCAGTGTTATGTAACCAATCATTAAACTATCCATGGGAAAAATAACGAATAAGACATTCCAATATCATCAACTATCCAACATTTCAATAACAATGGATGATATCCTACATGCCATCACCACTCATCTGATGGCCATTGACAGCTACAACATACAGCACACCTACCAGACTACCACATTGATATGTCATGCCACGAAATTAGAAAAAAATGAATCATCTGACAAAGTACCTTAAGTTGGAGAGTTCAAGCCTCTTGTTATGCACTGAACATTATTACAGATTAACTTATAACTCTGAAAATATTTCAATATACAGTAAATTAAATTCCAATCACTACTTACGAAGGATGGACTTGCCGTGCCTTCAAGACAGAAAGTTTCCTCCTTGATCTCTATTCTCTGGTCCATTTCACACTGCAACAGATGTCCTTATATGAAATTGAGCCAAAAATTACTTCCACTGACTTTTTACTGAAAATTAAAATACTGGAAAATTATATTATCACCATCATTAGGGTTATAGCTTATTGACCACACAGCCTCTAGTCTTCCATGGAAATCAATAAAAGGGACAGGGCTTTTATTAAAAACATCCCACATGCAGTGGCTGGGACTGACTGTTAAGAGTACATATTTTTGAAAACAGAGTATTCACTTCTCCTTTAGCAGGTTAGCAATCCCTGTTTGCTAACACTGTGGGACCATGCATTTGGTCTGCCTCTGCTAAGTACAGTTTTTTGAGGGGCATGCCAATCCAACTTATAAGACAAAATGGCATGTCTGGGCGAAACTCTGCAAACGCACATGACCTAACCACCCAAAAGCTGGTTCTAATTCCAAGATTTTAAGATCTGCGGCCTTGAGAGCCATTTTTCGAATTGCATCTCCATGGGGAGTACATATTTTTGAAAATGGAGAATTCACTTCTCCATTAGCAGGTTAACAAACCCCTATTTGCTAACATGGCTGGATCATGCATTTGGTCTGCCACTGCTAAGCAGTCTTGAGGGGCATGCCAATCCAACTGATGAGCCCAAATGGTACGCCAGGGCAAAACTCTACAAATGCACATGGCCTAACCACCCAAAAGCGGGTTCTATTCCCGATATTTTAAAATTTCTCCAACTCAATTTTGACTGGCATTAGGATAAGGGGCTTGTCTTTATAACTCCCTATCTCTATTGTTAATGGCAATTGGCTAGTGAGTTTGCCATTATGATGCAAACCCCTTAAATCTATTGTGAATGGTCTTAGGAAATATGACCTGCCATTATAATCAAAACTCCCCAATGGCCACCTTACATTGGAAACAGTGTATGGGGTCCTCCACATTTGTTTCTCAGATAGGGCTAAGGGACATAAAATTTAATATAAACTTACTCACTGCATGTACAGTAATTTACGTAGAAATCCATACAAAAAGAAGTATACTGTAGCGAAGCATGGGTACATTAGCTAGTTTCTAATATTTCTTCAAGGAATGTTTGGGATTATGAAAACATATGTGTAATTGTATGCCACATGCAGGTTTTTTTGAAGGTACTTGTTTCCATATTTTGTCATTATTATCATTATCTCCTTCCTTTATGTTTCTGATTTTATGTTTAATGGGTTACTTATATTATCAACGCAATCTTCTATTAACCTCACAATGGTCGGTGGTGAAGGAATCCCTCAATTCTTAATTTTGTCGCACTGCACAATAATTTTGCACGCGTGTCTCTCCTTCTAGGTATTCCGAGTTCATTATCTTCTGCATCACTCTGCGACTGTTGCATGTTGGTGAAGGTTTGTTACTTTTGTTTGTTGTGCATTTTTGTCATCCCTGCAATTCAGTGAGATTTTCCCTCACCTTGCTCTTTGTTACATTAGTATTTCTGGCTTAGTTGAATACAGTAAATATATTGACTATATTCGAAAGTATTGCAGTATGGTTGTCAATAATGCACAGAAACTGTTTCAAGTGCCAAAGGAAAAGCAAGAAATGTAAATTCTGCAATGGAAGCATGACATTTATTTTTCCCGTCAGACACAACAAAGCTATTTGTGCATTATATCAATCTCAAATTGGCAGAGGTGCATAAAAGAGTCACCTATGAAAGAGATGTTTGTGATACTGTACAAACAATGTAGAATAACCTACATTTGTATTTATAATAATGTAAAACTAAAATGATTCTTATGAAGATAAATACAGAAAGCTTTAATTAACCAATTATACCTAAAACAGTACTTTAAAAATTACTTTTAATTTATTTCATGCGTGAGGAAAGTTCTTACCATGTGCCCACTTCTGTCTCTAGTAACCTCGTCCCCTGTGCCAGGCTAAGTAATGATTTTATATATTAAGTGAATAAATTCCATGTATGGCTTTTCAGTCATTCTGAATCTCCAATGTTCTTAGAATTTTTGTGGAATTCAGATAATGCTTCTCCTTATCATGTCTGCCCTTCTTTTCTTTGTGGGCTGTCTTTGATATGTATCTGTCTTCCCACTGTTATTGTATCCTCTCTCCTTGAGTTTATGTGTGTGCATTGCCTTTTGTTATTGGAAATAGATTATTAATTGGGATTGAAGTGTCTGTGATGTTGGACATCAATTTATTTCCTTAATTGTGGGAAATGTGGGAAGTTTTTTCAGGATTTAGACTTTGTGAGCTTCTCTTGGTGATAATATTCAATTATAAATATTTTTCTTCTAAATAACATTATTCTTGGTTTCAATTAAGGATTCTACATTTTAATATTCATCGGATTCTAACCATAGTTGTGAATTATGTTTAAATTCAACTGCCTTAAACTATGTTTTATTATGGAATGTTTAATCATTATTTTAATTTAAAGGAAATTCATTACTTTCATCCCACTTATCAACTTAAAATGAATCATGTCATGTCTTACCATTTCAAACGCACCATTCATGTTGTTTTAATTCATAAAATCCATTGTTAATGGTAATGGGTGTTCTCATATCTTCCATTCAGGCAAGGTACAGAACATATTACAATCCATTTTGTGTTCTCAGTCACACCACTTTATTGTTCTCCAGGGAATGAGCCTGTCTTCAGCATTACTTCAGTTGGGTATCTTTGGAGTTGGGATGTCTTCAAAAGGTAGGTCTGTTACATCATGTTCCTTGTACTTGTGAGTTTTCTTGTTTTTTATGTTTATCATAAGGTGATGAATTTCTTATGTTTGATGGGCTCTGTTTTACTTGCCCTGCCTTATACTGCCTCTAAATATGCTGTTCACACACAGAAACAGTAAGGGGTAACAGACCGTAGTGCTGGGGTGGTGCAAAATAATACTTCATCATAAGGGATGACACTGTGCGGAACTAATAAATGAAGAACATCATAAAATCAGTGATATATTCTTACCGTGAAATTGAAAAAATTAACTATGCCTGTTTTCTTCCCTTACTACCAAGAACATGTCTTGCTCCTAGATGGTTGCCAGATATAGATGTACTGAGAAAAGAGGTCAATGCATCAAAATAAAAAGATGTAGCAAATCTACTGACACGAGGCTGACACCTTCAAATACCACTGGACTGAACCTGGATGGAAAGTGAGTCAATCACCCCAGCATGAACAACAATAGATCACAAAAAAAGTACTATCAAGTAACAGAACTTGAGCTACACAGGTGGAAACAGTTTCATGAAATATGAGGTAGATGTTGTATTAAAGGCACTATACAAGTCTGCACCAGATGGTATGGATGACAACATAATTAAATATATACACAACTTCTGGAAGACCGTGTTCAACAAGTGCTTACTTCTTGAATGCTTCACTGTATTCCTTTTTTTTTACCAACTACATTTTATCTTTATCTTATGTTTCTTCCCTTTTCTTGTATTTATCTGCTTTTCATCTAATCCTACATTTCCCGCATCAAGATTGAAGAAAGGTGAAGGTGGCCCTTGAATGAGTGCTGATGACCACCCTCCTGATGAAGTTGAGAAGCACAAACCAGCTTGTTGGAGGCTTAATTTGGATTGGTGAGGAGAAAGCCTGTGGCAGTGTAACAGGAGATTTTTGCCGTCCTCCTGTGTTTTCATGTTCATCCCAATCTCCCCTTACCATGCCTCCCTCTTTCTACACTGAACTGTGATTATGTTTATCCTATTCAGTGTTCATTTTCTTGTGACACTTGTTTGTTCCTCTCACCTTTCGTGTTTTTCCTGTGTTCCTAAACTTTTTACCTCCCATATTTTATTCTTACCCTATATTTCTTCCCTATTCATCTTCCTTCCTGCTTTAAGACTGAAGTTCTGTCAAGATGGCCCCTAAATGAGTGTTAATGCCCAATTTCATGCTGAAGCTGGGAAGGAGAACTCGTCAGGGACTGAGAAGAGATGGATGTAGAAGAAATGGGACTGATAAACTCTCCTATAATGTGTTCCTCTGTCTCTCTCTGTACAAGTTGATTTCACAATTGTTTGTTCCTTCCCAATCCGTATTCCTCCAACTTCTGATTGCTATAGATTAGATTCAAGACAAACCATCAAGTGCCCACTCCCGCTATCCCTGTAGACTCCCAAGCAGCCTTAACTGCCATCTGAAATGGACACAGAATGCATCTACTTGCTCTTGCAGAGGTGCTAACCTTTGAATTGGGTCAACAGGAATCCCATCATTAACTCACGCTCCCCCACCCCACCCCCAAGACATTTACGAGTCAAATCCAAAGCACCCCTTTGCTCATTCCTACAGCAATCCATTCTAAAGTATATCATATTACACAATAAAATCTTCTCTTTGCATTAGTTCTGCAAAAAATAATCTTTGTACCTTGTTTTGCATCCAGCAGCTGCTTTTTCAGTGTAGGTTTCCTTGAAACATACTTCCCCCTGAGATGATATTTTTGTCTTCAGAAACTTAAGCAATTCCAGTGTAGATGTACTTAGTGTAGGTCTGAATTCTGTCTGATTTTTCCTAACAAAACTGAAAACTCTTTCTGTGGGAGAGTTACTGTGAGGTACACTTAGTATTGCAAATACAACATTACTTAATGTTTTATACTCAATTTGTCCACTTTCATTTTTAAGCTTTGAAATGTTGGCCCTGTTCATTATGTTGGGTTCAATGTACAATATATTCAGTGAATGTATCATACTGCTAAACGGCAAATTTCTCTTCAAGATTGTCTTGCTCATTTTCCTTGATCAAACTTGGGAATCTTCAAACAAAATATTCAAGAGATGAATAGGAAACCCTCATTCTGAGAGAGATGTCTACAACTTCGGCATGATGAAGAAATTCATCATCAAGGGGAGATTTCCTGATAATGTAACTGCAAGCTGCCATATAAAACTTTCCAACAGAATTATAAAGCATCTCTTCATCACAGTCATTATCTTTCAAGTATGCTCTGAATTTTGCTCCAATTAACAAGTCTTCATTGGCTTTCTGGTATTTCTTCCTCTTGAATTCAACACTCAAAAGGGAGGTAGATTCTGACTGAATAGAACATGACTGAACAAATCTGACAAATAGGTCAATTAAATGATCAATAAGTTTCCTCCTAACAAGGTGTATGGTTGGAGCATCTTTTTGCAGAAATAAATTCACTGAGTTAAAGACAGGAAGTGTACTCTGAAGAAGGTATCAAAACAGTTTTGTGTGTGGGTCTTGTAAGAAAGATTTTACAGTTTCAAACTGCTTGGTGCTCTCATTTTTATGGTGGCACTCACTACAAACCATGAGTGTCAAAGCTTCCCACTGCTTGAGATCGCCACCAATAGACTGAAGAAAAAGAGCCAATGGGTTCAGACATATTTCAAAATTTTGTAAAATTTTGTGACCCTCTGTGCCACAAACAGCCTGATATATTTTCAACACGTTTTGTCTTTTAGAACTCTTATCAAGATAGGAATATAACCAAAAAGTTCTCTACATTGACTGGTAATTGGTCTGCTGCTTTTTGTGCATGGATGTGCATGAGATGACATGAACAACCTGGGACATAAACAGAAGAATGACTGCTCTTTACAAATTTGGCAACACCTTTATTTGCCCCTATACTGTATATGCATTGTCAGATGAAAAAGAAATGCAATCTTCCCAAGGAATGCCTAAAGAAGACAATTCACTATTAATAAAAGAGAAAATTCCCTCACCTCTATTGTCGGTACTCCCTAACAATGACAATAAAGGAGTTCACATTTGGCCTCCATGAGCATTAAAGAAAGAGACAACTATAGGATAAAGTTCAACTGCACTTGAATCCATCCAAAAAGGTGTTATTTGTAAAAGTTCATTTATTTCCTTTTAAAATAAAGCAGAGGTTTTAGTTATTGCACAACCACATTTCTGAGATATTTTAGAGTTGGAGAACATTCATCTAAGTAATTTCCAGCATGGTCTGAAACTGATAACGGATTATTATGCTCCAAAAGAAATTATGTGAACAGCAATTCGGCACTTGTCACCGCAGTTCCATTCTTTTTACGAAGAACGATGAAACAGACTGGTTTCGCAATTTTGATTCACCGTATGTGTGATGTTTCTTGGATTCTACGTGTCTTCTGCAATCACCTCGACCACCGTGAGCCACACAGAAATCACACGAGCACACACTGCAGAACACGTGGTTTTCACTAACATGTGAAACATGTAGGCTTCCTTTTACAAAACTAATCACTCCTTTTCGAATCAACGCCTAGCATAATTAGAATTGAAACGCGCTAAATACACCACTCGTTCTACGCACACAACAGAGAGAGAACTGAATGCGTGCACTCGAGAACAGCAGAGCAAGGAGTAAAGCCTAATTCACGGCCGACTTGATGCGTCATTCTAGCTAATCGTATATCTATGTAGCTGGCCGTGATTTCACAACGCTCGCGGGAAGCAAAAGGAAGTGACGACCAAATAATTGCTATATATGTTTAGTTGGCAATTTACAAACATTTAAATGAGGAAGGTTTACCAGTAATGCTCTAAGGGATTGATTTTTTTTACTTCTTTCCTTTTTCCGAAGAAATTTATTTTTAAGGTGACATTGTTGCTTTATCGTAATAATATTCACTTCGACCGTAATGACGTAGTCATGCAGTGAAATCCTTAATCATTATGGACAATCCGTAATAGTTGACACTTCTGCTCTTGCAATCACAAATAAAACCATTCATGTAAATAACCTCAATTTCCTACACCGAGTCAAAGGACAAGATATTGCAAGATATTAATATTCTGTATTGACGGTTTTCACTTTACATAGCAAATTCAATAAGTCTTCCTGTTCAATACATACATGTCCCCATCTTTAGATGGAGTAAGAATTGGTCATACAAGTTTCAGCTCTTTTGAGCCATCTTCAGTAACAAGAAAACTGAGGTAATTATGCTTGTGAAGAAAACAGATGCCAGAAAATTTGTGAGTGACTCATAGTGGAAACCACAAATGTGGATTAAATTTATTTTTCTCCCTGCCGTCTTGATCACTTGGGATTGTGACTCAAAGGAAATAGACTTTTATTTTATTTTTAAAACAGTGTATTCGTCCTGGTTTTTTACTATATCATCCTGTACATTCAGACTATGAGGTCCATAACCTCATTTTAATTGTTCTTAATCCATCATGTCTCATTTGTTTTTCATTTATTTTATCATATTTTAACATATTCTTTATAAGACCAATTACGTAAATTTTAATTTTTTGTCACTGGAGATGCCTCAAAGGAGCCAAAACATATATGACCAACATCACGCCATCTGAAGATGGGGACATATATGTATTGAACAGAAGGATGTATTAAATTTGCTTTGTAAAGTGAAAGGACACGAGAGACTTTGAGGGAATGAAAGAGCAGACCACATAGCAAAAATTGCACCCAGCTATCCATTCATCATTTACCATAGTTCAATACCAATAACACGATGCAGGAAGTTACTGAAACAATGAAAATCCATAGCCTGTTGCCAGTCATTCAAGTGGGTCAAGAATGAAATGAAGCTGCCATCTAAGGTGAGGATAGGAACTAAGCTGGCTGCCAAAGCCTGTTGCCCTCCTCTGGGGCAATTATTAATGACTGACAGATGAAATGAAATTATATTAGAATGAAAGATTACAGGGAAGACCAGAGTTCTGAGAGAAGTGCTTGTCCAGCCTCTACTTTGTTGAGTAAAAATCTTATATGGATTGACTGGGATTTGAAACAAGGAACCCAGCAGTGAGATTCCAGCATGCTCCTGCCTGAGCCATGGGGAATTTTACTGAAAAAATATTACACCAAAATCTGGATTGAAACATATACCAACTCGCAGAATACTTCTCACACTTAACTATTCATTCCAAATATCTCCTATAGACATTCTGAATATTTTTTGCCTAATTACGTCCACATGCAGTTCCTTATAAACGAAGGCTGCTTGATCTCCCCCCCCCCCAAATGAACATAATCAGTTCACCACTGCACGACAGCCCAAACAAAGCGAAACAAATGGCTTACAACAGCATGAAAGAATGTACCGTCTTTACAAGGGAATATCCTACTGCACCTAAGTCTCTTCACCTATCTCAAGAGCAAACATCATATCAAAACTCTCAGCATTTAAAGATTCACTATATCAGCACTCTGTAAGATTCAAGATTAACATGACTGCACTGTAATGCAGAACTCTGTATGTACCCATAGTATATTAACACATGGTATCCTTTTCATCTGATAAATTAAATACGAAAGAAAAGGACCCAAGTGACGTTTTCCATCTAATGACAATATGACATTAATACAATATTAAACTTTATGCAATATCACATTTACAGTATAGCAGGTCATGGTTTCTGGAGAAAAATTCACTGTCAAACTGTTATCATTATTGATTCTATGTCATGCAAACTAGCTTTATGGATTTTGAAACACTAAGATGACAGAGTTGTTTCCATGAGAGGCTGATGTATTTGAGCACCTTTAATACCATCAGGGTAATAAAGGATTGAATATGCCAACTTGGAACCTGAAGGCAAGCCCTCCACAACCTGAGCTAATCAGACTGCCATTTTTCCTGAGAATAGCTACAGAATTAAAAGCCAGATACTCAGAAGAGTACACGGTACTCTGCTGAATGCAGGAACAAAGCAAACGGAGATGAAGAGAAACAAACATCATCTTTAAAACCTAACCAATGAATTCAGTTTTCAGACATGCTGTGTAAAAAAAACATGCATACTTGTAAATTCTGCATTTATATAATCATGAAAAAAATTTAGTCAATTTCATATTTCTATACAAATATATATATTACACCCAATATGCGATTACCCCAATGAATAATTTTATTAAATTTATTAATTTCACATATTAAATACGCATTGAAAATCTACGGAAGATAGTCTCTAATTTCGGTAACAAAGAGGCAGTCTTGGTAACAGATCAAATCCTCTGTGCTTGTCTTCAAGCATGTAGCAGAAGGACCAACCGGCCATAAACCACCTTAAATATAATTTAATATGCCGACCGCAATGTTTCTGTTGCAACTTTCTCGTGGGAATCGAAATTTTGGAAACAAAGAAGAGCCACACCTTACTGTGAGACAGAGACATATTCCTTGAAGGAGGACCCACTTACACCTGCTACCTCTCACCGAACTTGGTACAATCCTAGTCAGAAGACATCTCTAGTGTAAAAGTTTCAAACAAATTTCTTTAAAAACCACCAATCCAATACTTTACAATCTTTGCGTTTAAGATACAAATATTACATATATGTTACAATGGGACATGTTTCGCTTAGACTTTGTAAGCATCTTCAGCCATACTTAATCTAAAACTAAGTCAGGGCCCTGAACTGGGTTTCTCATTAAAGTATAAAACAAGTTTAATACAAGATAAAACAGTCATAAAATCTAGTTTGTGGAGAAAGCGATGCTTAAATGCAAATAAAATTCAATAATGAACTTGTCATAGTATTGTATGTACATGGGATGAATACTAGTGTTCTTCTAAAAAAGTACACATTAGTTATTTGTAGAACGAGACATAGTCATAATGATCTAACATACATTTGGATTGTACAGATTGTTTGATATTAGTGAAATGTGGATTAACTGAAATAGCGAAAAGTAAATCTTCGAGCGTTATTGACTGAGAATCAGGTAACATAGAATTGCAGTAGAGTTGTTCACTCCAAGTGGTTGCGTGATAAGGTTAAAAGGCACTAGAAGTATCAGTATAGAAGTGTTGTGTCCCTTTCTAGAATAATCTTTGTAATAGATGGTAGTCATAAGCTGTGTAGCGTAGATTCAACAAATAAGGTGTTCATTAAAGCCTTTGATGTAGGAGAATTTGCAGTGTAGCGTGTGTTGAAAACCTTAGTGTTGACAGACAGGTGACTAGCCTTGTTGGTTGTTTGAGATGATCTGGCAGTTGCTATTCTACTGCTATGTGTGTAGTAAGGGTTTTTCTTTTTAAATTAACTATCAAAGAAATATCGTTTACAGGAGGCGAATGTGACTTTGTTGTTTTAGAGGAGTTAGTTAATTGTGTGTCCTTTAGAAGTTTCAATTTCTTAGCCAGGGTTTCTTGTTTTTTATTTATTATAACTGATACATTGTCATTAACAAATTTGGAAAAAGAATCCCATTCTAACGGGGGCATATTGAAGAAATTTCCAAATGTGTTCTGTAAAGTTGTAGATTCAGAAGTGATTTCTTTTTGTAATGTAATGTAAATAGGTTGTGTGTTTTCCCAGGATGGTGATATAGTAAGTGAGATTGAATCAAGGTGTAGTAAAGCTAATCCAGTGAGCTCGCAGTTGCGATCAGCAGTATTCTGTAAGAAGGAAGTCAGCTCCCAGACGAAACTATCTTTACATCGGTCTGTTTTCAGACCAACTTTGCTTTATGGGAGCGAAAGCTGGGTGGACTCAGGATATCTTATTCATAAGTTAGAAGTAACAGACATGAAAGTAGCAAGAATGATTGCTGGTACAAACAGGTGGGAACAATGGCAGGAGGGAACTCGGAATGAGGAGATAAAGGCTAATTTAGGAATGAACTCGATGGATGAACCTGTACGCATAAACCGGCTTCGGTGGTGGGGTCATGTGAGGCGAATGGAGGAGGATAGATTACCTAGGAGAATAATGGACTCTGTTATGGAGGGTAAGAGAAGTAGAGGGAGACCAATACGACGATGGTTAGACTCTGTTTCTAACGATTTAAAGATAAGAGGTATAGAACTAAATGAGGCCACAACACTGGTTGCAAATCGAGGATTGTGACGACGTTTAGTAAATTCTCAGAGGCTTGCAGACTGAACGCTGAAAGGCATAACAGTCTATAATGATAATGTATGTATGTATGTATGTATGTAATTTGACCTCATTTCTCAACCAAATATCATTAACTCTTTTCTGGGTATTTTGTATTTTGAGAAGGAATGTTTTTTCTTTGTAAGCATCTTAAAAACTTTGGAATTAATCCAAGCTTCAAGCATTCTTTTAAAAAATAGGTATCTCTAGAAATTTTGTGGACCTTGACTTTAAGATTAAGATATCTGTTTTTCATATTTGCCTGGTTGGCAGTTATATTACATGTTATGAGTCTTACTATACACGTAGCAGTAGAATAGCAACTGCCAGATCATCTCAAACAACCAACAAGGCCAGTCACCTCTCTCGTCCGGCTCCATGGCTAAATGGTTAGCGTGCTGGCCTTTGGCCACAGGGGTCCCGGGTTCGATTCCCAGCAGGGTCGGGAATTTTAACCGTAATTGGTTAATTCTGCTGGCATGGGGCTGGATGTATGTGTCGTCTTCAACATCATTTCATCCTCATCACGACGCACAGGTCACCTACGGGTGTCAAATCAAAAGACCTGCATCTGGCGAGCCGAACTTGTCCTCGGACACTCCCGGCACTAAAAGCCATACGCCATTTCATTTCATACCTCTCTGTCAACACTAAGGTTTTCAACACGCGCTACACTGTGAATTCTCCAACATCAAAGGCTTTAATGAACACCTTATTTGTTGAATCTACGCAACACAGCTCACAACTACAATCTATTACAAAGATTATTCTAGAAAGAGACACAACACTTCTATACTGATACTTCTAGCGCCCTTTAACCTTATCACGCAACCACTTGGAGTGAACAACTCTACTGCAATACTACGTTACCTGATTCTCAATCAACAACGCTCAAAGATTTACTTTTCGCTATTTCAATTAATCCACGCTTCACTAATATCAAACAATCTGTACAATCCAAATGTATGTTAGATCATTATGACTATGTCTCGTTCTACAAATAACTAATGTGTACTTTTTTAGAAGAACACTAGTATTCCATACCTGCCAACTTTTAGAAACCAAAAATAGGAAGATTTTTTTATTCCTGGATTTCATCACATATATTCCACCACGGTCTAGGTGAAAAAAGGTCAAGATAAAAGGCATACATGTCTACAGTTACAATGCGAATTGACCGTTAAATTTCAAATCTTAAACTACCAAAACATAAAAATGGTTACAAGAAAATGTACCTTATCATTATCATTTATGACACTTAAACGAATAATAATATTTATGTCACACCGACACACGCAACAAAATGCATAATATCGTATTTTCTCCCGTAATTAACGCACTTTTTGACGAAAAATACAGGCGAAAACTTCGGATGCGTAAATTACTCAAGGAATTAAGATATTTACAATTCATTTACATTTAAAAGATGCATCAAATATAATATAAAAACACAACTGGTTCAACTCGTTTGCGGTTATCGTCATTTGGCGTAAAATTCCGGAGTGAGATTTTTCCTGAAAATTCAAATAGGGTACATCAGGTAAGTTAGACACGTGGGATTGAAGTACCGACTGGAAAATATTCTTCCCATTACGAGCTGACAATACGACCTGGAGTGAAAACATGAACTAATAAAAGTACAATTCATGTAATGCCATGAAAATGGCGTATGGCTTTTAGTGCCGGGAGTGTCCGAGGACAAGTTCGGCTCGCCAAGTGCAGGTCTTTTGATTTGACACCCGTAGGTGACCTGCGCGTCGGGATGAAGATGAAATGATGATGATGAAGACGGCACATACACCCAGCCCCCGTGCCAGCGAAATTAACCAATTAAGGTTAAAATTCCCGACCCTGCCGGGAATCGAACCCGGGGCCCCTTTGACCAAAGGCCAGCACGCTAACCACTTAGCCACGGAGCCGGACATGTAATGCCATAACAATGACATACCGGCAAAAAAAAAAACTGTCCAACACGAGAAGGGCGGGGCATCGAAGGAGGGACCCTGCTACATTACCCCAAAACCGTTTGTATCCAATCTTGTACGAGTGACGTGTCCATCCATCCTCCTTCTTCTTGAATACGAACGTGGATCACTCGCGGAAATTTTGCTTTGGGCATTGTTTTTCGTTTTAGATCAATGTAAGGTGTAAGCTTTCTGAGATCAGCTGTTATAGCAAGCATTGCAGTACATCGTTGTTTTTTGCTTCCGGTAGCGCGTACGATAACACTGTATGATCCTTTCTTATCGATTGTTCGACTTTGTGGCATATGGAAACTGATTGGCGTCTGATCTGCGGTTTCTATAAGGGAGATCAAATATTCCTCACTTTACGCTTCTCAATCACAAAACGATGAAAATCGTTTAAAACATTCGTCATTTTTTGGCATGATGATGTTCTTCGCTGAAGAGGAAGTCCATTTCTCTTCATAAAATTAATCAAGACTCGGCTAACCTTCAAATCCGAGACACTGATTCCATGTGCAGCGGTTATTTCACATTCTTTAAAATACTGCATTTCGTGAGAAATTGCTTATCCAACGTTGCGTCACAAAATCATATATTTAAGCAGATCCTTCTCTACTTGCGGAAACTTGCCGCTTTTTGGTCCGCGAAATGCTTTGCGAGACATGTTGGCCGCTTGACGTGCACTTCTGTTACCGCGGTAGCGCACGTTTCATTTGGGCATTGAATACACGCTGCCCTCTTCCCGTATGTTTCGGTGTAACTGATCACCGCGAGTTAGTATGATGCAGTATTACTCGAATACTGTGGACTGACAATTTTGAGATCACAGAATGTCCCGTACCCGAAATACTCGTAAAACTAGTGCCGGCTAATAACAGCACGTTGCCCTGTATCTGGAATGCCCGCTTTCGCAATAGGAAGCCTGCTACTTGAGTAGTTGACATCTTTATTTCGAAACGCATCCGGAGCTGCGTGATGGATGTTCGAAGTTGTGGGAGCGTCATATACGTGAACATTTGTTGTCCACTTTGGACCCAAAAATATTGGGATGCGTAAATTATGCAAGGGCGTTAATTACGCGAAAGAATATGGTAGTTTCTTTATCAGACGGTAAAATGAACGGAAATTTATAGGTATCTCTGAACACTTGGAGATAACGTTTGTTATATTTTTGGCCTTAACGAGAAAATAAACTACCTGAAACTGTCACCGACACAACCCACTTAAAAACATTCAACTCATTAAAATGATGCACTTAAATACGCGAAACTACCACATACAAAACAATTCTATATGTCCCATACATTATTAACATACGACTTTGGCAGTGGGGGAAAGCATACAAATGCAAGAAAAAAAGGGGCCTAAAACTCCGACGAAACTACACACAGAAAGGATGTTAACAGCGCGCGAACAACAATAATAAACTAATTCTTTCATCCCGATTAACTGAGTCGCTAGCGCGCGCCAGCCTGTCTTGCTTGCAGGACAATTGCCGCCCCGAATCCCCAGCTGTATAAAGCGGACACGCTGCTGTGGTGAGCGGGAAACACGATACACGAAGGCGCAGGACGAAATACTCACGAAATAAAGCATCAAATAAATACTCTTGAAAATGAGGTTTCGTAAATTACACAAACACATAAGAATTTATAGTAGGGGAAGAGTATTGGCCGTTCTAGAAGTTATATTGGTAAAAAATAGGAAGAAGTAAAAATAAATCGGAAAATCGGAAGACGAGTTAAAAACCGGAAAGTTTCCGGGTAAATCGGAAGGGTTGGCAGATATGGTATTCATTCCATGTACATGCAATACTATGACAAGTTCATTAATGAATTTTATTTGCATTTAAGCATCGCTTTCTCCACAAACTAGATTTTATGACTGTTTTATCTTGTATTAAACTTGTTTTATACTTTAATGAGAAACCCAGTTCAGGGCCCTGACTTAGTTTTAGATTAAGCATGGCTGAAGATGCTTACAAAGTCTAAGCGAAACATGTCCCATTGTAACATATATGTAATATTTGTATCTTAAATGCAAAGATTGCAAAGTATTGGAATGGTGGTTTTTAAATAAATTTGTTACCGGGCGAGTTGGCCGTGCGCGTATTGGCGCGCAGCTGTGAGCTTGCATCCGGGAGATAGTAGGTTCGAATCCCACTATCGGCAGCCCTGAAGATGGTTTTCCGTGGTTTCCCATTTTCACACCAGGCAAATGCTGGGGCTGTACCTTAATTAAGGCCACGGCCACTTCCTTCCAACTCCTAGGCCTTTCCTATCCCATCGTCGCCATAAGACCTATCTGTGTCGGTGCGACGTAAAGCCCCTAGCAAAACAAAAAACAAAAAATTTGTTTGAAACTTTTACATTCTGTACTCCAATACGGCTATCAAAATGAGACTCATAACGTGTAACATGTTTAGTGCCTGAAGCAAAATACAGCCAATCAGAAAATTGCAAGGGAGAACCGCCTAACTGAGATTAATCTGTCAATTTTGAGATTGTGAACTGTGTAAAAGAAAAAGGGCTATGCTAGCATCAAATTAGTTTGATGAAGTGTAATACAAATCCTTCTGCCATCCCTTCCCAAGATCATCTGGGGGCTTGGCGTAAGAAGATACAAAAGAAAACATCGAAGCCGACACGGTACTCAGTCTTCTTTCAGGTGGTCATTCAGTGTTCAGTCAGTCAGTTGTCAGAAATCAATTGTTACTCAGTGTTGACTTGCTCAGGTGTTACAGTCTGAAGCACAGTCGCGATACGGAGTCTTCAATTATCATCCGGGTGTCGTTGTTGATCAAGGTGAGTGTTACTCTAACACAGACAATCATAGCAACTATGCCATGATCAAAAGAGACTATGCACTCGTCATTATGTGACAGTCAATGTTCGGTTTTATGTTTGAGGAACTGATATATAATTTGACCAGCTTGTGTGATTTGAACAATTCATCGTTACTTCAGGAAAATGTTGCATTAATGTGAATTGTAAGACATATGTATAGATAGTTGCATCACTTAATGAACTCTGCTGTGCTCAAAATAATAAACATTTTTCACACACGTACAGTCATTTCTTTACCGCCATTCGCAAAGTGGTAATGATTTATTCTCAACGGCAGTTATACACAAAAATTCTCAATAAGGGAGCTAAAAGAATGGACATTAAAAACAAACATTATTGAGAACAGGGTTTATAAGAGACAAGGCACAACAGGAATTGGTCAGACAGGAGGAAGAGTGCTGCTAGCAGGTAGCAAATTCTGGCAATCTGTTGTGCAAGGACAAACATCCCCAGCTCACCTGAGCAAGATCATTGGACGGGCACTTTCTCTTATTTACAAACAATGAAAGGAGAAAGTATGCGCCATAATAGCAACGTTATCAGCTGCGCGCGCCAGAAGAGATAAGCCGGTGGAGAAATTAGTTCATTTTCACAGTACAAACGCTGATCCAAAATTAATCTTTGTAAAATTGTGTTAGTCTGTAAGTTTTATTACAATGCATCAAGAAACAAGATATGTGTGCACTACAAATAATTAAAATATGGTTATTTAACAAGTGCTATGCAAATAACATCCAAATTACGAAACGCAACATGTGTTAAATACAGGATAATTAGGTCCAGCAGAATGCAGTAGCGGCCAGCAGATGAGGTAAAGAAATGCTCAATTTATTACCTTGATCAATTAAGACTGTAGATTAATGTGTTGTCCAACATTGTTATAATGTAGTATAATTGCAAATATTAAGTTTACGTACTGGGCAAACTAATAATAATGACAGTTATGTGACGTATGTCTTGCAATAATCATATGTTAAATCAAGAGATTAAAGCAGTCAGACTGGCGATTGAAGTCTGATTGTTGTAAGCTCAATCCAATAATAATAATAATAATTATTGAATGTATGGATTTTCCATGTAGCATTTCATTATATGCGGATAAATTGCAAGATCTAACATATATATCTGATAAGTAAGATTCTATTGGAATGAAATTAATTGTAGCCATCTATTCAATACAATTTACCATTTGTGGTGATTAAATTCTAAGTGATTTGTATTCACTATATAGGTATATATTTCACCCTGTTTTTGGGCATCTTCAGCCTATTGTCAATATTAAGGTCAAGACCCAGGTATTATCTGAGTTAAACATTTGGAACCAATATATACAAATATGATCTTATACTAAGAATCTTCTTATTTCTTACAAATAAGAAACGGGGGCCTTACTTTAGGTGATATGTATAAAAATTATAAAAATGAGCAACTGCAATTAAAACAAAATTTGTTACATGAATACATCTAAAATTATCTATCAATTTACAAACTGTACAAAGCAACAACTGGATCTCTTCATCATTGGATGAATTGCTAGGTTCATAGTTTGTAGTAAATACGTTCGTCCAAGGTTCTTTCTGTTCACCTATGCCATTCGTCTGGCACCAAAAAAAAAAAAATCGGAACCATGTTTGTTGTCGTTCTTGCAAAGCTTGAAATATCCAATGAGAAAAGAAGCATAGTAGGTTGTTACTCTTATAAGGAATTAATCAATTTTTGTGGATTAAACTTTGTGTATGTTGGAGTAGGTTATCCAATGTCATTCAGTAGTTAGTTCTTCCTCTTTGAAAAGTTACACGTTTTATATTGTATGACTGTAATATTTGACTGTTTGGAATCAATAATTATTAATGCTGTGACAAATAAAATACAGTTTCAGTCTTAGCAACATTATGTAATTTTAGTTAGTTTTGAGTCGTCAATACTTGAGTTATTGAACCACTTTTGTAATTCAGTCAGAGGATGTTGTTGTTTGTTAACTGTTAATCTTGATTTTCTGATTGTGATTTATTTTTTATCTCAGCTCTGTTAATGTCATGTTATTTTGTTAGAATTTTCTGCTACTTTATTTAATTTCACTTTTATTTAACTTCAATTTAATTTTCATTTGATTTGCAATTTTATTTAAATTTAACTTCATTTCTATTTGCTTTGATTAATAAAGTTTGCTTTATTCAATCTTATTCAGTCTTGGGGTTACATTATTCAGTACCGTAGTTTGCTTGAACAATAATTAAATCATGACACCCCTATACCAGCCCTGTACGAGGAATCATCGGACGGTCCAACACCCTGAGAAGAGAATCTATGTCGTGGTGAGTTATGTTTCTTTTTCAGCTAGCCGTGGCAGGAGTTGGAAGAGGCTCATCACCACACTTGCTCTGGTCAAAGGGCACAATATATATATGTGAGTGTATGTATGTATGTGTGCCTTAAGAAGAGACAACAAGATACTCATATATCACCTGAACAAACAGATAAAAGTACAGTTATGTAACCAGTCATACTTAGACGACTCCCAAGGCTTTACGTGTTATCACTATAAAGTTATCTGGAATTATACTTACACACGAAGTATTTGATGTATCCTCAAACCTGATTGGTTCCTCTTTGGTTTTTACTTCCAAGTCCATTTTAAATAGCGTGTGAAGGTTTAGGTGGTTTTGGGATGTAGATTACTTCCACAGACCTTGCACTGAAACATGAGCGGAAAACACAGTATTGTTGTTCTAGGTTAGTATCGATATTGTGCTCATAGCCACAGGACCTCCAGTTTTACCTGGAAATTGAACCTCAGTGGTAAATATTTTCACTGAAAGAACGTAACACATTCACAGATTGGGATTAATTTGCACACATTTTGTGTAAAGCCTGTAACTATGCAACTTGCATATCGCCCACTACAATGGGAGTCTAGTGAATGGTTTGATGTACCTCCCCACACAACCCTATCCTGTGCTATGTTGTTAATCTATTAATTAAATATTGCCCTCTACCACCACAACTTAACTTTTTTTTAAATAATTTGTTTCACATCACATTGACACAAGTAGGACTTACGGTGTTATGGCTAGGAGTGGGAGGGAAGTGACAGTGGCTTTGAGTAAGGAACGGTACCAGCATTTGCCTGGTGTGAAAATGGGAAAGCACGGAAAACTGTCTTTATGGCTGCCATGGCCACTTCCTTCCCACTCCCAGCCCTTTCTTATCCCACCATTACCATAAGTCCTATCGGTTTTCGTGCAACATAAAGCCATATGTAAACAAAAATTCTGAAACCAAACCTTCAAAACTATTCATTTTCTAGCTCAATTTGCACAGCAAATGATCTGCATTTAATCACTGCAAAATCACAACCTCCCTACCCTGTCCCTTCACTAAGTCCTTTGGCTATGTACATTCTGTACTGTTTTACACTAGAGTCCAGTGGTGATTCAGTTACAATATAAATTTGAAAGTCACTATTAGAAATGTACTGATATAGTTCATTCAGTTCTGTTGTAAATGCACAAACATTTGGATAGTAAATGAAGAGCCCAGCATTTTCATCACACTTATAAATGATGTAAATCATCCTGGATGTTAATAGCAATTGTTTCTAAGCCCTGTGCCTTATGTATTTTAATAAGCCAATTTCTTACACAGATTTAGGCATAGTTCTTCTCTCAAAGCACAGTCCCCTCCTGGGCTAGCAGCCCCTTTAAGAGCTACCATGCACTATATTAAATTCAGTAGCAGTTTAGCCAGATTTCTTATTGGTGAAACAATTATTTGAGAGAGGATAGCCAGGTACTCAACGGCAACTTTATCCAAAAATTTGAAATCTTTACTGATTATGTTACAATACATACTACCGGTATATGTTTGTTACATCAAACAGTTCTGGACTGGCTATTAACTTCTTTGTTACTACAAACAGTTCCAAACTGGTTATGAGCTACCTTGTTACTACAAACAGTTCTGAAATGGCTATTAACTCCTTGTCACAAAAGTTCCAAACTGGTTAAAAGCTCCTTTGTTACAACAAACAGTTCCGTACTGGCTATTAACTATTTTGTTACAACAAACAGTTCCGAACTGGTTATGAGCTCCTTCATTAAAACAAATAGTTCTGAACTGCTTATGAACTCCCTTGTTACAACAAACAGTTCTGAACTGGTTATGAACTCCTTCATTAAAACAAACCAATCCAAATTGGCTATAAACTACTTTGTTACAACGAATAGTTCTGAACTGGCTATGAACTACTTTGTTACAGCAAACAATTCCAAACTGGTTATAAGCTCCTTCATTAAAACAATCCAATCCAAACTGGCTTAAACTACTTTGTTACAATAAACAGTTCTGACCTGGCTATGAAGTACTTCGTTACAACAAACAGTTCCGAACTGGTTATGGGCTCCTTCATTAAGGCAAACCAATCCAAACTGGCTATAAACTACTGTATTGTTACAATAAACAGTTCCGAACTGGCTATGAAGTACTTCGTTACAATAAACAGTTCCAAAACTGGCTTTAAACTGCTTTGTTACAACAAACAGTTCGAACTGGCTATGAACTCCATCAAAATTATCTTAATGAGCATACGCGAATCAGAATGCTTCTCAGAACTGATTGTTAATGATTTGTTGGAATTAGTAAATGGCAATTGTGAACTGTATCAACACCATCTACGTATTGTTACAAAACGTTTAATGTATTATAGTGGACCTCACCATTCCAATGAGAAGTACTCTGCAGTTGCACCACTTACTGGTCGAATTAAATGTGCATATATATATATATATATAAAACACGCAGTCTGTCGTATTGAATGAGAACTGCTGGCTACTTGGCTATAAATGGTTCTGAATGTACTGTATTATCGGCACACTTTATCTGGATGCATTTACAGCCTAGTGCTGAATCGGTCGACCTCGGCAGTCTTCGGGATTCGTACTGGCAACCTTTGAAACACAAACTATAAATCGCTTAAGCATCGTTGTGCGGTATCTGGCGTACACTTTACGTACTAGTACTGTTGTTGTTTACACAGCAAAGCCAAACTATAGAATTCATGCTAGGAACAAGATTTGCATCGAGAAATGTTATATAATGTTATATAATGTGTATGCGACACAGTTGTTGGCTTAAGATAATGACGGTTTAGAAACTTCATATCGATCGATCATATTCTCGATTCAATTCAGATTTCATTTACATTCAGTTGGCAGCACTACCGGAACCGGGACAGCTCCTTCCTTACTCCTCACCCCCGTACACAAATGCACCAAGATAAAGTGTGCCGATAATAGTTAGAACAGCATGAATTCAGAACTCAAAGTTCAGAGCCAGTTCTGAAATTCTGTTGGAACAGCGCGTATTCTAATCCGCATGAGCATGTCATTCAGAATCAATCAGGTACCATACTGAAACCAACATGCATTCATAATCACTGAGAATGGCAGCTGGGTAATATTTAATGTAAACAGCCTACATTCGGCTGTAAAACATAATTATCTGCCGCTGTTCTTTTGTCTTTTAAATACGAACGGAACAATAAAACTTACCGTATGTCCTATCGCGTACCGTACGATATTAAGTTCCTTAATGGAGATGTAGAAAACGCCAACTTTATTAGCAGTATGTTCAAAGATTTGGACACAGTGTAAAACGTTACAAACTGCAATTACCTGATGAAGAAAATCTTAAAAGAAACAGCACAATCCACAGAACAAACATGCACAAGCTGCCGCAATATGTGTGAGATGTACAATACGTAACAAATTAACATGAACATTAAATAACAGCAAGCCAACCACTTCGAAAGTAAACCGGAAATAGGGAATATGGTTCCTAAAAACTTTATATAAAGTTTTATTGCAGCCAATGGACATATATGAATTGTTCTACTCTTTACAATATTCATGTAAGGTCTTTTCTCTTTTGCTATACTTATTGAAGTGGTATCGTACATATTTTTCCACATAATTTGCACACGCATTCGTCGCTTGGTTCGTCATAGCATCAGTCACGTAGAACTCCGGCCAAATTTCTTCTCTTTTGCTTAACCTCAGATTTAGGTGAGCAGTGGCTTGAGGTGTCGATGGTTCAGAAAGATATCTAAGGTCCTCGATAAGGAAAGACTCCTGAGCTAACTCATAAGCTAGTCTAGATGGAGATGTCTTAGAAATACCTAATATTCTTTTCAGAAAGGTAGCTTTCACTTTTTCAAGGGTAGTTAGGTTTAATGTTGACAATTTATCCCAGATTAAATGTATGCTATATGTCAGAAAGGGTAGTATCTTTGCATGAAAAAGTTTCTTTGCCGAGCCAATTGATATTTTGGTTGGGTCTTGTATATCGTAAATTCCTCTTATTGCTGCTGCTGGTCTTTCCCTCCCATGTATTTTGAACGAAGATCCTGACGTTTGTAGAGTGATTCCGAGACAACGAAACTTATTTACTATAGTCAAGTCTACCCCTGCATATGAAATTCTATCCGTCGCTGCTATTCTTTCTCCTTGTCTGGAAACCATACAGACCTTCTTGTTCTTGTTAACCTGGAAGTCGTTTGTTTCGGCCCATTCCTGTAATCTATCTACCGCGATCTGAAGTTCTTCTCTGTTTCTCGATCCTATTATCATGTCATCTGCATAGGCATAAAGCACTGCCGATATATTTTCTGTTATTGTTGTGATGTCTAATGTCGCTACGTTAAAAAGCGTAGGGCTAATGCGGTCTCCTTGTAACACACCGTTTGTTTGAGTGTTGGGTGAAGAGAGTGATACCCAATCATCCATTCTCACACTATTGTAGGCTAGATGATTATTTATTACAATCTTAAGTTCATTGTCTGCTCCAATCATACCGTCTAATTTTTCCATTAACTTTGATCTGTTGAGCAAGTCAAAGGCCTTACTGAAGTCAATGAATACAGTATAAAATTTTCCTTTTTGATGCCTAAGTGATTGTTGCACCTCATCTAGTAAATTAGCGACAGTTTGTAGAGTTCCTCTGCCTTTCCTGAACCCGAATTATTGTTCCTCTGGAAGATGAATCATCTATTAATTCGTTAAGTTTTTGATTAATGATTTTTGTATATACTTTCATAACGTTGCTCTAACGCTATCTCTCTGTACGAGTTTTCATCATCAGGCTCTCCTTTTCCCTTATATAAGATTTGTATGTAGGACGTCCTCCAGCTCTCCGGGATTCTACCCGTTTCTAAACATTTATTGAAGAGCTTGGTCCAATAAGGTGCTATCAATAGTAAAGTGTCTTTTAGATTCTCGTTGTAAATTCCATCCGGACCGGCTGCTTTGTATTTTTTAGTGTCTTGAATTGTTTTCGTCACTTTATCTATTGTTATATCTAGATTTTTTGTCGAACTACATTTTAAGACATGTAGTGCTAATGTTCGTCCTCCTGTATTTAATACATTATTAAAGTGGTTTTCTAATTTATTCATATTTATTTGATTCGATGGATTCACCCTTTTGCAGGTGTTTGCAGTTTTAAGTCTTCTGGCTATATGTAGTAGAGATGGCTGAAAAATAACGTAGTAGTTATTATGTCCCAGTTACATGCCTGTCACTGTTACAAATGTAACGAGGATGAGAAATAACAGGTTATCGAGTAACGACAACAGAAAAACGTACTAGTGAAAACAGTACGGTAACTCGGAAGTGGGGACCTGCCACTAGTAGCAGCTAACAGTCACAGAATGTGACCTTCAGATAGTAAGCATGTCTTCCAAGTGAGAGCGCTTTCGTAAGAGATTGCTTTAAGTTCCTGCTGTTATCTGGTAGTGGTAACTAAGGTGTAAGCTGTTATTACACATTCAACTATTCGGGGGTAATCGCTGACTGAGACAACGCGCAAGCCTACCTATATTATAATATTGTTATAAGTTTCACCCGTATAATTTTTCTTGTACCATAAATAAATTATTAGGCTAAGTTTCCATACTGATATTATAGAATAAACGTAAGCTAGATAAAATGCATTTTGTAATACTGTTTCACTTTGACAGAACTTTCCCATTGCCCTCAATTCCTTTCAAAATTAACATTAGATATAATTTCTGTTACGATAAAAAGAATGACAGTGTTGGCTACACTAATGTAAATAAGTACTGCTCTCTCTTCCTGAGCGGTGTTATTGTTACGTGTAGGCAGCAGACTTGTTGGAAATGAGTAAACGCGTGAAGACCAGTTATTTGTGGAATTATTTCACTTCAATTGATAGCAACTTTGCAAAGTGTGATATATGTGGTAAAAAATGTTCGTACAAGTCCACAACTGCCAATTTAAGAAAACACATTGAACGCATACACCCAGCTGTCAATTTGCAACATGATAGACCAAGTAGGCCCACTGTGCATTAAAATGACCCTAACGGCCTGGAACCAGTTCGACATCAAAATATTGCAGATCCATTTTTACCATATAGGCCCTACGATTATTACTGAATCTGCTCCTGTGGCGTCAACATCATCTGCGACGGCTCCTGAACCTGTTGCGTCATATTCTAGTATATCTGACATACCGGTAAGAAAACAAACCAGTATAGCAACATTTATCCCAAAGACAGTTAGCAGTCTATAGACAGGCATCTACTGGAATTGTTCACATTGGACTTCCCGCCATTTTCTATAGTTGAAGATAGAGGTTTTGTGCAGTTCGTGAAAGCTCTAAATCCATCCTATGAGCTACCAAACAGGAAGGTGATTTGTAATGCAATGCTACCAGCAGTATATGAACAGTGCGTCAATAGAGTTCATGAAATATTGAATACTGTGTCCAGTGTTTCTCTAACAACAGATTGCTGGAGTTCTAATGCTCTTGTAGGTTACATGGCAGTTTCAGCGCACTACATAGCAGACGATTTCGACTTGAAATCCGTACTCTTGGGGTGCTCGCTAATTGACGTGTCTCACACCAGTGCCAAACTTGCACACGAGATAAAAAAATACAGATGAATTCAGTTTGACAGATAAAGTGAATTGAATTTAGTTGTGCAAGATGCGCTTAAGGGCCTTAACGAAATGCACTATAAATTCAAAGCAGTGGTGACATTCTCCAAGAGGTCTAATCAGGCAACCCAGAAACTGTTAAAATTCGAAAAAGATTCAGGAGTTCCAAATCCAAAAAAATTGTGCTTCAGGATATGCCGACTAGGTGGAACTCTACGTTGTTCATATTCGAACGGCTGTCACTGCTTGAAGACGCCATAAAAAGCACGGTGGCTTTGAGTAATGCTTCGCTTCCTCAAATTTCAACAGAGGAATGGCGAATCTGCGGTGAATTGCCAACAGTTTTGAAACCGTTTGAAGAAGTTTCTTCGAAAATTAGTGCCGAAAACTACATCACCGCAAGTCAGGTTATAGTGCTCATTCGGGGACTGTCAGCAGTGTGTAACAAACTTGTGAAAGAAGACTTTCACCCCACAGTGCGGAATCTGATGGATTCCTTAGACAATGGAATTAGAACACGGTTTCCGAATTTGGAATGGAGCAAAACTTTGGCGCTGTGCACTTTTTTGGATCCGCCCTTCAAGCTCATTCCATTTTCGAGTTCCAGTGCTGCTGACTCCATAAAAAAACATGCCACTGAGCTCGTTATGAAAGAACTGAACAGTCAACAAGTGTCAGTGAATGTTCAAGAAAATGTCAATACTACTGTGAGTGAAAGTTCCGCCTCCAATACGATTTCGGTTTGGGAGGAGTTCGATGCGATGGTTGCTACTGTCCAACCTCGGGGTACATCGTTATCGGAGGCAATAGTGGAAGTACAGCGTTATTTAGATGAACGCCAACTGCCGAGGTCGGGAAACCCCTTAATCTGGTGGAAGAAATACCAGGACGTCTATCCGACCCTCTCCAAAATCGTCAAAGAAAGGTTCAATGTTGTTGCCACGTCGGTTCCTTGTGAACGATTTTTTTCTAAAACGGGACTGATAATGAATGACAGACGCACCCGACTAAGTCTTCAGAAAGTCGAGCAATTGGTTCTTTTTTTTTTTTTTTTTTTTTTGAACGCAAATTCTAGCCTGTGAAATTCGAGTGTTGCCTACAGTGTATATAAGTTTCATTTCAATCATTAAATTAGGTGTAACCCATTAAAGTGCTTTCGTCTTATGAACCATGCATCAAAAATATGACGCTCACTTTTTCTTAATATTAGGTTATTGTAGTTACTTTGTATTTTCTTTCATCCAGTAATTAATTAGATATAGAATATCCATTGTTTATTTAAACATTGTTGTGGCAATTACAGGTTCCCCCAATTACAATGAACATATTTTAAATGCTTTTTTTTTTCGGGGCGTCGACCTATTAAGATCTTTTGCCCCTACTGGCACCATATGTGAGGAATCTGCGTGTAATTGTAATGGCGGTAGTGTAATGTGTGGAATGTAAGGAAATGAACATTAAGGACGATACAAACACCTAGTCCCCAGACCAGGGATATTCATCATTATAATTAAAAAGAGACCTAATCCCGCCGGGAATCGAGCCCGGGACCGCTGGGTGACAGGCGGGCGCGTTGCCCCCTACACCGTGGAACCGGACAAAATAAGCGCAACTGTTTGAATATTCATAACAAGTATAATAAAAATGTCAGATTGTCATGAATGAAACAAATGTGAAAACGTTTCTTTACCCACTGAAGTTTTTATTAATTCGTTTCACACAACTCATTGTAACAAAATAACACAACATTACCGGTACTTCATTTTAAACGATCCTCTTGTTCCGGTTTGTGCCATGTTTGGCAGAAAGATCATCATGTTTTCTTGTCTTCCATCCTTAACTGGGGCATTGTCAGACTCACTCCTCTAAATTTCAGAAAAAGATGCTATGTTGTCTTGTCATTTCATCCGCTGTCTGCCTTTTGATAACTTTATAGCAAATAGGAATGCGTGTTTTGTTGTTCAACAGTGTGTGTAGTGATGCGTGCGCGCAAGTGCGAGTGAATGAATGGCAATTTGGAACACAGCTGTAACTTGTAAGGGGACAAGCCTGAAGCCGTGACCAGACTGTGACCAGTAAAAGGTGAGTAACGTTGGACGTTATTTTTCACTGTTACTTTTCATAGCTACATTGTTATAGCAGTTACACAAAAATAACCGTTTGTCACACCTCTAAATGTAGTAGGCCTAAGTTAAGCGTTTTTCTTCTTTCTATGTAGCATTCTACATCAAACCATTCTTTGGACTTCCGAGGTTTCTTGTGGAACAAAGAATCCCTTATTATTCAATTGATGATACCTAGAGCTGTTTCGAGATCATCTTCCACAATGAGCTGATGAGTCTCTTCTATCCTTTTGTTGTTTTCCTTGAGTTTGTTTTCGACTATACTTCTTGATCTTATGTGTAGCCTATATTCTCTGTTTCATGTGGGACCTCTTGTCTGATTAAGAAATTTGACGATACTGGTAGATGTTTCCTTTGTGCGGCGATACCTTGATTTCTCATAATCTGATGTCCTATCAATTTAATATTTCTTCCTCGGTAGAAGATTAAATCGATGGTACTGGAACCGTTTGGAACCAAATAGGTGACCTCCTCACTCTTTTGATTAGACGGTATCCTTCCGTGAGCAGCATTTCTAATACGATATCTGTTTTGCTATTCTGTTTGTCCAGACGACAGTTCAAAAGCTCCAGCTAGTATTACATTTTCATCCTTGTCAGTAAAGGCTAGAGGTTTGGCTATTTGCTCGACAGTGTCTTCCACTTTTTTCAACGGACTAACATATGTTCCTACTAGAGTAATTTCTCCTCCTTGTGGCCTCCCTTGATCCTTCTGAATTGATAATGCGTGTTTGTTGTAGTAGCCTGGCGTATCCATTCTCTCTGTCAGCATTTTTTCTGTGATTATAATTATATCACGTCCTCCCAAGGATTTTCTGGAGTTGTTGAAAGCAAGCCTCTTATTCCTTCTACATTCCATAAAATCAAGTCAAATGTGAGATTTCCTGAATCAAGGTTATCTCTTTTGATCAGTAGCGTAGCCAGGATTTCAGTTTGGGGGGAGCCCATTCATCCAGAATTTTATTTTGATAGGTGTCTAAACTTCCAGAATTCAGGTGGTGTAGAATACCTAAAAAGGAAATGAGTGTCCTTGGATCCAAGTAAGAGTGGCGGATTCCGGAAGCTAATAGTAATCTTCTTCTTCTTCTTCTTCTTCTTCTTCCCTCGCTTTTCCCACATCTGTGGTGTCACGGGTGCGAACTTTACATACCGATTTTCATTAAATACTGTTTACCCATTTTCTCGTTACTCGGCGCTGATATGGACTTGGTAACAAAAATCCAAATTCATGAATATCTTGGTGATCATAGCCAGTACGGTAACAATGTATAAGACATGAATAATAGGAAATTTAATACTATATAACCTTAGTTATCTAGCATTCATCGACTACACTTCTAATAAGAAATATTTGAGAATTACATTTTAGGCCTTCCCCTAAACTACCATTTCACTCAGCGTGAATAAAATAATTTACAGCCTAGACTATAGCGACTTATTTCCTGACTTTGCATACCGATTTTCATCAGATAGGACTACTAATAACAACAATATTTGGGAAGTTAAATTTTAGGCCTTCCCCTAAACTACCATTTTTCTAAGCGTGAATACAATTATTGATAGCCTAGATTGTAGCAATTTATTCCCCAACTTTGCATACCCATTTTCTTTAAAATACGACCACTAATAACATAAATAGTTGAGAATTCAATTTTAGACCTTCCCCTAAACTACCATTTCACTCAGCGTGAGTAAAACGATTTATAGTCTAGATTGTAGCGGCTCATCCTCCGACTTTACATACCGATTTTCATTAGACCACTAATAATATAAATAGTTGAGAATTCAATTTTAGGCCTTCCCCTAAACTACCATTTCACTCAGCGTGAGTAAAATAATTTATAGCCTAGATTGTAGAGGCTCATCCCCCGACTTCACATACCGATTTTCATTAAATTCTCTTCAACCGTTTTCTCGTGATGCTTGTACATACATACATACATACTGCACCCGCCCACCTCCTGAGTCCCAGACTAGCATTTATCTCAGGGGTGATCAGTTCGAAAACGAATAAAAAAATTTTATATCAAAAAAAATATATATATCGGCGCATCAAATGAACACAGGGATGAACGGGGCATGAAAATTTAAGGTTACGGGGGACGACTCATTCATGGATACAAAATTCTGACTCCACAATAGGAATGGGAAGTGACAACTTAAATTCCATGGGCATACTAGACTAACTACAATGAAAAGATATGGAAGCTGTTTCCTATTGAAATTGCAATGAGGAGCAATTTATTCACTTATTTTGCATACTACACATGATGACAAATTTACATTGTGACACTTTAATCCTGAAAAATAAATGACATAATACTTGGATTTTACCTCACTACTCTGGTAGTGTAAAACATCTGGTGAATTCGTCCCAATTGGTTACTGGGGATCGAATTCACATCCGTATGATTGGACGTTTCACCGCTGGAGATCTTTCGGAAACGAAGGCACGACAGTAACTTTTTACTGTCGTCTCCTCGTTCCGTTTGGACATGAGACACTTCCGGTATGTACATTCTGGTGAGCCGGACACCCACCGTAGAAAATGTTATCGCCTTGAAAAAACGGGAATTTATAATACGGACAAACTCTAGCCTATTATTTCCAGATTCACAAACACACCAGGTAGAGTTCATTAACTCAAAAGCTACTTTAATATTTACACTTGTCAATACGACAAGACGTACGGAAAGGTTCATTACTCTGCTCTGACCCTGCAAACATGTGCCGTCCGTGGGTTATTTACGTATCTACCGCTATCTCCCCGTGAAAACCCAACATGTGGTTCGGAGCAGTTCGACACAGGATGACAGTCCCTAGCATACCCTCCTATGATTATCAAATAATATCATTACCATTCTCTGTCTGATCATTAGCATATACTATGACTACCATCAATTAATTTTATTATTATCATTAATTTCAATTATAATCCGGTATCTGATTATTATCATTTGTCATCCGGGATGATTATATGCCAACCCTGCCGGCGTTTCAAACGAGGGTCGTTCTTACTCCTAATTTATCCGCACAATATAATGATCAGCTTCCTCATAAATATTTTTATTATTATTATTATTATTATTATTATTATTATTATTATTATTATTATTATTATTATTAATAGTGGAAATCGTGATTATCGTAACCCATAATCATCCTCGCTATAATACTTCAACTTCTCGCTCTTATTATTTTCATCAAAAAAATAAAATAAAAAAAAGTACCTTCATTGGTTATTCTTCTTCTCCTTCTTCAAATATTTTATTTATTATTATATTTAGTTAAAAATCTCAAATCTTTCATTTCATCTCCCAACATCATTATTATGTCCAAAATATAAAAAAATTATTCTTCAAAAAAAAAGTAGCTTAGTTTTTATTATTATTATTATTATTTTTTAAAAAAAACTTAAGTTCGCCTGTTACACGGTAGTCCACTCTTAATATGTTTAACGCATAACCCCTTTTACAATTCCGATTTATCTTGGCACTAAGCACTCGATTTACGACAAGATTCACTTGGAGTATGATTATTGTTATTATTATTATTAAAAATGGAAAGATGATATTTTAATATCCACTCTTTAGAATTTAGTCACATATGTTAAATCCCGTTATGAACCACTAAGATCTGCTTTATATTGGCCGGGACAACACAGTATTCGGGACCGTACCTTCAACTTCGTACTGCCGTTAATTTTATATGGGGACACCTGTCCTCCCAAGACACATCTCACAACCTATGGCACATCGCGGCTGGGCAAATACCTCCAATGCCGGCGATTGCTAAACTATTCCTTCAAATTTGAAGTCCATTTCCTTTCATCGGAACTCTTCAAACATTTAATTCATAAAATAATCCTCGGTGCGTGGATTCTACCACTAAGAACACCGGCATATGCATTTATATCATCTTAGGCCTTGAGATTCATCTATTTCATCATTACAAACAATACGGCTCAACTTATTTCACGCCGGATATTCGTCCCTCATGACTTCCAACTCTAAATATTGGCTCAAATCATTCTGGGCTTTTAACATATCGTGACCATTCTAATTCACGTGCCTATATCGCTTTTAAACAAAATTTTAATGGTTAAATTAAAGTCCAAAAACGTAACCTCAAAAATTTACGTAAAATCAAACTGACTACGCGAATGAAAGTCTTTAACGCTACATGTCATCTCCACATTGATTATTATATTTGCACTGGCTAACTCGCGAAGCACCGTCATTATTATTATTAGACTTTAACTCGCAAACGCATAAAGATTATTATTATTATTATTACTTTACTTTCCTTTGTCAACTCACAAACATTATTATTAGTATTTTAATGACCTTCCGTACGCAACACAAATCTTCCACACTCTGGCTCTTTCATAATCTGGCTGTCTAATAGAAATTATTCCTAATTAAAATACAAATGATCACCGCAGTGAATGAAATTCAAATAAATGGGTTAGCACAAAAAAAGAATTTAACACTTGAAATGAACTTAATTCAAAGTATTACAAACAGCATGCATTAATTGAAAGAAATATATCCCATATTTACATTATATACAACAAACAAATTACTCAAATTAATTAATCTAACCCATTATTACGTTAATATAAATTAGTTCGTCCGTCTAACAAAAAAATAAAATCATGGACTCGGGAAGCGGACCATGTTAAGTAACCATAATTAATTTACACTGAACCCCGTTTAGTCGCGATAACATCCCCTAAATATCAAAATTGTGTACTCATTCCTGTGTAGAATTCCATTGTCTCGTAGCGGAGGAGATATAGGCTTTACGGCCCCATGGTGATTTAACCGTCCATCATGTCGCACAATACAAATTTAACATAATAAAACACTTCTGGGTGACTACCCATGATTAATACCTTATTACACTATTTTACACAAAAATATTAATAACAAAAAAACACTTATAGGTGCTCCTAGACCCATGATACTCGCACAATATACTCTTCATATACGCCCGAAACACACGTCGTGACACATTACGGCGAAATGTCGTTCATTTGAACCGGCGCGTATCGCGTCTTCAACCGGCACTTCCTGGTTTATTTTCAAGCCGTCTTGATCATCGCCTAGCTCCTATAATTCCCTGCTCGGATAGTTATTCACCGTCTATCTTGAGGTGTTTACTTCAGGCTCCGCACACTGCCTTCCAAAGGTACTGTCGGCGTTCCGTTAGTTATTTATTATTTAAACACATGACATTCATCAAATTCAACATACAATTGTACTGATTATACACACTCGGTACTATGGATAATTTCACTGTTCGTATTCATTCTCCTAATAATTCACGTACTTTCAGCTCTAACTGACTTCGACTACGTCCCGAGGTACTGACTTACAGAGTCAACGTGTCAGAGTCTCAACTACTTCATTACGACGGTCACAACTGGTGACTGATAACGACTGGTGACTGGTAAGAACTGAGTGATGTGAGGTCTGCTACTGGACTTTTATGGACGATATGATTTCCCGCCGGGGTCATCCGCGGTCAACTTCTGGAGAGGGGGGTTGGTTATCCTAAATCGGCATATGCAGGCGGAGTTGGATCTCTTGCTTTATCCTACTTAATACACTGGTGATACACATTCATGTGTCGTATTCTGAACTCCTATCGTTCGGTGATCATGGAAATATCACTTAATTTCTGTCCTCCACCTTTCGCGCGCTAACTCGGCGTCCCTGATGGCGTGCCCATCTCGACCAATGGCGAGATAGCGTGGGTCATTTCCACGAATTCAATACCTTAATTTATTATGATTACAATTAATCAACATGGGAATGATATCACAAAAATCCCCTCTATTCAATCATGTGGTTGGAATAATTTAATTATTGTTATCGGAGAAGCTAACTGGAGTTCACTCTGAGTTTTTCTTATGTTGGTTTCTCTGCGGGCTTACGATAAATTTTCTCATTGGTCAGCACCGCTTTGGTTAGTTTTAAATCTCTCCCTGTGAAACGTGGCCACACCAAATGCCTCGGGCGTGAAAATACCCGGTACGTCATATTCTCGGTATTGGCGATACACCTGCTCGGCCTTGGTCCGAAATATATACTCTTTCACTTCCTTGTAGTAATTATTCTGTTGTTGTGAGCTCTAGATTTTAATCCTCTTATCTTTTGACCAGGAAACCTTCTTCCCTTTAATGACAAGCTTACCGTGGCGCCGGACTGTCGCGATCATGTTGAAATTCTCCCGTCCACACAAAACTGACACTGTATTTATTTAATATTCCAATATATCTGTATTTCTCCTATCAAAATCAAATCATGAAACTAGGGGCTATCTCATCAGGGTACATTTTCCTGTTGCTCGGTAAAAAAAAATCTTGTGATAATCATGAGATTTTTTTATATATCCGCATCATACTTTCATCATGATTTGATTACTGCTTTCGTTCCTTTTTGATGGTGACTGATCTCGTCCCGCAGATTCTGGTTATTGAGTCTCAATTCTTCATTCTCTCGTTGAATCAGGTGGATCCTGTTAACGAAATCTTGGACATCACTGTCGATCTCTCCGCATTCTGGGCATGGTCTTGCTTCTATTTGCCTATGGATCAGTTGGACTTCTTCATCTCTTCCATCTTCTTCTTCATCATCCTCTTCTTCGTCCTCATCTTCTTCTTGGTCATCCTCTGTTTTATTGAAACTCTGTCGTTTTCCTCCTAGCTCCGAGTTGTCGTTCGTCCTCGAATCTAGGGGCGTTTGGATTTAGCTGGCTACTATATTGCGAATGTAACAACGGCGCGTTCCTTTCCCCGTTGCGACCACCATTAGCCTCCTTCTTCCATTTGTCTTCTAAATATTGCTTGGTCTCCTGATGTAGCTCCTCCATAGTTTGTATCGTCGCCTCTATGTATGGTTTCCCATCGTCTCGGTCCCAAACACTACATGGCTTGTCATCCTTTCGGTCATGATTTTGGATTGCCTCCTTCCATTTCCTCTTCTTCAGCTCATCGAGGTACTGCTGGGTTTCTGGGTGTCGATCCTCCCCATTTCTACGGTATTCCTCCGTGTAATGCCTTCGGTTATTCTGATTTCTTCGGTGGTACGGCTGAGTTTCGCTCCTTCCATTTCGATATCCACGGTATCCCGTTTTGTCATGGAATTTAACATGCTTCGTTTGCCAGTTGCCTTCCGCAAATCCTCCTCCGTGATTCCATTGTCGGGGTCTCCATCCTGGATCATACATCCTCTTGGGTTCTGGATCGGTACTCGTTCCTTGGCTTCTAGTACTGATGGTTCTAGTTTCCGTCTGCCTCTCGACGTTATTTATCTGTTGCTCTCTAGGCCTGGGTTGCCTCTGGTTAGAGTGATACGTGGTCTGATCTAATTGACGTAAAAGAGCTTCCGCTTGCACTGCAGTCTGAATATTCGACGCAATCATCATCCGTTGGACCTCAAATGGTAACTGCTTCCCGATAGCGCTAATGAGTTCTGTCTCACTGACCGGATTATCTAATTCCCGCATCTTATGAAATTGGGATACGAAATACTCTGAATATTTAGTTGGGGACGATGTTGAATAACGTCTAGAATACAACTCCAACCTAAGATCTTGCTGTTCTTGGATACTCCAGAATTTTTGCAAAAACGCCTGTCGGAATCCCATGAAATCCTCGAATGTGTATAAGAAGGCCCTGAACCACATTGCAGGTGCTCCGTCCAAAAACTTTTCTACAGTTCGTAATTGCCGCTCCGCCGGAATTTTATTTTCACTAATATAGTTAGTGATCTCGCGGATGAAGCCTTTAGGGGTTATATGTCCTCGAGCGTCGTATCTAGGTGGTTTGTCGTCTGACATTTTGATGACGTGGACCACAGATGTCGGAAGGGCATTTGATGATGATGACGATCCGTCTCCTACTTCAAACTTAAGTCCGGTCGTATCGGCTTGTGACATGCCTTCCTTTTTATGAAAGCCCTGATTGTCTGGGGTCTCGAACTCTCGGTACTGGAGATGGAAGTCCTGAAGTGACCCTGGCTGTTCTAACCTGGCCTTGACCTGTTCCAGATCCTTTCTAATTTCTTCCAGCCTTTCGGTATTACTGTCGGGCATTTGCTTGGACACTGAATTCTGCCCCGTGTGGACCTTAAATTGTTCCACTATTCTGACCTCTGTGTCAGCGATCGTCTGGCTTTGTTCCGCTAACCCATCAGTCTTTCTGAACAATGCTATATTTGCCTCCTCACACTGTGTAAGTCTACGGCTACGATCTTCCGAATTCGTTTTTATATCCTGAATTTCATTTCTGAGACCGGCTACTAGTACTAGGGTACGAACAGTTTCACCTCGTAACTCATCGATTCCCTTTTCGTGCCTGTCCAAAGTATTTGCAGTATGTGCACCTTTACTTTCCACGTGGCTTCGGATGATATCGTTTTCCTTGCGACATTCACCCCTCACCTCTTCGATGTGCGCCTTTAAATCTTCGCGGTCGACCAACCTCTGAGCTGAAATCTCCTGAATACTGGCCTTTAATTTCTCCTTAATTTCGTTACGTTCTAGTAACGCCTCATCCCTGAATCGGTCAACCTTTTCATTGACACTAATAATACACGAGTCGATATGCCCTTTCAATTCGTCCTTAGCGAAATGACACGCCTCTTGGACTTGGGTCATTTGGTCCCGTAATTCCTGTCCCAGTGAAATACTGGCGGCATGAACCTCAGCTATTTGTTCTGTGAGTTTTATTTTATTAAATTCACACGCGGCCTGTACCATATCCACTTTATTTTCCAAAGAAACGCTAGCGGCCTGCACCTTGTCCACTTTCATTTCTAACGAACTATTAGCGGCATGTATTTGTTCCGTCAGTTCCTGTCTATTAGTTTCAATTTTACGCTCTAGTGAAACACTCGCGGCATTAACTGTAGATGTCAGTTCCGTGAGTTCTTGTTTATTTAGAACCATAACTCGCATTAAGTCTTCCAAAGTGAGAGCTTTCACCTCTCCCTGTCCTTCTAACTGTTCACCTTGGGGACGCTCCCCACCTTCGTCTGACATTTTATCAAATGAGAAAAGAGGGCCGATCAGCCTCTCATCCTATCGCACACGATTACGACAATTTTGGGTCTAGGCCCTATCATACGGTTATATCCTCGTTAATATTTTCTAGAATTTTTAAATTTCCAAATTCAAAACCAAACAATATTTTTCGCTTTCACATAGCGAATAATTTATATAACGTAATTCAAATTTGCATATTAATTGCCATCACGTGCTCATTATGAGTGAAATTCATATCATTAGTCACTCCAGACTATGACAACAACAATAACAATCGATAATACCATGACGAAAACCTTGAAGTCACCTGTCTTGAAATAATTTAAATTTAACTTACACAGTTCCATTATCTTTTTATTAATACTTGAATCTGGCTCTCAGTCACATTTTTACCAAATACAGTATTCCTAATAAATTTTGCCTATATAAAATTCCTGCCCATGGATAGTTACATTTATGTGGAGTCTCACTAAATCACAATAACTTTTAATTTCATAGAATAGGGAATTATTAATTTAATGAGTCTTTATAGCAATAAAATACTATTGTATAATTATCAAGTCTAGCCCCGTTCGAAACTAACCTTACTTTAACATGAAATACTACGTGACATATCAAAAACCACTATTTAACTTAACCGTGATGCGGTCAAAATTTTAATTAAATATCCCGATTGGGTTTATATTGAAGTTAAACAACTGGGCCTATCTATAATGCAATCGGGCACTGAGCTGGTCGCTAATGATATCGTAGCTAATACAACAACAAAAAAATTTCGGATGTTTTTTTTTTTGCGTAAAAAAATAAAGTCACCCGTTGCTCAAACATGATGCAATAGGCCCCACGTTGGGCGCCATTATGCACCCGCCCACCTCCTGAGTCCCAGACTAGCATTTATCTCAGGGGTGATCAGTTCGAAAACGAATAAAAAAAATTTTATATCAAAAAAAATATATATATATCGGCGCATCAAATGAACACAGGGATGAACGGGGCATGAAAATTTAAGGTTACGGGGGACGACTCATTCATGGATACAAAATTCTGACTCCACAATAGGAATGGGAAGTGACAACTTAAATTCCATGGGCATACTAGACTAACTACAATGAAAAGATATGGAAGCTGTTTCCTATTGAAATTGCAATGAGGAGCAATTTATTCACTTATTTTGCATACTACACATGATGACAAATTTACATTGTGACACTTTAATCCTGAAAAATAAATGACATAATACTTGGATTTTACCTCACTACTCTGGTAGTGTAAAACATCTGGTGAATTCGTCCCAATTGGTTACTGGGGATCGAATTCACATCCGTATGATTGGACGTTTCACCGCTGGAGATCTTTCGGAAACGAAGGCACGACAGTAACTTTTTACTGTCGTCTCCTCGTTCCGTTTGGACATGAGACACTTCCGGTATGTACATTCTGGTGAGCCGGACACCCACCGTAGAAAATGTTATCGCCTTGAAAAAACGGGAATTTATAATACGGACAAACTCTAGCCTATTATTTCCAGATTCACAAACATACCAGGTAGAGTTCATTAACTCAAAAGCTACTTTAATATTTACACTTGTCAATACGACAAGACGTACGGAAAGGTTCATTACTCTGCTCTGACCCTGCAAACATGTGCCGTCCGTGGGTTATTTACGTATCTACCGCTATCTCCCCGTGAAAACCCAACATGTGGTTCGGAGCAGTTCGACACAGGATGACAGTCCCTAGCATACCCTCCTATGATTATCAAATAATATCATTACCATTCTCTGTCTGATCATTAGCATATACTATGACTACCATCAATTAATTTTATTATTATCATTAATTTCAATTATAATCCGGTATCTGATTATTATCATTTGTCATCCGGGATGATTATATGCCAACCCTGCCGGCGTTTCAAACGAGGGTCGTTCTTACTCCTAATTTATCCGCACAATATAATGATCAGCTTCCTCATAAATATTTTTATTATTATTATTATTATTATTATTATTATTATTATTATTATTATTATTATTATTATTATTATTATTATTATTTTTATTATTAATAGTGGAAATCGTGATTATCGTAACCCGTAATCATCCTCGCTATAATACTTCAACTTCTCGCTCTTATTATTTTCATCAAAAAAATAAAATAAAAAAAAGTACCTTCATTGGTTATTCTTCTTCTCCTTCTTCAAATATTTTATTTATTATTATATTTAGTTAAAAATCTCAAATCTTTCATTTCATCTCCCAACATCATTATTATGTCCAAAATATAAAAAAAATATTCTTCAAAAAAAAGTAGCTTAGTTTTTATTATTATTATTATTATTATTATTTTTTTAAAAAAACTTAAGTTCGCCTGTTACACGGTAGTCCACTCTTAATATGTTTAACGCATAACCCCTTTTACAATTCCGATTTATCTTGGCACTAAGCACTCGATTTACGACAAGATTCACTTGGAGTATGATTATTGTTATTATTATTATTAAAAATGGAAAGATGATATTTTAATATCCACTCTTTAGAATTTAGTCACATATGTTAAATCCCGTTATGAACCACTAAGATCTGCTTTATATTGGCCGGGACAACACAGTATTCGGGACCGTACCTTCAACTTCGTACTGCCGTTAATTTTATATGGGGACACCTGTCCTCCCAAGACACATCTCACAACCTATGGCACATCGCGGCTGGGCAAATACCTCCAATGCCGGCGATTGCTAAACTATTCCTTCAAATTTGAAGTCCATTTCCTTTCATCGGAACTCTTCAAACATTTAATTCATAAAATAATCCTCGGTGCGTGGATTCTACCACTAAGAACACCGGCATATGCATTTATATCATCTTAGGCCTTGAGATTCATCTATTTCATCATTACAAACAATACGGCTCAACTTATTTCACGCCGGATATTCGTCCCTCATGACTTCCAACTCTAAATATTGGCTCAAATCATTCTGGGCTTTTAACATATCGTGACCATTCTAATTCACGTGCCTATATCGCTTTTAAACAAAATTTTAATGGTTAAATTAAAGTCCAAAAACGTAACCTCAAAAATTTACGTAAAATCAAACTGACTACGCGAATGAAAGTCTTTAACGCTACATGTCATCTCCACATTGATTATTATATTTGCACTGGCTAACTCGCGAAGCACCGTCATTATTATTATTAGACTTTAACTCGCAAACGCATAAAGATTATTATTATTATTATTACTTTACTTTCCTTTGTCAACTCACAAACATTATTATTAGTATTTTAATGACCTTCCGTACGCAACACAAATCTTCCACACTCTGGCTCTTTCATAATCTGGCTGTCTAATAGAAATTATTCCTAATTAAAATACAAATGATCACCGCAGTGAATGAAATTCAAATAAATGGGTTAGCACAAAAAAAGAATTTAACACTTGAAATGAACTTAATTCAAAGTATTACAAACAGCATGCATTAATTGAAAGAAATATATCCCATATTTACATTATATACAACAAACAAATTACTCAAATTAATTAATCTAACCCATTATTACGTTAATATAAATTAGTTCGTCCGTCTAACAAAAAAATAAAATCATGGACTCGGGAAGCGGACCATGTTAAGTAACCATAATTAATTTACACTGAACCCCGTTTAGTCGCGATAACATCCCCTAAATATCAAAATTGTGTACTCATTCCTGTGTAGAATTCCATTGTCTCGTAGCGGAGGAGATATAGGCTTTACGGCCCCATGGTGATTTAACCGTCCATCATGTCGCACAATACAAATTTAACATAATAAAACACTTCTGGGTGACTACCCATGATTAATACCTTATTACACTATTTTACACAAAAATATTAATAACAAAAAAACACTTATAGGTGCTCCTAGACCCATGATACTCGCACAATATACTCTTCATATACGCCCGAAACACACGTCGTGACACATTACGGCGAAATGTCGTTCATTTGAACCGGCGCGTATCGCGTCTTCAACCGGCACTTCCTGGTTTATTTTCAAGCCGTCTTGATCATCGCCTAGCTCCTATAATTCCCTGCTCGGATAGTTATTCACCGTCTATCTTGAGGTGTTTACTTCAGGCTCCGCACACTGCCTTCCAAAGGTACTGTCGGCGTTCCGTTAGTTATTTATTATTTAAACACATGACATTCATCAAATTCAACATACAATTGTACTGATTATACACACTCGGTACTATGGATAATTTCACTGTTCGTATTCATTCTCCTAATAATTCACGTACTTTCAGCTCTAACTGACTTCGACTACGTCCCGAGGTACTGACTTACAGAGTCAACGTGTCAGAGTCTCAACTACTTCATTACGACGGTCACAACTGGTGACTGATAACGACTGGTGACTGGTAAGAACTGAGTGATGTGAGGTCTGCTACTGGACTTTTATGGACGATATGATTTCCCGCCGGGGTCATCCGCGGTCAACTTCTGGAGAGGGGGGTTGGTTATCCTAAATCGGCATATGCAGGCGGAGTTGGATCTCTTGCTTTATCCTACTTAATACACTGGTGATACACATTCATGTGTCGTATTCTGAACTCCTATCGTTCGGTGATCATGGAAATATCACTTAATTTCTGTCCTCCACCTTTCGCGCGCTAACTCGGCGTCCCTGATGGCGTGCCCATCTCGACCAATGGCGAGATAGCGTGGGTCATTTCCACGAATTCAATACCTTAATTTATTATGATTACAATTAATCAACATGGGAATGATATCACAAAAATCCCCTCTATTCAATCATGTGGTTGGAATAATTTAATTATTGTTATCGGAGAAGCTAACTGGAGTTCACTCTGAGTTTTTCTTATGTTGGTTTCTCTGCGGGCTTACGATAAATTTTCTCATTGGTCAGCACCGCTTTGGTTAGTTTTAAATCTCTCCCTGTGAAACGTGGCCACACCAAATGCCTCGGGCGTGAAAATACCCGGTACGTCATATTCTCGGTATTGGCGATACACCTGCTCGGTCTTGGTCCGAAATATATACTCTTTCACTTCCTTGTAGTAATTATTCTGTTGTTGTGAGCTCTAGATTTTAATCCTCTTATCTTTTGACCAGGAAACCTTCTTCCCTTTAATGACAAGCTTACCGTGGCGCCGGACTGTCGCGATCATGTTGAAATTCTCCCGTCCACACAAAACTGACACTGTATTTATTTAATATTCCAATATATCTGTATTTCTCCTATCAAAATCAAATCATGAAACTAGGGGCTATCTCATCAGGGTACAATACATACAGACAGACAGACAGACAGACAGACAGAAATTACGGAAAAGTAAAAAGTGCATTTTCTTGTTACTATGGACATGACCGATACAGAAATACCATTATTTTCAAATTCTGAGCAATGTACAGACAAAACTCTTATTTTATATATATAGATATTATAAGTGCCGTGGGATTTGGTTTGGTTTATACATAACATTATGGGTGCTGTCCTGCCTATACTGACGCACATACTGAACTACAGTTTACTATAGCGAACTTTCCCTCCTGTCTGGAAAACAGCCAATATTATACCGGTACCGTACCTAAGAGTTTAGACCCCCAATCACCCTCTGACTATCGTCCTATGTCCGTACTCCCTGCGCTTTCTAAAGCCTTCGAACGTTTAGTATACGAGCAAGTTCTGGAATACCTAAATAAAAATGCTCTTTTGGACCCTTTGCAATCTGGATTTAAGAAGGGTCACAGTACCACAACAGCACTTTTGAAGGTTACTGAAGACAATAGAAACGCCATAGACAAAGGACTGCTCACTATACTTATCCTTCTTGACTTCAGTAGCGCCTTTGACACTATAGTAATTCCGACTGTGACAAAGAAAATGGAACTGTTAAATTTCGACCTGGCTGTGCTAAAAGTTTTTAGTTCTAATTTGAGTAACGTCAACCGCGTGTAACAGTAAACGACAAGGCCTCTAAATGGAAAATGAAATTTAATGTTGCCCCACAGGTTAGTATTCCAGGGCCCCTAATTTTCAGTATTTATATCAGTGACCATCTGTGACAGGAAATAACACACACCACCTCTATGCTGACGATCTTCAAACATATCGGGACTGCAAGACAAGATATTAACAATGAGATCCGACGACTCAGTGTCTATGCACAACGAAACTCTCTTATACTAAACTGCACACAATCTCAGGCAATCATAATTGGATCACGAAAATTACTGAGCTGCTCAAACAATGTCAAACTCCCGCCTATCCTACTGAATGGTAACATTATTCCCTACAGGAAAACGGTTAAAAATCTCGGCGTAATGATGAATGAAACAGTTGATTGGTCTGATCACCGGAAATAAATACGTAAAAAGATTTTTGGAGTTCTTCTCCCTCTTCAACGGCAGACGGATGTATGTCCATTTGAGCTACAGGCCAAACTAATACAGACACTCATTCTCCCTATTCTTGATTATTGTGACGTTGTTTTAGTTGACATGACGAGAGAAGAAACCCTTAAACTTCAACGAGCATTGAATTCCTGCCTGTCGTCGCCATAAGTCCTGTCTGTGTCGGTGCAACGTAAAGCCCTTAGCAAAAAAATAAATAAATAAAATAAAATTCCTGCCTGCGATTTATTTACAATATCGGGCACAATGTTCATATCACCCCATACTATCAGACTGTCTCATGGCTGATGTCTGATAAACGTCGGCAGCTACACAATTTTACGATGGTGTTTATAGTGGTAGCTGAAAGTCAGCCGATGTATATTTCTCCTAAATTCATTTTTATCATTATTTCATAACTTAATACACGTTCTAGATTCATTCTTTCTATTCCACTGCACCGCACAAATAAAATTAATAGATCATTTTTGGTGACTGTCGCCAGATTATGGAATACCCTGCCAGCTCAGGTCAGAGAAACTAGCTTTTTTAAAATCACGATTTAAGGTCACCTGCCGAGACTACCTGCTGAGGACAGCTGACTGAATGGTTGAGGTATGAATATGTGTGTGCCTGAGGATTAGTCATTTTTGAGAGTTTTTAATATTAATTAGTTTTAATATTAATTAAGTTAGTAATTTATTTAAATTTATTTTCGATTCTATTAATTTATGTAGTTTTAACTATTTTAAGTAACTCAGTATGTTTTTTAAGATTCTGATTAGTATGTGGTTAAGTGTACGAGGGGACCAGGAGCCCTAACTTCGCCACTGTACAGAAGGCACTAATAAATAAATAAATAAATAAATAAATAAATAAATAAATAAATAAATAAATAAATATAGAATGTAAAGCGTATGGGTATAGATATTTTGTTGGTAAAGAAAGATACACGTCACAACATATGCTAGGTAGGGTTTACCTTGTCCTATTAGTTTCCCTCGCTGCTAGGGCCACGCAGCTCTGACCTTGCATCCGGGAGATAGTGGACTCGAACCCCACTGTCGGCAGCCCTGAAAATAGTTTCCCTTGGTTTCCCATTTCCACACGAAGCAAATGCTGGGGCTGTACCTTAATTATTAAGGCCACGGCCACTTCCTTCCCACTCCAAGGCTTTTCCTATCCCACCGTCGCCATAAGACTTATCTGTGTCGGTGTGACGTAAAGCAAATTGTTAATTACTTTCCCTCGCAAGCCTGGCATGGAGAATATAGTACAGTAGTATAAAGTCACAGTTTTGTGACGCTAATATTCATATGTATAATTTTTATTTACGTGCCAGAAACCAACGACACGGAGCTGTTGACATTTCAACACCGTTTTAAGGGCCACCGACCCAAGACGGGATTTGAACCTGCGAACTCGGACTCAGAAGGACAGCGACTCAACCAACTGAGTCACATAAAAAGGAGGTGTTTGTGATCATTGTTATAAATAGATGCAGTTAGTATTAGTTTCTCGGTTTTTATTTAAGATTTAAGATTTATTTAAGAAGAACTAGCTGGAAGCTAAAGAGCCTTCCAGGGGTGTCGCTTCCTTCTCTGTTCACTTTTCCAAACCAAACTCCATGGCGTAACAGCCCCGAAGGGCCATCGCCTACCAAGCGACCGCTGTTCAGCCCGGAGGCCTGCAGATTACGAGGTGTCGTGTGGTCAGCACGACGAATCCTCTCCGCCGTTATTCTTGGCTTTCTAGACCACGGCCGCCATCTCACCGTCAGATAGCTCCTCTATTATAAACACGTGGGCTGAGTGTATCTCGAACCAGCCCTCAGATCCAGATGAAAATCCCTGACCTGGCCGGGAATCGAACCCGGGGCCTCCGGCAAGAGGCAGGCACGCTACCCGTACACCTCGGTGCTGGATGGTTACTTTTAGGTCTCTTTATTTTAGAATTTGACTTAAGGCACCCTGCATTCGATTCCCGGCACTGACAGAGTTAAGATAGGGATGGGATGGGGAAGATACAGCCTTGTTTTGGGTGCAGTAGAGTTGGCCTTGAATCTCCCGGAATCGAAATATCTACGACCTGGAAGGTAGTCACCTTCACGGTGTGTAGTATGAAGGTGGTTCCTTTTTATAAGAAGACAAATTAAATGAAGATTCTACTACAGTTTTAATAATGCAGGCGGTTTATGTTAAAAGTACAGAAGCTATGATTGCACATGGTATCAATCAAAACCATCAATATCTCCTGACGATCCGTCACAGCACTAGGTAGGACCGGCTTACTTTTCATATCGAACGGGCGAGTTGGCCGTGCGGTTAGGGGAGCACAGCTGTGTGCTTGCATCCGGGAGATAGTGGGTTCAGAACCCACTGTCGACAGCCCTAAAGATGGTTTTCCGTGGTTTCCCATTTTCACACCGGGTAAATGCTGGGGCTGTACCTCAATAAAGATCACGGTCGCTTCCTTCCCACTCTTAGCCCTTTCCTTTTCCATCGTCGCCATAAGACCTACGGTGCGACGTAAAGCAATTTCTACGGTAAATAAAAATTACAAAAATCTTTTCACAACCCCTTCCAAGGAAACGTTGTATCCATGCTACTGGCCTGAAATTATTTTGTGGGTACGCCACTGCATCCACTCACCATTTAAGGTACAAGGTAAGCCCGGAAGAATGGTTGGATACTCAAAATACACTACCATAAATGATGCGGTTATGGCTCAAAAGTATAAAGAAAGGTAAGGGGCGAGTTCTAGTGTTTTAAGTAGAATCCGTATCAACAGAACGTGACTTCCCATTTTCAAAATGTTTCAAGCATCGACTGCTATTCAAGCCTGGGCCGTCCTGATTAGAAGATGGAACCACTGGAACTGGGTTATCACGTCCGCTAATTTCAAAATAGTTTTGATGGTGCCATTTGACGTTCCAATCAGTTCCCGAACATTTGACAAAATATATAGGCCTACCAATCGAACTTAGGCACGCATGCGCGATTGTCTTGCTACTGTTAGAATTTTAAACAATATTTTTCATAACTTACCGTGCATGCACATAGTTTTGCCTTCTCAGTGAAATAACGGTCCCTCTTCAAAGAAAGTTACTTATATGGCACAAAATGAGGAACTACGTGCAGCTCACAATCCTGTCACAGTCTTCCCAACGCTGCCACTTAAACACAGCACATCTCTTAACCACGGTACAACCCGAGGATCCCTAGGATATTGTTGTTTGCGGGAACCGATGTGCAGAAGCTGACACGATGTTGTAAGCTTGCAACTGTCTCTGGCAGTGGCCCCCGTTATCTCGGTGGTCGCGTTCCGTCCCCCTATTGAGTAATTCCTTGCTAATTGCCCCTTTCCTCATGTCTTGACATTTGTCAACACACGGTTACATTCCCAATACTGAGGCCTCTACAGGGAAATATCCCTGCGCATCATAATCCTAAGTGTTTTCCTTTCATTCAAGGAGTACAAATAGGGAGAATTGTGTATGGTCCTATTGAGCCTTGCTAGTAGATTCTTTGTCGCTACGTTAATTTAACATTTCGGCGTAAGATTTTAAGTTGTTCGTACCGTACGTAAAAGAAGAGCTGATCTTCGCTCTAGTTTCAGGAAAAATGTTGGTGGGGGCCCGGCCCCACTGGTCCCCCCTTGCCTACGCCAGTGCTTTTGATTAATGTGTTAATTAACCGATTGAAATTTTGCGCCTTCTTGCCTACTGTTTCGAAAACTGAACTGTCTTACTAGAACTGCGGCTGGCCAGAAACCTGCTTCCATGGCTCGTTCTTTTTCCACAAGCGGGATGGACATTTTAAAAGCTTTGAAATATACTTTAGTTTGTAATTCTTCACAAGTTACCTCGTTTGTTATTCCTCGTTTTTGAAGACGTTCCATTTTTTCTTCTATAGTATCTCTGTGAAGTTTTCCTATGTATAACCAAGCCTTTCTTTCTCCAGCTTGAAGCTCGGTATTGCTCATTATTCCAATTATTAGTGTCTCATTACCCATCCCTTTTATTTTTCTGGTTATATAATCTTGTCGGGGTGCTCCTGGGTTATTCACTTTTCCCATTTCCACATTCCTATTCATTGTGGTATCATTGATTTTGGATTTTGTATCCGTTTCAGCATCCTCCCTGATTTTTGCGTTGTTTCTTTGTATTTCCATGTGGCTTATTTCCTTTATTACTGATGATCTAGATGTTTGAGCAAATTCTGTGTTATTTTTCTGTCGAGCTGTAGATGGCATTTTAATTAGTAGGTCAGTTGCTTAAGTTGTGTCTCCATTAAAAGAGTAATTTTTGTCATTAATATTTCAACTAGGTGTTCTATTTTGCCTTTAATTCTGCATAATTACTATTATAGTTTCTGGCGATTTCTGATTCTTCTTGCGAAGTTTTACGTAGACCATAGTTTTGAAGCCTAAAGCGACATGATTCGCACATCCATAGGTTTCCCTTTCGTGAGTTCAATGCCTTGATTTCGGTTGCTCCGAGTGATGTACATGAATTGTGATACCATGAATTGTAGCCATCACATCCTATGGAATTATCATCTTGTGTTCTATGGCGCATTTTGCGCAATGTTCAGTGTTATTTCCTTGTGTTGCTGGCATAATTGTCTACTCTCTGATTTTTTTGGTGCGTCACACTCGATATAAATAAGTACTCTCTACAGTTGAGATTATTACTCTTCGATGTTTTATATAAAGGTTCTGCGGGAAATCCTCTTTATGTATAAGTTCTTGGTAACTACTAGAAGACCAATATGTCGACCGTTTCTATTATGAATGTGTATTTAAAGATTAAATCACTTTTACACACGAAAAATTTCGTTGGTTTTATCGGTAAATATAGAATCTCACCTTTTGCTAGTGTATTCAGCTTCGTTTCACTGTAATAACACTCGTTCGTATGTATAAGTTCTTGGTAACTACTAGAAGGCCAATATGTCGACCGTTTCTACAATGAGTGTGTATTTTAAAAATTGGATCACTTTTGATGCCATAACTCACAGGGTGCCAGTACGGGTTGATTTAATTACACTATAGGCGAACTATTTCTCGCGCATAAATTTATAACGTCATGGCCATCTATATACACTCCTTAGTATCTGGTGAGCCGTGACTTTAAGTAAGCGTCACTATCGATCCACTTGTTTAAATTAACAATTATAAATCACCAATTATATGTGAAGGTTACGTTAGATCACAATCCCAGCGCTATACACTCTAGAATTACGTTGTCATTTGAGATTTCACTCTAATCTCCCCTGGGGGAACAATGAAGTTGTCTATAGTTAATAATACATTTCACAAAAACAAAAAAACAGCACTCGCAAAATTTTGAAATTTAGATGTTATAAAACACTGAGATTGAACGTTTAGATCTTTCCGTCTGCCATGAGGCCGCTTTCCCAACGACATTAACACAATATTAACACTATATTAGCGATATTAACACACAATTATTTAGTATTTACTATAACACGTATACACTGGCCTTACGTTGGCTATACATTCTGTGTCAATCTTTAACATCACTTTTACACTTATGAAAACACTTCACCAACAAGCATGCACCACATATAATCAACTAGAATCATACATATGTTCTACTAGAAAAGAGACCAACAAGATGATTACTTAGAAATTTAAATTCGTCACATAACGCTCTCTCTTAGATTTCACTTCGCTGGATAGATGAAAATACATGATAAAACTGTTAAAATTATATTTCTAACATCATTTTGAATGTTTCCAAAATAAATTAAGGTGCGAAATTCCTCGATTTATTCTCTCTCATGAGAACTGTGAAACATAATTGGTTACCTTGGTTTTGAAGTGGTAGACAATTTCTTAAATTCAGCACCCAATGAATTGGAAGTACACCCAAAATAATAATGTTATTAGCTTTACGTCCCACTAACTACATTTGTTACGGTTTTGGGAGACGCTGAAGTGTCGGAATTTTGTCCTGCAGTAGTTCGTTTACGTGCCAGTAAATCTACCGACACAAGGCTGACGTACTTGAGCACCTTCAAATACCATCGGACTGAGCCAGGATCGAATCTGCCAACTTGGGATTAGAAGGCCAGCGCCTTACCCGTCTGTGTCACTCAGCCCATGTTCACCCGAAATGATTATGTTAACCCAATGAATGGCCCTGGTAATGCTAATATAATGTTGCCATATGGCATAAGAGCACTTCACACAATGATAGTAACCTTAGTAACGAAACGTTCAGACACTAAAGTTGTAATAGATTTTTACTCATTAAAGAACATGAGTGCAAAAACTCTATTGACTCAACATTGATATTTAACCACATGGGCGAGCTTCAGTTCGGCGCTGTCTGCTTGATAACAGATAACCACAGCATGAATCTGAAGCACATAGACACTGACGGAATAACACAATATGAGTTATATTCTATCTAAATTAATATTTTTCGGGGAACACGAATAGTTTGGAAGTAGAGAAATGGCTTCCCTAACCTCAGACTTATTCTCAAAAGGATGTACGCACGCTACACTTTTCTCATGGACTTCAAAATAATCACGATGCATATTCCTAATCCATTTCTCTCTTAATGTTCTGTTAAGTCGGAAACTTAAGAATAGTTGTATGAGAGGCATTGCCATAGTTAGAATAAAACCTGGTCCACCTAGTGCACTCATGTTCTTTAAAGGGTAAATACACGATCAAAACAAGCACATTCTCATATTACTGTGTATAATTACAGATGCTATGTGTCCAGCGACTCATATGAATACACTCGCTCACTTTATTCTACAAATAAAGTAACATTTATCGTCAACTTTCATAAAATTACACCGACTACATACGATAACAACAAACCAAAACAAATCCACATTTCCAAAAATTCCGGCTTCTCGATTCACCATCTTTGAACGATCGAGAGTAGCATTAAGGTCTGAGGATTGGAGTCGGTCTTGATACATACACACCTGGTATAATTCACTTATCTCCAGTTTCTTCTTTTTCTTCCCCTTCTTGAAATGGTTATAGGCATGTTATGTCACCCAGACGTCATACATATAAATAATTGTATGAGTATTACACTCTCACTAAACTTCTATTTATTTATACACAGATGATGTACTCAGAATTGCTTGATGGACAAGGACTTGCAAATCAAGTTAAGCAGAGTGTGACTGTACACAAAAAGTGCTTCCAAAGCACACGATATCGTTCACTAAAAACGTAGCATATGTACGAGCGTTCGTGATGGAATTACGTACCTAATGCACGGCATAAATAGGAAACACACAAGGACACAGGGTGCTTAACTTCACGCTAGAGTAACCCAACTCAGCGACTTTTTACAATACGAACAAGTCCGGATCGACATTTAAGGATTAGAATGGACAAGTAGGTGAAACTACTGAGGGGTTAAATATTAAAGGAATGTGGGACGCTGGACTGAATGAAAGTAGTAACTGAACAAATGGTGTTGGGGACATGGAATGAGGAAGGGTTAGTCGATGTCAGAAACAACTACCCATACCACATATGAATGTGGATCCGCGATCTGGAGGGAGGGGAAATGTGACAACAGACAGTAGCTATGTTGAGTGGGTTACAGGCAGGCGTGAGAGGGGAAGTAAGTCAAAAAATAGACTCGAATATGCAGTATACAAAGTGTTAGGGAAACGTACCAAGAAACCATTGAGATGATTTCGAATAATGTATGTAATGAATGATTAGAGGTGTATATTGGAGTCATCTAAGAACTGATTTAATATACTGAGTATCGTGAGAGAGGGTTTGTAGAGCATACATGCGATGCACGTTGGAAGAGGGTGATTTAGAGTTAACCCCTCAGCGCCGACCTCTATACGTGGTATAGACCCCCTTTTCTTCCGTAGCCGCCGACCTCTATACGTGGTATAGACCCATACATGGTTTCGCATTTACGGCTATAGCGCGAATAGTTTTGGTGTTATGGATATGCAAATTGTTTTGTTTCCAAGAAGACATTTTCGGGTTTATCAGTGTTCTAAATAAGTATTGAAAATCGTTAAAGTGTAGCTGCTTTTGCAAGGATAAGTATATGTCAATTATGTCTGAGCACCAATTCCTGCTTTTTTAATAGTCCGTTTGCTTCATTCTTTCCCACAGAGTAAAATAAAGAAATGATGATCTGAGAAGTTTGTCTTTTCGTGTGATGTTCTTTGCTCTAATTTTGTATTAAGAGTGCGGTTTATTTATTATATTTGTCTTTATTTCTCAGCTTGTAGTCTTTTCGTAACTCTCTACGAGTACTCTGTATAGGCATCAGTTAGTGCTGCTTTCTGTCATACGACACGAGAAGCAGTTGTGCATGGTGTATATCTCGTTTGAAAGACGATGTATCGACCTTTTAATCTGAAATATGTATCGAGTTGTTTTGATTCGTCATAAATGTTATTCCCCTCATTCAGTTTCGTCCTGCCGCTTTCGGTCCCGCTGCAGCTTCATCAGCTTGTGTGACGCACCGCGCTCAAAGGCTAGCTCCTGCTGAGTGTAGCGTGCTTGAAATATTGTATAATTCAAATGAAAGTTTAGTCGGAAGTAGTAGTGGCAGTATTAGCAGTAGTGATAATGAAATAGATGATGTAGCAGTGGTAAATGATGAGAGTGACGATGAGGAGGAACCAGTACTTGGAAATTTCGTGTAGGAGGCTATAGATACGCATACAGGTCAAAGGGAAGCTTTCAACAGTGAATTATGATTCCTAGATTCTCCAATAATATTTAGACAAGTCACAGGGACAAACATTGAGCAGTTATCTTATCAGTTTCAGCTGATGGAAGGTTTGTTTACGTAGTACAAAATACGCTTCTCGGGCGGGAAACGAAATATTCAAGGCCGGCGCGCATCAGATAATACAGTTCCAAGGTTGCAAGAAATACGTTTTATCAGGAAATTAGCACTCAAGAGTGAGAAATCCAAACCTCAGAGACGTTGTATCGCGTGTTCAAAACACGGTGAAAAGAAGACATCGGTGTACTGCTGCCAGGAGTGTGCCTTGGGTCTCTGTCTCGAAGAGTGCTTCGAACTCTATCACACGGAACTAAATTACTAAAGAAATGTGAAACAGTTATGTAATTATCTTCATGTACATAGTTCTACCATAAGGAATTCCGAATTTCGTGAATATCGGGCCACTCTTATACTAGTAGTAACGCTTTAAGTGAATCAATGTATTTCAGTCGCGCGTAGTTGAAATCTCATCGGGCCGCGGGATAGGAAGCTCTTTAAACGGCTGCGACGCTGAGGGGTTAATAAACTTTAGTACAGGCGGCGTCGGGAGGAGTTATACAAAGGACATTGAAGGATGATATGGTTACTATCAGCATCTGCTGAACCACAGTCACAGAAAGGATGCTGTTGTAGACGAAATCTAAATTTATAGAGAGTGTGAGAGCGTGATTAAGGCGAAGTCGTAAGATATTAATGATAGTTCGACGGGTGTGGATTGCTTTATGATACCAGTGTGTGGTAGGTAAGAGTGGTTGTAGGGTATGATAGGAAGTTCCCTTCAAGCGTGCAGATACAGTCTATAAGTTTTGCCTCGATCGTGTTTGTTGGCATTCTAAGAGAGAAAAGAAATCAGATGCCGAAGCAGTGAATTTGAGCGCGGGTGTAGTTAATATTACCTGGTACCTTATGTTTTTATGGGCAGGAATCCAAATGAGGGTAATTTGGACACCTAATTGGTGTAAATTATATAGGATTTGTTTTACATTATATATGTAGGCCTACCAGCTTAGGGTAAACTTGTTGGATGATAGGGATTGTACCACAGGTAGTGAATCAGTAAATATGTTGGCGGAATGTATCGATGAGTTTATTATGTAGAGTAACGTTCGACGTATAGCTAGCATTTCTGCAGAAAATATAGAAAAATATGACGCTAAATGATACAATTCAACATACTGTGTTTGTTCGTAATAAAAGGCAGCTGCAACACCACAAGTGCTTTTGGAACCGTCAGTATAAAAGTTGTTATTAGCATGAACATATGAAATACAAAGTTTTCTGGAAAGTAGCGGAAATATGTAAGCCAATATGGGAGCAGAGTGAAAGATGATGCTTTAGAAATAATAATGGGAGGAGTGTATTGAAGCACGTCGTATGATACAGAAAAATATGCTAGCACATTGCTACGAATTATATCAGATTTAAATGGGGAGAAGGAACCATTAGCCCTAATTAATGCTGGGGCTCTGCAATTTTGTGTGAGAGGTGGTGGGAATTAGGTAGCAATTAGTTGTATATTGGGCACGAGATTAATTGAGATAACTATTAGCCGTTTCAGAAGATATTTAGAGGCAATAAATATTCGGCGAAGCTGAAAAGGAGGTCCACCCATTTCTACTAATAGTGGGGATGGTATGCAGTGCACCAAAACAAATTCGTATTGCCTGATGTTGTATCGGAGTGAGGGTTTGAAGTGCGGAGGGGGGTGCCATGTCAATTATTAATGCACAGTAATGAAAACGAGTGCGGATTGTTGCGCGGTATACTAATTTTGCTGTGACAGGGTCAGCTCCCCAGGAACGAAGTGTGATATCTTTTAGTAGTTTGATATATGTGGCAATACTGTTTCGTAGGCGTCGCAAATGTTGGGTGAAATTTAATTTTAGATCAATTATAACAAACATCAAAACAGCCCCTCGGTACCTGAAGACAGAACACGGTAAAATAGAAAGAGTTGATAGCTTTAAGTATTTGGGTGAAATAGTGCAATTGAAAACAAATGAAAGAGAAGCAAACAACACCAGACGGGAGAAAATGGCTGCGGCTTTTCGTAGGACATATCCTATATACAAGAAGAAAACCATCTCCAGACGAGCTAAACTAAGGCACTACAACACAGTGATTAAAACGGAATGTCTTTATGCTAGTGAATGCCTCCAAATGACAGGAAAAGCGGGACTGAGAGAAGCTGAGAAATTTGAAAGAAAGATCCTTCGCAAAATAATGGGTCCAAAGATTGTGGATGGACAGTATAGGCTGCGAGGAAGGGAAGAACTTTACCGAGACAATGAAAGGCTAACTGAGTCCATGAGAAAACGGAGACTTAAATTCTATAGGCATTTATTTAGAATGGATGAGAAGAGGCTAACGAAAAGGATTTTCACAATACTAGACAGCAGACCTAAAGTGTCGGACAAATGGTTCAGGGAGGTAAGAAAGGATCTCAGACAGGTGGGACTAAATTCGGAAGACATCTCAAACCGAACAAAGTTTAGGTCAGTGATCGACAGATTTCAGGGATTCCATGACGAACCAAAACTTAACCGTGGGTGGACGGACGAAAGAAGACAGGCTGCCAGAGAGAGGATGCTGAAGTTCTGGGCTGTGAGGAAGGCTTACAGAAACATGTAATTGTTATCTAACGTGGTCTCTAATGGCCGTAAATGAATATATATATATATATATATATATATATATATATATATATAATGCGAAGATATTTGTGATGAGTGCGGACAGGAATTTCATATGCATCGCATTGTAATGATTCTGAATTATAGGCACACTTGTTAGTAAAAATAACCGCAGAGCATTTATCAAGAGATAATGTTAATCCATGTGTGCTTAGCCAGTACTGGACTTTGTTCACGACTTGCGTTATGCAGTGTCGAGCAGTATCAACGTATTTATGCGAAAAATAAATGACTATGTCATCAGCATACATGAGGATTCTCGCAGATTGTAAGACCAGTTTTTCGAGTTCTGATAAGTATAATGCAAAGAACAGTCCACTAAAGATATCTCCCTGTGGGAGCCCGACTGTTGTTTGACGAGGGTATTGTGCACTGATAGGTGATTTGAGAATAAGAGTTCGATAGATAATCAGATTACGCAGAGGATTGATGAAGGTAGTAGGGATTCCTTTCCGCGATAACACGTCCCATAACAGATGAAGGGTACGGAGTCGAAGGCTCCACGAATGTCAAGGAAGACAGCGACAATGTGCTGTTTCCGAGAGTTGGCTAATGAGATATCGATGATAAGCATATTAATCGCATCCTGAGCGCTCCTGCCTTTACAGTATGCATATTGGTATTTTGGGAGAAGAGAATAATACTCCAAGAACCAGGAAAACCGTTGTATCATTATCCTGAGAAATATTTTACGTTTACAAGGTGCTAAGATTATGCCCCTGATGTTTTTAGCAGTTGTCATGGGAAGGCGAGACTTTGGAACATGGACTAAGAAGAAAGTGTTCCATTCCGGGGGAGAAGTGGAAGTGGATAGTACAAAATTAAAATACTGTACAAGTACTTGTAGGGCTTTGATAGAAAGTTATTTTATCATAGTATAAGAGATGTAGTCGGGCCCTGGCGTGGATGCTTTTCAGGATTTCAGAGTGTATGTAAGCGCAGGGAGAGTTATGGGACGTGTAAATACTGAAGACTGACTAGCAGAAGCAGAAAAGGCTGGGGTGAAAGGTGGAACGACATAATCTGGCGTTAGCGATGTTAGAAATTCGTTAAGAATATTCGACGTTATATGAGGGAGTGGGATATGGTTCGAAGCTCTGGTAGGAACACGCACGGCGTTCCATAACTGAGGTGCAGAAATACGTGAATTAAAGAAGGATATAAATGTTTTCCAGGCTTGTCTTCTTTTTCTGTTGAAAACACGTCTTACATGTGCAATGTGATGCTTCAGATGAAAATAATGTGAGGGGTTTAAGTTTTGCGATATATTTTGAAAAGTCTCCTTCGTTTGAGTATTAATTTGTGGCATTCAGAAACCCACCACTTTAATCGAGAGGGGGAGGATGTGGTGCTATGCGAAGGTGTTTTAAAGGGGTGGTAGAGGTCAAGATACTTGTATATCATTTGTAATATCGACTGATAAGATAGTTCTGCCACTGGGCATGTCTCTAGTTGTTGTGCCATGAATGACTTCAAGCACAAATAATCAAAATGTTGTAGGGAGCGAATTTTGCCAGTGGAATATTTGGTAGGAGTGGTATGAGTAATCTGCCCAATTCCATAAGTAAGAATGATGGGAAAATGATAACTATTATGAGTGTCTCCTAATACTCTCCATGTGGTTATAGAGGCAAGATTGTAGCGTCAAAGTGATATAACTACTGCGCTAGGCACAGAAGCAGGAGCAGTTAGTCCAGTAGGAGAACCATCATTCAGAATCATGAGATAATGTTGATTTGCAGCATTTAAGAACTGGGTTCCTTTAGAGGTGTCTGCATGAGCTGCCCACTGAGTATGATAAATATTTAGATCCCGAGAAGAAGGAGTTGACTGTCAAATGGAAATTGGTTGAAAAATTTTAATCATTGTGCAAATGGGATATAATTATCTGGAGGATTATATAAATTTATAACGTAGGTATTGTGATAGAGAATGCCAAGGGCGTAAGTATGGGGTATTCTATACTGTAGTTGTAACTGAGTGTATGATATAGAATTATGGATTATAAAAGCTGCACCATCAAACCCTGGTCCGTCACGCCAATCAATATAATATCCAGGAAAACAGAAGTTAGTGGTTGGTGAGAACCAGGTTTCTTGAGGAGCTACTATTTGTGGAGATATTTCCTTCATTAGAGTTTTTAGTTCATATTGTTTGTTTTGTAAACTTCTAGGATTCCATTGCAGAATTTTGACTACCATTGTGAGAGACTATATGTTATTGTTGTTGTTAGTCGTTTAGTCGCTTTCGACTCTCCGTGACCCCATAGACCAAAGTGCGCCATTTCTTCCTGTCGTATACAATTTTCCGAAGTCTTTCTAAATTGAGAGCCGTGGCTTCCTTGATGTCATCAATCCACCTCATCCGTTGTCGCCCTCTTCTCCTGTTACCATCAGTCTTCCCCAGCATTACGGTCTTTTCCAGTGAATCATGTTTTCTCATGATATGACCGAAGTACTTTAGTTTTTGCCTGAGTATTTGACCTTCCAGTGAACAGCCTGGGTTGATTTCCTGTAATATGGACTTATTAGATCTCTTCGCAGTCCACGGAACTCTAAGGAGTTTTCTCCAACACCATAGTTCAAATGCATCTATTCTTCGGCCTTTCTTACTGTCCAGGTTTCGCTTCCGTACATTGCTACTGGGAAGACCATAGCCTTCACTATACGAATCTTCGTTCTTAAAGTTACGTCTCTACTCTTGAAAACGTTATCAAGGTTGGCCATTGCCTTCCTCCCAAGGAGCAAGCGTCTCTTAATTTCATGGCTGCAATCGCCATCAGCAGTTATTTTGGAGCCCAAGTAGATGAAACTAGGAACAACCTCCATTGTTTCACCATTTATATGCCAGGAGGTGATAGGTTTAGTTGCCATGATCTTTGTTTTCTTGACATTCAACCTTAGTCCAGCTTTTGCACTTTCTTCTTTCACCTTCATTAGTAGATACTTAAGTTGTTCTTCACTTTCTGCCAACAGGGTAGTGTCATCAGCATATCTAAGGTTATTTATATGTATCCCGCCAATTTTAGCTCCAGTTTCTGTTTCATCTAATTTGGCATTCCTCATCACATATTCTGCATATAAGTTGAATAAGAAAGGTGACAATATGCAGCCTTGACGTACACCTTTCTCAATCTTGATCCATTCAGTTGTTCCATATAGGGTTCTCACCGTAGCTTCCTGATCAGAGTAGAGATTTCTCATAAGGCAAATAAGATGATCTGGTACTCCCATAGTCTTGAGTACTTGCCACAATTTATTGTGGTCGACACAGTCAAAGGCTTGAGCATAGTCAATAAAGCATAAGTATAGGTCTTTCTGAAATTCTCTTGCTTTCTCCATAATCCAGCGAATATTAGCAATTTGATCTCTGGTTCCTCTGCCTTTGCGGAAACCGGCTTGTTCTTCAGGTAGTTCTCGATCTACATACTGCCGAAGCCTATTTTGCAGGATCTTGAGCATAACCTTACTAGCATGCGATATAAGTGCGATTGTTCGGTAGTTTGAACATTCTATAGCGCTGCCCTTCTTTGGAACTGGGATGAACACTGAGTTTTTCCAATCTTTTGGCCACTGCTGGGTTTTCCATATTTGCTGACATTGAATGTAGCACTTTCACAGCATCCTCTCCTAGGATTTTGAACAGTTCTGCTGGGATTCCATCGTAACCACTTGCCTTATTGTTTGCAATACTCTCTAGGGCCCACTTGACCTCACTTTCTAAGATATCTGGTTCTGGCTCTGACAACAGAGTAACTTCATCATCAGGAGTACTCCCATCTTTCCTATACAAATTGCCTACATATTCCCTCCACCTTTCTTTAATCTCCTCTGCTTCAGTAAGATCTTTTCCATTTTTATCTTTTATCATTCCAATCTTAGCCTGGAATTTCCCTCTGATGTCTCCAATTCTTATGTAAAGATCTCTTGTCTTACCCAGTCTGTTATTTTCCTCAACTTCCTTGCACTGTTCATTCAAAAAGGCATTCTTATCTCTTCTAGCTAGTTTCTGAAACTCTGCATTTAATTTAGACATTTTCGATCTTTCCCCTTTGATTTTTGCATTCCTTCTTTCTTCTGCTATTTGTAGTGCTTCACCCGATAACCATGTGGCCTTCTTCTTGTTCTTTTTCTTGGGAATATGCTTTTCCGCTGTCTCCTTAACAACACAACGTACTTCTGACCATAGCTCTTCTGGAACTCTATCTCTTAAATCTAATCCATTAAATCTGTTTCTAACCTCTACTGTACATTCAAGAGGTATGCTATTTAGGTCATATCTGCTTGATGGTTTAGCTCTGTTAATCCTCTTTAATTTGAGCCGGAATTTGGAAATTAAGAGCTCGTGATCTGATCCACAATCAGCCCCAGGCCTTGTTTTGGATGACTGTACAGCACTCCTCCACCTTTGACTACAGAGTATGTAGTCGATCTGATTCCGACATTTACCATCTGGCGAAGTCCAGGTGTATAGGCGTCGTTTGGGCAATTGAAACAGTGTGTTGGTAATGACCAGTGAATTGTCTTGACAGAATTCTAGGAGTCTCTGTCCAGCTTCATTTGTTGTGCCAAGGCCAAATTTTCCCGTTACTCCATCTACAGTTTGATTTCCTACTTTGGCATTCCAGTCGCCAATAATGAAGACGACATCCTTCTTTGGTGTTAACTGTAGCAATTCTCGTAAGTCTTCATAAAACTGGTCAATATCTTCCTCTTCAGCTTCAGTGGTTGGTGCGTAAATTTGTATGACTGTGATGTTAAAAGGTTGGCCTTGAAAACGTACAGACATCATTCTATCAGTTTTAAAATTGCACCCCATTATAGTGTTACGCACCCTGTTGCTAACTATGAGAGCAACTCCATTTTTCTTTTGGTTTTCATGTCCAGAATAGTATACCATGTACTCATCTGTAGCAAATTCACCAATACCAATCCATCTCACTTCGCTTATTCCCAGTATATCGATGCCCAGTCTCTTCATTTCTCGTTTGACTATATCCAGCTTTCCTTGATACATGGATCTTACATTCCAAGTTCCTAAACAGTACTGTTCCTTGCAGCATCGCACATTTCTTGAGGCTTCTCTCAACGTAGTTCCCCCCGGAGATCCGACTGGGGAACTTGAAACTCCGGAATATTTTGAATTGAGCAAAGCCATGGGGTTTTCTTGGGAAAATTACAGTGGTGGTTTCCCGTTGCCTTCCACTGTCCTCCACTCCTGTTGGCTCACTGACCCAGTTTCCCGCTGGGGTTGTAAACCCAACCTTCCACTGGGTTGCTCAGCTTAACAGGGGCTCCACGCGTAGGTAGGATTTGGAGAATTGAGGTGTGAGAGGCTAAGTGAACTCTCTTGGTGAGTTCATATATTCGCATCACACCCCCGTTTCTAGCCAGAGTCTCAAGATGTTCGTAGAGACTCCCCCAGGTCGTTTCCTGGGCCCAGAGACTATATACTTTCGTGTATTTGACTAAGCACATGTATTATATTGGGTTGATCTCCAACGAGTTGTGTAATTTGCATTAGAAAATTGAGCACACACTGTTGAATATGTTCCCGCTGTGCTAGCGAGTTGCCTGTTTGTAAGAGGTGTTGTGCGGGTTGGAAATGGGTTTCTTGTTTTGATGTTGATGGAGTAGGCTGGGTGGGAGGTATGGGGTATTGATGAGACAGAGTTTGCATGGAACGTGGGAAATGATTGGGCTGCACGATCTGAAGATTTCCAGCTTTATCATAGCCAGGAGGTGGCATGGAAGGCAAGTCTTTTACGATTACTTGCGTGAATTTACGTTTGCGCGGCATTTCTGGCATTGGAGGAGAAGATTGAGTCGGGAGGGGAGGAAATTGTTGAAGGTTACTACAATCAGAAAAAGTTGGTCGATAAAATCAGGATGATGCTTCGTAATCTCTACTTCTCTTTGGTGGACAGCACAGTCAGATGAGCCCGTGTAATGCTTCCGATTACAATGTAAACATAGTTTTACATTGGAAAGGCAGTCTGAGGTGACATGATTTAAGGCACAGTTGCGGCAACGAAATGTAGTAGACTGACAATTTCGTATCGTATGACCATAACGTTGACATTTTGCGCAAATAATTGGGTAGAAAATATAAGGTGTGACTTCCAGTAAGACCTTATCTCCAGCTAACTACTGTACATGGATAGAAGTCATAAGTCTTCTTCTTCTTTTACTACTACTGTTCTTCTTGGGGAAAATAATGGGCTCGTTTATTTCACCCAGTCACTAATCTTGAAGTACACGCAAAATGTTGACAAACAAACCTTCGCTCCGCACGTATCTATTCTCATATTCAAAAGATCACAACTCACCTTCAGCAAAGTGGGGAATAGTGAAAGACAATAAAAACCAGTGGAAGTAGGAACATGTGTCGTTGGAATGAGAACAGAACACTAAAACTTACAAACAATCTTAGCATCATCCAGGAATGTATTAATCACTGCAATCAAATACAGTAGAGACAAAATGTGACACTTCCGGATTTAGCCTTGTTAAAATGGGAGACAATTTGCAAGTGGTGCTCCTAGTGGTGTGACCGGGAAATTCGCGCTAAATTCAAATATCAATGGAAATTCATATACGGAAATAAACAAATAAATTGGGTCTAGAAAGAAATAGCTATTATATTATTAACTTCAAAGTTGCTAAAGAGATTCTGGATAAATTAATGAAGAATTATTTAACAGGTTATTATTTAATGACTGAAATTATACATATAATCAAAATGTGAAATTGACTGCTATGAAAGAGCTTGGTCGTTCATTTGTGCATTACGTTTTTAGCTTTAGTATTCCTGCCTGAACTTTCACGGCTAGATTTGTCATTTTTCGCATTTAAAAACATTTTATCATCATATAAGACACTTGTCAATAAAAATATTTGCACATTCCTTACACACATGATTCAATGAATTAACATTTACGAGCTGGACAATTTTCCTCCTAGCTTGAAGCCTACTAACAGAAAGAAAATCTATACATTTAGTCTCAAAAACATTCAACATTTCCCTACAAGCAATACTTGCCATTATATTATGGTAAACCAAATTTGCTTCATCATATTTTTTCAACAAAATATGTAAATTTCTTAAGTCACTCAAGTTTCCTTCCGTGCTTGACAACGCATTTAGGCATTCCGAATGGGGTAACTTGGAACACAACCAGCCACACACATATGCATATGCATTTTTATGAATTAAAGTTGATAGAGTTTCTTATAATGGATAAGCATGACCACTCCACAAGAACCAGGACCATCACAACGCTCTATATTGAAGCCTTTGTGATGAAACACAGTATGGGGCAAAAACCAGGTCTCCTTTAATGCTATAATCTGCGGGATAATTTCATCAATAATGAGTTTAACTCATATTGTTTGTTAATTATACTCCTAGCATTCCACTGGAGGATGTTTATCATAGAAGGTTAACATATTGTGCAAGCTATCACGGAGTTGGTGGAGAAGGTGGGAGACTTGCGGTTTGTGTACGAATAGGTGACGTAACTGGAGAAATAGTTGTTGAATATTGTTATGCAAGTAAGCCCTGTGACTTTGTACATTAATATTGGAAGTGTTAGGAAGGGGGTTGAGGAATATCGTGTGATCGAGGCGTAGAAGGAAGGGGTGAACCAGTAGCTATAGCAGGCGGAGGTGGGAAAACTGGTTGAATAGGGGCGTAGGTGGAGGGCGAAGAAGATTATGTAGTCCGCCCTATCATATGCAGGAGGGGGAGTTGGCCTTGGAGCTTGCAAAACGACTTGCGTAAATTTACGTTTACGCAAGTTGTCAACAGACGTGGGTGTAAATTCCTCAGAAAGAGTGGGGAAAGATGGGCATTTTGTGCGGGGTAGAATTCTGGAGGCTGCAATCGTGAAGATGCCTCCGAAAAAGGAATATTTTCAGTGCTCATAAGCTTCTTAATTGATGTTTGATATTTATGGGCTGAACAGTCTAAAAAGCACGTAGAATGTGCTCGTTGACAATGTAAACATATTTTAGTAGATTCTGAATACTCGGATATAAGATGTTGAAGAGAGCAGTTTCCTCAACGAGACACACGAGCCTGGCAATTTTTGTTAGTATTGCCATATCGTTGACTTTTGCTACAGAGGATAGAAACAAAGATAAACGGTTGAACCTCCAAGTGAACTTGATAGAGACATACATTCTGAGGGAGATGCTGAGAGCTAAACACCAATTTAATAGACCCTTTAGGTAAATACCCCGCTCCGCTCGGCTGCAAGTCATTGCGCTTGAGGCGCTGGACCGATTTGAAGGGTATCGTGGATTAGAGGTGTTTATGGTTGACATCGTCGGATGAATCTTTATCAACACTTCAAATAATACCAACGCGAAAAGTATTAGAGCTGGGAATATATGCCCTGACGTCAATTGTGGAGAGAAGGGAATGTCGTAAAAAACTATTGGCCTGTGTAGCAGATTGAAATTCTACCTGAAAGCGATTACGACCTTTTCTTGTGATACCTTTAACATAGATCTCATTATCGTAGAATATACGGCCACAGTCCATAGGATGCAATTGCCCGATATTTTAGTACCATTAGATTCTACGAAAACAATAAACGGGCCGTAATGGGCTTGTGGGTAATACTCCGGTGCTAATAGAAGCAAGGACTGTCAGTTGAATTGGAAGAGAATTGAACTTGCTGAGAAGTCACTGAAAGATTTGAAAGTAAAGAGACATCACTGAGACGCACGATTTCTTCATGATCCACGATTAAGGGAGGATCACCTACACTCTCAGTTTCCATGTTCACACTTTTACACTGCTTGGAGTGTGTGTCACTACTCGCCACACGATATCCAAACACTCAACACTGCGTATTTCACAGGCACAACCTACTTTAACCACTGTCAAGTAGAGACTGCAAGTCATAAGTCATCTGGGACAACCATGACCAACCATTACACTCAGACCACGGGACAGAAAATACATGGCGTGCGTACCTACCGGGAGACGGGAGACTTCTTCTACTTCGTGATAGTAATGGGCTCCTTTAATTTTGCCCAGTCCAAAAATCCTAATTTATAGTGAATACACTCGCTATACGGCAAAACAACATTCTACACAACACCTATCAACTTAACTGCAGTATTCACACACCTATAGCACTTCAATGTATGTATCGAAAAATCAAACGAGACGGAAACACTATAACACCAGTGGAAGCAGGAATATAATGTTATAAGTAATAAATATGACAGTACACTGTGTTATAATGCAAGTTTAGAATCATCGTGAACCACATTGATCACGTCAATCGTATCAACAGTAGGATTATGCAACAAACAGGAAACACCAGCCTAGCAACGTGCTTTGCTAAATAGCCAGTATGGTGAAGGAGATTCCATAAATTATAGAGCGAACAAATCACACAACCATTTATTTATTTAATCAGAACAACAATAACAGGCCATCTCGGCTAAAAGAAAAGGCAACGAAATCATACACTGAGTAAACAGAATAGTCTTTTTAGTTCCATACCTAGCATATCTATAACATCACTCCCACCTTGCAATTTTAGGCATGTGATAAAATTGTAACACTACTTTATGCATCATAAGTCTAGTCTTTTAGGGACTTGAATGTTTCTTCCTGCCCTGGTTGTAATTACTTCTGGGGTGTCACTAGGCACATCACAGTCCACTTTAAAAGAGATCTGCTGGACGAGTTTGGGAACATCACAGTTGAGGAAACCTCCAGGGGGTACAAGCGTTGCACAGGTCTCAGTTTCCCTCCTTCAGCGGTCTTCACTCTGGCTACCCGACTATACCCATCCTGCGCTCGATAGACTTCCAAGACGACTCCAAGTGGCCAGTGGGTCCTCTTCATATCCGTTCCGATTAGCACTACGTCTCCTACTTTCAGCTATTCTTGTCGTCTCTGCCATCTGTGAAGCAACAGAGCAAGGTATTCATTTCGAAATCTTTGACGGTGGCGTTCTCGTAATGACTGCAGGTACCTTTACCTCCTGTTTAGACTCCTGTTGTCAATGTTGTCTAAGTCTGGCACTTCAGTTCCAGAGATGCCTTGCATGAAGTTAGCACATGCCAGGGGTTTCAAGTTTTCAAACTCATCTTCAGTGTATGTGAGATGTCGAGAGTTCATAATCGCTTCACAGGTGCACAGCAGAGTTTCAAGTTCGTCATAGGTAAGTATCGCTCTTCCCAGATTTCTTCTCAGAAGTTCTTCAAGGGTTCTTATTAACCTCTACGACCATCCTCCCCACCAGGCAGCAGTGAGAGGATTGAAGTTCCATTTAATTTCGTGTTCTGATGAGAAAAATATTATCTTCTTCCAGTCCACAGTTTTCAAAGCATTATACGTGCCGACGAAGTTGGTGCCATTATCCGTGTACACGGTGTCGATTCTTCCCCTCCGTGCTATATATTTTCTGAGAGCCAGGAGGAATGAATCTGTGTTGGAGGATTTTGTATGTTCCGGATGTACGGCTCTCTAAATGGCACATGTAAATAGGACCTCCCAAACATTTCACCTGTAGTTAGATACAATGGCCCCGCTAGGTCAATTCCAGTTACCTGGAAAACAGCGGCGCAATTTGTGCAATTTTGGGGTAAGGGAGCAAGGGGAGGTTCTATAGCCTCCCCTCGAAACCTTTTTCATGTGACACATTCATAGGTTACTTTCCTAGCTAGTCTCCTGATGCCTGTTATCCAGTACTTTTCTCGTAGGTTTGACAACAACATCTGAAGTCCAGCATGCTTTGAATGGTGGTCTCTCTGACGGACCATTCTCTTTACAATTAGATTCTTACCCTACAATACTATTAGGCATTTTAAGTCATCACATTCATCCCCTAAGGTAAGTTTTGTCGTAACTCGCATGAGCCCTTCATCGTCGGTTAAAGTTTGAATTCCCTTAATCACTTTCTCCTCATTAGGGTCTGAACTTTCATCCTGAATACATTTCAACAGTGCCTTCTCTGCCGCCTGGGTCTCCTCACACGTCATTTCTCCATATTTCTAGCAATCGTTGCGACAGTGTTTATAAATCTTAGCATCCAGCCAATCATCCTAACTGCCGGGCTGAGTGGCTCAGATGGTTAAGGCGCTGGCCTTCTGACCCCAACTTGGCAGGTTCGATCCTGGCTCAGTCCGGTGGTATTTGAAGGTGCTCAAATACGTCAGCCTCGTGTCGGTAGATTTACTGGCACGTAAAAGAACTCCTGCGGGACCGAATTCCGGCACCTCGGCGTCTCCGAAAACCGTAAAAGAGTAGTTAGTGGGACGTAAAGCAAATAACATTATTATTATAGTCATCCTAACTATATTTGAGTATTTTGAAAAAAATATGTCAGTGACGATATAAAGGCTGTTTCCTCACAAAATGTGCTAGCTACCACCGTATTCCTTTCTTCAGCATTTACTTATTGATCTGGAGCTTGTTCATCTGAACTAGGCCATTCTCTTTGCTCTAGCTTCAACCATTCTGGCCCCTCCCACCACTGGCCTTCTTCCAACAGTTTTGCATTACAGCCCCTTGAAGGAACATCTGCAGCGTTCAAACATCCTGAGACAAGATGCCAGTCAGTGGGATGGCTGTGCTGTTGAATTTCTTTGACGCGATTGCCAGCAAATGTATTCCACTCGCTATCCTTCCCTTTAATCCATGACAGTACGACAGTTAAGTCACTCCAGTAATAGGTCTTGCAGTCTGAGAGACCCAGTGCCTCTTTAACATGACATCCAATACGAGTAGCTATAACAGCTTCCAAAAGTTCTAGCCTCAAGATGGTCATTTGTTTTAGTGGAGCTACCCTTGCTTTACATTCTATAAGGTGAATTGAAATTCTCCCAACAAAATGTGCTCGAAGAATGACACAAGCCGCAAATGACACCTTGCTCGCGTCACTGAGTACACGAAGAGTCTTTTCGCAGTCCTCGTAAGGTCTTTCCGTGAGCCTCCTAGGAATGCGACAATTACTCAGATAATGCAGGTGTTTTAACCAGGCTAAGAATTTCCGAGTTATTTCTTCGGGCAATGCAACATCCCACCCACATTTCTGTTTTCAAGTTTGTTGAAGGATCCATGGAATGAGCGTTGTTGGACAAGTATGTCCCACTGCGTTAAGTATTCTTTGCGCTATCGAAAGGAGGACTCTCTTCGTAATAGGCTCCCCAGGAAAAGTAAGTCCACTGACTTCACTAAATAACGTGTCATTTTCAGTGCCCCAAGATACACCGAGAACAGGAACGACAATTTTATTCTCCCTGAAGTATTGACCTAATTTTTGTGCCGTTACTCAGTCTCTAAGCTCAAATTTTCCAGAGGCCATCAGCCGAGTGCCTTCCTTCACGAATTTACTAACAGATTCGTCAGGTTCGAGGCTGGTTATACAGTTATCAACATAAAACGCCTGCTCCAGAATATCAGCCGTCCTTTTGAGTTCTTTTGGAGCATGATTCAGATGATGAGTTATGGTAGCTACTATAATAAAGGGACTTGATGAAACTCCAAACACTGCATGACGGTGTCTGAAACATATCATTTCTTGAGCATCAAAATTGCTCCTCCATAGGAACTTCAAGAAATCCCTATCACTGGGCGATAGGCTAATCTGCAGAAATGCCCTCTTAATGTCAGCGCTGATACCAAAGGCATGTTTCCTGAACTGAATTAGTAACTTCTGAATTAGCTCAATTAAGTTTGGCCCCTTTCCTAGGCAATCATTCAAAGAATTACCATTACGATCCTTAGCTGAACCATCAAAAACCTGTCGGATTTTTGTAGTCTGCATACTAGGCTTAATTACAGCCCGATGAGGTAAGAAATGTCCCTTATAGTTACATTCAGGAACTGTCTCGATAATGCCTGACTGTAACCAGTCCTGGAATACTGCATGATAATTCTCCAGTTGCCCAATAGAGAGGAGTTGTTTTGTTACACCTTTAAGCCTCCTCTCTGCAAAAGCTTTATTATCCAGAAGCTCAGCGTGCACCTCATATCTATGTTCTTCATTGATTCTCACAGTTTCATTGAAAAAGAAAATGGTATCAGTAACTGATTTTTTTTAAACTTCACAACTTCTACTTCACTAATACCTATAACATCTGACCTCCGTAAGTCTGACAAATTCAAGTTGCAGTTGTACGTTAAGTTACTCATCAGGTTATTCGAATTCTTCCCTGGCCCTTGTAAGGTCCAACCCAACTTTGTCTCAATAGCTATCAATGTTCCGTCCAACTGCACGTAGGAACCGGTCATTAACACTCCTGAAATGTCCAGTGGATTCTTCCCCATGTAAGAGAGAATAATGTTTTTCTCCCTGACCTTAGGATACAGGCCTCTACTTTCCACACTAGGTACATAACCACAAATTTTCGCCTGATCCAAAACAATTATTGATCCTTGAAATTTACCATCCATACTTCGGATAATTATATCATACACGTTGTGATGTTGTTTGTTGGTTTCAACTCACCCAAAAATACTATGGCTTAACATCTCCTTCCCAGATGGTTTCATGTCTAGCTGTTCCACACCATCTTTGGAAATAAGGGACCTTTCTGCTCCACTGTCATAAAGGCACGTACCTCCTTAACTTCACCGTTATGCACAGTTTTAAACATTACTGTCTGTAAAAAGGTGACGTCAGTTTTCTGAGCCAAGAGTGATTGAGACGCTTGACTCCTTTGTTTAACAGTTTCAAAACTTTGGGCTTTGGACTGCATTGGTGTTTCTGGGCACACGATAGTTAAATGCCGTTTAAGACAGACAAGGCATTTAATATAATTCCTACATCTCTTGGCACTATGACCGGAATTTAAACATATGAATAACAGTTTTTAAAATTAAGTAAAGCCTTTTCCCTGATCATGTAACATAGTTCTAGCTTTAAAATAGTCTGCCGCAGCATGTGAAGTCTTGTCGCACCATAAACATTTAACAGCATGCTGCTTAGAATAACCAGAAAGGATACATGCTGCTGTAGGTACTTTTCCCTATGACTCATTCGGCCCTAACACTGATACAGTCATTGCCAGAAATACCATTGCGAGCTAACTGCAGGTGCTCTTCGCTCTCAACTTTAAGTTTCAAGAACTGTATTGAGTTAGATAAGCCATCACTAAGATCACAAATTTCAGCTCTAGTGACAGTTCGTGCTCTTCCCCATTCTGTCAAAATGTCCTCAGGTAAGGCTGATTCCACCAACGGATCTAGCATGGCAGCATATCTATCTCTTGTTACTTCTAATGTTTCTAAAGCTCTCAGTTGGGTCTCTATCCTGTCATATAAATGGCGTAAATTCATTGTTTCCTTATCTGCAGCTTGAATCATTACTAAACCAAGCAACTCGCGAACACATGTTTCTATTAACAATTCACCACGGGAGAACCTTGCCTTTACTTGTTCGATGGACTTACTGTAGTTAGGTTCTGAAGGAAGAAAACTTCGTACAAGTTCTCTAGCACTAGATCCTGGTACTGTAGCTTTGATTAAATACTGGAACTTATCCTCATCAGCTATATAGTATCATTATATATCTTACGAAACTGTCCCTAGAATCCTAACCAATTTCGGATATTGCCATCAAATGCCTTTAACTACAGTTTAGGCAGTCCTAAGTTTCTTATTGGAGAGCTTGAGAAAAACCTAGCCGCGCCACTTTCAGATACGACATTATTAATTATTCAATAAAACTCTCATACCGGCTCTTTGCTGTCATACATTCCTCTTTCTACTCTTCGGCTGCTCCGTATTCTTTCTCACATGCCTGCTCGTCGAAATTTTCATCTGCAAATAATAAATCTCGAATCTTTCCTTCTATTACGAGAAGAAGCTATGCTTTACCATCGAATACCTTAAATGCTGTAATAACATCGTCCTGCTCGAGTGGATCTGCTTTTAACTTCTGTTTAAATTCGTTGAGTGACCGTGTGAATTGACGAATTAATAACGTTCGCTCTCTCTTTAATTTCTCCCTAATGTAATTCGAAGTCCTGTCACGGTCGCCAGATGAAGTAGATTCCATAAATTACAGAGCGAACAAATCACACAACCGTTTATTTATTTAAACAGAACTACAATAACAGGCCATCTCGGCTAAAAGGAATCGCAACGAAATTTCACAGAGTAAACAGAACAGTCTTTTTTGTTCCATACTTACGATATCTATAACAATACTTGTATGTCCAAGCACCAAAAATGATGTTAAATAAACTTCTGACTGTTCCAGTATGTAAATCAGGTGTTTGGCATTGTAATGATACCTATTTGATGATAGGGATAATGAAGACAAAGATTGCAAGACACTCAGGGCATCCGTATATAGGGTAATTTTAATATAAGTGTGGTGCTTGGTAAAAAGGAGAGCTTGTCGTATGGCAAATACTTCAGCAGTAGATATATTAAGTAATCTAAATTGCTCAGTAATATAAAGTTTTCCTTAATGATTCGCAGGCCGCTGATTAAAGGTTGGAACAAAATAGGCCGCCCCAACCCCAAATACGGCCTTTGAGCCATCCGTATATATATATAAATGCTACCTTTTTAAACGTTAAGCTTCAGCTGTTTTGAAGTCATATGAAGGTGGTCTTGAGCACTTATTGCTCTACTATAGTTGCTGGTGGTCGGGATAATATTATGAGGCTTGCAAAAGAGGATGGGGAAGGATAACGTATAGGAGGGGCTATTGTTAGGCTTCTTAATAGAGAATCTCGATAAGAATTTAGTGCTTCATAAGTACAATATAACGCAGGCATTCGGCGGGTTCTAGGATTTTGTGTGGAGTGATATTCATAGAGTAGTCGTAGCTTATGTACCAGAGGGTGGCCAGCGAGTGAAATTTTTTAAATCAATTTTTGGCAAGCATTTGTCGTCGTATAGTCAGGTGAGGCTCACCTGATTCGACTAGAAGAGCATTTGTAGGAGTGGTTTATAGGGCACCCAGACAAATACGAAAGGCTTGATACTGGCAAGTGTTGAGTTGCACCAGATTATTACCGGAAGGTGTATCAAATAATTGTGCTGCGTAGTCCAGATAGCCCTTGACCTCTAACACGATATGGCCACACACGTGTCTGCTCCCCAAGGCTTACGAGTAACTGCTTTTAATATTCGAGTATAGGCGTCGCTCTTTTCCCGAAAATATTGGAAATGTTTCTTCCAAGTTAGTTTATTATCTAAGATTACTCCCAAATATTTATATTGATTACCAGTTGGTATTTCATAAGTAACAGCTGAAATGGGGGAGTGGTCATAACATCGGTGGTGGGTAAAAATCATTGCACAACATTTGGAAATGGATAGCTGAAAGCCATAGGCACCCAACCACGAAACTGCCTCGCACATTGTTGTTGGTATATATTGTCTACAGGTGTCTAAGTTATCATGTGAATAATAAAGAACGAAATCGTCCGCATAGGCACTGAACGCACTGAATATATAATTACTGTTCGAACTCACTCATATACAGGGCAAAAAGATACCACTAACATATCTCCCTAGGATAAGCCGTGTGATGTTTGTCGACTGGGTATGAAGTGTTGGGTCGTTCTAACGATCAGCGTGCGTTGCGTGATTCATTGCAGTATAATAGGTATGAATCGGTCGGGAATTCGTTTTAAAGCAAGTTTTTCCTAAAGAATGGGCAGCGGGACAGAGTCGTATGGACTTTTAATATAAGGAAAGATAGCTATGGTGCTTTCTTTTCTATACGTCGCCAAAAGAACATCGATGACAAAAATACTAAAGGCATCATGTGAACTTCGCCTCTGACATTTAGGCACAATATGGTAATATCCTAGTGCCCATATGAATCACTGTAAGAGAACTTTCAGAAACGTTTTCCTAAGGCAAGAGCCTAATACAATGCCGCGATAGTTATTGGGGTCAGTAGGTATCTGGCGGTCTTTGAGAATTGGAACAAGAAAAATTCATTACAATTTGTAGACGTCTTGAAGGTTATCAATATGTTGTTATAGTAGTCTAGTTATACTTTATTTGCATATGACGGTAGTAACCTCATCATCTGATATGTAATATAGTCTGGTCCCGGAGCAGAGTCGGAGGAGGAAGTTAATACGCCTCCAATTCCTTATATTCGCAGGGTTGCAATAAAACAGAAAGTTATGAATTGGAAGTTACCTGGGTGGAAAGAACATTATATAGCGCGTAGTCGGGAGTTGGTAAAGCAAGAAAATCACACAGAACTGTACTAGGTATTACCGCTGGAGGCTTATGTCTTGAAACTCTTGTTAGAGCACGTTGTTTGGCGGGTACGTGGTGGGTTAACGATGATATATTCTCCTTCCAAGCCGTTCGGCATTTATTGTTAAAAATTTTCCGGGTATAATCTATGTGGTGTTTGAGGCGAAAATAATTATGCGGCGTGAGATGTTTTCTATAGTGTTGAAACAGTCGCCTGCGAGTTTGGAGTAACTTTTGGCACTCGTCATCACACCATCTTATTTGTTGCGGACGTCCGTATGAGGGTGCGATATATTCGTTGAAGGGATGATAAATGTACCGAGAGGTACACCCCTACGCCGCGCATTTAAATCTAGCGTCTAAAAGATCTCCTCTACTGGTGAAACAGTGATATTAAAACTTAGAACTTTACTCAGAAGATGTCACCACTACTGTAAAATCTGATGTAATTTTTTTAATGTGAAGTTTCCTGAACTGACTGGATTTCTATTTGTTTTGCTTACCATTCATCAAGAAGTTTGGATATTCTTCCACTGATGTCACTACTAAAAACTATGACCATGCACCCCGGTGCGAATTGAAAGAATTTTTTTAAAATAAGTTTTGTATTCATAAGTTTTTATACTGATTGATGTTCATTTATTTTTGGGTAGGCAATATTTATCTTTTCATTCCGCCAGTTTTGAATCTAGCCAATCCCAAATTTCTGTAATTCATTTTCAGCCTATCACAAGCTTCTTCTCCGATTCTCTGTGTTACTTTTGAACTGAACCAATAAAGTGAGAGGATGTGGCTAGTTTAATCTTAAATGGTCTCGAATTTTCCCGGACGGTTTATAAACTGCGGATTTTCACGTCTCTTGGCCATTTGATCGTCATCTAAGTGTGTGTGTCAAGCAGGAGGCGGGCGGCGCCTCTTTCACCAGGCAGTTCTTCAACAAGGTAATGGTCACATAACATCTTACTTTCTTGCTAGATCCGCAGCTTAACCTGAGGGAAAGGTCCGAAATCGTTAACTATGTAACCTTATTTTCTAAGAATGTAACTTTCTGCCGGCATATGTAATAACTTCTCAAATCTTTAACTGTAAATCGGGGATAGAGAGTGATGTACCCTCTCGAGCTCCCCTTCATATTGGTTTGAGGTGACTACGTTTTTAACTGGTTTTCTTCCTTTCCGTAGTGTCTTAAAGTATCATTATACGAGTCACCTCAGTAGTTTGGGAATAGCCCTCGTTTCATCGGCCTAGTGCCCTTTAGGTTTTAAGAGTTCGTATCTAGGAGTGAAAGTACACGCCTCCATTCATTTTGTGTTCGGGCCATTAACTTAATCTTTTCCGCCAAGGCCCTATCAGTTGGGTACAAGATACCCCTGCTTCAAACTGTAAATTGTGCCTTGATGGCGAGTGATTGTAATTTCCTGATATTGCCTTGAGTAGGTTGGGGAAACTGAGAGCACGTTAGCTCTTTTTCTAGTGTTGTGAAAGTGCCTCTGGGAGGCTTGATATTGTAATAGAGGGAGCAAGTGCTCCATGATTTAGGGAGATTTCTGCCCTTATATTAATTTGTGCTCTGTTGTAAATTTGAGCTAGGAACTCAGGAAAAGTAAAGTGAGGGCTTGAAGCCCATGATATGCTAAAATCACTAATCTTGTCTTTCCTAGAATTGTTTTATGATTACCACTTGTATCTGTAATACTGTCATGAAAAAATTGTTAAGTTCTAAGCTCTAAAAATATAACCTTCAGTTTAAGTTTGAAATTCTATTCTTGCCATTGTAGTTAGACCCGTTCACCCCGGCACCTTCTTTAACCTCTTTCTGCTCCACGGGTATCCCCGTAACAAGTGGTAGCAGAGCGTGGTTGAATGGGTCTCAATTAAGCCCCTTTTGACGGCTAAACATAGGATTCGATTTGTACTCTATCAATTTTCTCAGTCGCTGGAATTTTTTCCCCTTTTCTAATTTTGTAAACTTCTGTTATCATGTCCGGCCCTCGCGAAGCCCTCCATACCGGCTACTTGCACAAGGAGGAATTGCACGGTTGCGGCAGATACCACCAAGCTCAAAGAGTCATTAGAATTGCCTATTAGTATCCCAACTTTGGGGGAGAAGGATATTGATTAGGCTCTATCCACTATCACCGACAACACCACCGAGCTAGCATCTGTAGTTAGTTTTTTTGAAGTGAGTGATCCATCTGCTAACTAACTTAAAAGAGTAGAGGCTAGATTGTTTGTCTTTTACAATAGAGTTAGGGACCTATTGTCTCTTAAACTAAAAGAAGACCATGCTAAGGACGCTAGGAACCTTGTAGAACACCTTTCTCAAATGTCAAATAAAGTTCTTCAATTATTGACTGGGGCAGCTACTCCCAAAACCGACCAGGCCACTGTCGCAAATATGGTAATTGACGAGGATTCTGCCCCATTGGAAACCGAGTCTGATCGTCGTACATCCATTCCACCATTCTTTTTAAATAATGCTGTCTCTGAAGCTTCTTCACCCCCCAGGCCGCTATCTATTATGTCACGCGGATTCAGTAGTTTGCCTCATCCCTTGGCTATGTTGCTTAGGGGAATTTACAAGTTTTCTATTAATGCTACTAACGAGGTTATTTCATTTTTAAGATTTTTAGTTGAATTTCAAGATCACGCTCTAGTGTTTTCTCTCTCTCCTTCTCAAATTCTTCAAATTATTTACCCTTACTTCATAGGTGTCCTCTCGGACAAAATATTCAGAGCAATTGCCGAACAATCTTCCATAGAAGACTTCCATGCACACCTTCTGGCGAATTTCATTCCGGCAATGTCCTCTCTAATACAAAAGTACTATTACAGAGTACAACGACTGGATGAAAATCTGGCTGACTTCATCCAAGATATTATGTTCTACACAAGGGTATTTGCTCTTCATTTCCTAGAAGACCAAATTGTGCAGACGATTTTTGAGGGGATTTCCCCGCCCTATAGGTCGTACCTGTGTTTTGCATCGCGTCCTCAAACTTTTGCGGAATTAGAGGCTATTGCGGTCTCAGCCGAAGGAGTTAGGTATGCCGACACCTTACGAGTCGCTAAGGAGCCCCCTCCTTCTTCGAGTAACTTTCGGCCTCAACCTCGCCGAACCTTCCCCAACCGCAAATGCTATGCTTGTGGGTCACCAGATCATCTGCGTAACAAGTGCCCTTTGATTAAATCCAGTGGGTCAAAGAACGGAGCAGGTTCATCACTAGGATGTTTCAAGTGTGGCTCCTTTAATCACCTCGCCGAGAATTGCCTAATGCCAATAGCACCCCCTCCTGTTCAACTTCTAGTGCAATCTCCACCTGGAATAATCGAAAGTGACTAGTGTCATCGGCTGAGTCAGCAGGCTCAGCCCCTGTTAAACCCAGCGTAAACTTGGGTAAGGACAAGAAGTTATCTAATTTATCATTTGATGGTCCCAAAGAATGCCTCAGGATTGCGGCGGAGACCCCCGCACTTTTACCATTTCTTAAGATCGAATCTAATAGTGAACCGATCACTGCTCTATTAGACTCTGGGAGTATTTGTTCTACTATTTCGGCTGAATGGTATTCTAAATTAAGGTCCGTTTGTAAATTTTCTGAATATTGTTCGTGTTCGGCCAAATGCGTTTCGGCTAATTCCTCTCCATTGGAAATTTTGGGTTTCCTATTTGCCAAAATCGTATTTCTAAATTCACTTGGAAAATAAAATTATTTGTGGTCAAACACTTGTCTTGCCCCATAATATTAGGAGCAGACCTCATGTCTCATACCGGTCTAGTGCTAGACATTCAGAGTAAGTCTTAAACTTTCAAATTTGCTGATAACTGTAAAATTCCTTTGCTTAAGTGTAATTCTGCATCATGTTCATCTGTTTCGCCTACCCAGGATGAGATGTTGTTAGACCTTAGACATCTACCTGAGGAGCAGGCTAATAGTATTCGTCAATTGTGACAGTCGTTTCCAGATGTATTCTCCGATACTCTTGGTGTTACTGACCTTACTGAATATAAAATTGAGGTTACTGATTCGACCCCGGTTAGATTTCCACCTTATAGGCTATCTCCTCCCAAAACGAAGGCTCTCAAAGAGATCATTGACCAAATGTTAAAGCATAGTATTATCCGACCTTCTAAGTCGGCGTATTTATCGCCCATTTTTCTGGTTCCGAAACCTCAAGGTGGCTTCAGGCCTGTTATTGACTATAGGGCACTAAATCGGAAGGTGGTGTTATAATGAATATTAATATACAGCAATCTTGAAGTACCGAATAGAGAGAATGGTAATTTAACGTATTAACAGGTATTTGCTAAGGTGTTTAGGTAGGTAATTACTGTAGGTTTGTGCGTTGAAGTGTCCGAAAGAGCGTACATTACTTAAGCATGTAGATGTTGTGGTAGGTGTGCTAGTTCTGCCTACACCGTTAAGTTACAACAATAGGAAAATGGTCATTTGAATGAGTATCTGCTAGTGTATGCCAGGTAATAAGTGGTGACATATTTCTGCGGCAAAGAGTGAGGTCAACAGCACTTGGAGGAGCTCCAAGCGCTGTTAGTCGAGTGGGTGATCCATCATTCAGTATTAAGAGGGCATGTTTATTTACAGCATTAAGTAGTTGAGTACCTTTAATTGTAACAGAGCTACCACACCACAAAGTATTAGGGGAATTGTAATCCTCAAGGATAAAAATATGTTGTTCAGTATCGAATTGCTGAAGAAATTGAGACCATTGCCTTTCTGTAATAAAGACATCAGGAGGGCAGTAGATATTAATAAAGAGAACTTCGGATAATAGATACCAACGGTAAATGTATTAGGGATCGAATGAAGGGTAATCAAAGATCTATCTGCTAGTTTGTGGTGAACGAGGAAAGCAACTCCGCCGTATCCTAGTCCGTCATTCTCTACATAATCATTTTTGACATATATATGCTGGGAAGGCGAAAACCTTGTTTACTGCAAGAGAACAAGAATTAATTGTAATTCATGTATTTTATTTACGACACTCCTAGCATTCCACTGGGTTAATATTATCATAGAAATTCATGATATTATGTGCTCTATCGCATAACAGATATATTATGTTGCAGTTGTCCACCAACAAGTGGAGTAGCTGTCCTAATATTTATTGAATGTCACTGCGTTGGTGGTCTCGTTGACGTTGAAGATTATTAGCTGATGTTGCCATTGGAGTCCCACCAGACGTGTCACACGCTCCCGATGAAGAAGGAGGTAACTGAGCAGGGATAGGTGATTTAATCGGAGAATGTCGAGTGTTCACGCCTGTCATTTGCGGTGTCCGTGTTACATTAAGATACCCATCCCGGTCATAACCAGGGGGAGGTTTAGGCCGTGGTCGCTGCATTATTACCTGGTAAATTTCCGCTTTCGTAGATTTTCTGTTGCGGAAGGCGACATTTCACGAAAAGCGGCGGAAATATTTGTTGTTTTACGTCAGGGCGGAATTCAGGGGGGTTTAGTATTTTAGTTGTTTCCTGAAAAGTTACGTTGTCCTTACTCGAAATTTTCTTAATTAATGGTTGTTGTTGCTGGGCTGGGCTGGGCACTCTTGCGTACCCGTGGGCTGAGGCCCATGGTAATATGTTTCGGGGCACTCTGTTGCAAGATGGTGTAATGCACAACGTTCACTCCTTGGCATCTTTGCTCGACAATTCCTACCAGTGTGTTCATATCTTTGATACTTTTTACATATTAACGGGGAGAATGTGAAAGGTTGTACTTCTAAGTACACTTGATATAAAGATACATGCTGTGGCAAATTCTGTGTTGTAAAAACAACTTTTATAGATCCTGTGTTTACATAGTTTGTACCTTCTTATTCGAGATTCTACGATTTAGACGTTGAAAAAATTTTATTGCCACCGATGATTTAGGACTTTTGAGGATTTCCGTATCTAAAACATATTTTTCAACACCACGTATTATGCCTACCGGCAACTCATTAGAACTGATGATGATGCTTGTTGTTTAATGAGGCCTAACATCGAAGGTCATCGTCTCCACATTGGAACTTGGTATACAGGCTTCAACATTAAGAGTTTGTAGAATTGGGTGTAGAAGCAAGTTATTCGCTTGAACAGAATAGTTACATTTTACTTGAATTCTATTTTGACCCCGTCGGTCCACATATTTGATTCCTGCAATGTTGTTTCCATAGAAAACTCGCCCTAAAAGCCATTGGATGCGTATTGCGAATATTTCGAGTTGTATTAGACTCGACATAGATAAATTAAGGACCATAATGAGTACTAGGGTAAGTTTATTGTACAACAGAAATAGGAGAGTTATCACAGTTCACGTCACCCGGGTTTACAATGATTTGAATTTCACTATGAGATGGTTGATTAGTATTGGGGTTCACTTCCTCCTCCACAGGAACAGTCTCTTCAGGTTCAACTGGGTGTCAGGAGCCCCCTCACCCCCACTGTCAGCGTCCATTCTAAGCACTACACCCGACAAGTATTAGACTATGAGCCCACCGCTACACCTCCCCGCGATCAAACACGAACGTGTCCACTCACTAACAATGTCACACAATGAATGAGAGAGACGGGAGACAAATGGGAATAAGAAACGTACACCACCAATTACCACGATGCTCATGCAGCCTCGGTAAGGAGATATTCAATCAATCAATCAATCAATCAATCAATCAATCAATCAATCAATCAATCAATCAATCAATCAATCAATCAATCAATCAATCGATCAATCAATCAATCAACCAATCAATCAATCAGTCAATCAATCAATCAATCCCTACTGGTCTGCATTTAGGTTAGATCTGTTGTTTTTCCTGCATTTTCTTAAATTATAGCGGAGAAATTGGAAATGTATTGAGCATCTCCCTTCGTATGTTATTCCAATCCCGAACTCCCCTTCCTATAAACGAATAGTTGCCCAATTTGTCCTCCTCATTTCCAATTTTATCTTCATATATTGTGATCTTTCCTACTTTAAAAGACACCACTCAAACTTATTCGTCTACAAATGTCATACCACGCCATTTCTCCAATGATAACTCGGGCCATACCACTAAATCGAGCAGCTCGTCTCCTTTCTCCCAAGCCTTCCCAACCCAAAATTTGCAACATTTTATATTATGACTGATATTATGATTGATGGTCTTATCTTTCTTCCATTTGATGGCAGACGTACAAACCATGTGGCGTCCGAAGCCTACGCGTTTACGTGTCATTTATCAATTCGTGTCCATGTCTTCGCCCAGACATGTGATGGCATCATCAATACCTTCATTTCTTACTTCACGAAAGCAGTACACCTCTAAATTACTTCATCTCGCATACTGCTTCACCCGCCTCTGTGGTGTAAGTAGCTACCACCCCTGGAGGCATGGCTCTTCCACGAAACTTGAAAACTGGTACCCCAAGCCCCCGGTCAGCATAGCAGAATAGCCGCCTCCTCCTCAGTCAGGGAGGGGAGGGCTTGATTAACTTGAACATAGTCATGTGGAATGACGAATAACTATTAACGCACACATTCCTATATTGTAACTATATTCACACTCTAAAAGAAAAAAAAGGCCAATAATAGCAATCGTTCCTCAAATAGAGCTTTGAACGAATGTTATGAACGGAGTTTCCAATAATATTCAAAAGTAAACAGAAAAATAGAATTTGGTTGATGAATACGTACATTCTCTATAGAAGTTCACAGACGTCTTATATAGGTACGAAACTATAAAACAGAAGCATAAGTAAACAGAGTAGGACTTGCTTCACAAACACATTTTGTGACTTTTTCATTTCATGATATGAAGTGTGCAACGCTCTCCTTGTGTATACGCAGAAGTGTCAATGAATGTAATCACTGCTGACCATTAGTTGTACGCAAAGAAGTCTGAATTATTTAAGGCCTGAGAAGGACCTCTCAGCAGTTGAAGTTCTCACGGGAATTGTCACCACTACTTTCGAAAAGTTGTACGGTTCTGGAAGCAAATCATTAAGATGAAGTACTTCTTGATGAATCCTCGAACAATTATTTTTCCTTCATTCGGCAGCGACTCATCTAACGTTCCTCTGTGAAGCAAAGGACGATTATGGTCTGCATTATTTTTACGGAACTGTAAAATTGTCTTTGTTGGGGCACCAAGTAGAAACTCCTCGACTTCAAGCAAGAAATTGTAACATGTGTCAAAACGGGAAGCCAGACAATTAACAGTGTTGTCTAAGATTGCAAAGAATAGACTCCTGCATTTTGTTAAACTGAATCAAACGGCTCTTCTGAATTTTATTGTAATCCGTATCGTCACGCCGGTTAAAAATCTTCTTCTTTCTAGGCAGAGTGGGTGAATGAAATTCTTCAACTTCGATGTCCGTTCATAGATCTCGACAAACACATTTCTTTTTACACTGTTCGAAATGAATTCCCGGTTGATCGCACGACATGGTTCATGATTGTTAGACGTACATAATATAAGTTATTACTATTCGTATTTACAAATTCCTGAACATGCGTTGTTCGAATACCTTTACTTCAGGCCTTTCTCTGGCGTAATGTTTGCCGTCGCAACTCCGCTACTACCCAGGTGATTTTACGTCTTCTACTGGCAGCTCTTCGCTCTTGTAGTTGTAATTCAGCTTTTCAGGTTGTATGATTAATTCACATCAGCAGGTTTCAAAACATTTAAACTACTTTCAAAACGATGAACACCTGTTCAGTCCCTTCGAAGCTATTATACTTGATGAGATCCGCCATTTAAACTTCGAATAAAAAAGACGTTCAAAATTCAAAACCACAACATTCTCAATAGAAATTCCCATACAACTTTACATCCTCCCAACATGAGTTGTGGGTCAACTCAACACTGACCATAGGTTTATTCTCTCCGGTACCTTAACCGAACGTCCATCTCTTGTTCTGTAAGCAGAGATTTCCTGTTCATTTCTTCTAGTTTTATCAACAACATGATTACATTCTTCATCTTGATTGGAAGATCTCTCAAAAAAGCTCCTTCTCAAGTCGTCAGGTGTGGATACCTCCAAGGGGAAGTCTCTGTACAGGTTGGGTCACTTCTCTATTAGCCATCTGTAGCATCACCACTTTCACAACTCCATCCAGACCAGGGATGATATTGGTGACTTTGCCAAGAAGCCAATCCAGAAGCTTCAGGGAATCACTGTCAACAAGGACGATGTCTCCCATTCTGACTGCAGGTTGACTCCTCTCCTTAGACTTAAATCTTTGTACCAGTTATCCCAGATACTCGCTTCGGAATCTGCTTCGTAGTTCTCTCTGGAGTGATTGTCTATATCTTACTCTTCGGTTCAAACTACGATGATCAAATTCATCACAATATGGTGGACCAATTTAGTTCATACCTTTCAGAAATAACGCCGGACTTAGAGGAACCTATTCCGAAACTTTCTCGGCTATATCTCTCAAAGGTCGATAATAAATTATGTATTCACAGTCACAAAGGGTAGCAGCCATCTCTTCATAGTTTAGACGTGCTTTACCTAATGTTACTTTAAGCAAGTCTTTCATTATTATAATTCTTCTCTCCCACCAACCACCCCACCAGGCAGCAGTTGGGGGATTGAATCTCCATTCAATATGATGAGCAGTACTACACTGACTGAGCAAATGTCATAAGATAGCGGAGCACTTATGCGCAGGTATGTTGTCTGCGCACAACACGCCCCTTGTGCCAGCGGCAGTTGTATAGGAGACCTTGTGAGCAGTGGCTGTGCATGTGACAGGTGTAACATGGAACGTCGTCGTGAGCTGAAACCGTTCGAACGGGGCATGGTGGTCGGTGCCCGACGGATGGGAAGTGCGATTTCGGAAGTGGTGCGGGAATTTGGCTTCACACAATCAACCGTGTCCAGGGTGTATCGTGAAAGGTTGAATGCGGGTGTCACCGTCCACAACAGACGAACGACCGGCCGTTCAGCGACCCTCGATTACCGTGACCGGCGACATCTGAGACGGATTGTCAATAGTGACAGACGGGCAACCGTGCAACAAATCACGGCTCAGTTCAACACAGGCCGTGCTAGACACGTCTCACAGTGGACAATCCGTAGGAACATGGGTTCTATGGGGTGTGGGAGCCGGCGCCGCACACGGCTGCCACTGTTAACCCAACGCCATCGGGCACAACAACGCGCATTTGTCGCCAGTCACCAGGGATGGACACTGGAACAATGGCGTAACGTGATATGGTCGGACGAATCACGATTTCAACTGCACCATGCCGATGGGAGGCACCGTGTATGGTGCAGACCACATGAAGCGATGGATCCCGCCTGCCTCGAAGGTGTGGTCCAGGGCCCTGGTGTCTCTGTCATGGTCTGGGGTGAATTTTCCTGGTATGGAATGGTCCCCCTAGTTGTTCTGGAAGAGACTTTGAATGGTACGCAGTATGTTGAGCTGCTCTGAGACCATCTCCACCCATTTTTGGTCTTTCAGCGCCCAGACGGTTCTGCGGTGTTTCAAGATGATAACGCGCCCCCATATCGCTCCCACGTCGCCTGGGAATGGTTCCAGGAACATACAGCGGAGGTCTAACGACTGCCATGGCCACACAGGAGCCCCGATATGAACCCTATCAAGCATATCTGGGATGTCCTGGAACGCAGGCTCCGTGCCATGTGTCCTGCACCCAGGAACAGACCAGAATTGGCGGCCGCTCTGCAAACGATTTGGTGTCAGCTGCATCCAGAGGACTACCAGGGACTTGTCGACTCACTTCCACGGCGTCTCACTGCAGTTGGCAGGGCCAGAGGAGGCCCAAACGCTATTAGGTGACTATCCCATGGCATTTGCTAAGTCAGTGTATATTTCACAATCAGACCCCTATCTGGTGATTTCAGTTTATTTGCAGCTCCAGCTAAGTTCGTAACATTATCTGAGTAGATAATACAGCAACTTCCTCTTCGGGCTACAAACCTTCGTAAAGATAACAAGAACTATTCTGTTGAGAGTGATGTCACTAACTCCAGGTGCACCGCACGATAGACCACACAAGCGCATATACAGAGTCAATCCTTCCCATTAGTTTTAAGGAACAGAGGGCCAGACATATCTAATCCGGTTACCTCAAAGAGAACTGCATCTCTTATTCTGGGTTCGGGAAGTGGTACATCAACTGTTTCTAATGTTTTTGAGCTATATCTTCTACACACTACACACCTATATATAACAGACATCGCTGATTTTCGCCCATTTAGAATCCAGTAACGCTACCGTAGGATGCTTATTAAGGTACCGACACCAACATGTTTATTTGACTCATGATGAGACAAAATCAGCCTTTTGACAGCTTCATGATTTGAAGGCAAAATCATGGGTCATTTGAAATCTTCCTCATCTTATTGGTAAACAAGTTTAGTTCTAAGCTTTATAATCACATCAGTGTCTTTGAAGGCATCTTAAGTCCTCAGTTTCTCATCGTTCTCACTGGAGAATGATTCCTCTTGAATTTGAAGTACAATCATCTTTTCAGCAACACAGTACTCTTGAAAAGTGATCTCTCCAAATTTTCTTTCCTTGATAAAAGACAGTTCAATATAAATCTCAAAATCCAAGCTACCTGCCGTACAATCTTGATATAACTTGAGAATCGTTTGTAATAACAATCCCGCTCATGTTCATTTAGGGTTAAGAGGCAAGGAGGTTTCATCCTCCCCTCTAACACAGCTTGGGAGCTAGCACCAACAGTGTCGAAAATTATGTGGACTATTGGCGATATAGTCATCTTACTGACAGAATTCACACTAAACATCTTAATCCACGATAAATTAAGCTGCAGGGTATCGCTTTCTTCGTCCCATTCGACTGCTAGAACAGGACAAGGAGCTCCACATTTTCAACTCAAGGAAGTCTCCCACCCTCTTAACCCTTTGAGCCCAATGAAAAGAAGTTAAAGTTGAAAATTTATTTTATTCACAAGATGACTATACAATAGGTACACAGAATCATAAAGCACACTCAGTTTGTTCGTCACAAATATAGGGTGTCCATACAAGGTGTGGGGAGATAGTGCACTTTTTCACTTCTTGTGATACTCGCCAAAACAGTTTCTTTCATTGTTCAGGCACAAACCTACGTCACATACAAGACATGCCCATTTGGTTCGGTGCGGATTTGATGTAGTACTGCAATGAGCACAGCGTCGTGATTTACATTTAGTTGGCATGTGGTTAGCTTTGTTAAATCGCATTTCTGGTGCCACGTACTTCTTGAATTTGTTCGCCACGCGTGGGGTTTTCTTGCCTCTAGCTGGAGTTGATTCGGCCCCAATCATTCCCGCAACCACTGACATTCGGAAATTTTTCAGAGTTAGTGTGGCACCACCTTCACTTCTCTCCTTGAACAGGATGTAAGCATTCACAAATGCCAAAGTAACTTGAAAGTTTGAAAGAAAAAGGATTCCTTTCTTGTCCTTCCAAATAAGTGTCACAATGCCACTACTAATATATCTAAAATCAGAAGCACCACATTCCAGTTGTTTTTCGTTTACTAAATCTTTTGGCATTTGTACTCTGCCCTTCCTCATCGTACCACAAACATAAACTTTTCTCCTTGCAGAGTTTGCATTAGTGCTACGGAGGTGAAATTATTGTCAAGTAGACCTGGTGGTTACGTCCCTCGAGCTTGGCAGTGACCCACTGGTTTCAGGTTGAAACCACGTATATTTCACATAGAAATAGAAAATATTTCTGGAATTATAAACTGAAATACCCACAGATTTGTTATTTAGGATTTTAGTAATAAGAAAATGAACAAATACTTACGGTTCACTAGCACACAAGTTGTTATTAATAATCGTAATGAAGGGCAAGTAGGCAAGACGTCATTACACGAATACCTCCATGAACTAAACACTGTGCGCCAACTGCAAAACAACTTCAGCTCCCTTAGATACGTGAAACAAACAGCAGATGGCTCCAGTTAACAGAGAGGCAGACCGGTTTCTTATGAAAACCAGCAGGAAGCCGGGCAAGTGAACTTCTAAACATGGTTTCACTGCTAAACCACTAGTACAGAAAGGTTTAATTCAAACCATCCTTTGGCCATAAGTTCGATGGTTTCAGAAACAAAACTGTCGTAAGTCATCCTCAGAGACTTTACTTGTAACCAGATAATCTACGTAGACACTTATCATATGTTTTGCACCCCAAAATCATCTAAATGAAAAGTCCTTCTAATATGGTACTCAATGACGGATCCTATCAAGAGAGGTTACTCTACCCTGGTGTGACGAAATGTCTTTATTGAATTCCGGCCGTTATCACACCAGAGAAAACATAAGAAATTCGTGTCTTCCTTATTCAAGCTTATCTGAAGGAATGCCTTTTCATGTCTGCTATTACTCCGAACTTATTTTCCCTAAATCTCAGCAAGTCATCAGGGATCAACTCGATCAGATTAGGGCCACTATCAAAGCATTTATTTAGCGGGTATTAATTATGGAATTTAGCAGAAACATCAAACACAGGTCGGATCCGGGTCGTACTGCTACACTCATTTCTTACAGGTCAGTGTGGTAGATAATATATATTAATTGCTTCCTCTATAGGAACCTCCTCAATAATCCCTTTACTCATCCACTATTGAAGAACATCATCATACTCTCTAAATAGATTATCTGACTCAAGCTTCTTTGAAGTTTTCTGTAGCCTTTTCATTGCAAGATCCTTAATGTCGGGAGGAGGTGGTTGTCATTCAAGCCAAGGTAAACGAACTTCATATCATCCCTGCTCATTGACTTTAGGAGTTTCCAAAAACAATGCTGCCTGGTCGAAAAATATTGTTTGGACCTAGACTCCTTCTCTGCTGCTTCAGTGACTCTTATCAAATCCAGCCTCCACATATCTGAAATATCAGCTTCCTTGATGAACAATAATCACACAGTCATGCCCATGTTAGGATCATTAATCTCCCTCTGAGGGACTTTTCTCATTAGAGTCCAACCAAGGCGGGGGTTTTTTTTCGTAGGGGCTTTACGTCGCACCGACACAGATAGGTCTTATGGCGACGAAAGGCGGGTTTCAAGTGCAACAAGTCCTGATGCTAACTCTTCACGACGGCCTGTTAGTAGCCTTCCTGTAACATCTGCTCCTATCATGATAACTATCAGCTCATCGGTACGGTCAACACCCATCAGCGAATGGTTCCTCTTGTTCAGTTCTGTCATCCAAGGCCCATTTTCAACTGAGAAAATCCCTTGGCATATAACACTCAGATATAAAACCATACACTTAACAGAAAAATTCCATCAAGATTACCTAACCTTATCCCGTAACAGTAATGTATATAACTAGCGGTATTTATGCCCACGAACAAGGAATTGATTACCGTTTTCTCCGGCCGAGATAGTCCCATTCAAATATGGCCTATAATGAACATTTTGTTGTGCAGTCAACTAAAAGGCTGTTATTTATTTCCTACGGGCGAGATGTTTCCGTCCCGGGTTACATATACGTGTTCACATGTTGGGAACCGGTGTCAGCCAGCCAGGAGCGAAGTATTGATTTTTCCAATCGAGCGATCAGCTGTGCCTCGCGACCTAGTGAGGGCTCTCAAGGCCGCTGCGAGGTGAAACACGCATGACAAGTGTCTTCAAATGAGAGTACATTCCAGCATTAAAATAACCTATCAAGAGGAGACGGTAGCCAATTATAAGACGACGTGGAGCCACACCTACCTCAGTAAGTTAATAAATACCTTAGTTTTGCGAAGAAACGCTCTATTGCTATCTTGCGCTCTTGTTCTCCTGATTTCCTGCTGCTCTGCGCTCTCAATTATTCTACGGAAGATTTTGAACTCGAGCATTTTGTAGTTGGACTTGAAATGTCATCCTTTTACGTACGATAATCGATTCTGACGAACCTACACAGGCTAAGTTAAGTGTTGTTCATCATCTAAACTCGGCGTATTTGTGTGTGAATATTTCCTGAAGACTTGTGTTAGTTTCAGCTTATACCGCATAAGAAGGAGGAAGAGGATTACCAGGTGGCTACTGCAGTACCTCAACATGTTTCCACAAATTGAAGTGGAACCCTACAGTATTCCTGCATTGAACTTCGCTGCTGCCATGGTGTTCTAAATGAAGGCGAAATCTAACATGGGGAGATAACGACGGAAGCAGCCATCGATCAACATGTGATCCAGAGATTCCAATCACCGGCAGACATCCAGTTCCATCATGCATTTAAGTACCTTTTTTGAATATTTCTCTGTTCATCTTTGTAGAAGTAATGCTTGCTTATTCATTAGCGGTGATATTTCTTCCACATTTGCAGTAGTAATTGATATTTTCATTCTTCTTTCAATGGGAGATTGTAGTGTTGTCAGGTTGAGTGTGAATGACTAGTACAACCTGTTAGTGTAGTTAGGATATGTGTGTGTCTTCTGTGATTAATCTAAAGGTCCCATTTAATAGTCTAGCATTAATTAAAAATCATTGTCCTCGACGATAACTAATAATTTGAATTTTGGAATATTGTCAATAAGGAAACAATGTGGGACAGATTCCCGGCATTTTCTTTGCATGCCGAATTTCTACGTAAATTCCTTCTTGTTGGATTTATCACGTGTTAGAGTCATCTGGCTTATTGTCAAGCTTCGGTTCCCGTAATATCTCGCGCGTATAATAATAATAATAATAATTTCTCTTCGGGTTGAATGAATGGATAAAGGGTCATGCGTGTAAATATTGCTCGATTTTGTGTCGATGTTTATGTGTGCTCAATTGTAGTGAAGATGGGCGTGGAATATGGCAGGATCCTGACGGATCAATTAATGTAGTTATTGAAGGGTTGAAATCCATTTATTGAATTTTTATTGAGGATTATATGCGTGGTAAACGTATTTTCTTCAGTTGCTGAACACGTGTTAATTTGAGAATGTAGAATGGAGTAATAATAAATTCGTGACTCATGAGCCATAAACGTGAATACTATATTTGACCCGTATTATGTGCGTGTTTGTAGATGACCAATTTTCCAGATATTTACTGCTAATGCTGTTGTAACCAACGTTGTGGTAACCAAGTGACCACTGAAGTTTCGTCACATATCCGAGAGTCGATAATAAAATCTTCCTTTAGCCGATATAGTCATCACGAGAATTCGCATGCCCAGGGTTAAAAATCAAAATCATAAAAGTCAAGAACTAGAATCAGCTGTAAATATTGTAGATAATTCGATTGTGTCTTTGTTTGAATATGTGTGTTGTAGTAATTCCTGTAACTGGCGATACATTTTCTTATTCTGAAATGTGGTTTTGACCTGGCCTTGTGGTTTTGTCAGGTTGGGCCCAGGTTGTTAACACCGTTGTTCGAGGTGATTTAATTTATTTGGTGTTTAATCTTTAGTAAATTTTATTTAAAAATTAAGTTGAGATAAGATCACAGTTTCAAACGCCAATGAATAAGGAGATGTTATTTCAATCGTTTGTACAAAGATTAATTGTGTTATAAAACTTAAAATGTTCAATTTTATCAAGGCGTCCGAGGTTTAAGGTCAACGTTACGTGTTGTTCAGTTGAATATTAGAGAAATTTTTGTAGGAACAATTTTTGTCCGAATACAATTCAATGGAAATGAGTCAGATAAAGGTATTCTGAAATGATATTCTTTGAATAAGATTTTCTAACATAATTCGAATAATTTCATGTTTTATGACAAGATAATGGGACATAAAATTATCTATGAGTAGAACAACGTGATTAATTATTTGTTTCTAGTGGACTTAGACGCCGTAATTTATTCAATTATTTGATACTTTAAATTTTATTTTGAAGTAATAAATGTCGTCAGGGAGAGATCTGACAATTCAAAGGTTTTAAATCATTTGCGGAGCAAATAGCCTATTGAGATCTGTTCGTTTTCATCTTGTAAATAATTCAAGTATGACCGAAGGAAATTTATCCCAATGCAGAATTAATTTTTGTATTTTGTCAAGCCAGGATTTGGCTAATATTAATTTGTGTATTTACATAGTAATTTAACGTCGAAATGGGAACAACATTTTAGAGCTGTAGAGAGACGGGCTGAGAAAATGTTTTATTTTCGCCATCAAGATTTATAACAAGGTGTTATTTTGTTATTTTCACTTAGTGCTAGTTGATAATAAATGTCAAAACCTGTAGTTTGATTTTTGTATTTTTGTCGTCAGCCCTTGTTTCTTTCCCTGTCCTCAAAATTAAGTAAAGCATGGCAGCGAACGGTCCACCCTTAAGACCCTCGCTCTCCGGCTGAGCGTGCCAGGTAAAAAGGGGAGAGTACATACTTCATTTTTTGCTATATCTTTCAAGATGTAGGAGTTCTGAGATCCTGTGTCAATGAGAACCCTTACACAAGCTTTCCAGACTATCAGATGCTATCTTCACTCTCAGAGTTTGTAGGAAAATTTTGGGAATGTGGGAGAAGTTTGCTAGTGTTATATTTGTAAAGTCTGACTTGGTTGTTGTGTCATGAGGATTCAGTTCTTCACACATTAAGGTCACAGGGTTTTTCCCGCAAACAAAACATCTTAAGACTCTTCGACATTTCTTACTTCTATGCCCTGGTCTCATACAAGAGAAACAGCAAAATCCTTGCCTCAGCACTCTCTGCTTCTCTGCTACGTCCATGCCTCGTGCTGTGAAACAGTCAAAACTGTTATGAGACTTGTCGCAAAAGACACAATTCTTCATAGCCTCTTTAACGTCTGCAGTTGACAATAACCCTGCCGCTGGGGGATGTTCTCTTTGGCGGTAGTGCGATATTTGTACGCTACTTGATTCTCAACGCCATCTTTTGCTTCACTGCTTCCTAAATTAAAACCAGTGAGAGAAAGTGTAATTCTTTCTTCCAATCCTACCTAGGTTTTCAGGAACTCCATCAAGTTAATAAGGTATTCCTTAGCATCTTTCGCATCCCCCGTGCTAGAAAGTCAATGCCATGTTATCGGAAACTCTTCGGGGAAGCATGACTCTAATAAAGGAAATAACATAGCAGAACATTTCTATGTAGTGACACCTAATGTTTCAAGAGTTGTCAAATAAGATTCTAGTTTATCATATTGTGAAGCTAAAACTATCGATTCCTTTGACTAACCGGTAGACAAAATTAGGTTCAAGACTTCTACAATATACACCTCAACTAACAGGTCTTCGCTCCCGAATCTTCATTTCAGACCAGGCACAGATTTTGAATAGTTATCTGCTGTAGGAGGAAAACTCTCCACAACTTCCCTCGCTCTTGATCCTTGTGATGTGGATTGAATTAAATATTGGAATTAGTCTTCAGGTGCTATATAAACATCCTGATCTATTTTTTGAAGCTGGCTCCATAAGGGCAGTCATTCCTTGAAATCGCTTCCAAATGTTCTTAATTCAAGTTTGGGCAGTTTAAAATTTCTTTCATTATAGAGGTTAGCACTGACGACACTTCCATCATAATCATTATGAGAAATATCAGAGACGCTCTTACCTTCATATTCACGAACTTACTGTGGTAATCCTCCGTCCCTATCATTTCATTCTCCAAGTCGGTGTTGTCGTCCATTATTTTAGCATCCAGTTTTGTAATTCCGTTACTCTTTCTTCCAGTACACTAAAAGGGATTTGTACATCAATTTTATCCACTTCAGATGCTTCTGCCGAGCCTTTCAGTTTATTTAAAGCCCTCGTAAACGCCGTTCAAGTAGCTCTTCAATGCCACACTAACCTATCAATGTTTCATTAACCTCAATTCTTCTTAAATATTGAAAACTTAATCCTGTCGCCGTTGTCACTATTTTAGGTTGTATGATTAACTCACATCAGCATGTTTCCAAACATTTAATTCACTTCAAGGAACTACATTCAATACGATGAACACTAATTCAGTCACTTCAAAGTTCTTTCCTTGACGAAGATCCGACATCTCATTTGAGAACAAAACGAAGACATTCAAATGCAAAAACATAACATTCTCAATAGAAGTTCGTAGACAACTTCACAGCCTTAATTAAGATACAGCTCCAGCATTTGCCAACAGCAAAAATGGAAAACCATAAAGAGGCTTATCCAGGGCTGCCGACAGTGGGGTAAAAACTGATCTTGTTGTTGGAGCATAATAAAATTACACGAAGTATTCCACTCAAGGAACTGTCGACCTAAACTCATCAATATAACTAAAATTAGGAGGCTCGAATATATGGGTGACATTATGAGGACTACTGAAAAGAACAGTCTGCTACAAGAGTAGGTATAATGGGAGATTTGGCGGCCTCCACCTCCACAGGCCCTCCGCAGAGGCCTCCTCCACCCGCGGGAAATTTGAATTTGGGCGGGAGATTTGAATTTTCGCGCGAGATTTGAATTTGTAAACAAAGCCACGTGCTTTTTGACAGCTGTCATCGACCCTCCTTCGCCTCTTCTACCTCCTCCTCTGTCAAGGAATAGCTTTATCGAACATGCATCGCCATAGCTAGAGTGAGCACGTGCTGCAGTGATGACGTCATTGTGCATGTTTAGACTTGATCGTTTTCTCAAGAGTAAGTATGTGTAAGGAATGCAGTAAGTACAACATTTTTGAAAGCGATCAAATATTTATTTACAATGTACTACAACAGTGCTCGTTTTGCTGCTGACAAGTTTGGTATGCTTTTTAACAACGTTTTGCGAAGAGGTAGCATGCTTCTGAAATGCCTCCTGCAACATTCAAATTAAACAAAACATTTAGAAATATATTACACTAAATATCTTACCTTGTTGTTATTCCTTTTCTGAATCATCATCATCATGAGGTGCTAGAAAAAGTTCATTCATAAACTGTGTACAGTGTTCAATCCTCGGATTTGGTCCATCCCAATCATCATCACCATTTTCTCCTCGATGCTTGTAATGTCGTTGACAAGTTCTGCATAAAGCTACATCGATTGTCATTTTACTGTGTAGAGGAAGGATGTCCCAAAATCATGTACGTAAGAGGCAGCGTACGTAGATAAAAATCCTGACGGTAAGTATTGAATAAGATGTTTTGGCATCGAGGTTCTATGTTTGTAGAACTTCTTAATAGCCTTACTTACTCGTGTAAGATAAATAAGATGTTGCGTATGAGCATGCAAACAGCATGCTCATTTACAGTTTTATTCCATAGCGTACGATGTCGAAGCACACACTGATGTTGATAATAAAGATCTATCCTTATTCATAGTCTAGTAACAATATTCGTTAGCGGGTGGTAAGTAACATCACTCATATGAATAATAAGACAATAGGCTGCAGTGTTAGCAGGAATGTTTTCAGATGTTTCAAATTCTAAACGAATATCAACTGGAGATTCTTTTATAGATTATTCATAATAAGAGCAGTCTATAACCACAATCGGTGCTTTATTTTTAAAATTCTTGAGGTGAAAATAGCGGCCGATCTTCTTTCTGATAATACGAAGATTGGAATTTACAAAACATGTCATAGAGCATCCCAAATTTATTATTCTCAAAGTTAATGTCTATGTTTTCATAGGATACGTAACTCCGTTGAGATATAGTCTAACATGTGTTAATTTACAGTGAACATACAGTGAGCTATCTTTTTCGTAATTGAATTTGAAATCCAAAAATAACATACAAGGGCTTCTCAGTAAAACGTGATGTTTTAACAGCCCAGCTATGCTTGTTTGTAGGTGGTAACACAGGATATTCATGCAGTTCCCAACTTCGAAAACGTATAGGTAATGGTGTATCATTTTCTACAATCTTAAGCAATCGAAGTTTTTCACGATCAGATAAGATTACATGTGGAATCCTCCACAGTATACGATGAAGTGTAATTTTCGATTCTACTGGTGTTTCTGCTGCTTTAAGAGAATTCTAATCACTTCGATCACGGATTAGAATAAGCTCTTGTTTTGCGTTGATTATAATACGTGTAAAGTCTTCTGCGAAGCCAAAAATACGTTTGAGTGATAACATACCGTAAAAGTTCCATCCTCATTAATCATCCAGTTGTTAGCAGCTTTCGGACACCATCCTGCCATCCGCAAAAGATTACTTTCTTCATCACAGAAAGAAGGGTGGAGTTTCATTGCACTTGTAATACCAACATTCTTCGTTCGATCTAATTCAACATTATTTACTTCATATCGCGCTTCAGAAAAGAGAAAGGCTAGGGCATGGTTGTTTAGTTGTGATGTGCTTGGTCCACTTCCATTCGACTTATCTAGTCGTCCTTCAATATAGAGGTAGCTTTCATGTGGTAAGGTGTGTACATCTAGCTGATTAGTAATAAAATGAATTTCATCATTGTTATTTAATCCAAAAGTAAAAGGTTGATAGGAATGAAGCTCACTTCGTACTACACCTTCATGAGTTTCTATTGTATTCGTAATGTCTAGCATTTCCTCCATTCTGTTGTAGTAGCGTATATCCTAAATCTTGAAGTATCTGCTTATGGGTATCTCTTAACTCGAAGAGTCTTCGCACACATGTAGTATGTCTTCGGAATGTACACAGTGTTTTATAGATGTTTTTCATACTGGTTTGAGATGAAGTTTGTTAGCTACGTACGCGTGCTGATCTAAATGAATAAGCTGATTATGTTTATTTACAAGTCTAAGAGTAATGTTACTAATGTGTTTTACAGACACAGGATGATAAAGAACTACTGCTGGTTTCTCACGAATAGTATATCCACGTTCCTCTGTAATAATAAAGTCGTGCAGGGCGTGTGAAGGTTGTAGATTACTATTCAAGTCTGTAATAATATTACAAGTAATGTTCACATGATAATCATCGAAGAGTGTTATAGGTTGATCAGACTCGTAACGTACGTTCGGTAGGAGCTCCCTTGATGAAAATCCAAGCAATGGTCCAATCGAATCAGGTTGTGATTTGAAGTCAATCTTAAATGATGATTCAATAACACATTTGTGTGTAATATTGCTTATACTGATTGAGAACTTGTAATTATGATTACAAAAACTATCTTCTCCAAACTGATTAATTAACGTACTTTCAATATTGTCATGAATATAGTCTACTGAATAAACGCCTGACGGTAGCGTTAGCACATACTCGTCGTAATAGAACTTGTTTACACCATCACGCACATTATAGATTTTATTGTAGCTTTCAAACGATACTAGTCCAACACTATGTAGCTGATAGCCAAGTTCGATCGGCGGATTAAAGTAGACGGTAGTTTCAGGTCCTTCTCCACGTACGGCAAACGTTCTTTCACTGTTCGTCATCACGTAGACACTAATGCTCTTTCTCTTCTGTCTGGGTTTGATATATGGACATAAGACATAATCGTCCGCACATGCGTGTATTAAAGTTTTGCACACGGTTTTTATTGTAAACAATGTCTGCACTGCTTCCGAAATAACGTATAAGCTCAAAAGGAGGAGTTAAGTCTCCATAGCTATCAAAATACCATACTTTAGATTTACGTTTTACATAAGCAACGTAATAAGTTCGAGGTCCGCGACTGTTGTCCAAGTTAATTACGGCATTTTCACGTTCACGTGGGTGCGCTGGTAGTTGATCGCGCATATACACACCTCGAAAATAACGAATTCCTAGTTGTTTAGCAAACGTAAAAACTTCATCATGCGTCAGAGCTCGATGTGGCAGTGCATTCAGTGGACGTTTTTGGAGAAATGTAGATACCAAGCCCTTTTTTATGGTGCTAGCTTCATATTTACACCTTTGCCTCGTAATGCAATTGCCTCCATCGTCTTGTTATAACGTTCACCCTCTTTTAACTGTTGTTTCGCTTCTTCTACAGCTTTGACAGTTCTTGCTACAGCACTATCACCACCCAGCAATAACCCAAAAGCTGCTAGGGCAGCAAACAGTGGAGGAAGAAACCCTCCTCGTTTTTGTACATGAATCATTCGTGCGCGTTGTACCAAGAGGTACTCCCCCTCGCCGCATTCTCTTAAATCTTCAATTTATACAGATCGTATTGTATATTTGTAGTTAGTATGTTTTCTCCTTGTATCTTAATAAAATAAACATGTTGTCCCGTCCCCGTCCCCTTTATGGCCCCAGGGAAAAGTGAAAATTATTTCCGCCGTGGTGGCACCTTCCATATTACGTTGGCAAGCCTTTCTTCGGCCTGCGCACTTGTCGCGTTGTCTCTCCACCTTGCCCCTCCTCTCCCCTGTAGAGGGAGGGCACCGTTCTGTGGAGTTCGGAGAGACCTTGGTTCAGTTCGCTTGGAGCGAGCAAGCCGCCTAGTCGCCTAGCCGTGAGCGTGGAGGTAGGGGAAATGCTTATCAACCAACTTCAGGCTTAGGGAGGGAATTTTTTAATATTCAGAATGTAACATATTTGTTCTCTTGTCAGTAGAGGCTAAGGACCTCGGAAAATAGTAAGAGGGATTATTTCTGAAAAGGCTAATGTGTTAACTTGGTTTTTAAGTAATTCAGTATGTTGTCACTAAAGGACTTTGTTCCCGAGGCTGAGCCTCGATTTTTTTGGTAAAATGAGTGTAGCCCTCATGATAGTCGAATGGGTATGTGGCCTAAGGCCCCTGTAATTCCTAAGAATCGAGAGTTGTAGGGTTTGAATTGTCGGAGGGCAGGTCCCCCAATGAATACGAACTTTATTCTTGTTCGCACTTACTACTGTAATAAATGTTCAGCACTGTTCACGACTCGGTTTTCGCTGGCTGTGTTATCGCTTCCCTTGCTCGTTACTGGTATTTAGCTTCGGTCCTAATGCCTGCACCTTCCTTACTTCCATATCGCTGCCAAACCTTGGTGCAGCAGTCTGGTAGCAGAGCGTGGTTTGTGCTCCTACCAGTGCTTTCGGGCAATTTTGAGCGTGCGTGGTCTCTCTCTCTTTCGGTTACGGTTCCTCCCGTTCAGCTCGGTGGCCGGAGATATTTTTACCATGGCTACTCGAGACGTGGCATATCCTGGGTCTCTTCGAAAAGAAGAGTTGTTATACGAATTATCAATTCGTAATGTAGAGTCTAAAGGGACAGTTAAAGCGGATGAGTTATTATTACGAACTAATTTTGATAATGTTGTTGTGGTGCCCAAGGTCTCTGACGGTGAGGCTGCGAGTGTGGCGTCCCTTATGCAGGCCAATTTGACTGAAATATCCTCAGTTATGGATTTTTTAGAGAACGATGTAGCGTCTCTCCATCAGTTAAAACGAGTACAAGGGCGTCTAACCCATTATGTTCATCGGACGGAAGATTTACTCTCCTTAGAATTAAAGGAGGAACTAGTAAGTCAAGTTGGAGCTTTGAAGGACAAGGCGGTCCAACATTTAGGAAAGGTTGAGGCTTCTGTTAATCGGGTTGAGGAGGAACCCAATAAGGGTATTTGTAGTCTTGAGTTGAATGGGGCGCAAGGCTTGTCGGAATCGCAGCAGGGTTCCTTACCTAGGATTCTCCCCCAGGCTCATCTCCCAGCTCAGCAATGGATCTTGCCTTCTGTGAATTTGCCCTTTTCTAGTATCCCTCACCCGTTAAGTAGTATGTTGAAAAACGTTCCTCGTTATTCGGTAAATTCCGCCGATGATGTAGTTACCTTTTTGCGATTTTTTGTGGAATTTCAGGATCATGCCCTTGTGTTCGGGCTAACTCACGTTCAAATATTGCAAATTCTTGATCCGTATACTTCAGGAGTGCTTTCCAATGGAATAGTTAGTGCTATTTCCGATTAGTTGTCACATCAGCAGTTTCATGCTTATTTGCTTACTCATTTTATTCCGGCTAGGGCTCTCAGCTCTCTAGTGCTGAAATTTTATTTCATGGTTCAACGCTCGGACGAGCCTTTAACAGAATATGTTGCTGATGTTTAATTTTACGCTAGGGTGTTTGCGTTACATTATACGGAAGAGGAGATCGTTCTCACGATCCTAGAGGGCATTTCCCCGTCATACCGCTCCTGTCTTTGTTTTGCTGCTCAACCTCACAGTTTTGCGGAGCTCGAAGCGATAGTGGTATCGGGCGAAGGTGTTCGCCATGCGGACTCACTTCGTATTACTAGCTTGCCCCCGGTTGTTTCTAATGTCAGGGAGTCTGTGGTGTTATAATTGCGGTGCTTCTGATCATTTGCGTAATAAATGCCCCTCTCGGTCTCGTAACAACAATCAGGGTGCTAGCGCTGGTTCTAGGGTAGAGGTTCCGCCCAGAACCAGTAATATTGTATGCTTTCGATGTGGGGTCGCAGGTCACCTTGCGCGACATTGTACCACCCATTCAAATAGCTCTTGACTACAGCGAGAGGTGGTGCAGGACAATGGTACCGCCTTACCTTCCCCTGTTAATAATCAAACATCTTGTTCGTTTTGTGAACCGTCTCCTATTTGCCCTGTGGGCTGTTTAGAGATATCTACGGAAATTAAACGTTGGTTGAGGTCGAAATATACAATGAGCCCGTTTCGGCCCTTCTTGATTCTGGCAGTGTAGTGTCATTTATTAGTGAAAAATGGTTTGCTCTGCATAAAGCTGTCTGTAAATTTCCTGATTTATCTCCGGTTTTGCATTCGTTTGTGTCAGCTAATTCTTCCAGAATTGAAGTCCTGGGACTGGTAAAATGTAAAATTCGTCTTTCCAATTTCACTTGGAAATTTTCCTTGCATGTTGCGAGTAATTTACCTTATCCTGTCATTCTTGGTTCAAATTTTTCGATCATTCTGGTTTAGTGTTAGATATTCAGGAGCGTTCATGTTGGTTTAAGTTTTCACAAAAGAATAAAATCCCTTTGCACATTAGTAATTCTGCTTCAGCGTCGTCGATATCGCCGCCTCAGGACGAAGTGGTGTCAGATCTTAGCCATTTGACTGAGGATAAGGCGCAGCGTATTAGGGAGTTGTGCGAGGCCTACCCGGATGTGTTTACTGAGAAATTGGGGATGACGAATATCTTAGAGTATAAAATTGAGGTCACGGATTCGGTCCCCGTCAGATTTCCGCCCTACCGTTTATCTCCTCCTTAGATGCAGGCATTAAAGGAGATCATTAACAACATGCTCGTGGAAGGGATCATCCGACCCTCTACTTCGGCTTACTCTTCCCCCATTTTCCTTGTGCCCAAGCCCCAGGATGGTTATAGGCCTGTGCTGGATTACAGGGCTTTTAATCATAAGGTGGTCTTGCAGTCAGTCCCGCTCCCGGATTTACATACGTGTTTCTCATGGTTCAAGAGGGCGAGGTACTTCACTGTCTTGGATCTCAATCAAGCTTATTACCAGATTCAGCTCGCGGAGGAGTCTCGTCATCTGACGACCTTCGCGAGGACTGGAACCTTTATGAATTTTGCCGGCTTCCTTTTGGGATCTGGACAGGTGCCGTCGTTCTCACAAGACTCCTTGATCAGTTGTTTTCCGACATTAAATTTGCCTACCTTTATCACTATCTTGATGACGTAGTTGTGTATTCGGAGGCGTTCGAGGATCATCTCCAGCACCTCAATGAAGTATTGTCACGCCTGAGGAAGGCTGGCTTGACAGTCAAGTTGTCCAAGGTCTCGTTCGCCAAACCCCAGATGTCCTTTTTGGGGCATATTGTATCTTCTAACTTTGTCTCGGTCGATCAGTCCCGCACTCAGGCCATTCAGGATTTTCCTCCTCCGCAGGATGTGAAAGTGTGTCCCGCTTTGTCGGAATGGTTAACTTTTTCCGAAAATTCGTCCCGAATTTTGCCAGTCGTGCGGCCCCTGTTAATGCACTCCGGCGTAAGGGAGTAAGGTTTCAGTGTGGTGCTCCTCAGCAGGCTGCTTTTGACGATCTTAAGCTGGCCATTTCCAACGCTCCGGTGTTAGCTATGCCGGATTTTACTAAGATCTTCATTGTGCAAACCGACGCTTCTTCGTCAGCTGTCGCAGCCGTTTTGCTCCAGGAATCTGAGTTAGGGAGACGCCCCATTGCGTATGCTTCGCGGGCTCTTACCCCTCTAGAGGCTAAGTACTCTGTGTACGAGCTCGAATGTTTGGCTGTTCTTTTTGCTCTAGAACGCTTTCGTGTGTACCTAGAGCATGTTAAGTTTGAGCTTGAAACTGACAACCAGGCGTTAAGTTGGGTGCTTGGGAAACCACGGAAAACTGGTCGTTTGGCTCGTTGGGCCATTAGGATTTCCGCCTTTCAATTTAACGTCCGTCATATTCGAGGCTCTGAGAACGATGTAGCGGATACTGTCAGCCGGATGTTTTCCGACCAACCTATTCTTGATGACGAGCCAGGTCTTTCTGAGTCCTCTCTAGCAATATCCTTGGTTGGAGCGATTTTATCTGATACCCCACTCTTGTATCACGATATAGATAAATTTCAATCGGAAGATCCGGTCTTGGCTCCTATCGTCAAAGACTTGAAGGATGGGAAAATTGTTGATCCGTACGTATTGAGGAACGGAGTTCTTTGTTGCCCCTCCCGTCATGATCGTAAGATGAAGGTTGTAATTCCATCAGTGTTGGTCCCTATGATCTTTAAGTATTTTCATGAAACTCCCCTTGCAGGTCATCAGGGAGTATTTAAAACAAGGGAGAAGATCAGGGAAAATTTCATCTGGAAGGGAATGGACGGAGAAGTTCGCGAACTAGTCAAGGCTTGTAAGATTTGTAGGATTAGTAAGCCATGTGTTAATTCTCGGGTTGGGTTGTTATCCTCTACCCAAGCTACCCGTCCTATCCAACGTCTGTATATCGATTTTGTAGGACCTAACCCGAGATCGAAATCTGAAGCAAATAGGTTTGTTTTGGTCTGCGTGGATGGCTTCACTCGTTTTACATGGTTATTTCCGACGAGGATGGCCAACGCTGAAACAACTATTAGATGTTTAAAAACCATATTTTCATCATTTGGTCCTAGTCAGTATCTGGTTTCAGTCAATGCTAAAGCCTTCACATCTAATCTATTTAATAACTTTTGCTTTAGCCTGTCGATTACTCATGTCACGACTTCCCCTTACTATCCCCAGCCTTCGTACGCGGAGAGAGTTAATAGGAATTTACGCTCGGCCCTCATCGCTTTCCATCACCACGATGTTCAGAGGTGGGACACCACCTTGCCGTGGCTGGCTTACGCTTTTAATACTGCGGTGCATGAGGCGCACCAGTTTTCCCCTTTCTCCCTCTTAATATTCGCGCTAACTGGAAGAAAGCTAAAGAGAATCTTCAGGTCTCCTACCAGAGGAAAAAGGAGCGCTACGATAAGGGGCGTCAGCCTACCAGCCTGGCCGTCGGGGATGAGGTATTCATTAAGAATTTTGTTCCCTCTGGGAAGCTGGCACCGTGGTCCTTTCCGGATTATTGATTTTCTTACCCCGGTCACCTTGTTGGTGAGAGACCCCGTGACCGAGGGAGTTTTTCGTGTTCATCTTTCCCAGCTTCAGTCTGCTCAGTGAAGTTTTTCGCTTTAATTGGTTGGCGAGAACCGATACGTCTGTGGTGTTAATTTTTGCGGGGTTTGTTCCCCTGTTGCTTTACTACCTTCTGTATTTTATGGGGAGTTGTATTTTACTTAGTTTGTAAGAGTTTTTAAACTTGGTATGTGAGCCCTCCTGCAGCCCTACCTTGCCTTCTACCTCCACGCCCGGCGCGCTGACCCGGGATTGATGATGATGATGATGCTTGTTGTTTAATGGGGCCTAACATCGAAGGTCATCGGCCCCTGACCCGGGATTGTCTCCCTCCACCTTGACTCTTCGATCTTATCGGCTCTTGTGAAGACAAAACTGCTGGCCTTAAACTTGTATGTTTCAGCATTATGGAGGTTCCATCTTCGCCGTCGCTCCGTGAGAAGGGCCCCTCATGTGGGTGTGATTTGGCATGCGCTGACACCATCGGCCGTCTTTCCGGGCCGTTTTTCTGCATGTTGTATGTTCTGCACTGGCTAGCATCCGCCGCCAATTGTGGCACGCATCGTCCATCAGGCTTATTGCATCTTGGTGTGCCTGGTTGCCGCGCGTTTGGCATTCGTCATTCATTTTGAGCCATGCCAGTTTCGTCGTAACTTGGACTTGCAAGCCGGTAGCTCGCCCGGCGATTTTACTCCAACTTATTCTAATCTTGTTATTGAGATGTTCATCTTGAAATATGGATCCTCACGGACTGGCTTTTATTGCCTTTGGTCAGGCTAAAAGGTATTAACCTAATGAAATGTTAGGCCAGTTGTTGGTGTATCCGAAGCAAAGACTCTTTCTCCAAGTGTTTTTTTAAATGCTCAAGCAAACTGCTATTTATTTGTTTGAAAAATGAGCTCTTGTGGTGTCTAAGTGAAAGAAGAAAGACTTTTTCCAACCTGGTTGGAAACTTAGGGAGGAAGGTCTGTTCCAAGAGGTACTCTCCCTCGCCGCATTCTCTTAAATCTTCAATTTATACAGATCGATCTGCGTTTATTGTATATTTGTAGTTAGTATGTTTTCTCCTTGTATCTTAATAAAATAAACATGTTGTCCCGTCCCCGTCCCCTTTATGGCCCCAGGGAAAAGTGAAAATTATTTCCGCCCTGGTGGCACCTTCCATATTACGTTGGCAAGCCTTTCTCCGGCCTGCGCACTTGTCGCGTTGTCTCTCCACCTTGCCCCTCCTCTCCCCTGTAGAGGGAGGGCACCGTTCTGTGGAGTTCGGAGAGACCTTGGTTCAGTTCGCTTGGAGCGAGCAAGCCGCCTAGTCGCCTAGCCGTGAGCGTGGAGGTAGGAGAAATGCTTGTCAACCAACTTCAGGCTTAGGGAGGGAGTTGTTTAATATTCAGAATGTAACATATTTGTTCTCTTGTCAGTAGAGGCTAAGGACCTCGGAAAATAGTAAGAGGGATTATTTCTGAAAAGGCTAATGTGTTAACTTGGTTTTTAAGTAATTCAGTATGTTGTCACTAAAGGACTTTGTTCCCGAGGCTGAGCCTCGATTTTTTTGGTAAAATGAGTGTAGCCCTCATGATAGTCGAATCGGTATGTGGCCTAAGGTCCCTGTAATTCCTAAGAATCGAGAGTTGTAGTGTTTGAATTGTCGGAGGGCAGGTCCCCCAATTAATACGAACTTTATTCTTGTTCGCACTTACTACTGTAATAAATGTTCAGCATTGTACACGACTCGGTTTTCGCTGGCTGTGTTATCGCTTCCCTTGCTCGTTACTGGTATTCAGCTTCGGTCCTAATGCCCGCACCTTCCTTACTTCCATATCGCTGCAAAACCTTGGTGCACGCATTTACTAAACATCGCTTTACACTTTGGAGAAATTCTCGCTCTTGCTGCGCGTAATGCCTTAGTAATACCTACACGAGGATTGTATTCCCCTCGAATTGCTTTTTGTGCAGCCTTTATAACATCTTTGCATCCGACAGTTTTGCTTTCTTCCTCTTCATGTCGTTTGGATATCGTTGTTTTTCCATGCTGTACACGACGTTACTCGTCAAGAACAAATCATAAACTTTTTTGCTAAGGGCTTTACGTCGCGCCGACACAGATAGGTCTTAAGGCGACGATGGGACAGGAAAGGCCTAGGAGTTGGAAGGAAGCGGCCGTGGCCTTAATTAAGGTACAGCCCCAGCATTTGCCTGGTGTGAAAATGGGAAAGCACGGAAAACCATTTTCAGGGCTGCCGATAGTGGGATTCGAACCTACTATCTCCCGGATGCAAGCTCACAGCCGCGCGCCTCTACGCTCACGGCCAACTCGCCCGGTAAATCATAAACTAACCGTTACCTCTTGTTTCGTTTTATATATATACTACTATAGCCTACTTTATGATTCAGTTATCATGAGGATTATAAAGCAGCGAGACACACTACCTGTTACCGATATTGTACCACATCTCTTACCCAGTTCTAGTAAAACTACAAGAAAACGTCATGGAACGTTGTTTCCTTTTACTGTTCGATGTATTATATCAGGCCCATCGGGATGCGGGAAAACAAATCTTTTACTCACACTTATTACTTCTGTAAATGGTATACGCTTCAAGAATATTTACGTTTTTTCAAAGTCACTCTATCAACCGCTATATACTATTCTACAAACTGTAATGCATGATCTAGTTAAAGATGGAATAAGATATTTCAAATTTAATTCGCATGAGCAAGTAACATCATCAGACGATGTGCTTCCTAATTCTCTTATGATCTTTGATGATGTCGCAACAGAACAGCAAAACGTTATTCGTGCATTCTTTAATATGGGACTGCATAAATATGTTCATTGCATCTATTTGTGTCAAACTTATTCTTGTGTGCCTGTAGCAGAGTTTAGAAGGCAGTGAAAGACAAGAGACAAAAGAAATAACAAAAAAAGAAGAAAGTAGGAACCCGATATCGCGAATTCATTAAGATGGTGTGTTTGCTTGTAAAACCTTGTTGTTGTACATACAGCTGTGTAAATAAGTGCATTAAATATTGATTAGTGACCAAGAGTTATAAGCAGTAACATTGGTGACCTCCGACGTGATACAAATAACGGCAAGTTTTCGAAGTGTAGTGAAGTGAAACATAAAGAAGCCACCAATTAAACAACAGCACACTGTTACGTGAGTAGAAGTCCTCAGTCGCATTCATTTCATCATCCTGTGATGAATATCAATCTTAGGCCGTAGACTGTGTTGTAAATTGTGTATTCAGAAACATATACAATAGGAACTAACCCCGAAATGGCAACCCAGGAAAACAAAGATATTCCAACCGTAGGCTGCGAAGCTAACAAGGTTAGCATAAAAATTCCTCCGTTTTGGTCTGAGAAGCCCGAAATTTGGTTTTTCCAAGTAGAAGCCCAGTTCAACATTAATGGAATCACATCCGAAGAAACCAAATTTAATTACATAATTGCCCAACTAGAACCAAAATATATCGAGAATATTTGGGATATAATAACAGGACCAGGAACTGCTAAATACACGGCCGCCAAATCACGGTTCCTGGATATTTTCAAAGAGAGTGAAGATGTGAAAATCAAAAGATTGTTTACTGGTGTAGAGTTAGGAGATTACAAACCTAGTCAGCTTCTTAGAAAAATGCAGTCGTTAGCTGTAAAGGATGTGACTGATAAGGTTATTAGAACCCTTTGGTTAGATAAGCTTCCAGATTCGATAAAAAATATCCTAGTCGTGAGCGAAGAGTGCCTGGAGCGTGTCGCAGTGATGGCTGATAAGATGTTGGAGATGAACCCCCGCAATGACGTATTCAAGTTTGATACCCAAGACCCAAAAGGTACTATTATTAATGAGCTAGTTACTAAGATTGCTCATTTGGAACAACAAATCGCTACGATGTCCGTAGGACAACCCAGCAGTCGAAATCGTAGTCATCGCCGGCGAAGCTCTAGTCGTGACCGAAGCCGAAGTAGAAGAAGATACGACCCAAAAGGCAAGTACTGCTATTATCACTTCCGATTTGGTCAACAATGCATTCCAGAGAAATGTAAACAGCCTTGCTCATGGAAGGCGTCGGAAAACTCCAACGGGCAGTAGAATTAGCGGCTAGTTCACCTGCCGAGAACCATGATAGAAGCCGCAAACACCGGTTATTCGTAACAGATAATAAAACACGCCTGCGGTTTCTAGTTGACAGTGGGGCAGATGTGTCAATAATTCCACCAAGGAACTGTGATCGAATCGATGATTCGTTTAAACTTTATGCTGCCAATGGTACTGTAATTCCAACGTATGGTATCAAAACCCTAACTTTGGATTTAGGTCTACGCAGACAATTTCAGTGGCCATTTGTAATTGCTAAGGTCAACAAGGGTATATTAGGAGCAGATTTTTTAAACGAATTTCATTTATGTGTCGATATTCGTAACAAACAATTAACAGATGGCGTAACCAAACTTAAAAGCAAGGGTGAGGTTATGTCCATTTCGGAAAATGAAACTATAAGTACAGTGAACAAAAGTATGCAATTTTCCGACTTGTTCAGGTCCTATCTTGAAATAACATCGCCAAATTTGGTACCAGAAAAGATTCCACATAATATTAAACATTATATCAATACCCAAGGAACTCCAGTTTATTCTAGAGCAAGACCATTAGCACCTCATCGGTTACAGCAAGCGAAACAAGAATTTCAATTTATGCTGGATCATGGAATCATCAGGCCATCAAAGTCAGAATGGGCTAGTCCTCTTCACTTGGTAAACAAGAAGGATGGATCACTTCGTCCATGTGGAGACTATAGGAGACTGAATGAACTGGCAGTTCCAGACAGGTATCCTATTCCGAGACTTGAAGACTTTCATCACATCTTGGATGGTGCAACGATTTTTTCCAAAATTGATTTATTCAGGGCGTATTTTCAGATCCCAATAGCAGAAGAAGACAAGCACAAAACTGCCATTATCACACCATTCGGACTTTTTGAATTTAATGTCATGAGTTTTGGACTTAGGAATGCCCCATCGACATTCATGCGGTTCATTCATGGTGTTTTGAATGGGTTAAATTTCGTATTTCCGTACCTGGATGATATATTGATTGCCTCCAAATCAGTTGCAGAACACAAGCATCACCTACAGCTAGTTTTAGAACGGTTGTCGAAGTATGGCCTCCGTATCAACATGACTAAATCTCTAATAGCTGCAAAAGAACTTGAATTTCTAGGGTACCTGATCACACCAGATGGTTCGAGACCACTTCCTGAGAAGGTACAAGCAATCAAGGACTATAAGTTACCTGAGACCGTGCGTGACTTACGCACATTCCTCGGTTTGATCAACTTTTATCGTCGTTATCTGCCAAATGCAGCAGAAACTCAAGCTATTCTACACGAATATTTGAAAGGAGCTAAGAAGAACGACAGCAGAAAAATTTACTGGACCGACGAAGCCAAGAAACAGTTTGAGAAATGTAAAGAAGACCTGATTAATGCTACATTCCTGACATTTCCAGTTCCAGATCTGCCTATAGCCCTTTTCACAGATGCTTCTGATCAGGCTGTTGGAGCAGCATTACAGCAATATGAAGACGCTGGTTGGAAACCTATAGCTTTCTACTCCAAAAAGCTTAGCAGTGCGCAGAGGAATTACAGTGCATATGATAAAGAATTGCTTGCAATATACCTAGCCGTGAAACAATTCAGGCACCTCATTGAAGGTAGAGAACTTACCATTTTTACGGATCACAAACCAATCACCTACGCATTCCAACAAAAGAATGAGAAGGCATCCCCTCGGCAACTACGGCATCTGCAGTACATCTCGCAGTTCACGACTGACATACGTCATGTCAGTGGCAGAGATAATGTGGTAGCCGATACTCTGTCAAGACTTCATGAAATTTCAGTAATTGATTATGAAGTCATAGCAAAGCATCAAGAAAATGATGAAGAGCTGAAGCAGTTACGACAAGACAATACATCACTGAAATTCAAACAGTGTCAGTTAGGTTCTCAGTACATGTTGTGGTGTGATGTCTCTACTAATAACATTCGCCCTTTTGTTCCAAAGTTATTTCGCACAAAAATTTTCAGACAGATTCACGATATGGCACATCCTGGCGTGAAAGCAACAGTCAAAAACGTTGTTGCCAAGTTTATATGGCCAGGAATAAGAAGTGATGTGCGTAAATGGGCTCAATCTTGCATTAGTTGTCAACAAAACAAAGTGACAAGGCACACTAAGTCTCCAGTTGGAAATTTCGAGCAACCAGATGATAGATTCAAAGTGGTTCATATAGATATAAGCTGCCTCTGTGGATCAGCGGTAGAGTGTCGGCCTCCGGATCCCAAGATAGCGGGTTCAAACCCGGCAGAGGTAGTCGGATTTTTGAAGGGCGGAAAAAAGTCCATTCGACACTCCATGTCGTACGATGTCGGCATGTAAAAGATCTCTGGTGACACATTTGGTGTTTACCCGACAAAATTCATTAAATCTCAGCCATAGACGCCCAAGAGAGTTTCGGTTTACTCGGTCTGTCATCTAGTGGGGGCCTAGAGTAAAACGGAACGTCTAAATTGACGAGCAGACAGCCAGATGGCGTCAAATTGAAATGTCTGCACACGGTAGCTGAGGCCATACGATTATTATTATTATTATTATTATATAGATATAATTGGACCCTTGCCACCATCAGAGGGAAACATTTACTGCCTTACTTGCATTGATCGATTCAGCAGTTGGATGGAAATCATTCCAATGGCCAATATCACCGCCCAGTCAGTAGCAAGTTCATTCTACAACAATTGGATAAGTAGATTTGGAGTTCCAGAAGTAATTGTTACGGACCAAGGGAAACAATTTGAATCGAAATTATTTAGAGACTTAGCAAAGCTCTGCGGAGCAAAAGTGCAACATACCACTTCGTACCATCCCCAGCCAAAAGGAAAAATAGAGCGGCTACATCGTACTCTTAAAGCAGCAATTAGAGCACACAAGGACCCCAGATGGACTCAGAGCCTACCGACAGTTCTACTTGGTCTACGAGCAGCCATTCGAGAAGACTCCAACTACTCACTTGCAGAAATGATGTATGGAACTACCATCAGACTTCCTGGAGTGTTTTTCGAACATTCAGTGCAGTTACAGTGCAATCCAGATACCTTTGTGACCCAACTCTGGGATCACATAAAGCATCTTAAGCCTGCTAAACCTATAACAGTGACATCCAGATCTACATTTATTCACAAAGACCTCTCTTGTAGTTCACATGTGTTCTTGAGGACAGACAAAGTTAAAAAATCCCTCGAGCCACCTTATGAAGGACCGTTCCGAGTGGTAAAGAGGCAGGACAAATATTTCACCATCAGTATCAAGGGCAAAGATGTAAACGTTTCCATTGATAGACTCAAACCTGCTTATATACTAGCAGATAAAGAAACAGAACGAGATACAGTGAGGAATCCTAACCTACCTCCTATAACACCCCCTGTTTCCGAAAAATACCATGCCAACCAGAAACAGGAAAATACCTTCCAGGACAGTGAACGAGTCAAGACTACACGTAGTGGTAGAGTGATAAGATTTCCTACCAGATATCGGGACAGAATTCAGTTAATGACTTCTTAGGTTAGGTTAGGTTAGGTTAGCCTTTTGTCATGTACAGTTCATAAAAGTTTTCATCTTCTGTTAACGTAACTTAGTTACTGGCAGGAGAGTGATGTAGCAGAGTTTAGAAGGCAGTGAAAGACAAGAGACAAAAGAAATAACAAAAAAAAAGAAAGTAGGAACCCGATATCGCGAATTCATTAAGATGGTGTGTTTGCTTGTAAAACCTTGTTGTTGTACATACAGCTGTGTAAATAAGTGCATTAAATATTGATTAGTGACCAAGAGTTATAAGCAGTAACATGCCTAAGCAGTTGATACGCGACAACGCAAATGTTATTGTGCTTTTTCGGCAAGATGAGTGCAACATGCGACATGTGTATAACGATCATGTTAACACTGATATGACATTCGATGACTTTAAACGTATGTGTGCTAAATATTGGTCATTACACCGTTACAGCTTTTTAGTTATTGATAAAGAAAGTGATGTTCAGCATGGACGATATCGCATTGTGTTTCGATCATTTTATATGCATTAACACAGAATTACAGTAACTACTTGATTAAAAACCATCATAATGTTAACATCTAGCAAGAAGATTACAAAACATATTATCGAAGCTCGAAACAATATTCGACGGAAATTTAAAGAGCTTAAACGTATTCAAGCAGACACGGATTTATTTTAAAAAACACAACTAAGTACAACACTCAAAGAAATTTTTAATTCTACTTCATTACCACAGTCTACTACAAGTTTCGCTTCTATGCAAACATCATATAATAAAGAGACGCATGAAGAAGTTGAAAAGCATAAACATGAGAAGCAAGATGAGGAAGAGGAGAAGCAAGATGTGGATCAAGAAGAGGAGGAGGATAAGGAAGAAGAACTTACCGATACATCACCATCTAAGCCTGTTGAGTTTTTAGCTACAGATGTTATTGCTGAATCACCTACTACATCAACGCAAGATCCACCATCTTTGTCTGAGGTTATGATCACGCCAGAGTATCGTAATCAGTTCACCTGTAAAGGTAAACATCGCATATGAGTTACATAAACCAGCACGTCGCACCTTATGTCGCAGACGCGTTATTACAAGAGGAAAAGGTGATCTGTGGCAAGCAGACTTAGTAGAAATGATTCCATATGCCTCTAGTAATAAGGGGTATAAGTATCTACTTACTGTTATAGATGTGTACTCGAAGTTTGCTTTTACACAACCTGTGCGTTCTAAAACAGCAGCTCAAGTTAAAGAAGCATTTAAACATATTGTTGAAGAATCAAAACGCTGCCCAAGGCTTCTTCAAACTGATCAAGGTAAAGAGTTTTACAACAAGGATTCTTCTTCTTACCTCAATTTACTTGGCATTCAACACTACTCTACGTTCAGCAATCTCAAGGCAAGTTTTGTAGAACGTTTTGATCGTGCACTCAAAACAATGATGTGGCGAAAATTTACAGTACAAGGTTCATATCGTTGGATTGATCTGCTACCTAGACTTGTATCTTCTTACAATGATACACCTCATCGCACTATCGGAACAAATCCACGTCTTGTTACAAGGAGTACACCTCGTCTAGATTCTATTCACCGAGCCTGATAGCTGCAGTAGCTTAATTGCGGCCTGTATCCAGTATTCGGGAGATAGTAGGTTCGAACCCCACTATCGGCAGCCCTGAAAATGGTTTTCCGTGGTTTCCCATTTTCACACCAGGCAAATGCTGGGGCTGTACCTTAATTAAGGCCACGGCCGCTTCCTTCCCACTCCTAGACATTTCCTGTCCCATCGTCGCCGTAAGACCTATCTGTGTCGGTGCGACGTAAAGCAACTAGCAAAAGAAAAGATTCTATTCATGTTGTAATTAAAACAGCTGATCCACGTCGCCATCGCTTTAAAGAAGGTGATTTTGTTCGCATCAGCAAACACAAGTCTATCTTTGCAAAAGGATACACACCTAACTGGGGCACTGATTTTTTCAAATCAGGAGTGTTAAGCTTACTAATCCAGTTACGTATTTACTTCGCGATCTCAGAGGACAGCCTATTGAAGGAGGATTCTACATCGAAGAACTGCAGAAAACAAAATATCCTAATCACTATTTAGTTGAACGTGTTATTCGACGTCGTGGGAATAAACTGTATGTTAAATGGCTTGGTTTTAATAACAGCTTTAATTCATGGATTAATAAAGAGGATGTACTTTAAATCTTATGTGTGTTTTTAATCATCTACCTCTCCTTTATTCTAAGTTACTAGAACATGCTTTAGGATTAAACAACATCTGTAATATGTTTTAACAATTCATATTTATTTTAGAATATATATATATACACATTTCTTATCCTTTCTTTATTTTACTGTCTTTGTCTCTCACTTTTCGTTTTATTGCACCAACAACAAGTGCTGCTATCTACTTAGCAGCTGAAGCACTAGGTGATAACACACGCAGCTTCGCTTTACGAAGCAGATTTTTATTAGCCACTCGTCTTAGTTTAGGATTGTTTTGTCGACATGCTCTTTGCAGGTAACTACGTGCCAGGCGAACGTGTTCTAAGACTGCAAGAAAGATGAAGCTAGAAGGGAAGAAGAAGATTAATTACTTTATTGACGAGCCCATGCCCAGCATGCTTCCTCATCTTTCTCCCAGCACGTTTCTTCACCTCTTCCTTGTTTACTCTCTTCGCAGCCATGATAAGTGTTTATAAGATAAGACAACTCGTTAGTTTTAGGTCCGCGATACAGTTTAATTAGTTGACATGTACGACAATGTCTTACAGAAGGTCTTCTACATAAACTCATGTGTTCATGGTGTTAACTACACGTTTGAATCTCTGACAAAACAGGTTCTTGAGTCCACTCACGCGGCACCTTAGTCCAAATCTTCTTTACAGCATTCGTAGCTACATTAACCAAAAATGCCTTTGGTAATGCATTTAACTCTTCTTCAGTAAAAGTGTTTAGTTTCTTTTTGCATGCATAAAACTTTACAATTGCCTTTTCAACTGCGTTACACTTAGTATCTGTTAAAAATGACATGATGTCTTTACTCTACAAGTGTTTCTTTCACACTAACGTTATTTCGACACTGGAGTTACATATGTTGTTCACCTCCCGGCATGCACTGCAACACATCCAATCAAAGAGCATGCACACATGTTGTAAAGACTGTTTACTTGTTTCTCTACTATGCTCCTTCGAAAGAGTTTTAAATGATGGACACCCTAATTCATGCATGTCGATAATTTTGCACGATGCTGGTAGATACTCTCGCAACCATTTTTTCTTTTCACAACCCTTTAAAAAACCAAGATCTGCTTTTGACAAATGTGCGTTCATCATTAAAGATAGAAAACGATAAGGTATTCCTTTTTCTTCCCACTTCAAACCTAAATTGTTTTCGATCCATTGAGTCTGCTTTTTATCTTCATCTGTTTGCAAACAGTAAGGAAAAGGTGGACTAAATACTAAACTAACAAGTTTTGGTGCCCACAACACGCTGCAATCTAACACAGTCACCTCCTTAAACATAAATTTGTTGCCGTTTACTTTAACCTCCTGAGACCTGGCGTCCTTTTAAAAGGACACTGTTCAAATATGGATCATTTATTTATATTTATACACTGACTGACAGTGACAATGCAACACCAAGGAGGAGTGGTTCGAAAGGGATGAAAGTTGGGAAAAAAACAGAGACGGCACGGATGAATAATTGATGTTTATTTCAAACCGATATGCAGGTTACACAATGCGCACGGCATCGACTCAGTAGGATGTAGGACCACCGCGAGCGGCGATGCACGCAGAAACACGTCGAGGTACAGAGTCAATAAGAGTGCGGATGGTGTCCTGAGGGATGGTTCTCCATTCTCTATCAATCATTTGCCACAGTTGGTCGTCCGTACGAGGCTGGGGCAGAGTTTGCAAACGGCGTCCAATGAGATCCCACACGTGTTCGATTGGTGAGAGATCCGGAGAGTACGCTGGCCACGGAAGCATTTGTACACCTCGTAGAGCCTGTTGGGAGATGCGAGCAGTGTGTGGGCGGGCATTATCCTGCTGAAACAGAGCATTGGGCAGCCCCTGAAGGTACGGGAGTGCCACCGGCCGCAGCACATGCTGCACGTAGCGGTGGGCATTTAACGTGCCTTGAATACGCACTAGAGGTGACGTGGAATCATACGCAATAGCGCCCCAAACCATGATGCCGCGTTGTCTAGCGGTAGGGCGCTCCACAGTTACTGCCGGATTTGACCTTTCTCCATGCCGACGCCACACTCGTCTGCGGTGACTATCACTGACAGAACAAAAGCGTGACTCATCGGAGAACACGACGTTCCGCCATTCCCTCATCCAAGTCGCTCTAGCCCATGCCAGGCGTGCACGTCTATGCTGTGGAGTCAATGGTAGTCTTCTGAGCGGACGCCGGGAGTGCAGGCCTCCTTCAACCAATCGACGGGAAATTGTTCTGGTCGATATTGGAACAGCCCGGGTGTCTTGCACATGCTGAAGAATGGCGGTTGACGTGGCGTGCGGGGCTGCCACCGCTTGGCGGCGGATGCGCCGATCCTCGTGTGCTGACGTCACTCGGGCTGCGCCTGGACCCCTCGCACGTGCCACATGTCCCTGCGTCAACCATCTTCGCCACAGGCGCTGCACCGTGGACACATCCCTATGGGTATCGGCTGCGATTTGACGAAGCGACCAACCTGCCCTTCTCAGCCCGATCACCATACCCCTCGTAAAGTCGTCTGTCTGCTGGAAATGCCTCCGTTGACGGCGGCCTGGCATTCTTAGCTATACACGTGTCCTGTGGCACACAACAACACGTTCTACAATGACTGTCGGCTGAGAAATCACGGTACGAAGTGGGCCATTCGCCAACGCCGTGTCCCATTTATGGTTCGCTACGTGCGCAGCACAGCGGCGCATTTCACATCATGAGCATATCTCAGTGACATCAGTCTACCCTGCAATTGGCATAAAGTTCTGACCACTCCTTCTTGGTGTTGCATTTGCTCTGTCAGTCAGTGTATTTATATTTAAAAAACTAAATAAATAAAAATTTAGCAAAAGTTTGTGTTACCATTTTTCGGAAATTCATTGACCTTTGGTGTGGTATGCTTCTCACTTCGCTATCACCCACCAAGGCACTGGTAGGGAAATAAACACTTATATGAGATTTGACCAAAAGAAAAATGGTCTGGGCTTCAGGAGGTTAGAGCTTTGTACATCAACTATTAATGTTTTCATCATGTTTGCGCTCCACTCTCTATCACTCTATCTCGAAGACTAAAGCTCTTAGTCAACGAACAGGTTTATCATGCACAACTCTGCTAACGTCATCGCTGCAGCACATGCAAACTTTTGCTTTTATGATGCATGCATTTTACATCCCTTCGCCTCCTTAGTCTTGAGAAAACGATCAAGTCTAAACATTCACAATGACGTAATCACTGCAGCACGTGCTCACTCTAGCGATTGCGGTGCATGTTCGATAAAGCTATTCCTTGGCAGAGAAGGAGGTAGAAGAGGCAAAGGAGGTGGATAAGGAGGAGGAGGTGGCTATAACAGCCGCCGCCATCTTGTGTAGTATCCTCTAAGCGGTAATTAGCGAGGTAGTAGCCGTAAAGATAGCAGCACGGTGCTCTGTTGATTAAAGATGGTCGTTTGTCAGCTGTCAAAAAGCATGTGGGTTTGTTTCCGAACAAGAGCACGTAGAATTGCCCTCCACCACATTTCAAAGGTAAGTAGCTAAAGAGGGCAGTACGATGCTCTGTTGATTAAATATGGCTGCTGTTAGCTGTCAAAAAGCGCATGAGTTTGTTTCCAAACAAGAGCACGTAGAATTTTTCAAATTGTCCGCCACCACATTTCAAAAGTAGTAGCTAAAGATAGCAGCACCGAGGTAAGCGATGTAAGATGGCGGATGACAGCTGTCGGAAAAGCACGTGGCTTTGTTTGCTTTGTTAATTAAAAATGGCGGATAACAGCTAACACGTAGAAATTGCCGCCACCACATTTCAAAGGTAAGTAGCCAAAGAGGGCAGCACGGTGCTATGTTGATTAAAGATGGTTGCTATCAAATAGAATTTTTCAAATTATCCGCCATCACATTTCAAACAAGGCCCCACACCGCTGGCTGCGCAGAAGCGTGTGACTGGGGAAGATATGTCCATGCGCGTACCGCCATCTTGCGGGCACTCCACAGCTCACCGAGGAGACCGTACTATGGAATTCATGCATTAACTTACATTTCGCACATATGAAAACACCTGCCCTGGTAAATTAATGCCAGCCTACACAGACTACCATGTACACACGCAATAAATATAAATAATATCAAGACCTTGGTAAAATTGAAAATACTTGTGTATAAAAACTGAACACATTTTGCATTGTACTGAACAATCTACACAAATTCTTTGGATAGCGTATAGATGGGGCACATAAAATAAAATTTAAAAATAAGAAAACCTTTAGCAGACTGAATAAGAAGACTGAAAAGTACACTACTAACAAAAATAAATATACCATACTTCCTATTTGAAATTCACTCTCCGAAAACAGAAAAAAAAAAAAAAAACAGTATACAGGCCTAGCGGTACTTAAACGTAATCATGTCGCTCATTTTAATATAAGCGTCATGTTTGTAACTGATGTGTTTGAACATTCGGAACAGATACATGTAATTGAAACCTAGGCTCTACACTTTAGCTTTATTGAAAATACGAATCCTTGTTCAAATGACAGCGACCTACAACATAAGTACGATTACATATCGCGAGAGAAAAATTGCCCGTCTCTCAGCAGACTGAAGAACACATTAGTTAAATATTTACACACTTCTGTACCGATAACAATAATCTTCAGTATCAACAAAAAGGAAACCTGTGAAATAAAATATTTCTATGAACGGTACATAGCTTATCATTCCTCTCTCATACGTCATTGCAGCAAATTTTACTCAAGTTTCTGAACAGTTTAAAAAGCACATGACTGCGAAAATCTTTCTAAAATATCAGATACATTTATCATTTTCTGAATATGAAATACCGCCTCCGCGGTGTAGGAGTAGCGTGCCTACCACTTACCGGAGGCCCCGGGTTCAGTCCCCGCCCAGGTTAGGGAATTTTACCTGGATCTTAGGGCTAGTTCGAGGTCCACTCAGCCTACATGATTACAATTGTAGAGCTATCTACGGGTGAGATAGCGGCCCCGGTCTAGAAAGCCAAGAATAACGGCCGAGAGGATTCGTCGTGCTGACCACATGACACCTCGTAATCTGCATGCCTTCAGGATGAGTAGCTCTCGCTTGGTAGGCCGTGGCCTTTCGGTTTGGTTTGGTTTATCTATGACATAACGTAATGGTATGAGTAGAACTTAAATGATCATGTCTGTGTGATTTGGATTTAGGAGAACTTAAGAGATAAGTTACGATACCAATAAATCATTTTTCAGATACCGGTAATTGATAATAATTTGAAGCAATACCTTACCCTAATATTAAAAGGGTTTCATTAAGCTTTATCAGTCATATCTTACTAATTCTAGGCCCAAGTTTATCAAATTTGTAATACCGGTACACAGTCTGTACGAAAAATATGTATGCTTTTTCAGAACAGCTGTTTAGTTCTAAAAACTTATCCCCGATGGATTGGAAAGAGGCAAAGAGGGGAAAAAAGAAGCCTAAAAATTCTAAATTTAATGTCCATACATTGTCTGAATCAACCACCTTGTAACCTGTTTAGTTTTCGATTATGGTCATTGAAAGTCATTTTTTAACAGTTCAATTTCTCCTCACATGTGAAAAGAAATACCAGATCCCATCTGATAGCGATCTGTACAAATGAAGGTTGCACATGAATTCACCCTGGTGAATACGGTACCTTTCCATTCCACACGTAAGGCCTAACTTACTTCCCTTTAATATTGCCGAAAAATTTAACTAGCGTATCGTACAAGCTCTCACATTTCTTGAAAATATTTGATCAATATATTATCACTCCGTCACATATAATACTACAACAGATCCACTAACAGACATGAATAAAATCGAAAACATGCAATGGACTGTAAACATTACCACGTGCTACCCATGCATTCAAAGCTGAAGCGCCCGCAACATGGCGATGCGCGAAAGTGTTCAATATTCCGCATACCATCAGCGCGCTCTGTGAGTCTAGATAAGTAATATTAAAGTCTTTGATTTCAAAGGTAGTAGCTAAAGATGGCAGCACTGAGGTTTGCGATGCAGAATGGCGGATGGCAGATGTGACGTGGATTTTAAATTACCCACCACCACCGCGATTAGGTTTAGTACCATAAAGAGGGCAGCACTGAGGTTTGCGATGCAAGATGGCGGATGACAGCTGTGACGTGGATTTTAAATTACCGGCAGTACCGTAAAGAGGGCAGCACTAAGAGTAGCGATGCAAGATGGCGGATGACAACTGACAAAAAAGCACGTGGCTTTGTTTACCGATTCAAATCTCGCGCTAGTAAGGTTTAGTTGGCAGCACTGAGGTTTAGGCCCGTGAAGATGGTAGCACTGAGGTTAGCGATGCGTTGTTGTCGATGACAGCTGTCAAAAAGCACGTGGCTTTGTTTACAAATTCAAATCTCGCGGCAAAAATTCAAATCTCCCGCCCAAATTCAAATTTCCCGCGGGTGGAGGAGGCCTCTGCGGAGGGCCTTTGGAGGTGGATGCGGCCGAATCCTCCATTATACCTACTTACAAGTAATATATTGAGGAAAAATTTAGGCATAGAAAGATCTGGAAGAAGGTGAGCATCTTGGATTGACATTTTGAAGAAGTGGGTTGGGGCTCGTCGACACATAAATACGGAAGATATCCATGCTCGTTTCTCAAATGTGGTTAGGATAAGGTAGCAGTAGCAGTTATGAAAGCAGCTGCCATGCATTACCTAGCATTAAATTTGATGATGATGATGGTGTTTGCTGTTAAGGGGCCTAACATCTAGGTCATTGCCCCTAATTGTACGAAGCTAACGAAATGAAAATTAAAACTTGAAATTGTATCCGCTGACTAGAATCTAAAATGAATGATGATGAAAGAAGATCGTGAAACAAAAGCAATCATTGGATCCAAAATGCAGTACCTTAGTTACTGAGATGATACCTATCTCATGGGTTCCAAATCCATATCACTGGGCCCTCATTATGGTATTAATCAGTGGTAAAGCAGAACCACATTGTTCCTCCTGTAGTAGTGCTAATCACACATTATGTAGATCGCACGATGGTACTGATCACAGGTAATTGAACCCATTGTATCTCACACCCAATGGCACCACTCACAAGCAACACAAATGCATGGCGTTTTGCACATAACGGTACAACTCATAAGCAATGCAGGCCTATGGTGTTCCTCACATGCTGGAACTGAACACGGGCACCAGGCAAACATGTGATATTTCTCACACAGATGTACTAATCACAGGCAATATATACCCACGGTTTAACACACACTATGGTAACGCCCAGAGGCAACAAAGACTCATGGTGTTCCTCACATAATAGTATTATCCTCTGACAATGCAGACCCCTGGTTTTACTCACATAGTGTTACTAATCACGGACGCCAGCCTAACCTGTGGTATTCCTCACATAGTGGTACTAATCACAGTCAACGTAAACCCATGGTATTTGTTATAATGTGGAACTACTCGTAGATAACACCGTGGAAACAACCGGTTGAATGCACACCATGACACAAGCAACGCCCAGACCCGTGGTGTTCCTCGCATAAATTTGCTGTTCCTATATAACGTTGACCCATGATCTACCTCACAAAGTACTCCGCACATAAGGGCACTAATCACAAGTAGTCTCATGATTGTAATTTCATCATCCCTTGGTCACTCCTTTTAGTGGCCTCTTACGACAGGCAGGTATTGTGGGTGTAGGCTTGATCTGTGTCGCTCACCCACAGAGGGTTGAAGAGAGAGAAAAAGAAGAAAAGAAGGGATACGACACCAAGAAAAGTGAAGTACCGGACAAAGAAAAACAAGTAGCACGAAGGGCGTGAAGATAAAATTCTCCCTAGGCATCGATACCATCGGGGTTGGAAAATAACAGTAGTTGACCAAGGGAGGTAGGACAGGACAGGTGAAAGTGAGGAGCCTGACACAAGTAAGTGGAAGCAATGTCAAGACTCAGCTAAGGGCTCCGTGGTGGCCAACACACATTCCCAGGTTGATAGACCATGGGACCCCTTTTAGTCGCCTCTTATGAGAGGCAGGGGATTTCGCAGGTGTATTCTTCATCTGTGTCTCCCACCCACAAGGGTAACATAAAATTATAAATACATGAAGATCTATAAATATTGTTTCAAAACATTGGCAATCACATTATAAGTACTATATTTCAGCTTTAAAATGAGGAGTCATTTATTGAAATCTATTCAGTAAATGTCTCACAATCTCCAAAATCAGATAGCTTGCTTCAAATGTGTTCACCTGTGCTTCTCCTGTCTCTGCCAATTCTGGTTTGGTTTCTTCTTTCAAATGCATCTCATCTGATGAAAGTTCATAATTGTCCTGTGGAAAAGATAACATTTTAGGCACATTCTTCAGACACACCTGGCAGTGGCGGCTGGTGGCACCCGAAGCTGGGTGTTGCACCAACATTTTCAGTGTCACATTTTTATAGCTTACAGAAATAACAAGCTAAAACAGTAATATATCTGACAATTACAACCCAGGAAATAAGAGGCTAATTATACACTGTAACTACACTTACTCTTAATAATAACTCTTAGTGTTGTGAGATGGACGGTGGGCAATGGTATGATGATAAACGGGGTTAAAAGTCAGGTTGTGATTTTCACAAATAGGAAAAGTTCTCTCAGTTTAAATCACTGTGTTGATGGGATGAAAGTTCCTTTTGGGGATCATTGTAAGTACCTAGGTGTTAATATAAGAAAATACCTTCATTGGGGTAATCACATAAATACGATTGTTAATAAAGGGTACAGATTTCTGCACATGGTTATGAGGATATTTAGGTGTTGTAGTAAGGATGTAAAGGAGAGGCCATATAAGTCGCTGGTAAGACCCCAACAAGAGTATGGTTCCAGTGTATGGGACCCTCACCAGGATTACTTGATTCAAGAACTGGAAAAAATCCAAAGAAAAACAGCTCGATTTGTTCTGGATGATTTGCGACAAAAGAGTAGTGTTACAAAAATGTTGCAAGGTTTGGGCTGGGAAGACTTGGGAGAAAGGAGAGGAGCTGCTCGATTAAGTGGTATGTTCCGAGCTGTCAGTGGAGAGATGGCGTGGGAGGACATCAGTAGACGAATAAGTTTGAGTGGTGTCTTTAAAAGTAGGAAAGATCAAAATATGAAGATAAAGTTGGAATTCAAGAGGATAAATTGGGGCAAATGTACGTTTATAGTTAGGGGAGTTAGGAATTGGAATATCTTACCAAGGGAAATGCTCAATAATTTTCCAATTTCTTTGCCATCATTTAAGAAAAGGCTAGGAAAACAACAGACAGGCAATCTGCCACCTGGGCGACTGCCCTAAATGCAGATCAGAAGTGATTGATAATGTTATTGGCTTTATGTCCCACTAACGACTTTTTACGGTTTTTGCAGACGCCGAAGTGCCAGAATTTAGTCCCGCAGGAGTTCCTTTACATGCCAGTAAATCTACTGACACGAAGCTGACGTATTTGAGCACCTTCAAATACCACCGGAGTGAGGTCAGAAGGCCAGCGCCTCAACCGTGTGAGCCACTTAGCCTGGCACAGTTACTCTTGTCTCACTTGAATTGAAAATTTGCCGTCTTGTTCTTCATTGAAGCAAGATGTTGGTTGTATTGTGGGTGGTCTGGTATGGCGTGGGAAATAAATTACCGAGCAAGTTGGCCGCGCGGTTAGGGTCGCGTAGCTGTGAGCTGCACTCGGAGATAGTGTGTTCGAACACCACTGTCGGAAGCCCTGAAAATGGTTTCCCGCGGTTTCCCATTTTCACACCAGGCAAATGCTGTGGCTGTGCCTTACTTAAAGCCACGGTCGCTTCCTTCCAACTCTTAGCCCTTTCCTATCCCATCGTTGCTGTAAGACACATCTGCGTCGGTGCAACGTAAATGAAACGTGTATATTTGTAAAATGGTAATGAATTACCTTTGCAAGAGGAGAGAAAATACGAATGAAGTAATATCCGCAGAGTGGCGCAATCTAACGGGGACATTTGGAACTTTTTCTCGACAGGGGACTTGCTTGTCTCGCGCAACTCTCTGAGACCGGTACTGGCGAGCATGCTACCTGATGCTATGAATGCTTAGGCTCACCTCTGCTGAGGTACATTGCGCCGCGCTGTCCGCTACGGAGTTGCCGAAGCAAGCTCACCCCCTGAGTTTATTTCGGTAGCCAGCAGCGTTTGTTGGTCCGTTACGAAGCATTAGTGCAGCGAACGACCGAAGAAGGTTGATTTTAACACGTTTTCGAATACATGTTAGGTTTATTAAACTGAAACATGTGACAAGACGACAAGTGAAGTACAAAATTATTGGGAGTTGTGCAACAATATCACGCACCGCCCCTGATGAGTGGGCATAACAATTCATAACTTTATGCTTATGACGTGTCAAGAAAATAAGGTGAAGAACTATGCTCTACGAAACGTAAAGAATTTGACACGGCATCAGCCCGAAAGCCTATACAGTATCATGTCTATAAGTACGGGCCGTGAGAGTATCAATGGCACAATTCATAATTTCCTGGTAAATGGAGTCAGTTTTAGTTTGAAATCATTATCGCTTTTTGGAAAATTTTCATGATGAGGATCTTTAAAACCATACAACGAAGAGACCTTCAGGAATGGGAATATGTCTTGCTCGAATGCTCAGGGATATTTTTAAAATGAGGAACTATCACGTAATATTAAACCTTATAAAATATCATTCAATGATGAGGGAAATGTATAGATATACTGAAATATATTATCATGAACAAACCAGACCTGAAATATTCATAACTTGAACTATGTCACTGTTATCCTTCACATACTATCCCAGCAAACACAGCTCGGCACGAAATACGTATCTTCCATACTTCCTGCTGTCTGTGAAGAGCTCAGCCTGAAGGCAGGGAGGATCCTCAACAGTTCTACCATCAGCAACCATAGGGAGCTAGGTGTCACTGAGGAGGCAAAGTAGGGACATGAAGAGCGAGGTAGTTTTCCATTGCTTTCCTCTCCTATCCTTACAGTGGTGTTACATACCAGTTATGATGGGATTTGCACTAATATCCTTAGGAATGAAGTTTGTTGAAATGAACTTCCAGTGTTGCTTTTCTCATCTAGCACACTCTAAGAAGAAGGTGTTTACTTTCCTTGATGCTGCTCACATTATGAAACTTGCAAGGTATTTGCTAGCAGAAAAGCACGTTTTCATAGATGATAGTGCTCCAGATCAAGTAAATATTACTGAGGTGAAAAATACCCAGAAAAACTTGTAAATTAAGCCTGACAGAAGATTAACGTCACCTTAGCTGTATAAACCTTCAGTAATTCTGTGGCTAATGCAGAGAACTGGGTGTTGAAGTGTTTGCTGATTGTGAAAGTACCATTCTGTCTGTAATGATCCTAAATCCTGCATTTGATTTAATAAACTCATGCCATTCTATGGAAGGCACATTTTTATTGAATCCTGATATTGTACAGACAATTCAACAAGAAATTGATTTTACTACATTTCATCATGAATATATAACCAGTTTTGAAGCCCTTTCTTTACACATTGAATATGTACATTATATTGCAGGCAGTGTGGTAAAATGTGTTGCTAATTCAATAAAATATCTGCAGTATTTGAGACATTCGCAGTGCGCTACCGCTGATACAACATGTGGATAGGTGCAGAGTAATGAGTCGAGATGAAATACATCCTTTTATTAATATCACGGTTGAGATGCACAGTACGGAGGATTTAATAATATTTAATATTAAACACAATGTGTACATGCGATTTTACAAATAGAGAAATTCACTGTCAGTACAAGGTTTCACCGTTAGCATAATGAGAAAGATGAAGTTTTTTTTGTGTACAGTCGAACAGGTGGTATAGTGAACAATGTGAGCCACAGATTTCACAAACACAGTCGCTGCATACCCGGTGAAAACACATTTGACACGTGTACTTTTGTCTTTTTCAGTGCTTAGACATACCCGTTTTTCTTAAGTCATCAGGTCATAGACCTGCAACAGGCCTTAATTATTGTTATTATTATTGTTGTTCTTATTGCTATTCTTATTCTATTCGTCTAAATTAAGACGAGAAAGAACATTGATGTTTATTCTAAAACAAGACACTTTCTTAATGGGGTTGACTGATCGACAAACACAGTCAACAGAGGTGATCTAAAATGAACCAACACACAAATCCGATAGCATTTTTGTATATCGTGCATAAAAGGCAATAATCGGATGATTGCATGTAAGAATGCATTTAGTATTTTGTACTGCATAAAGTATTGTACCGGGAAACGACCAGGGAGCAGGTACAGAGAGGCATAAGCGGGGCAAAATAATAGTTGGGTTCAAAACTCAATTTATTCACCACTACGTATTTATGGGCAATGTTTCCTACTGTATTATTTCTGCTCTCTTTCACGAAATATTTGTTTCGTTGGCAAATTGTTTAAACATTAAAGCAAGTTATCTTAACGAAATTTTTCGTAATGCAATGTTTGCCTGATTTGAAAACATGATATCCGCAAAAGATTGCCTCTATCTCGATGTTTTGAAAATAATTTTTTACATAAGTCACCATAAGTTAATTGAAATGAATATCTTTAGCCAGAAGATCAAATTCCAAATTCCAAATACTGAATTGTTATCCCTATAGTCTTTTTTAATAATAAGTATCACTTGTTTCCTACAGTCTTTTAAAATAATAAATATCACTTGTTTCCTACAGTCTTTTTAAATAATAAATATCACTTTCAGAGTTCGTGAAGTTCCACCTAAAAGTTTTTATACGTATGAAAAATTGAACACTTCTAAAGTAACGCTAACTAGGATTTAGTAATGTAGCACATAGAGCAATTAATGATACAATCACCCCTAAGTGACAGCACAAATGCTCTGACCATGCAGCCAAGGTACAGATCAGAGTCATGGAAACGTGCAGGACCAAAACTTATGAAAGAAAAAGAAAAGAGACAATCACCATTTGATAAACCGGTGACACCAGAGGGGTGGATTAAATGCAGATCTGGTCATCTCAAAATTACCCCTTTAAAAAACTCTTACTTGGAAACAAAGAGAGAGATTTAATCACAAACTTTAATTTAAAAAATTCCGGATTGCCATTATTCATCTCAGCGACCCCGAAAGTATAGATTCAACACTACTTTCGATTATATATATGTCTCACCCCCTCGCCCCCCGCCCGTAAGCGTTCCTGGGGTGTCCTACCCCCACGTGGTTTGTCTCCTGATACAAAAAATCCGAAGCGTACAATTAACCTCGGCGACCCCGAAAACTATATATTCGACACTATTTTCGTTTAATTTTATATATCACACCCCCCTCGCCCCACCCCAAAGGGGGATGGACTTACAAAATATCCGGAGTCTCACTATTCATCTCAGCGACCCCGACAACTATGGATTCGACACTCTTTTCGATTATTTTCATATATCACTCTCCCATCGCCCCTTACTACGAAGGGAGCTGAACTTGGACTTTAGAAAATTCCGGAGTGTGACTATTCATCTCAGCGACCATGAAAAGTATGGATTCAACATTACTTTCGATGATTTTTGTATCTGAGCCCCCTTGCTCCCCTGCTCCTAAGGTTTCTTGGGGTGTATTTCCCCCACATGCTTTGTCTCCTGATACTAAAAATCCGGAGTATCACTATCCATCCCAGCGACCCCGAAAAGTATGGATTCGACACTATTTTCGTTAATTTGTATATCTCACACCCCTCACACCCGCCCCTAAGAGTTCCTGTGCTGTCTTACCCCCACGTGGTTTATCTCCTGATACTAAAAATCCGAAGTGTACAATTCACATCGGCGATCCCGAAAACTATGTATTCGACACTATTTTCGTTTATTTTTATATATCACTCCTCCCTCACCCCCAAAGTGGGCTGAACTAGGACTTTAAAAAACCCGAAGTGCCAGTATTCATCTCAGCAACCCCGAAAAGTATGGATTCGACACTATTTTCGTTAATTTGTATATCTGTGACCCCCTTGCTCCTCCCCGCCCCTAAGGTTTCCCGAGCTGTCTTACCACCACGTGGGTTGTCTCCCGATACTAATAATCCGGAGTGTACAATTCACCTCGACGACCCCGAAAACTATGTATTCGACACTATTTTCGTTTAATTTTATACATCAGTACCCCTCGCCCCCACCGTAATGGGAGCAGAAATTTGACTTTTTAAAAAATCGGGAGTGTCACCATTCACCTCAGCGACCCCAGAAACTACGGATTCGACACTATTTTCGATTATTTTGTTACCATCCCCCTAACCCCTCACTCCTAAGGGGGCTAGAGGTGGCTTACCCCCACAGTGCTCGTCTCGAGATAGCAAATAATAAGTGTTCGAAATTTGATTGAAATTGCTCCAGTGGTTTAGGAGGAGATGTGCCATTTACATACATACATACATACATACATTTTTATATATAGTAAGATAAGACTAGCAAATGTACCCGTGCTTCGCTATGGTATTCTACCATGCATACGGATATCGAAGTAAATTGCTGTACATGAAGTGAATAAGAAATTTTTACTTTCATGTCTCTAGGCGTTATCCGAGAAAAAGCATAGGGAGGTCCGCAGACGTTGTTTCCAATGTAAAGTGCGAGTTTTAGAGTTGTGATGATAACGACAGGTCCACTTGTCTGCCGCAATGCACTATGCGTAACGTCAGACACATTTTGATGGGTAAATTTGTTTATAGTCGAGGGTACCTATACATAATGATAAAAAGAATCAGTAAAAGAGTTTTTAAAAAATGCACGCTCCCTTGCCTTCTGCTAGTGAAATCAAGAAGGGAATTATGCATTACAATGGTAAACAGGCGTTGGAGGAGGACCCCATTCCTATTGCTAGTTAAAGTCGATGTGGGGAGTACTGATTACAACAGCAGACGCCCTCCTGCTGACAGTCACTATTGATTTGTAAAGTATTAATTACAATGTAAGGCACACCCGCTTCTAGATCGCAACAAATCGACTTAAATTAATAAATGTAGATTGACATACGGAAGTATATGCCTGTTCACCTTCATTTACAGAATAACTGCTGCTAAACGGTGCATTCATATTGAAAAACGGATAGTATGAAAAGACGACTCTGGCCTCATTTAGCGATCGAAATGGCTGGCCCTATGATATTTCCTCGTATCTCATCTATTTAAAGGCAAGATTATTTTAGAAACGTTGAATAGGGTGAAATTTGTGTAAGGTTTTCACACAGTGAATTACTTTTCAGATACTTATGCGACAGCTTCAAACATAGAATTTGGCTGGGTGGGCCAATATTCGTGTAGAATTTTATGATCCCATCTTTCCTATAAGTGAATCAAGCCATCAATTATAAGTGTACAAAGTGCAAAATTTAGGTAAATCCATAAATAGTGTCAAATTTATCATAAGGGATAGAGATACGACAAAATGTCATAGGACCAAAGTTGTAGATCACTCCAAATTGAACGGAGATTGTGCCATCCGTTTTGTGATACGACTTGCCGTTAGGCACCAAATTCCCCGAAAGGAAGGTCTGCACCGTCACAAAAATTGCTTCCATATTTCGATATTTTCCGGGAGAAAAAATGAAATGTTTAAACATCTCGTAAATTTTCCGTCGGTTACAGGCTAAAAGCTATAATTTTTCGAAATTTCAATTTTCTAACTCGCCTGGGAGATTGTGCTGCCATCTTGATATGGGGGAGGGGTTAAAAATTAGGACTTTCAGGAAACGTTTAAGCCCATGAAACCTATAGGTTATCCTTGAGGATAAATATCACCGTTTGTGTTCTTATGCAGATTTGAAACTCCCAACGGGTCCCTCTCAGAGAATTTTGAGAATTGTAGATTTTTCTAGGGATCCTGAATTCATCAGGTTGTCTGGTACTATTTTTAAGTTTCTAGGATGCCTAGAATGGTCTCATTTATTCACGTCTCCTTTCTTTTTGATGCCTTAATTTATATATATATATATATATATATATATATATATATATAATACAGTATACACAGATTGCGCCAAACTGACTTCTATTTATTAATATGGATTATATACTGTATTTCACCCGCTTCCGTAGTGGTTCTAGGGGCGTATTACTCCCACAGTATGTTTTCCAGGTAGTAATTCATACTTGAAAGTCATACTGGAACATACACATGTCTATTACCTTGGGCATTCTTGACAATTTTTTTTCACTTTTTCTCACCCTCTATGCCAAAGGGGGCTGAAGTTAGACTTTAAAAATTCGTAATGTTACTATTAATCTTAGCGACCCGGAAAGCTATGGATTAGGCAGTATATTCGATTATTATTATTATTATTATTATTATTATTATTATTATTATTATTATTATTATTATTATTATTATTATTATTATTATTATTATTATTATTATTATTATTATTATATCTCACTCCCTCTCCCCCTAAAGGGGGTTAAACATTGAGTTTTAAAAAATGCGGAGTGTTACTATTCTACTCAGCGACCCCGAAAACTATGGCTTCGACACTATTTTCGATTATTTTTAAATCTGAATCCCCCTCACCCCCCACCAGAAAGGAGAATTAACGTGGACTTGTAAAATGTCCGGGGCCTCGCCATTCATCTCAGCGACCCCGACAACTATGGATTCAACATTATTTTCGTTTATTTTTATATATCACTCTCCAATTACCACCCACCACGAAGGGGGCTGAACTTTAACAAAATCCGGAGTGCCATTATTCATCTTAGCGACCCCGAAAAGTATGGATTCGACACTACTTTCGATGATTTTTATATCTCAGCCACCTCGCCCCCCTCACCTACCCCGTCGCCCCCAAGTGTTCCTGAGATGTCCTACCCCCACGTGGTTTGTCTCCTGATACTAAAATTTCGAAGTGTACAATTCACCTCGACGACCCCGAAAACTATGTATTCGACACTATTTTCGATTAATTTTATATATCACTCCCCCCTCGCCCCCGATCCCAAAGGGGGATGAACTTGGACTTATAAAATAACCCGAGTCTCACTATTCATCTCAGCGACCCCGACAACTATGGATTCGACACTATTTTCGATTATTTTTATATATCACTCTCCCATCGCCCCCTACCACGAAGGGGGCTGAACATGGACTTAAAAAAATTCTGGAGTGTGACTATTCAACTCAGCGACCACTAAAAGTATGGATTCAACACTACTTTTTATGATTTATGTATCTGAGCCCCTTTGCCCCCCTGCCCCTAAGGTTTCTTGGGGGTGTATTACCCCTCACGTGGTTTGCTTCCTGATACAGAAAATCCGGACTGTCACTATTCATCTCAGCGACCCCGAAAACTGTGTATTCCACACTATTTTCTATTATTTTTGTATATTACTCCCCCATCGCCCCCACCCTGAAAGGGGATGAATTTAGACATTTAAAAATTCCGCAGTGTCACTATTCGTTTCAGCGAGCCCGAAAAGTATGTATTCGACACTACTTTCGATGATTTCAATATCTACCCCCTCGCCCCTCCGCCCCTAAGGATTACTGGGCTGTCTTACCCCCACGTGGTTTGACTCCTGATACTAAAAATCCGGAGTGTACAATTCACCTCGGCGACCCCGAAAACTATGTATTCGACATCATTTTCGTTTAATTTTATATATTACTACCCCCACTCGAAAGGGGACTGAACTTGGACTTTAAAAAAATCCTGAGTGTCACTATTCATCTCAGCGACCACGAAAAGTATGGATTCGACACTATTTTCGTTAATTTGTATATCTTACCTCCCTCACCCCCGCCCCTAAGAGTTCCTGTGCTGTCTTACCCCCACGTGGTTTATCTCCTGACATTAAAAATCTGAATTGTACAATTCACCTCCGCGACAGCGAAAACTATGTATTCGACACTATTATCGTTCATTTTTAAATATCACTCCGCCTCTCACCCCCACCCCAAAGGGGCTGAACTTGGACTTTAAAAATCCTGAGTGTCACTATTCATCTCAGCGACCACGAAAAGTATGGATTCGACACTATTTTCGTTAATTTGTATATCTTACCTCCCTCACCCCCGCCCCTAAGAGTTCCTGTGCTGTCTTACCCCCACGTGGTTTATCTCCTGACATTAAAAATCAGAGTTGTACAATTCACCTCCGCGACAGCGAAAACTATGTATTCGACTCTATTATCGTTTATTTTTAAATATCACTCCGCCTCTCACCCCCACCCCAAAGGGGCTGAACTTGGACTTTAAAAAATCCTGAGTGTCACTATTCATCTCAGCGACCCCGAAAAGTATGGATTCGACACTATTTTCGTTAATTTGTATATCTGACCCCCCTTGCCCCCGCCCCCGCCTGTAAGGTTTCCTGGGCTGTCTTACCCCCACGTGTTTTGTCTCCTGATCCTAAAAATCCGGAGTGTACAATTCACCTCGACGACACCGAAAACTATGTATTCGACACTATTTTCGTTTAATTTTATATATCAGTAGCCCCTCGCTCCCCACCCAAATGGGAGCAGAAATTTGACTTTTAAAAAATCGGGAGTGTCACTATTCACCTCAGCGACCCCAAAAACTATGGCTTCGACAATATTTCCGATTATTTTTTTAACTGACCCCCTCAAGTCCCCCTAATGGGGATAGAGGTGGCTTACCCCCACAGTTCCCGTCTCCAGATAGCAAATAATAAGTGTTAAATTTTTTATTGAAATTGTTCCAGTGGTTTAGGGGTGAGATGTGTCATTTACACACATACACCCATCATCAGTCCCCCCTCGCCCCCCACCAAAATGGGAGCAGAAATTTGACTTTTAAAAATCGGGAGCGTCACTATTCACCTCAGCGATCCCCAAAACTATGAATTCGACACTATTTTCGATTATTCTTTTACCTGATCCCCCTAACTCCCACCCCTAAGGGGGCTAGAGGTGGCTTACCACCACAGTGCTCGTCTCCAGATAGCAAATAATAAGTTTCAAAATTTGATTGAAATTGCTCCAGTGGTTTAGGAGGAGATGTGTCATATACACGCATACATACATCATCAGTCCCCCCTAGCCCCCCAGCCAAATGGGAGCAGAAATTTGAATTTTAAAAATTCGGGAGTGTCATTATTCATCTCAGTGACCCCAAGAACTACGGATTCGACACTATTTTCGATTATTTTTTTAACCAGACCCCCCTAACCCCATCCCTAAGGGGGCTAGAGGTGGATTACCCCCAGTGCTCGTCTCCAGATAGCAAATAATAAGTGTTCAAAATTTGATTGAAATTGCTCCAGTGGTTTAGGAGGAGATGTGTCATTTACATATATACAAACATACAAACATACATTCATTTTTATATATATAGATGACGGATAAGCTTGAGCACGTTTAAAAGTGCAGACCTCCACATCGAGATTCATAACTTCTGAATGGTGCATGATATTAACAAACGGTTTGCGCCAACAGACGCCCCTTTTATTGCTCTATATATTTGTTTCTCAACCATTTCCTCGTATCTCCCATATATAGGGGGTAAAGTGAGTTCAAATATTTGAATATGGTGAAATTTGGGTACATTTTTAACGTTTTACATTACTTTTTGCATACTTATGTATAAGCTAGAATCATGAAAATTGGTCCACATATGGCCTTTGATCGTGTCAATGTGCGCACCTAACTTGATGATCCTATCAGTCCTATGAGTGTGTCAAACAATGAAATATACTTGTAAAAATCACCAAAATTACGAACAATCCAGAAATACGGCCAAATCTAACATATAAGGGACAGAGCTACGACAAAAAGTCATAGGACCAAAATTGTAGATCATTCCAAATTGAACGGTGATGGTGCCATCCGTTTTGTGATACGGCATACCGTTTAGCCAACAGATACCTCAAAAAGAATGTCTGCACAGTCGTTAAAATTGCCTTCATATTATATGTCTTTGCGGGTAAAACGTGAACAATTTGAACATCTTGGAATTTTTCCGTCGGTTAGGAACTAAAAGCTATAATTTCTCCAAATTTCAATTTTTTACTTCGTCTGGCAGGTTGTGCCGCCATCTTGATTTATGGGGACAGGGGATAAAAATGAAGATATTCCTGAAAATATTTAAGCCCACGAAACCTATAGGTTGAGGCTTTGGATAAATTATACGACTGCGTTCTTTTGCTGAGCCCAAAATTTCAGGCCCCCCCGGCGTACCCTCTTCAGGGGATATTTGAATATGGTGAAATTTGGGTACAATTGTAACGCTTAACATTACTTTTGGCACACATATGTATAAGCTAGAATCATGAAATATGGTCCACATATGGCATTTGATCGTGCCAATGTGCGCACCTAACTTGATGATCCTATCATTCATATGAGTGTGTCAAACAATGAAATGTACTTGTAAAAATCACCAAAATTACGAACAATCCAGAAATAGGCCAAATCTAACGTATCATTTCTGTATAGTTGGGTTGTGTACACTTTAAGGGAGTGCAAAATCACGGTTTCGGTTTCGTAAAAATTCCCACTCAGTTCAGGGATTTAGAAACGATATTTACGCTAAAACCTATCCAAGGACAGGTGGATTCTAAATATGAAGTTTGGTGGAAATATAACCAGCAGTTTTTTCAAGTTATAGAAGGACAGACAAACAGACAAACTAACAGAAAAACAGACACCAAAGCTAAAAATTATGCAGATGGTCATTATTACACCTGAAACGGATAACTGTACGGAAATTTCGCCAAAATAGTCAATGTACAGACACACGGTCGTTACGATTTTATTTATATAGAAGATGACGGGCAAGCTTGAGCACGTTTAAAAGTGCAGACCTCCACATCGAGATTCATAACTCCTAAACAGTGCATGATATTAACGAACGGTTTACGCCAACAGCCGCGCCTTTTATTGCTCTATATATTTGTTTCTCAACCATTTCCTCGTATCTCCCATATTTATGGGGCAAATTGAGTTCAATTATTTGAATATGGTGTAATTTAGGTACATTTTTAACGCTTAACATTACTTTTTGCATACTTATGTATAAGCTAGAATAATGAAACTTTGTCCACGTATGGCCTATGATCGTGTCAATGTGCGCACCTATAATGATGATCCTATCATTCCTATGAGTGTATCAAACAATGAAATATACTTGTAAAAACACCAAAATTACGAACAATCCAGAAATGCGGCCAAATCTAACGTATAAGGGAGAGAGATACGACAAAAGTCATAGGACCAAAATTGTAGGTCACTCCAAATTGAATCGATATTGTGCCATCCGTTTTGTGATACGACTTACCGTTTAGCCAAAAAATACCTTAGAAGGAATGTCTGCACAATCATTAAATTTGCCTTCATATTTCGGTATCTTTGCGGGTAAAATGTGAAAAATTTTAACATCTTGGAATTTTTCCGTCGGTTAGGGACTAAAAGCTATAATTTATCCAAATTTCAATATCCCACTTCGTCTGGCAGGTTGTGCCACCATCTTGATTTGGGGGGACGGGGGATATAAATGAGGAAATTCCTGATATTATTTAAGCCCACGAAACCTAGAGTTTGTCGCTTTGGATAAATTATACGACTGCGTTCTTTTGCTGAGCCCAAAATTTCAGCCCCTCCCAGCGTGCGCCCTTCAGGGAATTTTGGGAATTATCGATTTTTCTAGGTATCCTGGGGTAATCAGCTTCTCCCGTACCAAGTTTCAAATTTCTGAGATTTCTGGAAGTGCCTCATTAATTCACGTCTATTTTCATTATTAAATATTTATATATACATCGCTCCAGACCGACTTGCTTTTATATATATAGATACTGTAAGTTCCTTTTAATAACCCGAAAAATGTTCAAATACCACAAGGCAAAAGCGTAGGTTTTAGATGACGCAAAACTACGTCGTGTCCCGGCACACACTTCACATTTTGGAATTATCATTTCGCCACGTAGAATCGGTAAAAAAGGAGTTGGATGAACACTTACAGTTGACCATGCTGCCGTAGTTGCGAGATTGCTTCAACATCATGTCGTTACTTACATATAGTAGAGTAAATCCGTAGAATGTACTACAATTTCCAGGGGAGGAAAAAAACTTCGAGGTTCACGAGGGCTTAAGCCCTACCAAAGCAACTTCAGCCTGGGTCCACCATAATTTCTCAATTCATCTCGCTAGGGAGAGAGACACGCCGCACTTCCATGTCACTTCACTTTCAGAACCGTAATGGCGATTCCCAAGATCCATCAGTCAACAGCTACCACGATCACGTGCGCACACGCGCCCACTGGAAGAAAGAGCGAGTGGTGACATAGTTCATACCTACACCACTAGAATGCAGGAGAATACAGTAAAGGCACCGCCTGGACTTACACAACAGAAGGGCATCTTAATAACCTTTCCAGCCGGAGAAATTTTCAATTAATAAGTTTTGAAAACCATAGTATCCTTGACCAGTAATTGCCTAATGAATAACGAAGCGGCGAACCACTTTAAGAACGCAGATTCAATAGCCATGCAGCTATTCCAAAATTATTTACGGAGAGGGCATAAATTATTACGCTGGTAATAGTAAAAGTCTAGTATCCAATGAGCGTTGTTGTAATAACTGTTCGTAAAGCTGCTAAATGAAGTCACTGATTTTACTATTCCACTTGGCAAGCAGTAAGTTAGTTTTGTGGAATTCTATGCACTTGTCTCAAAAGTGGTTTAAAATTCGTAATGCAATGTTTGCCTGATTTGAAAACATGATATCCGCAAAAGATTGCCTTTATCTTGATATTTTGAAAATAATTTGTTTTTACGTAAGTCACCATAAGTTAATTGAAATGAATGTCTTTCGCCAGAAGATCAAATTCCAAATTCCAAATACTGAATTGTTATCCCTACAGTCTTTTTAACAATAAATATCACTTGTTTCCTACAGTCTTTTTAAATAATAAATATCACTTGCAGAGTTCGTAAAGTCCTCCCTAAAAGTGTTTATACGTATGAAAAATTGAACACTTCTAAAATAACACTAACTAGGATTTAGTAAAAGTGTAATATCCAATGAGCGTTGTAATAATTGTTCGTAAAGCTGCTAAATGAAGTCACTCATTTTACTATTCCACTTGTCAAGCAGAAAGTTAGTTTTGTGGAATTCTGTGCACTTGTCCCAAAAGTGGTTTAAAATGCACTTCATATCACCTGTTTTTACTGGAACTCAGGACTGCAATGTAGACAGCTACTGGTCCGCGAACAGCAAGTTGTTACCACAAGCATCCGATGTCGTGAAGTCATCACCATAGCACCACGCTCCATATCCCATGTTGATACGTCCCACGTCGATTCGAGATTCAGCCTGTTTAGCGGCGGGCATACAATAATGACGAGCGATCGGCACCTGTCACGATTCCACGCGTCGCTGTGTAGTGTTAGCGAACACGAGAAAGTTCAACTGACATGATATCCTATTCAAAATAACTCGTATTTGCACTTCCTAAAAGTATGGACGGTCTTTTGTAATGCGCACTTGTTTACTGTTCTTAACACTGGCAGCAAAATTATGAAAGCTCATTTATCGGAAGAATTGTTCCGAGGAAAAACAATTTTCTAATATAATCATTGGTATGACACAAGAAGGAAAGTTCTATTTACAACAATAGAAGTGTTTTAAACTCATGAATGTTTGTACGTTCAAATAGTTGGAGTGTTAAAAAGAAGAGATCGTCTAATGCGGCACTGTCTTGTTCACCCGCAACGAATGTTTTGATGCTGTTTAGAGTTAATCACACTTTAACTGAATACCCATCTTCAAGCACCTTTATTGCGTTATTGGTTTTAACAGACCTAGCATTTAAGTATTTCACTGGACGATTGAGTTAATATGCACACGCTTTTAAATTACAAACATTTCAAGTTAAAAATGAATCTGCTGTGAGTACAAGTTCCGCACAATCGCTTTCAACTGAGTTGAAGTTCAAAGGCATTATTCCACAGTTTAACTTATTGTCACACGTTCTCGAAGTACTTCTAGTAGTTTTTGAAGACTAAGTTCGTATTTTAATTTTCGAAGAATTTATAAGTTCAAAAGTAGCACTTTGCATACGAGTCTGTTGACGACAATTACGGCAGAGTCCTTACCGCCGAACCGCACTCGCAGCGGCTATGTTCGTACCTCGGCGTAGTCACTCGCGTACAACATCATGTTGTTCCTTCAGCTGCGACTTATGAACTGAACTTTACTTGGCGAATCCCTGTCCTTTTATATCATTCTGCCGAGGCAGGATCATCTCCTTTGAGGTGGATATACTCGTAAATCCGTGGGACGATTCACTTAAAATTTGGTTATGTTTGCTTTCAAATGATGGGCTATAAAATGACATATTCCATTATTTGATAGCTTATTCGGATCAAGATATTGTAAAAGGAAGTTCCATTCCTTTCCATGCAATCACGCGCTGTACACGTGATCGGCGCGTCACAGCAATGTCACTTCCTTGCGCGGAGCTCGTAATGTAGTTACTCGCTCTCTCACCAAGATTTCCAGCTGTGACTTAGTTTACTACGCAGTATCTCGCGCTGAAATAAATTATGTTCCAGACCGCTGGCGGTTCCTGGTACAGTATTAAGTCATCTGCCGGATAAATTCAGGCCATGCTGCCAATGCGGACAAATACGGTCACTGCGCTAATGCAATTGTTACTTACAAGCACGTTATGAAATGTCCTGTTGAAGAAACGCACCGTAATTGTATACTGTTATTTCTTTTGATGTTCAGTCTACAAGCCCCTGAGGATTAACTAATTGCCACCACAATCCCCATTTATAACTAGTTTGTGGCCTCAATTAGTTCTATACCTCTTATCTTTAAACAGAAACTGCATCACATTGGTCTCCCTACACTCCTCTTACCTTTCATGACACAATATATACTATTATCCTAAATAACCCATTCGCCAAACCCCCTCACATGACCCCAACACCGAAGCCAGTTCATGCGAACAGATCCATCCACCGAGTTCAATCCTAACATAGCCTTTATTTACTCATTCCGAGTACCCTACAGCCGTTGTTCCCACCTGTATATACCTGTAATCACTCTCGCCACTTTTATGTCTGTTTCATCTAACTTATGAATACAACATGAGTATACCCAGCTTTCACTCCCGTAAAGCAAATTTGGTTTGACAACCGACCAATGTAAAGATAGTTTCGTCCAGGAGCTGTCTTTCTTCTTTATTTATTTATTTATTCATTCAGGATCAGCTACAGCATAACGCCGTATTACAACGATCTGAGCTATGTACAATAGATATGAATCTAAAATTAAAGATATATAAATATTTTAAAAGGACACAAATATACACAATGAAAGCTGTACAATTCTATATAATACGTATTTACATAAACAACGTTATTAACAAAGAAAATTACATTTACAGTAAATACAGGAGCAGAACGGGAAAGAACAAGAAGGAAAATTAAGTTATATGATAAATATCATGACAAAAGGAAGGAAACGTTACGAAGAGATCTAGGATGTTGTTGATAGATAATGTATTAAACATTGCTGGAATACGTACCGAAAAGGGCCTTTGGGTGACAGAAAGCCGAGAGTAAGGAGTATGGAATAGGGACTTCATTCTGGTATTACGGGATGGGACGTGGAGGGGGAATAAGGAAGCTAAATCTGGAGACCTAAACAGACCATTAACTGCTATGTATAGCAGCTTTAGGTCGGCTACTTTCCTACAACCAGAAAGAGTCTTGAGGTTCAGTTTCCCAAGCACTTGGATAGTGCTTAGATTGCGACATGCAGGGACCCTGGCTCTGACGATAGGACAGAAAAAAGATTGTACACGGTCAAGGTGGCTGAGGTTTGAAGAAGCAGAATGGACCAGACTGGAGAGGCGTATTCAACAATAGGTAAGATACAGGAGACGTAGAATGCTCTGAGGGCATTTACATCTGTGATGTCAGAAAACCTGTACAGTAAACCAAGGAGTGACATAGCACGTGAGATAACCCTGTTTATGTGTGAGATAAACAACAATTTACTGTCAAAATGCACTCCTAGGTCTTTTTTATTGTCAACAAGACAAATCGGTTGGTTCAGTAGGTGATATTCTTGTATAACTGCGGATTTACGAAGTGTGAACGAAATGGTGGAACACTTGGAGGGATGAGGTTTAAGACGCCATGTAGTACACCAACCTGACAGTGAATCAAGTGCATTTTGCAATTGGATTGTATCTGTAGGAGAATCGATCTGCTTTAAGATTTTACAATCATCAGCAAAGAGCATTATTTCACATGAAGGGTGGGAAACAGTATCGATAAGGTCATCAATAAACAGGGCAAAAAGAAGTGGACCAAGGACATTACCCTGCGGGACACCAGAGAGGGTCGTGGTGAGAGAAGAACTGCATCCATCAAGAACAACGCGCTGTAGTCTTTCGCTCAGAAAGCTATTAATTAGAGCTAGGAGTCTCCCATGCACGTTAAACCGTTCAGAAAGTTTGTGCACAAGAAGGGTGTGATCCACTGTATCAAAGGCCTTCGCGATGTCGATATAGCATACATCAAGTTGAGAGCCCGCGTGGATGGCACACGTGGCATGATGGAGGAGGATAGCCAAGTTAGTTACGCAGGAGCTTCCAGGAAGGAAACCATGCTGCTGAGGGGATATATATATGGATTTGTAAACGCAAGCAAATGCTGATGGATGATCCTTTCACAAATGATTGATAAAGCAGGTAATATAGAGACCGGGCGATAATTTGCAATATCCGACCTCTGTCCACCTTTAAGAACGGGTGTGATATACGCAAGTTTCCAGGAGCACGGAAAGTAGCCGACTGAGAAGCGCAGATTGAATATCACACTAATAGGGTATGAAAGAGTTACTGCTGTATTCTTAAGAAAGATAGGACTAAGGCCATCCGGACCAGTGGGTTTATTTTCTGACAAAGACGAAAGTAGGGAGTACACTTCAGATTCAATGGTGGAAATATTACTGAGGCTATGGGAAGTAACAGGTTTGATTTTAGGAAAATCAGCATACTGTACAGGTTTAACAAAATTAGAGGTAAAATATTCATTGAATAATTCAGATCTATCTGCTCCACTGGCTACAGACTGGTCCCAGGTTACTACTTCCGGTATTCGTTTATTGTCTCTTCTGTTATTTATAAGTGACCAGAACCTTTTACTGTGGTGTCTTACTTCAATGCAGGCTCCGTTAATATAGTCAGAGTAATCCCGCCTTAATAAGTACTTGTGGTGTTTGCGAACGTCCGAGAATATTCTATAATTACTCTCGGAAGGCGCATTCTTCCATTGTCTCCAGGCTACCGATTTTTGTAGTTCAGCACTTTTGGTATCACTCTTCTTCCATGGAGGGAATGTTATGGAAATCGAACAAGTGGGAATGAGGTCCCGAATCACAGCAAGCGACCAATTATAAAATAAGTCCACCGCATCTTGAACTTCACCCACATGCAACAAATGCCATGGTAACAGGGACAGGGTACGATTCACAGTCTGCCAGTCAACTTTACGCCACACAGGCACAGAGCTCCTAAGGACAGGTCGATGACATCTCGGAGCACGGGGAAGGGTGAGAGTGAAAGTTGCTTCAAAAGACTTGTGGTTGGAGTTAAAAATATTTCGTCCCACAGAAACAGATGAGGGCTCGTTATAGGAAAGCAGGTAGTCAAGAAGACTATTTCCGCAGGTGTTTTCCAAGACATGCTGTTTGAAGTTCAGTCCAGTAATATAGTGGTCCATATACAATTTGTCAAGGCTGACTTAATGAAGGGGAAATCCAGGAGACAGATTAAAGTCTCCTAGTATGACAATGTTATCTTTGGAATGAACGGCTTTAAGCACAGAGAAAAGAAAAGCTTCAGAATAGCTGAGATAAGAACGAGGTGGTCTATAGAAACATGCAAAGAGATATTTTATGTTATGAAATGTAACTTCAACCCAAACAGCTTCACAGTCATTCATCAGGTCGGAGCGTAGGGTCGCATTCCATTTAGATTTGACAGCGATTAAAACACCCCCTCCCCGGGATCCTGTTCTACGATCGGCCCTGAATAAGGAAAACTCTTTAGAGAGTGGGATTTCAGAGTCTAACACAAAATCCGTCTACCAAGTTTCACTTAAGGCGATAACGTCCAAAGCAGCTAATTCTTGAACATGAAGTTCACAGTCTGTAATCTTATTTTTTATGGACCTGATATTTTGACAGTACACGGAGAACTCATTATTCGTTGTCGGCCCAGGGTTAATTTGCACATCACCAGACAGGAGTAACAGTGTTAGTAAAAACTTAACGGGGAACGGCGTGCATGACAGCGTAATTTCAACGAATCGTGGGTCGATGTTGGGACCTTAAGTAAACAAGACAGGTTAGCCGTCGGTAAGGAAGGAAAATAAAACTTACGATCCGAAGTTAATCAGACTCTTGCCTGTGAGAGGGCGAAGGAAGTTTCCACGTTCCATTGCCTACCTGCAGGCGGATCACTCGCAGCAGTTGAGGACGCCGGCCCCGTAGTGTGCGTAAGCTTGTCACACCCCGACCACGTGGCGCACAAACACAATCTCATTGATTTCACCATTATATCGTCACACATCGCCAACTCACTACACTCCACATCACCACTAAATTCCTCGGAAGAAATTCCAACACAATTCGAGACAGCAAATCCTTGATTAACCACACATATTACTAAAGTAGCACAGAGGATACCCACACTGAGATATTCACTCGCCGCCATCTTGAATACTGTTGATGGGATCTGCGAGCTCGCTGCATTAGCTTTCCTGCACCTTGATTCAAGTTCACTTACTAAACTACCAGCATGGTAGAACACACATCCTACATATTAGATACTATCTACCTGTTCTAACTTTGTATCCCCAATTTGACAATCAGTTCTCTTGGATTTATTACCTACTGACACCAGTTTAGTCTTAGAAAGGCTATTTCTCATACCATACTCATTGCACCTATTTTCAGGTTCCAAGAAATTAAACTGCAGGCTTCGGCACAATCTGCCATCGAGACCAAGGCGTCAGCGTAGGCCAGACTGCTTACTATATTCTCACCATACTGATTCTCTCCCTGCCAATTCATAACCTTTCAGCAGATGATGTATGTAAGCTATGAATAACAAAGGTGAACAATTTCTGTCTTGCCATACCCCTGTAAATACTTTCAACCAAGAACGCATCCGATCATTATTTCTCACTGTAGCCCAACTGTCATCATAAATAACATTGAATGATTTTAATGATCTACTGTTATTCCCATAGTCCCCAACACGGTGAACGTCTTCTCCCATGCTACTGTGCCATATGCCTTCTCTAGATCTGTGAAACATGAACATAACTGTATATCCCTCTCGTAGCATTTTTCAGTTACTTGGCTCATACTGAAAATCCGATCATTACAACCCCTTTGTGGTCTGAAACCACACTCATTTTAATCGAACTTACTCTCAACCACTGACCTCATCCCCACCCCCTTCCAAGATGCCAGTGAATACCTGGCCTGATATACTAATGAATGAGATACTTCAATAGTTGTTGCTTTCCTTCCTGTTGCCTTGCTTATTCATAGGTGCCTTTACAGCTTTTGTCCTATCTGAAGGTATCTTTCTAAATTTCCATAATAATCTTGCTATTCTATGAAGCGTTTTCTTCCCTGCCTTCCCGCTATACTCCAACATTTTAGTCCAATCTAACCCATTCCTGCTGTTTTATATCTATTGAGCTTATTTACGATCCTTTCCACTTCCTTAGCGTAATTTCACCAACATCTTTGTCCTCCTCCCCATGCGATCGGTTGTAAGCGACATCATGAGGAATATTTCCTTTCACGTTGAGAAGATTTTCAAAATATTCCCTCCACCTCTCCGCTGATTCCCTGGGATCATTATGAGTTTCCTTTTTTCCTCCTCTTCGAGGATTCTGCTGCCTACCATAGCCTTTCCAGGTTATTACCGAAATCTTCCCACACATTCTACTTGGATTCAACAACTATTCGTTTCGTTCTTTTTCTTTTACCTACGTGCAATTCCCTATCTATATCCATCCTTGTTTGGAGCAATTTCTTACACCTTCTTTTACGTTTAAAAACTGTCTCAATTTCCCACTCCAAAAAGATGTTTGCTTTTACCCTTCTTCACACACAGTTGTTCCTAATCATTCCGCTGCTGTTTCTACTACAGCATCCCTGTATGCCTCCCATTCATTTTCTATATCCTGAACCTGCTTACTGTCCACTGAATGGAACGTTTTGCTAATCATAACCATGATTTTTTCTAATTTCCTCACCTTTGACATTTTACCCTTATAAGTCTGCAGATTTCACTTTATATGTCCTAGGTCTAGAGATAATTAGTTCACTATAGATCAGATAGTCTGTATCATCGAAAAATCCACGGAATAACCAGAAACTCCCGAATACAAATTAAGTTATGATTCAGTCTATTATGGATCTGGTGCCCCTACATTCCCGTGTAAATAGCCTTATGATGCTTCTCATTCCTATTAACTTTCATTTCTTCCCCACACTTACAAATCAGCCTTTCATGTCAATCAGTTTGATTTGCAACTCTCGCATGGAAATTGCCCATCAACACTATTCTATTATTGCTGTTGAACCTCGCTATGATGTCACTCGATGCTTCATGAAACTTGCCAACTTCATCCTTATTTGCACCCTCACATTATAAGTAGGCTACACTAAATCCTAATTCTGCCAACTGAAAAATCTACCCGCATCATTCGCTCATTTACGTGCTTAACAGAGACTATTTTGTATGCAATAGTATTCCCGATGGACAGTCATACCCTACACAGTGCCCTTCCCTATTTAGCACCCTTCAAGTAAACTTTATAACCTCATACGCCTTCCTAGTTTCCTCCCCTTGCCCAAATATCATTTACTCCAAAAAGTTCCAGACGCGTCCTCTTTGCTGACACAGCCAGTTCTACTTTCTTTAGTCCATAAGCCATATTGATATTGAGAGCTCCCCATCAAATTCCATTTCATTTGCTAAGTTGTTTCCAAGGAGTCCCTCACTTGTCAAATGAGAGTGGGACTTCGTTACTCCCATAGGTCTAGAGCTTACTTAATTCATTCTGAGCAAGCTCGTAATTTCAATGTTTCAACAAGTTGGGATCCCAACTTACCGATGAATAGAAGTTGTATTGCTACCTGGATGAGAAACATTCAGGTCACTGGATTAGACTCAGTACTGAGGACGACCTGGTGGTGTTAATATCCTTCTAGGTTGCATAAATATTTTGTTGTGGGGACAAGTTATTCTCTAAACACACTTCTGGGTACTAACAATTGCAAGGGCACTAATTTCAAAAATTGCCCCAATCGCTACATCGGAGAGTGCCGTTAGCGTTACCAACAAGCCATAATTTCCTGAGTAAGCCATAGGTTGTTAAACTAGTGGAGTATAAAATAATGATAATAATCATTCCTCTCCAATAGCTCCCTCTTAATTTTGTTTTTCAGTAGCTTCTGCAACTGCTGGTTGTTCTAATCATTTTACATGAACATAAACCCAAAAAAATACTGAACAGAATTGTTCAGAGTTAAGTTAATGTAGCTCTGACCTTGGAGGTTGCTGTACAAATTTTCAAGTCAGGCAATCAAGAAATTCACAAATAAATTGTTGATATCAATAAAAAAGGGGGAAATAACTTAGTGGAAGTAGAGGAAAAACAACATGAGAAATTGCACAAGAACAACTAAAAATTTGAAAAAATTACAACAAAATTTTCTCTCCATGACCACTCAGGCCCATTATATAACAAATTGAATAAATAGAACAATTACAAAATTGACAATCAATGCTATAAAAATCTATTCAATCAGGAGAAAAGGTGAGCAAAGATCAATAATTAGCACACTCCCCATATACACGCGAATAAGACCCGCAGCCAGTGAGAAAAGAGCAGTAAATCTGTTCGTATCAAAAAAGATAATATAGAATGATCAGTAATGCAATCATGCGTTCATTCCTCCCTTCTCATGATTTTAGGCAAAAAAGGTCCTGGCCAGTCACCATTAGTAATTTTGTCACGAACAGTAGCCTAATCGTCATTATCAGTAGATTTACTGAATGAAGAACACGAAGCCCATGGCATTGAACAGATCCGAAACCAAGATTTAGTTTCAGGTAATTATATCCCACACTTGCCGGGAATCTGTAGGTAAGATGAAGGTGCTCATTCTCTGAAGCGTGCGGTCTGCTCAGTTTAGGTATTTACTTAGTCGTGCGGTGATTACAAACTATACACAATTAACACAAGACAAAATTACACTTTAAAGTCCGAGCTCTCCAGCCACTTGGGGAGAGACTGAACAAGTCATCAGGAAATCCAGAGTATGAATGGAGAATGCAGCGCTCTTCGAGATGTTCAATTGTGTGTTCTTCTAAAGTGCATTCGCACATTGATGAGCTAATAGTAATAATAATCGTATGGCCTCAGCTACCGTGTGCAGACATTTCAATTTGACGCCATCTGGCTGTCTGCTCGTCAATTTCGACGTTCCGTAGGATTGTGGTGGGCGAGTATATTTTCCTGTAGGCATCAGTATTCGGAATAAAACTGTGTGTTGACAAATGTCTAGAGATGAGGCGAAGGACAAGTAGCAAGGGATTACTCTGTAGGGGGCCGGAAGGTGAGGACGGGTCCACGGCAAAAAACAGTTACAAGTTTACAACATCGTGTCATCTTTTCTAAATCGGTTCCAGGAAACAACTATATCCCAGGGACCTAGGCAAAGCGTGGTCGCGATTGTACCATGGTTGAGAAATGTGCTGTATTTAAGTTGCAGTGTTGGGGAGACTCTGACAGGATTGTGAGCTGCACGTCAGTTCCTAACTGTGCCATATTAGTGACTTTCTTAAAATATTGACCGTTTTGTTGTAAAGAAGCATATTATGTACATCCTCGGTCAGTTATGAAGAAGTGTTTTATTCTATCAGCAACACTAGCATGTAACAGCAGGACATAATCTCGGATGCGTGCCTAAGTTCTATACTGTACCGGTTACGACCTGTACATACATATTTTTTTGAGAGTTGATCGTATTTTATTACCACGAGTATTACTCCGTGCAAGCCTGGTTTGTTTACATTCAGCAGGACGAGCAAGCAAGCTGAGAACAGCTGTATGCGTGACGTAGCCGCAGGGGATAGTTAGATCACCCGCCTGTCATGCCACGTGCAGCTAGCCTGAACTCGTATGTTCCAGATTCAAGCGTCACACCTTCCGGAACATTCGATGGAGAAAAAATTTAAAACTCCCATAATAATTGGGGTAGCGACTTGATCAACATGTCATTTTATAGAGAATTACATAAAAGCCGCAATGCTTGAATTTCAAGAAAATCCGTCGAGGGATTCAGGAGATAACCAGCTTCACGGCATATGTGACGTAATGTCCCAAACCAAATATAAGGAGGGCTCAATATAGCCTGATATCTCAGTCTATCATTGACAGTCGAGTAGTTAACGTGGCCTACTCGCTGCCATTATCGTCGGAAGCTATCTTCGTGTGGTTATAGTCTCACTGAGGAACCCTGAATTTTTCTGTCTTTATAAATGGGACTTGCAATATTTACGAGTGTTGAGGACTCTAATTTTTCGCCAGTAAGACTTGCAATATTTACGAGTGTGGAACTCTAACCTTTCGCCAGTCATTACTGAAAGACTTGTAATATTCACGAGTGATGAACTCTAAATTTATTCGAAGGTTCCATGAGCATACACTTGTGATCTTTGCCAGTGATTACTTAAAGACTTGTAATTATTTTTCATTGATGAACTATAACATTATTGAAAGTCTTCATGACCACGGACTCGTCATTTCCATGAGTGTTAAAGAGTGGATTCTTGTAAGTCTTTATGAACTTTGTCTCGTAATTTTACTAGTGGTGAGAAAACTCATTACGCAAGGTTGTCATGAACTTTGATTTATTCTGCGAGTGACGAAGAGCACATTTTCGGAGTTTGCATTGATGCTATCAACCTCATTGTACTTGGGTAATGTGACTACCCTCAACATCGTCAGGAACCAGCGGAGGTCATCACGAGCATCGGGAACTTGAGGCGTATTCCGTGCAACCAACCTGGATGGTCCGTCCGCATCTAGACGGAGTACTTGGGCATCTTCGGGAACGTGTTCCAGCCGGTGCGGCCTGGTGAGCTGGAGACCCGGGACATTTAAAGGACAATGTGGACGACAACCTCTATATACCATGAGGTGATGTGCAATTTAACATGCATTATATGAATAAACTCTTATCAAATGAGATTAAATTTTTTCTTGTAGATAGGACCCTGCCTCCTGTACCAAGCCGTAGGTATTATTCATCCAGTGTAACCCTGAGAACTATTCCATGCTTGCGTTGAAAATAAATCTTAAAGTCGGGCTCTTTTACTGGTACAGAGAGGAGGGTAATATACGTGGCACCCTGCACGTTGGGGCACGATAGCTAGGTTAACAGTGCTATCAAGTAATAGACAATCACAACACCCTGGACGTGGTGTTTCATTTTACAAAGTGAAACTTATGCCCTGGGCGTGGCAAACAATTTGTGTTTTATGTGTTCTTGTCATATGGTTGATTTTCTATGTGTTGATATATGCTGAACTGAGTGCTTTTGAATTTTTAAAGTCACTGGTATTTCAATTTATGATTGAAAATTTCTAAGTGCCATAAAATGGATAATATAGTCGCAGCAATTGAAGCCCTTAGGCTTAATATGAATGAGGTTAAGCCAACTTAGAGACTAGGCTTACTGCGACTTGTGCTAGCTTAGAGAGACGTATTACAGAAACTAATACTAATCTTTCTAGCATAGCTGAGGCTAATGTCAACCTAGAACGACGCCTCGCTGAAAATAATAGCAATCTTTCTAGCTTAGCTGAGGCTAATGTTCAAACTAATGCTAATCTTGCCAATGTAGACCAAAGTTTAAATAACTTAGCCCAAGCAAATGTTGAATCTAATGCCAACCTAGATAGGCGATTAGCTGAAGCAAATGCTAAACTAGAACAGCGCTTAGACAATTTAGCGGAATATAACACCAACTTACACAGGCGATTAGCTGAATCTGACGCCAGGTTAGATAAGCGCTTTACTGAAATGAATGCGAAATTAGAATCTCGTTTTGATCAAGCAAGTGTTAGGATAGAAAAAAGATTCACAGAGTCCCTTAAGAAAATTGATGATCGATTCACTGAAATCAACTCTCAGCCTGCTCGTAATGTCGAAGAAATGAAAAACACTGTTAAAGACCAAGTCATAGAAATTGTTAAGGAGGATTTGAAGAAGGTTCTTCCTTCAGTCCAACAGCTTTCACAAGACATTGAGGATTTTAAGGCTGAATTTCAGGAGTCACATGGTTAGCTCTCGCAAATGCAGGCTAAAATTGTTTCTGTCCAAGATACTCTTAGGGACACGGTTAAGAATGACATTTCCAGAGTTGGAAACGAAGTTGCTTTATTAAAAGCTTAGCAGGGCGAGTTTGACAAACGGTTCACTCAGCAAGCCGATATTACGACCACACAAATTAGTCGTATTTGTAAAGGTGTTGGTGAACTTAAAACTGAATTAAAGAACGATGTCAAACAAGTCGAAGGAATAGTCCAACTCCAGTTGGGGGATGTCAAGAGTAATCTCCAACAACTAGCCACTAAGGTCGTTAATCTTGAATCTCAAGATACGTCCAGACCTATTCATAGTTCGATAGAGGGAGTCGGAGAGACATCATACCAGACAACTATCGTTAAAATTCAAGAGGAAAGACCTCCTAAATTTTCCGGTAAAGAAGATTACACGGCTAAAGAGTTTCTGATCATTGTAGCGGAATATTTTCAAGAGCACAAGATTAGTGAGGATAGAAAGGTAAGAACAGTTGCCAGATTATTAGAAGGCAAGGTTCTTTCCTGGTACTCCGTATTCAAATCTAATTTCAGGACATACTCTGACTTTGAGAAAGCATTAATTGACCGTTTTTGGAACGCAGAAACGCAGCACCTTATCAAACTTCAACTCTATCCGAGAAGGTATAACATCTCCATTAACACCTCTCGATACGCAGATTTTTTATTATCTCAGTTGAAGAAGATGCAGTATTTAGACCCTCCTTTGCCTGAGAAGGAGCTCATACAGGTCATTACGTTACAATATCCTTCTCACGTTCAAGAGATCTTAGTAGCAGCGAACATTCAGAACTTAGATCAATTTGATGCTGTATTGCGACGTCTTGATACTGCTCATGAACAGGGAACTTTGAAACCGAGCAAGAGTAAGGACGTAGCCGCCCATCCAGTTCAGGTTAATACTTCTGAGCAGCCGCGACAAAGTCCTGAACGAGCGGATAGAAGGGAAGAGAGAGATACTCCATCTTCACCTCCGCGATATACAGGGTTAAGGAGACGCCCATACCGTGGCCAGATGCCATATCAAACCAAACCTATTGGGTTAAAACAAGAGAAAAAACAAGAGAGTAGAGACTCAAACAATTCTGAGTTGCACCAACGATGGAAGGAAACGCAGGACTACCTCCATCAGAAGAAACAAGAGTGTCATCAACATGGAGCGACTTCTCTTGAATACCAAGAATACCATTAAAGGAACAACACCTTTGGTCAAAATCCAGAATCCACAGGTGCTGTTGCCAAAAAAACCTTAAATTTTTCAGAAATAAAATATCCTGAAAATGAGGAGGTCGGGTCATTCCATATAGACATAACAGAATTATTGGCACATTGATGACGACTTAGTATTTGAAGACGAATTACCCATTCGTCAACATGTTCAACGAAGTTTACCCATCATCAATATTACCATTGGGGAATTCCAAGCATCATCGCTAGTGGACTCGGGAGCGCAAGTTTCCCTAATCTCTGACAAGTTGATAACATTGATCAAGGATCGATGTAACCTTCTCATTTTGCCGGTAACACAAGTTAGGAGGGCATTATTCCTGACAGGAATATCAAATGTAAGCAGCAAGTCTTCCTTGAGTTTACTATCAACGAAGAAGTGTGTGAACATATTTTCCTGATAGTCTCGCCTATGAAGTTTAACCTTATCTAGGGTTCAGACTTTCTGTCTAAATATAAGGCTACCATTGACTATTCTGCCAAAAGTATTCATCTATGTAGGATTGGATCTGTAGAGTTACAGCTGGTTGACCGTGAAGATTTTAGACTTCAAGGGATTGATTTACCCCGTACACAAGTCGATGGTGTGATTGGCGATGCCGCCCCAGTCGACCAGGTACTGAAAGAAGAGGGTGATCCCGAAGATGAAGAGGGACCCGTGTCAATGGAAGATGGCGATCCCAATGAGGAGGGACCCATCGATTAAATTTTGAATGACAAAGGGCCTGATTTTCTCACCTACATCTCCAGTGTAAATGAAGCCCCTGATTACCACCCTAACATAGCAGCGGCGGAGGAAGAGACCTATCCGGACGTCTTCGATGAGAAGCCTGGAGAGATCAAGAATTTTAAACACCACTTCAACGTCAAGGATACTTCGCCATATAAACGCAAGCCATATTAGGTGCCAGAGAAGTACATGGATGAAACCAGGACACTAATTCGTCAGATGGAGGCTGACGAAATTCTCAAATTGCGTTACGCCCTATATTAATCCACTCACCATAGTAAGGAAACCCGATGGTAATCTTCGTTTATGTTTGGACGTCCGTGCCTTGAATGACCGACTGGTCCTTGAGTATGACCACCCTCCTCCGCTTAAAGATGTCATTAAGCGATTTTTTCGAAAAAATATTTTTCAAGCATGGACATGACATCGTCTTACTTCCATATCGTACTAGACGAATTTATCTTTGATAATATCACATATGTTTTCAATCGATTGCCCTTTGGCAACTCGGGAGCCTTCTTGATAAGAGTGGTGGAGAGCCAATTATCTGATGAAGTAAAGGTCACTGCCACCATTTACGTCGACGATATCTTGGTGGCATCCGATACCTGGGAGCAGCACTTAGAAGATGCACACACTGTGCTCAAAGAATTGAGAGAAAAGAACTTTAAAATTAATTTGAAAAAAGCCAATTTTTCAAGACAGAAGTTCTTTTTCTTGCGCATGTCATTAGCGGGGAGGGCATCCGCCCAAATCCTGCCAAAATTTAATGCATTGTGGATTTTCCTAGGCCTTGCAGGATTAAGCAAGTTCGGCAATTCCTTGGACTTTGCCAATTCTTTTCGCAAAATTGTCCTCGGTACACAGAGACTGTAGCGCCTCTCCAGGAATTATTGAAGAAAATTAATCGATGGAAATGGACCACAGAATGTGAGCAATCCTTTATGGCCACTAAAAGTATGCTCAGAAATAACGTGCAGCTCTGTTATCCTAATTATGAATGGCCTTTCCATATTGAATGTGATGCCAGTAAGATAGGGATCGGAGCCGTTCTCTACCAAGTCGATCATGATAAGCCTGAAGTTAAGCTGTTCATTGCGTTAGTAAGTCGGAAGCTAAGGACACATGAAAGATCCTATACCATTACAGAGCTAGAAGCCCTGGCTATTGTATATTCGCTTTTATATTGGAAAAATATTGTCTTTGCGTTTCCAATCACCATTTATACAGACCACAAGGCACTAACTTTCATCCTATCTTCCGACTTCACAAATGAACGGGTCACCAGATGGGTACTATTTATACAGCAATTCAATGTCTCCATTGTGCATCGGTCTGGAAAGAAGAATGTACTAGCCGACGCCCTCACCCGGAATCCCACAGATGCAGCCGGAGCCTGTCCGATTTCAGTTACTGGTCGGGATGACGAAGAGTTTTTGAGAAGACTTCGGTATCTAGCTCAAGCCCAGCGGAGAGATCATAGGCTAAGAAAAATCATTCGTTTCTGTGAAAGAGCGATTCGACAGCACGATCCAGACTACGTCCGGATTAAGCAGGCAGCCCAATTTTTTCATGGGACTACAACCTACTCTATAAATACATTAACGCAACCAGGACCAATAAACGGATTTATGCCCCGGCTAAATTTCGGGAAGCCATCATCTGGCATTGCCACTTCATCACAGGACATGCTGGAGTGGATAAAGTGGCCAGTGTAATTAAGGAAAGATTCATCTGGGAGTACCTCCGGAATGATGTTAGAAGGACCATAAGAATCTGTGACTTATGCCAACGGATTAAACCGAACAATTACCTTATGAGGGAATATCCAAGGCCTATCATCCCAGAGAAGCCGCAGGAATTGATGGCGCTTGATCTGTATGCCCACTTACAAAGGAAACCAGAGGTAACAAGCACGTCTTCGTCATCGTCGACGTCTTCTCGAAATTCACCGTGTTGTTGCCTATTCAGAAGGCAAACACCGGGAATATTTTAAGGAGACTTCGCAGGAATGTCTTTCCTGAGATGGGGAAGCCTACATTCCTGCTGACAGATCATGGAAGCCAGTTCGCGTCCGCAGAGTTCCAGGTGGCTATAGAGGAGTTGGAGATTCACCACATCATGAATTCCATTCGTCATCCAGAAGCCAACCCTGCTGAGCGATTAATGAGGGAGATCGCCAGATTCTGTCGGGTGTACTGCCAGGAAGAACACAGGAAATGGATTGATGTGCTTCCAGTTATGCAGAAGATAGTCAACTCCACTATCCACTAATCTTCTGGAGATATTCCAATGTTGGTGCATCATGGGCATATTCCTCATCGTCCGTAGGATGCTATTCTCCCTGCTTCCCCAGATGCAGCAATCGATCAAGAAGCGAGAATCGCTAAAGCCTTATGGAAATTGAGGCATGCTGCAGACATCAGACAACGAAGGAATAGGAATCGTAAGTTTAGACTACCCTTACGAGTGGGAGACAAGGTGTTGATTCGAAAACCTGCGACGTCTCGTCCGGAATTGAGGATCTACGCGAAATTCTGTCCCCTGTATTTTGGCCCTTTCAGAATTTCTGAATCTTTGGACAACGGTGCCTATAAGATCACAAGACTAGATGAGAGCCTTGAAGGCATCTACAATGCTTCCAATCTCAAAAATACTTTGAGTGAAAAGAGACTAAAAGAAAATCCTCATAGTATTTTCTTTTTCCCTGAGAAGGAAGGATATGTACCGGATACGACCTGTACATACAATTTTTTTGAGAGTTGATCGTATTTTATCACCACGAGTATTACTCCGTGCAAGCCTGGTTTATTTTCATTCAGCAGGACGAGCAAGCAAGCTGAGAACAGCTGTATGCGTGACGTAGCCGCAGGGGATAGTTAGATCACCCGCCTGTCATGCCACGTGCAGCTAGCCTGAACTCGTATGTTCCAGATTCAAGCGTCACACCTTCCGAGACATTCGATGAAGAAAAAATTTTAAACTCCCATAATAATTGGGGTAGCGACTTGATCAACATGTCATTTTAAAGGGAATTACATAAACGCCGCAATGCTTGAATTTCAAGAAAATCCGTCGAGGGATTCAGGAGATAACCAGCTTCACGGCATATGTGACGTAATGTCCCAAACCAAATATAAGGAGGGCTCAATACAGCCTGATATCTCAGTCTATCCGTGACAGTCGAGTAGTTAACGTGGCCTACTCGCTGCCATTATCGTCGGAAGCTATCTTCGTGTGGTTATAGTCTCACTGAGGAACTCTGAATTTTTCTAAGTCTTTATAAATGGGACTTGCAATATTTACGAGTGTTGAGGACTCTAATTTTTCGCCAGTAAGACTTGCAATATTTACGAGTGTTGAGGACTCTAATTTTTCGCCAGTAAGACTTGCAATATTTACGAGTGTGGAACTCTAACCTTTCGCCAGTGGTTATTCAAAGACTTGTAACATTTACCAGTGTTGGACTTTAACTTTTCGCCAGTGATTATTTAAAGACTTGTCATATTTAACAGTGATGGACTTTAACTTTTCGCCAGTGATTATTTAAAGACTTGTCATATTTAACAGTGATGTACTTTAACTTTTCGCCAGAGATTATTCAAAGAATTGTCATATTTATCAGTGATGGACTTTAACTTTTTGCCAGTGATTACTCAAAGACTTGTAATATTCACGAGTGATGAACTCTAAATTTATTCGAAGGTTCCATGAGCATAAACATGTGATCTTTGGCAGTGATTACTTAAAGACTTGTAATTATTTTTCATTGATGAACTATAACATTATTGAAAGTCTTCATGACCACGGACTCGTCATTTCCATGAGTGTTAAAGAGTGGATTCTTGTAAGTCTTTATGAACTTTGTCTCGTAATTTTACTAGTGGTGAGAAAACTCATTACGCAAGGTTGTCATGAACTTTGATTTATTCTGCGAGTGACGAAGAGCACATTTTCGGAGTTTGCATTGATGCTATTAACCTCATTGTACTTGGGTAATGTGACTACCCTCAACATCGTCAGGAACCAGCGGAGGTCATCACGAGCATCGGGAACTTGAGGCGTATTCCGTGCAACCAACCTGGATGGTCCGTCCGTATCTAGACGGAGTACTTGGGCATCTTCGGTAACGTGTTCCAGCCGGTGCGGCCTGGTGAGCTGGAGACCCGGGCCATTTAAAGGACAATGTGGAAGAGAACCCCTATCTACCATGAGGTGATGTGCAATTTAATATGCATTATATGAATAAACTCATCAAATCAGATTCAAATTCTTCTTGTAGATAGGACCCTGCCTTCTGTACCAAGCCCCAGCTATTATTCATCCAGTGTAGCCCTGAGAACTATTCCATGCTTGCGTTGAAAATAAATCTTAAAGTCGGGCTCTTTTACTGGTACAATACGTAGGTCTGTAAGTTTTGTCAACTGCCCGGGGCTGACTGGAACCTCAAATGGCACCATCAAAAGTGCGGGTAACTATTTTGTAACTGTCGGGCGTGATAACTCAGTTCCAATGATTCTATATTTTCATCAAGACGGCCGAGGCTTGAATCGCATTGGGTGCATACAAATTTTTGAATTGGGAAGTTCCGGTCTATTGATTCGGATTTTGCTTAAAATGGTATGTCCCATCGATTACCTTTCTTTAATAATTTTGAACCATAACCGCATCAGTTATGGTTGTGTGTTTTGAGGACCCAGCCATTGTTTGGGCTTACGTTCTACTTTAAATGGTAAGATGATGTAGTGGCGTACCCAGAATATAAACTCAGTGGGTGGGGTATAGAATTACTTTCCCTTGGGAGGACATATGAAAAGAAAGCCGGTCCTACCGAGTGCGGCGACGGATATTCGGTAGTTATTAACGCTTGTGTTGTTAACTTGTATAACGGCCATTCAAAGAGAAATTACCCGGAGGCTATGAAATGAAAACAGCTCTAAGGATCGTAATGCAATTGCATGCGGAAGAAGGTGCGGTCCCTATAAGAGCGCTGAGCTCATAAACTCACCGCTGGAGGGACATGGATGCACACCACGTGACGTCAGAGGGAGCACGCGCATGCGTTGATCGTCCACTACACAAGTCGTGCTGAAATCAGTGAAATGTAGGCTTCAAACGAAGAGCTAAGGGGTGTGGAGCATTTTCTGACAGCAGAAGGAGTGAAGGAAACGAAAGTTCATGGAAAAATATACATAAATCTACGGAGAGCACTGCATGTCCGATGCAAGGTTCAAGGCATGGCACAAGCGATTCAGGGAAGGACGGATGTCGTTGGCCGATGATGCACGATGTGGAAGGCCACTCCACATTAGCGATGTAATTGTCCAACAGGTGGATGCCCTCATTCTGCAGGACCGGCGAGTTACGGCAGCAGCCCTTACCACAGAGGTCGCAGTGAGCGTCGTAATTGTTCACGACATCATTAAGGGCGGATTGAAATTTAGGTAAAAGTGCTCCCAGTGGGTGCCTCACATTATTCAACCAGCACAGAAGCATGTCGCATGGACCTCTCTCTTGAATATCTGATGCGCTTTGCCAAGGAAGGGAATGAGTTCCTTTTACGAGTGGTCGCTGGAGACGAGACATGGTGCCATCACTTCGAACACGAGTCAAAACGACAAATCATCCAGTGGAAGTATGCAGGGTCGCCGCTACCCAAAACATCCAAAATTAGCTAATGAATGCTCTGAGAGGCAAATCATTTACCTCGGACGACGACGTCAAGCAGTACGTTCGGCACTGGTTCACAAGGCAGCCCCGGGAATTTTACGAGACGGCCATTCACCACCTTGTGTCGCAGTGGTTGAATTGGCTCAGCAGTGCTGGCCAATACTTTTGAAATAACGGTACAGGTTCTCATTTTATAGCCTCTGGCTCGTTTCTGTCTTTTTGGCCCTTATAATTTTATCCAACAATCGAAATCATAGCTTCTGTACCTTCTCATTTAGTCTGGCATCGTAAAATAGGAACCACTTTGGTACTACGCCCCGTAAATGTGACTACCTTCCAAGTCGTCAATATAATTACGGGAAACTCAAGGCCAACTCTATTGCACCCATGAACAAGGCTTACCTTCCCCATCTCTTGGCTTTCTTAACTATGTCAGGACCGGGAGACGATTGCAGGATACATGAAGACAAATTCCAGAAAAGCAGACCTAAAAGTCAAGAGCCGGCCCCGCGTTGTAGGGGAAGCGTGCCTGCATCTTACCGGATGCCCAGGATTCGATTCCGGGCCAGGATCTGAGGGATGGTTCAAAGTACACTCACCCTACTTGATTATAATTGAGGAGTTATCTGACGGTGGCATGCGGATTCGTCGTGCTGACCATACGACACATCGTTATCTGCAGGTCTTCGTGCTGAGCAGCGGTCGCTTGCTAGGCGATGTTACTTCGGGATTGTTTTGCCATGGATTTTGGATATGAAAAGTAAACAGAAAATGTGACATCCCTGCAAGGCTCCTTAGCTTCCAGCTAGTTCTGCCTTCCGGTCTCGTGCATTTAGGGCAGTGGCAAAATGTACGTCTTAACAAATGCTCCCCAGAAAACATTGTAAAAGTACTAACTGCCCCTATTTATAACAATCAGTACAGACGCCTCCTTTTGATACTGCTCTGTTGGTTGAGTCACTGTCCTTCTGAGTCAGAGTTCACAGGTTCAAATCCTGGCTTGGATTGGTGGCCCATAAAAGGATGTTGTAATGGCAACAGCTCCGTGTCATTCGTTTCTAGCACGTTAATAAATATTATACCAGGCTGCTTGCGATTGCCGTACTTTCTATTTACAAATGTCCCGCATCCACTAATGATGGGTGGGATGCATAATCACTTAGTTTCGATGGAGTGACACAACGTGCTGTATTTCGGAGGTTGTGAAACAAACAGCTAACATTTCACTGCACACGTTCGATAACGGGTGTGCAGTTGTAAATACGCCAGCGATGCAGAAAAGAATATGCAATAACTTATGTATGCACGTGAAGACGTCCTATTCTATAAAAGAGTTGTTTGTTGAATCTAATACTGTTCGGCGAAATACACGTGTAGAAGGCATGCGAGATTCGAGAGGATTCCGACCAGATTCTCCATACATTAAAATAATGTATGTGTATTCGTCGTTGCTGAAAACACTAGCCTTTGCCGATATATAGGCAGCAAACATAGTGCTGCTGTACCATACACCAGCCTCGTACTATGAGATAAAATACGAGGCTTACTGATACAAGGAGAGGCATTAGACGGGAAGCACTGAGGGACATACTGCGAGTGACTGCCCGGTTGTTATCCCTTCATGTTCTGATGTAACCTGCCTGCTGGATGTTACACCCCTGCGAAAATTAATTAGTAGTCATCCCATTCATCGTTAGTGCATACGGGATATGTATAAATAGAAAGTACGGCGCTAGCGGGGCGCCTGGTATATACTGTACCGGAAACATGGCTACGTGAAAGCAAGTTCGAGGCATGAGTGTTAAAATTCGCGCGCGGTGGAGGACGTACAGAGCAGTGACGTGGCCGCAGCAATGTTTCGAACCAACTGTAAAGTCTATTTGGAGTTCAGATACAATTATTTCTGCACCGCCAACGTTTTTGTAACAAACTGTGGGAACATAGAATACTAACGTGTGTTTTCCTCTCGTGAAGTTCCCAGACAACATAGAAATTTTCAATGCCACATTTAAATTTATTTTATCTACTTCATAATAATTATCCACAGACAGTGTTTAACATTCTTCAAATGTTGTTAAAGCTTAATAATATTATTTATAGACGGTGCTGACCAGTCATCAAGTGCACGTAATTTTAATAATTATTTACAGACCGTGTAGAACAGTCTCCGAGTGCCATTAAATTTGTTTAATTTACAACAAGCATGCTAATAAGTTCTGAACCTGTATGGGATTTAAATATTACGTTCAATTTTGTGTTCCAATCATAAGATTGACGAAGCAAGTTAGTTATTAACAGTGATAATATAAGGTAGTGACCTAACAGTTGCAAATTATCAAATTCCTGAGCAAATCTACCATGTACTTTAGGAGTTTTAGAGGTGGATAATATCCACGTTTTGAGATGCTTCGTCGACTCCAGGTATAAAAGCAAGGCGATCAAGGCTACTAGACAGTAATACTCCACCGTCCCTGCGGTACGGGTGACGGGTGGATCTCTACAAGTGCGGCAGACCGAACATATGTCCAGTCGGGACTTTGTATTTCGGTGGGATGATACTCTGATTCTCCAGTGCTCGGTTCCAGTGGGAGTGGAACATAGTATTTTCTCTTCAAGTGACATATTAGTGCTTGTGTTTTCTTTACAAACAGTGCCATTCTAATGGAACATATCATTTTTTCCAAGTGTTGTAATTTTTCGAAGTGTCACATTTGAACTTGTGCTGTTATACCAAACTTTGGGAACACAGAATATTTCCGAGTGCCACATTTGAAGTAGCGTGGAGTTGAGTTGCTTACGTCCGTAGGTTTTAACCTAAAATTACCCTAAACGTGCTCCCTGGGTGGTGCTAAGCGAGCAACAGCGATCAGGCTGCCAGACTATCCTAGTGATCTCTTGGCTATTTTACATGACAATGAAATATCATTCAAAGGGTTCTTTTCGGAATCAACAGGTAAAGACTTTCGAGCCTACACTTAAAGTCTTTCATCTAAATACAGAAGGCATAAGCAAATCCAAATGCCAATACTTGTCAAGAATCCTACGAGATGGAAAAATCGATGTGGTTGCCATTCAGGAAACACAATTTGCGGATGAACACCAATTACAGTACAAATGAGAGGGCTAATAATGGGATATGATATCGTAGGTGCAACATATAACAATGCATATGGTACAGCTACGTATGTCCGTAGCACTATTGAAAAGACGACATACATACAGTTGTCATCAAATTTGGAGATATCACAATCATAAACATCTACAAGCCTCCACATTCACCATGGCCCTCCCAGATGATTCAGGTACAGGACCGTCCAGCCATCTATGTGGGTGACTTCATCCGTCACTATGAAGAATGGAAACATAGTGCCACTGATTCTAATGGAGAAACTGTCATGAACTGGACCGAGGAACATAATACTCATCTTGTATTTGATGCAAAAGATAGAGGAAAATTTAGGTCTGCTGCATGGGAAGAGGAATACAACACAGACCTATGTTTTGTTTCCAGTGATCAGAATAATCAACCTCTGCTCACATCACGGAAAGTACTTCTAGATTTCCCACATAGTCCACATCGTCCTGTATGTCTTGAGGTTGGAATGCTAATACCCCTGGTAACTTCTTATCCTCGTCCACCATGGAATTTCAGGAAAGCAGACTGGAAAGCGTTCTCATATGATCTTGATAAATGTTAGATGGATACCACCAACAAGTAACAATTATGAGAGATTTGTGGGTGCTGTAATTGCCACAGCAAAAAAATAATTCCTAGAGGCTATAGGAAGGAATATATTCCTGGCTGGACTGATGCGACTGAAAAGTTATACCAAGAATTCCTTGCCAGCGGTGAACAAGAAATCGGGGATGAACTGCTTCATAATCTAGATAATGCTAGAAGAGAAAGATGGACTGGAACTGTAACATCTATGAATTTCAGAGAGTCGAGCAGAAAGGCATGGTCATTGTTACGGAAGCTTGGTGGGGCCACTCCCATCTTTCGTAAAAGTTCTGCAGTCACTCCAAACAAAATTGCAGCTCATATAGTTGATATGTCTATCTCACAGAGAGACAGAAATCATACAAGGAATATCATAAAACAATTAACCAGTCTTAAGTCCACAAGCCCCCATGATTCGGAATACACTAGACTATTTAGTGTGCAAGACATTGAGGTAGCTTTAAAAGACGTAAAAACTGGAAAACCACAGGGATTTAATGGAATTCGTCTTGAGTTTCTAATTAATTGTGGAGAAAATACGAAACTATGGTGGACCTACTAGGTTGAAAGTCTGTTTCGATTACAATGCGGTCGTGAAAATTCAATATTCATTGACATGTGTTCCTCTTTACCAACTAAAAATACCTGTACCCATAACCATTACATATATATGTTGTGTGTGTGTGTATTTCTTCACCGAATTATTTGTAAAAATGTCGCTTCTTTATAGCTTACTACATGACCATTATTGTAATAAAATTACCGTATTTATTCAAAAGCAGAATATTGCATCATTACCCAAACTACATATTCTTGCATTCATTTCACTTTTATTCGGAATACCGGGTGCGTCAGCCTCGCCTGACATTTATTCTTTTAGGCCTCCCAACGAACGTCAGTGGGGTGATGGTCGATTTTCCTTTGCCGTACACCAAGCTACAAAGAGCAAAGCAAAGTCACCTCCATACAGGCCATGAAGGCCTTTGGAGGAGTGGAAGGTAAAGGCTTCCACCATTGTTAATTTTTAGTGTAGGCTGAGTGATCCTCAGGGCCATATGCAACTCCGGAAGTGGAAATCTCATTTCTCAAATTTTACGACTTCCTGATGGGGATTCGAACCCACGTCCATCCGGGCGAAAACAGCACGCCTTTACCGCCTCGGCCAGGCAGCCCCCATACCAAGCTACAGTCACCTTTAAAGCAATTACTGCCTCATCACTGCACGACCTTTGCAGAAACATATATGCGACAGGTATATACACAATATTTCAAACTGTCATAATGTTATGTAAAATGTACGTGCCGGTTATAAGTTATCGATTGGTTATGAAATTATCGCTGAAAGCGATGGCATAATGATAGAAAGCGTGTGCGAATTTGTGAAGCGCGACGTAGTTATACACCGAGTACCCTTTCTGATAAACTTGAGGCAACAGTCAGCGTGGTGTAGTGGATTAACCAGAGACGCTATGTATTGTACCAGGAAAAGTTGATTCTAAAGGGCATGAGGTCTTTCTGAGGGGTGCCTAGTCCTTAGGAGATGGTGCAGAGAGGGAGGATCACAAGGCGAAATAATAGACATTATATCTTTCTTTCCTTTATTCTATCTTTGGAAAACCACCCTATTATGTCGCCGAATCATACATTTTTAATAGAAAATAAAATCCAGTTTCAACAACTGAATATCGAAATTCAAGCGAAATTCAACTGAATAATATCTTTTTCAGTCTGTTATATCCATTACAACTTTCATGGCATATATCAATAAATAAGAATGTTGTAAATAATAAATCCTCAAGTCTTTCTATCGGCACTTGCGATTTCAGATTACACTTTCTAAATGAATTGAATAAAGTAAATTTGGTAATTCCTTCTCGAGAACACATCAAACTCAAAACATGAAAACACTTGAAATCAAATCTAGTCTTTTTGTATAAAGTTCTGAGTATCGTCCTACTCTTTTGTAAATTATTGTACACTTTATGAAAATGTAAATTGAGAGTTTGTGATACACTTCCACTACGAATAATGTACTCAACTGATATTTCAAAGTTCCAATAAATGAGAATATACGAGAGTACACTGTTATTTGAAAGTCTATCTTCCAAGTAAAATATTAATTAAGTGAACTTTTGATGATCTTTGCCAGTAATGACACTGTTTGTAAAAATCCTGCTCAAAGTCAGAATTGAATGGAAAAAGCACTGATATCACCTGATTTACGCCTTCTCGTTGAGCTCGAGTATCTGCAAACAGCAATCTGGAACTCAGCTGTCATCAGACACAACGATGTTCCATAGTACCACGTCCCTGGGACTGTCCCCCGTAGTACCAAATCTCCGTCGATCTCCGTCGTTTTACGTTGATCTCCGTCGTTCTCTGTCGATCTCCGTCCTCTCGAGTCAGGATTTCTCATGCTATTCCGTGTTACAACACAACAGTATAACAACCAATTCTACCTTGACGTCTCCAAAACTGCCCAATCGGTAGTAGTTTGGCAACACTGGACCTTACAAGAAAACTACGGAAATGAAATACTTACCACGATGTCCGAAGAAGAAAAGGCATGAAAAACAGACACTCGGTGCCAGAGACTATGTGAATCAAACCCAAGAGAATGTACTAACTATTAAGGAAAGAGAGATTACAAATTTAAACCAACTTTAATGGATCTGGACTTCAGTTCTCAGAGGACAGTAATAACTTTCGAACTTTCGATGATTAAAAGAAAAGAAGAAAATTATCATCACACTAAAAGAATAGATAATATAACTTGGGTCGACCCTTTAAAATATAAGAAATAAACTTTGGGATGACAATCCTTGAAAACCAAATTAATCAATCAATTTAATTAGTAGAGCAGTAGTGGAATAATTAACGGTAAGTTGAGGCCTGTTTCTCGACACGTCTAGTATAATTCAATGAAATAACCGAAGTGGCAAATAAATGTTACCAAGTTTTAGGCGAAATAGAACCTAATCCTCATTAAATTAAATCATAGGAAAGGAAGACGTATTTTCAATTTCAGAATTAGTAAACTGGAGTACAATACGAGTCCACACACCGGATCAAAGATACAATCGACAGCCATCAGCTGTTTTATCAACACACGGAATCCATAATTGTTTACAACAGTTACAATAGAAACGAATCACGTGTCGGGATTAAATCATGGCTTCCAAACATTATCAGATAGACATCGGCCAAACAACTCCAACTTACCGATGTTCATCTGTGATCCACCGAAATAACGCTTTACTATCTGTTACAAGAAGTTTTGAAATGAAAATTTACCAACACATAAGAAATCTGAGTCCCGGTTTTAACAAAAGTACATCTTATTAACCCCAGAGTAAAGGCTACCGCGTGATAAAGAAATTCCTCTTGATAACCGTAGTTTAAAACATACTCGCAATTCGAATCTTTTAACTTGTTCAGTCCAAACCAAAAGAATTGAACATTGTGGAGATACCTCGGTGGGAAAGGGTATTCATGCAGATTTCATCATACAGGGTACTTACAATTTCTCGGAAGCAAATATAAGTAGATAAACAAACCACAAATCCAACTAGAATTTGTGGCCGGTTGGCCACAAATTTAACCAGGGTCGAAAATCAGCCCCATCTCGCCCGTCTTCATCTTATTGATCGGGTTTCTTTTAAAAAATCAAGTATCTGCGACCAAGTTCCAACAGTTTGGCTTCACGATCTCCAACAACAACTAGAAAAAACAAAACAACTACGCACATATTGTCGAACTCGATCGATAATTGGCAGAGCAGCGCTGAACTTCACGCTGCGCTCACAGATGGCAGTAGGATTCAGTTCAGATGGAACACTCAGTCTGATAGCCAACTTTTCTACTAGTAAGACCCCGCTTCTTATGAATCGTGTACAATTCCATTGGGCTTCGAACGACCTTTAAATAATTTTCAAGTCCATGCATACTCGAAATGCGTGATGTATATGCATACGCCATAGCCTCCCCCAGCAAAGGGTCAACACGGGTGAGGCCAACCGCTCACCAGGGAATTTTTTTAAACAGATGGATATCGCATCGAAAACTTCTCTAGCATCTTTAACTAAATTTGTCACTCTTATTTGACATATTGTAGCAGTAGCAGAGACGTTAGACCAAATATGGGAAACATCCAGTTTGGTTACTAATAATTTGTCCTCCTTCCAGGCTATGATGTTTCACAGATCTTTCATGGCAACGCACTTCCAACCAGTTAACTTACCACCGTTCAGTAACAACAAATTTTCAATCCGGTAGCACGTCAATGGAAATCTTTCAAAAGTTTATGTTGTACCAAGCTTTAAGAGAATGGTTTGTAGATGATCGGAACTCAATAGAAATAATCTAGACCAACCATTACTTCGTTAATACAACATCGGGACTCCAAGCTAGAGAAGGCACGGTTACCTTGTTTCGCAACACACAAGGTAAAAAATTAAGTAAATCCCAGGAAAATAATAATGGGAAAGGAAAGACGGCAAACGAACACAATTGAATGAGTCAGTGCATCAATATTTATAACTAATTACATTCCAATCTCTTCACCAACAGATATCAGGCATTATCATCACCTATAATCATTCAGAATAATTAGTAAACTAGTCTAGGTACGACTAGAGAAAGGATATCATTAAATAACATTACAGTTCCCAGACAGTGAAATTCAAAATCAAATCAGAACTTTTCACGCACAGCACAACCACAGAGCGAATCATTAAAATTCCCCAAAATCAGTGACAAGTAGTGCAATTTGTTTACAGCTGCACATGTTCACATCCAAATGCACACAATACATACCCCAGAAGAAAATGAAAGGGAAGAAGAGGAAGAAAAAAGAAAGGAAAGGGCATATAGGGAATCATCATGCCAGCAGAATGGAAACAGCGTTTGTAACAAATATAAGAAAAACCACAAATTTTACGGTTTTTAAAATAACAACATACCGACCAAAGAGAAACAGGATGAACACGGTTGGAGACTTCGAGCTCAATTAGATGGAAGGTACGCGTTATGTTTGTCATCAACAACAGATTCTTCGAATAACACCAAGCAAAGCATAGCACCAAGATAGAATTGGTAATAATTCAATACAAGATAACCATAAACACCGTGGGAGGAGAAGGATAGAAGTCTTTATGAATCGAATACATGAGAGTAAAAGGTTTTGATACCAGCCGTTTAACCAAATTCATAGGAAACCCCCAAAATATATCTCCATAATGATCACCCGATTAGATGAAAAGGTAAAGAAATTTACCTCAAACCAGGTAACCACAGGAAATCAAGGAGCAGTGACCTATATTATACACCACCAACAAACCTCTAATGGCTGGTAAGGAGTCAATAGATAACCAATGCTCAACAGGAAAGGACAGTTTCATGATTATGTCAGGAAATAGGCTATGCAAGCAAACATAAGGATAGGAACAAGACATCACACTGGGGATCAGAAGGTTGCATTTACAATTAAGAAGCAAAAGATGGGTTGCAGACAACTATAAATAAATTTACATACTTCGATGACGCAGAGGCAACATGAAAAGAAGCAAGGACTTGCCTCACCAAGTGTCTTAAGCAATAAATGAACAGTAACATCGAAACCACACCATAGTATAACGCTACTAAAATGATACCAGAGTACATGTGTTATTCCTCGAAGGTTAAGGAAAAAACTTTACTTCCCACAACACATGCCAACAAATCACTATGTAATCACAATCAACTGCTAAAACATTTCCACTATATCATCACACAAATAATTCCCAACAAGGACCATAAAACCATATCAACAAATTAAGAGGAAATTGTTCGTTCACTCCTCAGCCTTAAGGATCCTTAGTCGCTAGATAATCAGCACTCGACTCACCTTACCAAAATTGGTCAATAGTAACATTTACTCATTACCAATAGAAATTTACCCAACGAGGAAGGTAATTATAGTACAACCAGAACGACTTAACTCGCTTACTGAAACGTGGACTGAAGGTAGATAAGCAAACTCATAGTTACATGGATAATACATAACCTCACCATCATAATTCATCAAGCTAACCTTTGGTGTTTACTCAATTCTAGATTATTACGGTTTAGACGATTAGCCCAGTCCAACCCAAATACAAGACCTTCCCAACGTCAACACACATGCATGGTTCAAAATTTTATACTCCACACTACACGTTCATTAACTCCCCGAACAATATCTTTACCATATTTCAGATTTTTAAAAAGGATTATATTTAATCGAAACGATAACTGGTGAATTACCCTCACAATCTCAAATTTAGAATTAAGCAATACCAAACACACAATTACACAGAAACTCACGCAGGCTTTACTTGAGAGAGATGAACTCTCCTTATACTTTTGGCAATAGGATCACTTACCAGCATAGATACTGGACTCAAAAACTGCAAGATGGTACAAGGACCTTGGAATCTCGGAGCCAACTTGGAAGAAAATTTATTGATAGCTTTGCTTATGGGATAACATTTAACAAAAACTTGATCTCCAACCGTCAGCTTGGTGGGTTTGCGTCCCTTGTCATAGTTTTTCCGAACCTTCTCATATGACATGGCTAACTTTGCCTTGGCTTCATCCCACACCTTACGGACATTACAAGGGGTAGACAGATCCGGTAACAGCTCCTCAATGTGAAGGAGGTTTCACAGAGGTGAAAATAGAATAAAACAAAACATTAATTCCATAGGAGTCTTACCATGGGATTCATGGGTTGCTGAATTGAAGGCATATGACATCCAATGTAGACAAGTATCCCACTTGGTCTGGTTGGAATGATGGTACGCAATTAGTGCAGCTTTCAAATTCCTGTTCATGCTCTCCGAATATGAGGGGTTCCGGTAATAGGGAGTAGTAGTGACATGCGAAATGCATAAGTCAAATAAATATTTCTTAAATGTGTGGCTGGTAAAACCACTAGCATTATCTAAGAACTTAGGTGTACCAAATGAAGCTAAAATGGAATTTAAACAGTTAATAGTTGTTTGTGAATTTGTAGATCTGGTTGGGAAGATCCAACAAAAACGGTTAAAAGCATCAATGCACAGTAATGCATGAGTATTCCCACGAGAAGACCGTGGTAAGGGTCTGATATGGTCGATAAACAATCGCTCCATAGCTCTAGATGCTTAGGAGGAAGACAGCAATCCCATTCGGTTATTTAGATTAGGTTTACTAACTGCACAAATTCTACATGATTTAACCATAGAACTTATGTCACTATCCATCTTCTTCCATACGAAAAATTGTCGAATTTTATGCCTTGTTTTAAATACACCTAAATGTCCACCAAGAGGGCTATCATGATAATACTGGAAGATGGTAGGAACCATAATTTTCGGAGCAACAATCTGTAACCTTTTATCATGACGGGACTGACACAATCGAACACCTTTCTCACAAGAGTATGGCTACAGATTTCCCCGGACATGATTTTCTCTAAAAAATTTTTCAAATCAGGGTCATCCTTTTGATATTGAGCAATGTCTTGGTACAGCATAGGAAGGTTAGATAGGATAGGGTTTACTTCCACCAAACCGCACCGGGGAGTAACTTCTCCAGAATTTTCAGGGGGTCCTTTTCACCATCAAACATACGACTGAGCCATCCGCAATTACATTATCAGTGCCACGAATGTGGCGAGAATTAAAATTGAAGGCGGAAATCCTTAATGCCCATCTAGTCAATCTGCCAGTTCGCTTAGACCTTCTAAGCACCCAAGAAAGAGCCTCATTGTCAGTCTCCAAATCGAAATTTACATGTTCCACATACATACGGAATTTTTCCAATGAGAACAGAACTGCTAAACACTCAAGTTCATAAATCGAATACTTCCTTTCCAGGGGAGAAAGTGCCCTGGACGCGTACGCAATAGGTCTTCTTCCTGTTTCCGAATCTTGCAATAGGACTCCAGCGATAGCTTTGCCAGAGGCGTCAGTTTGGATAATAAATTTCTTGTTAAAGTCAGGAATAGCAAGCACCGGGGCATTCCTAAGGGCCATTTTTAGGGAGTCGAAAGCAACTTGCTGAGGTTGATCCCACACAAACTTGACATCTTTCCGCCGTAATAAGTTCAACGGGGCAGCGATTTCAGCATAATTAGGCACAAATTTCCGAAAGAAATTGGTCATCCCGATGAACCTAGCAACGTCCTTCACATTTTTGGGTGCTTCAAAATCGTGGATGTCCTGGGTACGAGCCTGATCTACAGAGATGCCCTGTGCTGATACAATATGCCCAAGGAAGGAAATTGGAGATTCTGCAAAATTAGTCTTTGAGAGTTTCACGGTTAGCCCAGCTTTCTTTAATCTTTCAACAACCTCCTTGATGTGCTTGAGATGATCCTCAAAATTAGTAGAGTACACGACCAAGTCATCTAAATAATTAATCACGAACTTAAATTTTACATCGCCAAACACAGCATCGAGCAAGCGAGTTAACACAGCCGCTCCCGTCGAGAGCGCGAAAGGAATCCTCGTGTACTCATACAGGTTCCAGTCAGTAGCAAAAGCAGTGAGAGGAATGGAATCTTCATCAAGGGGTATTTGGTTATATGCTTGATTCAAGTCAAAAGTTGAAAAAAAAAATTGCACCATGAAACCAAGAAAAACAGGTATGTAAATCCGGTAAGGGAACAGACTGTACGACGATCTTACGATTCAGTCCTCGATAATCAATAACAGGCCTGTAATCACCAGATGACTTAGGAACCAGGAACATTGGGGCAGAGTACGCAGAAATAGAAGGTCGTATTACTCCATCCTTGAGTAATTGTTCAATTATTTTTTCAACTCGATCATCTTAGGGGGAGATAGTCTATAAGGAGGAGACCTCACCGGAATTCTATCAGTTACATCGATATGATATTTGAGCACATTAGTTAACCCAAGCCGATCAGTAAAAACTTCAGGGTATTGAGCGCAAAGCTCACGAATTTTTGAATCCTGTTCGTCCGACAGATGATCAAGATCCAATTTGTCATTCTCCCCTCATCACCATTCTCATCCAAAACACAAGCTACCCTATCCTGAAATATCTTAACATCATGGAAATAAAATTTTCGATTAGGGCAGAATTTAAAGGAAAACATTCTATCTTGCAAATTCAGGAACATTCCAACTTTAACTATAAAATCGGCACCTAATATGACTTGATGCAACAAATTAGAGGCTACAAGGCAAGTAATTTTCCACGTAAATTTAGCTATACGAATTTTGACCACAGTAGAACCAACAACTTCCAACTTACTCCCATTGGCAGTTACACAATTAAGTTTCGAAGTTACAATTTCGGGCAATTTACAATATCTTAATACGTAGACTTTCACGACCACTAAATGGCATTATGATAATTATTTGGTGACAATAACATCATCCCTAAATTCGCGGTGTTAAAGCATCCGATTGAATCGCCACATAGCCGTAGAATTCTACGTAGGGCGAGCTTCGCTCTCATTCGAGAGCGCATTCATGCTTTGAGAAGGGAACTGGATTTTGTTTCAGGTGAGCTTTATAAGCTTCATCTTTCTTTAAGTCGGACATTAGAGGTGAACACATTCAATCATCTGGACCTTGTATCTCACATGGCTTTCTTATCGCTTTCATCTTCTTCAAGGGCTAGACATGTATCCAAATGTTTCCGTTTATCGATGTGCCAGAGGAAGAATTCTGTCCCACACTTGAATTCTTCTAAAGTAGTGGTTAATCTATCCACCACTAATTTGGATACTCCTTCTATGTCTGTGCTCGAGAAGGGATTAAAGTTTGCGATTTCACCTCTTAAGCTTCCGACGGAGGAGATCATCTGTGGTGTTGAGGCTTCTCTAAAGCCCTTACCGGATCATATTGCTGAGGAGATTCGTCTTGAAACCGCCACCATTATCAGACATTTCAAACCCCCTCGTCCTAACCTTACTTCGAAAGAGAGGTATACCCTTAAACAACTAAAATTGAACAAGGACTTGGTGGTGTTGAAGGCTGATAAAGGCAATGCTACTGTGATTATGAACACAGTTGACTACAATAACAAGATTGAGGAACTTCTCAGTGATCCCACCTATAAGGTGCTAAAAAATTATCCTACCAACGCCATTGATAGGAAAACAGCGTCTCTTCTTAAAGCTGGCTCGATTCCGAATGATGTTTCTCGTGGTTTGCGACAGCAGGCTTCCACAATTCCCCGAATTTTTGGCCTTCCTAAGATCCATAAAGATGGAGTTCCCCTTAGACCTATTGTTAACAGTATAGGTTCTCCTACACACAAACTGGCCAAATACCTTGGAGAACTTCTCAAGCCGTACATAGGTAATGAGGCATCCATCAGGAATTCATCGCATTTTATTGGCATTTTATCCAATCTGCGTGTTTCTCCTGGTGATATTCTAGTCAGTTTTGATGTTGTGTCTCTGTTCACTGGGGTTCCAATCATAGACACCTTGTCTCTGTTGTATAAAATCTTTCCTGGTGACATTGTTAATCTGTTTCACCTTGTCCTCACTACCACATATTTCAGTTTTCATGGTACAATATACGAACAAATAGATGGTGTTGCCATGGGATCGCCATTGGCACCAATCATCGCTAATTTCTATATGCAAGATTTTGAAGAGCGTTGCCTTCAATCTTGCACGCTCAAGCCGTCCATCTGGTTGAGATTTGTCGATGACACATTTGTTATCTGGCCCCATGGTGAATACGAATTATCTATATTTTTGGATCACTTGAACAGCATACATCCAAACATTAAATTTACCATGGAGACTGAACGTGGAGGAGGTTTGCCGTTCTTGGATGTTTTGGTTTCTAAGAAATCAGATGGAACTTTAGGTCATTCGGTTTACCGTAAACCTACGCATACTAATAGATACCTTCATGGGTCCTCTCACCACCATCTTTGCCAAAAGCGTGCTATGCTTAACACTCTTATCAGCCGAGCAAGGGAAGTTTGTGAGGAGGACAAATTAAACGGTGAACTTGAGTTCCTATCCAGAACATTTCTGAGCAATGGCTATTCAGGGAAACAGATTGACGAAGTGCTACATCCTAAGCCAAAAGGCAGATTTTCACGTGATTCTCGTCCTTTGAGTCTGGCCTTCTTACCTTACGTGCAATCTGTCACGGATAGGATTGGCAATATTCTCAGAAAGCACAATATCAAGACCATTTTAAGCCTAATATCACCATAGGCAATTGTTTGCGATCTGTCAAAGATCCTTTTGGTTTAAACTGCGCTGGAATATATATGATTCCTTGCTCCTGTGGATCGGTTTATGTCGGCCAAACATGTAGGAAAGTAGCAACAAGGGTTAAAGAACACCGCAGGCACTTACGTCTTTGCCAGCCAGAGAAGTCTGTTGTGGCAGAACATGCCATACATAATGACCATCAAATGATTTTTGATGCAACATCTGTCATTTGTAAAGAGAAACATTTTATTCACAGAATCATTCGTGAGGCGATAGAAATTGCTAAACTCCCCAATAATTTTAACAAAGGTGACGGCTATATTGTACCGGTAACTGCTGTACAAAACTAAGTCCCCGCAATAGAAATTTTAAAAACTTACGCGTTACGCTCCGGGCCGCCTACGAAAGACTGACTGGACGGCGAGCAACAGCTGTGTGCGTGTGACGTAGAGAGCGGGTGACGTCACAGCATGCCTCGCCGCGATACAGAGCCTAGACTGATGTGGAATGTTCTTCGAGTTTCTATGGGCAATAAATTTCCGCACAATAACAATTAAACAAATTGAACAACATCACCATGTAACTCGATCCCTTATCTATGTTCCTGCCGAAATTCACGTAAATATGACATGAGGCGATGAAGTTATGGAACGAGATGTGAAGGCCCGGATCAGATATAAATACGTACTGCTTCGCTCAGCAGGGCAGTGTGTTGCCTGAGTGTGTGGCCTGAGTGTGTGGCCAGAGTGTCTATGTGCACGCTAGGCAGTGGAGTTCATACAGTCGGTTCGCGAGGACCGTGATCTAGCGTGAAGCAGCTATTAATCTTCGAGTCCGTGGACTTTAACCTAATCGCGTCGAATATGGACTTGTACGGATTTCTTCATACTGTGAGTGACAACTTTTTACTCCGACGGGACGTGATATAAATTGTGCTTCGTCTGAACATTATCAAGTGACTGTTATTCTACACGAGTGTCTAAGACTTGCGAATGTTTTCGAGTGCTCGTAATTTGAAGTTTAATGTTCTGGACAGGACTTAGAACAGTTTGCTCCTTACAGAGTACTAAATACTTCAAGTTTATGAGACTGTGTTTTAATCCAGATTTACTCGATTCCAAGCATGACTACGTCACTAATTTACCATTTCATGAACTGTGTAAATATTTTAGGTCATGAACTGTGAACTGTGCATGTGTGAACTGTACATTTCAATTCTACTAAACAGCACATTTCAATTCTACGAACATTCAGTTTTACGAACAGTCGAACCGAGGACTGTCAATACTCGATTAATTTCGTCTTTTGATTTCATGTTATTATCAATACGTGAATGAGTTCGAATTAACGAGTAAAACATCTTCATTTTCGAATCCAATTAAATTACGTTGAACAGTGCCTCAAAGAACTAAGTCGTGCGGCATTACTTTACATTGTACCAAGTGCCACAAACTTCAAGTGACTCTGTTAAAATTCGACGATAAGTTTCGAGTGGATTTTTATTTTTATGAGTATTAAACTTACATGCTCATTCGAGTCTAGTGGCCTTCTTTCATTTAACACGGGACAAAATTTAGTGACATTTCACCGTGTGATAAACTCTCAAGGATACATTTTTTAACCTTGTTAAAACCATTGATAAACTTTCCTCTCATCTGTGCAGAAGCAGTCTTTGCATATCTCGCCCCAAGGCTTAACGATGTTCATTCACGTTCATCATTCTCGAGGAGTACCTCAACGCCCTTCATCAGCACCGTATGGATCTTCAAGACGTCGAATGGATCTTCTATAACATCCATCAGGGGAGGAATGGTGGTTCACTGGTATGGTAAAAGGAGGAGCTGCCGGAATCCAAGGGCATCGCCAGCCCTAGGACGAGGAACATTTTCTACTGTATCTGCTGTACAGAGGTGACATGACTTTGAATTTCTTAATAAACGCAGAGGAAAAAGTTTAAGATTTATTTCTAAACAAACCCTCTCCCTCTGTACGCACTTCAACGAATGGTACACGCCCTGCGTCTCAGGTCTACCGAAGTACCACATTTACTGTTACAATATACTGAGTAGATCATGGCTACCCTCCATATTTAACTCGTCAACATCTTTCTCCGTGACTCTGGAGGCCCTGGAATGAACTACATTTCTAACAGGGTCTCTCTATCTTGAGTCTGTTTACTATGGAGAGACCGTAGCCATTTTGCTTTGTTGTTGCTCTGAAGACGATCCTGGTCGCAGGATTGAAACGCGTCAGGTAGTATTTATTACTAGCTGATGTACCCGTGCTTCGCTACGGGATTCTCAGAAAGACTGACTTGGTGGTTTTCCTAACTGAATTCAACATAGGTCATTACCAAAAAGGTCAGTAGGAATGTAGCGATTGAAAGCAATGTTATCATATAAAATACTCGATCAAATGAATAACCGCACACTTTCTCACTTTCAACGAACAGTACTACGGTGTCGATCTAAGAGTCCAAAGTTCCAGAGCTGGAATAACCAGGTCGCAGACTGCCGTGAACGCTCCTCTGTCATTATTCCGTTAAATATGCACACTACTCATTCCAATCAGTGGCTCAGAGTAGGGATTGTATAGCTCGAATACTATGATGAACCAGTGTGTTACGTACCAGATATTTCAGAAAATGTATAAACCAGAGGAATGGCATGCTAAAGAAAAAAGTTATCTTACACCCCAGTTATTTCCCGCCAATATACAGGCAGTCTGCTACAGTTGGTACGACCAGGCGAGTTGGCCGTGTGGTTAGGGGCGCGCAGCTGTGAGCTTGCATCCGGGAGATAGTGGATTCGAACCCCACTCCCGGCTACCCTGAAGATCGTATTCGGGAGATAGTGGGTTCGAGACCCACTGTCGGCAGCCCTGACGATGGCTTTCCGTGGTTTCCCATTTTCAAACCAGGCAAATGCCGGGACTGTACCTTAATTAAAGCTACGGCCGCTTCCTTCCACTTCCTAGACCTTTCCTATCCCATCGTCGCCATCAGACATATCTGTGTCGGTGCGACGTTAAGCAAAAAAATGGCATTCCGTGGTTTCCCATGTTTACACCAGTCACATCAGGCTGTACCTTAAAGCCAAGGCCGCTTACTTCACACCACTATTCATTTCCTATCCCATCGTCGCCATAAGACCTACCTGTGTCGGTGCGACGTCAAGCAAATTAAAAAACCTCGGTACGCTGCAGTAATCCTATCTATCGGGGATAAGAGGAAACAGAAGACAAAAACACATCGCAACAAACAATGGTCAATGTAATGTTATTGTTGATAAAGTTTATGAGCTTTCTATATTGCAGGCCTTCACATTAGTTTTCTTTCGACTCTGTGATATTAGGGTATCTTACAAAGTAATTTATATCGTAGATTGTAGTTCCTTATTCTGAGACTTTACATACCGATTTTCACTAAATTCTGTTGACCCATTTTCTCGTGACTCGGCGCTGACATGGACTTAGTAACAAAAATCCAAATTCATGAATATCGCCGATTATATGCGGTACGGTAACAATGTATAAGACATAAGTGATCGGAAATTTAATAACTTCTTACATAACTACTACTAACGACATAAATAAAGTTATTTATAAGTTTATAAAGTATTTATCGATACGACCACTAATAACATAAATAACTTATTTGAGAATTACATTTCAGACCTTCCCCTAAACTACCATTTCACTCAGCGTGAATAAAATAATTTGCAGCCTAGATTGCAGTGGTTCATCACCCGACATTATATACCAATTTTCTTTAAATTATCTTCAACCGTTTTATCATGATGCGTGTACATACATACATACATACAGACAGACAGACAGACAGACAGAAATTACGGAAAAGTACAAAATGCATTTTGTTGTTATTGTTGACATGACCGATACAGAAATACCATTCTTTTCAAATTCTAAGTAATGTACAGACAAAACTCTTATTTAATATATACAGATTTATCGATACGACCACTAATAATATAAATAACTTATTTGAGAATTACAATTCAGACCTTCCCCTAAACGACCATTTCACTCAACGTGAATAAAATAATTTATGGCCGAGCTTGTAGCTGTTCATAACCCGACATTACATGCCGATTTTAATTAACTTCTCTTCAGCCGTTTTCTATTGATGCGTGTACAATCATACAGGCAGACAGACATAAATTATGGAAAAGTAAAAGAATGCATTTCCTTGTTACTGTGGACATGACAGATACAGAAATAATATTCATTTCAAATTCTGAGCAATGTACAGGCAAAACACTTATTTTATATATATAGATTACATTTCCGGCCTTCCTCTAAACTACTATTTCACTCAGTGTGAATAACATTCTTGATAGCCTAGATTATAGCGACCTATTCCCGGACTTTGCATACCAATTTTCGTGAAGATACGGCCACTAATAAAACAAATATTTGACAATTAAATTTTAGGCCTTCCCCTAAACTACCATTTTTCTCAGCGTGTGTAGCCTATATTGTAGCGACTATTTTCCATCTTTGTCTAGCGATTTTCATTAGGACACGACCACTAATAACATAAATATTTGAGAATTAAATTTAAGGCCTTCCCCTAAACTACCATTTCACTCAGCGTGAATAAAATAATTTTTAGCCTAGATTATAGCGGTTCATCACCCGACATTACATTCCTATTTTCATTAAATTCCCTTCAGCCGTTTTCTCGTGATGCGTGTACATACATACAGACAGGTAGACAGACAGACAGACAGACAGAAATTACGGAAAAGTAAAAAATGCATTTTCTTGTTACTGAGGACATGAGCGATACAGAAATACCATTCTTTTCAAATTCTGAGCAATGTACAGACAAAACTCTTATTTTATATATATAGATTACACGACCTAATATCCCCAAATAATTATCATAATGTAATTTACAACATCTTTTCATTTTCCTATACCAGACATCATTCAAAAGAGAGACAATGCTCACCGAATCAATTAGACCCAATACAGGTTCGTCATTAATCTCAATCTGAATTATAGAAGTTTTCGGAATGACCCTCCCTGAAATTCTCAAATCTTGAGGGACACGAAACTCATCCCTTAACTGCTTATGCATGGGCATACTTTCATGGAATTCATTAATTTCACTTACTAGTCACCGTGAAATATTTTTGTTGAAATTAGGGCACGTCTTTTCTCTGATTCTGCACTGCACCCCTTCTATTTCTAAGGGAAGGGCACTTGTTCCTGAGATGGTCTTTCGACCCGCACGCTTAACATTTCTTATCCTGAACTTCACTAGGAGTATGAGAGGAAAAATATGCGGAGTTACTAGGAGGTGGGGGGTGGATAGTTAACATGACATGATTCATCACCGTACTTAACATCTTCGGCGAAGGAACACGCCTCCTCTAACTCAGCGAAGGTAGTGGGCGCCCTAGTTAACGACAAGAAGGATCTGTATTGTGGAGCAATTCCCTTAAGAATCCTCGCTTCCATCTCATCTTCAGGTACAACAATTTTGAATACTTCGCAAAAAAATTCAGGTCTAGAACATATGCTAACAAGCTTTCATGAAGAAACTGAGTCCTGAAACAATGTTTAGGGATTAAACTCTGTAATGCAAGGGATGGGATAAATTTAGATAGAATTACCTCATGAAATTCAGTTATTCTTAGATTATTACTAATAGCCTTAGCAATTTCCTTCTTTAATATCCCCTCACAATAAGGGAATAGAACCCTAAAGATACCTAGGGAGTCCATAGAATAAACATTGGCAGATTCCGTGAACTCCACTAAAAAGCGCGTAAATCTAATAGTTTCATCAATGGAGTTAACCGAAAATATTTTTACATTTTTGAATAACTCTTTGATAGAATTAGGTGTACCATTAGGTTTAGATAAGAAGCCTTCTAAAACAGGAGCAAGAGCCCAGCAATGAGTTGATTCATTACGCGACGATTCAGGGCAAGCAGAAACGTTAATCAATTCCTGACTGTCACTCTCATCTTTCCTAGACCCATCACTCAAGGTAAGTTCATTGACATTTCTCATATTCATGATTATATCTAATTCAACAGAAAGGTTAATTCCCAACGTTAGCAACGAGGTACACCGAGCAAGCAATTCAGGTTCGGGTGACAATGATATTAAATCCTGAACCCTGTTGATATAGTGACTAGTTCTGGATTTTAACCTTTTAGCTTGATATGCCGAAGGTTCCATGTCACTTAATTCCTTCACAACAATATTGATTTCAGCTAATGCATTACTAATAAGCTTCACTGACTCACCTAATTCGTAGTTTAAATTTCTAGGCTTTACCGGACAATCCAAGGAATCCATAAGCAATGCAACATCACCCGGAACCGACCCAGACGAGGTCACCCCGCGCACCTCCAGTTCATATATCAGCTCAACTTTCCTTAACATGCGTGGCAGTAAGACAGACCGGGCAGACATTTTGGGCATGAAACGGAAAATTCCAATAAAATTAAAGGTAATCTTGCCTTTCTCCTTACACTCTCTCTTACACTTTCAGTTATAGCCCTATCTCCTTTTTCAGTCAGTATATTCTCTTGTGAGAGCAATACAACTTATTGATTATAAATAAATCAGCCCCAAAAGGTAGTCAACACGGCAGTAATAATACTTCAAACCCACGCGTAGCTAAGAAATACTGTTACAACACAACAGTATAAAAACCAACTCTACCTTGGCGTCCCAAAACTTCCCAATCGGTAGTAGTTTGGCAACACTGGACCTTACAAGAAAACTACGGAAATGAAATACTTACCACGATGTCCGAAGAAGAAAAGGCATGAAAAACAGACACTCGGTGCCAGAGACTATGTGAATCAAAACCCAAGAGAACGTACTAACTATTAAGGAAAGAGAGATTACAAATTTAAACCAACTTTAATGGATCTGGACTTCAATTCTCAAAGGACAGTAATAACTTTCGAACTTACAATTCGATGATTAAAAGAAAAGTAGAAAATTATCATCACACTAAAAGAATAGATAATATAACTGGGGTCGACCCTTGAAAATATAAGAAATAAACCTTGGGATGACAATCCTTGAAAACCAAATTAATCAATCAATTTAATTAGTAGAGCAGTAGTGGAATAATTAACGGTAAGTTGAGGCCTGTTTCTCGACACGTCTAGTATAATTCAATGAAATAACCGAAGTGGCAAATAAATGTTACCAAGTTTTAGGCGAAATAGAACCTAATCCACATTAAATTAAATCATAGGAAAGGAAGACGTATTTTCAATTTTAGAATTAGTAAACTGGAGTACAATACGAGTCCACACACCGGATCAAAGATACAATAGACAGCCATCAGCTGTTTTATCAACACACGGAATCCATAATTGTTTACAACAGTTACCATAGAAACGAATCACGTGTCGGGATTAAATCATGGCTTCCAAACATTATCAGATAGACATCGACCAAACAACTCCAACTTACCGATTTTCATCTGTGATCCACCGAAATAACGCTTAACTATCTGTTACAAGAAGTTTTGAAATGAAAATTTACCAACACATAAAAAATCTGAGTCCCGATTTTCACAAAATTACATCTTATTAACGCCAGAGTAAAGGCTACCGCGTGATAGAAATTCCTATTGATAACCGTAGTTTAAAACATACTCGCAATTCGAATCTTTTAACTTGTTCAGTCCAAACCAAAAGTCTTGAACATGGTGGAGATATCTCGGTGGGAAAGGGTATTGATGCAGATTTCATCATGCAGGGTACTTACAATTTCTCGGAAGCAAATATAAAAAGATAAACAAACCACAAATCCAATAGAATTTGTGGCCGGTTGGCCACAAATTTAACCAGGGTCGAAAATCAGCCCCATCTCGCCCGTCTTCATCTTATTGCTCGGGTTTCTTTTAAAAAATCAAGTATCTGCGACCAAGTTTCCAACAGTTTGGCTTCACAATCTCCAACAACAACTAGAAAAAACAAAACAACTACGCACATATTGTCGAACTCGATCGATAATTGGCAGAGCAGCGCTGAACTTCACGCTGCGCTCACAGATGGCAGTAGGATGCAGTTCAGATGGAACACTCAGTCTGATAGCCAACTTTTCTACTAGTAAGACCCCGCTTCTAATGAATCGTGTACAATTCCATCGGGCTTCGAACGACCTTTAAATAATTTTCAAGTCCATGCATACTCGAAATGCCTGATGTATATGCATACGCCATATAAAAGAGTGGCTTTAACACGAGGAAGTCCAACTGACCAGGTTGAAAATGTGCACCATTTGATTTTGCACTGTTAGAACTAATGACTGTTTCATAAGTGATCACCATTCACTCGATGAGAAATACGTCTGAGCACTATCTATTGTCGTAAATCACGATAATGATAAATACACTTCACTGCACAGTTCATCTAGACACTTACTGCTCACTGTTCGTATAGTCAGAATAACTTTCATTTGAAGCACAGTTTATTATGGCTCACCTCCACAGCAAGGAAATACATAAATGGCTCTCTCTTGTAATATCTCGCAATGTTAATTCTCACTAACACAGTTCTACAATTATTCATGTATAAGTCCTATATTTCACTGAATTACGAAGTTCACTATACAGTCTCTCCACAACCGTTCTTTTAAATGGTACAGTCTGTTTCGGCACAAATTAAAGTGTTCTAGGTTCTGATAATATTTAAATTAGTTAATGTATTGCGACCTACAATCACGATATTCGCAGTTGAAATAGTTCAAGATCATTACAATGCGAAGTTAGCCAGGCCAACTTCAAGTTGGTTTTGGTAAATTCACACGAAAACTAAGATATTTGTCAAGTTCAAATATCGGTGAAATATTACAAGTCTTTACAAGACTTTGATGTTATACACACGTTAAAGGCCTACGTCTGAATGTCTGACGAATTGCAAGTACCATAGTTTATAAGTTACACACTGGTATTCGCAGAAACTAAGTGTTAACTTGTCGTCGAAATTGTCTAAGTATCACGATGTCCGGCAGTAGGAATACTGAGTTCGACTCGTTGCGTGCAGCGTGACATGCTAGGCAGCTGTGAAGGATGCGAACTGAATTGCTGTGGTCGGGCCTGCTGCTTATATCCCGTACGACTCAAGGCTGCTTGCCACGTCACGGAGGGGAAATGTGCTTATATCTCTTGAATGCCGTGATGGATTTTGTTGAAATTAACATATGTTTACATTTAGAACATGAGCTACACGATGATGTGTGTATCATTTCCGTAACTTAGTCGGCTGAAACGTTAGACATTTCCTTCCAGCACATTCGATAGAGAGGTGTGCAACATGTGGCCGTGACGTCACCCGCAGGTTCCTTGCTCGTGACGTGTCCAGCTCGCCACGAGGAGCTTCGTATTGCGCCAGCACAAGATGTCGGGCATACGAATAGCTATTATCGCCGTCCCTTTTCCACATGTTCCCGCAATTATAAAAAATGTACATGGCTGGAACAGTTCCTGGTACATATTCCTCCCTCCTCGAATTAAGAAAATTCGAAGGATTTTCTTATCTTAGCTGCCTATCCTCCTTGCGGAACATATTTCTTGAGGTTAGAGGCATATGGGGTGACAAATGGCGAAATTATGCCGTCATTCTTCATCTGACTGTTTAATGCTCTTGCCTCGGCTCGATATTTCTCAGGAACTGGATATGCTTTCCGTTTATAAGGAGAACTATCATTAACGCTGGGGTGATACTCAAAACCTTGAATTTCCCCTGGTTTCTCATCAAAGACATTGGGGTATAACTTAAAAACTTCTTGTCTAGCTGAATTAAGCTTTGCTTCGAGTTCTGGCTTTTCGATTACTCTGGTTAGGGATCCTAATAAAGAAGCGCCGATAACGGAACATTCATCAAATACGGACATTCCCTAGTCCATTCCAGGGTTTCCCATTTTCAACAGTTTTACCGCGGCTAGCGCATCCTCGCATTCAGCGGGCTTATCCATGTCGCTACCGGGTTGTTCATCAGGGGTTCCCTCCTCACGAATTTGCGCGTCATAATGATCCACCAGCTGCAATTCTACAGTCTCAGCGTTGCTTAAACTGACAAGATTCGACTTGTAATTTATAGTTCCCTTATACTTGATCATGAAGTCAGATCCCAATACAACATTGAAATTGAGACGTGAAATGACAAGAAAAATATGTTCGAAAAGTCTTCCACTTATATAAAATTCTATGAATGCTTGTAGTTTACATTTCATGTTGCGATCAGGTACCGCACCTCGAACCTTTAGTTGAGCTACAGGCATTAGTAAGACAGTGCCTTTTCTCAAACAATCTATAAGCTTGTCCTAAGTAAGTGAAGCTTGTGCACCAGAGTCGACCAAATTCTTCACATTAAGGTTCCCGACTCGTATAGATATGACCGGTAATGCTCTCTTAATTATGGGCCTATTCTGATGTTCATACTCAAATAATAATTCGGTATCATCAATATGCCAGTACTGTACTTCTGTAAAACAAATAACTTGATGATCGTCCCCTTCTTCGTTTTCAGGCAATCTCCAATTTAGTTGATCGGAGTTTTTATAATAGCGCCAGTCGATCACAGGTCCTTGTCATTCTCTTCTTGAATTCTCACATGCTTTTGGTATTCTTATGATGTGGCTCCTAAGTCCTCACTAGTTCTGTTTCTGTCTCGAATTTATTCTCTGGTTTCTTTCCATCTATTTTCAACATCTTCCCTCCGAGCACTTCTGGCTTCTTCGGAAATTATCTCTGGTTTTCTCCACGGTGGTCTCGATCTGTACGTAGGCTGTCGCTGGTCCGATTGTCTTTGGAATTTCGTAAACCTGGGAGGAGTACGTGAATTATTTACAACATTTTCCCTCGGTGTTGTTTCTGGATCCGTAGTCTGCACTTCGGCTGAATTACTGGATACCGCTTTAAGTTTAGTACTCTTTGGAGTTGACTGCGTATTAGCCGTGCCTACTCGTCTTAATATAGCATCCAAAAGTTCAAGTATTTGGATGTTTGCTGCCACTAATATTTCCTGTACATGAGACGGAAATTGAAGTGTCATTATTTGAATAAGTTCTGGAACCTGTAGTGGAGGATCCAGATATTGCATCTTCTTCAATTGCATCAAACAATAATCTGAATATCTCGATGCATTCACTGATGTATTGTATTTTCGCGAATACAACTGCATTTTCACGAGATGCTGTGTCTCTGTGTCCCAAAAACGATTTAATAATGCCTTTTAAAAATCATCATAGGTTTTGAAATTGTTCTTAAAGGCTATGAACCAAGATAATGCTCTGCCTTCCAGCAATTTAGATACTGTGCGTAGTTGCCTATCTTGTCCTATGCGATTTTGTTGAAAGAAATTTTGAAGAAATTACTTAGCAGTATACTCATCTCTACCCGAAAATTTAGTTGGTTTGTCGTCTTGAATTTTAATGAATGTCGTGGTGTTAACTGACTCTCTAAATGTACCTGCACTGAAGATAAATGATGAGTTTTCTCTTAACTTAATCGAAGAGACTTCTTCTGCAAGGTTATCTACTTTTATCTGAAATGTGTTATCAAGGGTTTTAATTTCAGATTGAAGATCAGTTTTCAAAGCTTGAACATCCTTACAAAAGGCGGTGAGTTGTGTTTGAGTGCCATCCATTTGGCTCGTGAAACGCTTGTCCATCTCGGCTTGTGTAGATTTCATAAGTCCCACTTCAGCATTGAGTTTGCTTACGTCCGATTTGAATGAGTCCCTAAGGCTCTCTTGGATTTGTGCCATTTTTATTTGAGCCTGTGAAATATGTCCATGAGACTCTTGGAATTCGGCTCGAAGTTCTTTTAACTCCGTAGAAAGGGACTGAACATTTTTGAGATCTTGACCAAATAATTGAATAATTTCTTCCTTCAATATTTCAAGATTTTCTACGAATTGAGTTTTTACTTCTCCTAATTTGGATTCGACTTTGTCACTGGAATCCTTGAGCCTCTATTCTAAATTAGTGTTTGCCTCACGAAATCCTTGTTCGAGATTAGCGGTTGATTCAGCAAATCGATTATTAATGGATTTATCTGCCTCTGTAAATATTTTTTCTAAAGAAGCTTGTGCTTCATCCAACCTTGAGTTGAGGTTATTAGCTAACCCTTGCATTTTATTATGAGTAGTTTTTATCTGTTGACCTAGTTGTTGACTTAGTTGTTTGTTGGCCTAGTATTTGATTGATAGATTTTTGTATTTAGATCGTTAATACTAGTACGAAGAGCTTCCATTGCTGTTAATATATTCTCCATGATGACAACTGTTTATAATGAACTTGAAAATTAATTATGTAATTTGAGGATCAAAATTGCAACTGACGGTGCGTAATCTGACAATGCCTGTGTCTCCTAGCGTTGTCTAATTAAATTCGCATATTATTTCGAATATGGTATTGACAAAATATGCTGTTATGATTCGTATCTTGTAAAGCCTAAGTAGAACTTCATTCAATATCCTATTATTTTTCGTGTTATAATATCTAGCACAGTTCCTTTCGAAATGCCTAAGTTGGCCTTCATTTATTATTACACACGGAGTGTCGCTACGCATTTGTTGCTAGCGTGGTATATCACCTTTCCAGGCCCCTTAAGTTGGCCGCCATAAATACCTTCTTTCGCGACCCCATAAGTTGGGCTTCATTTAGTACTCCTTTCGTGGCCCCTTAAGATGGGCGCCATAAAAAGCTTCTCTCCTCTCTGTACCAGGAAAAGTTGATTTTAAAGAGCATGAGATCTTTCTGAGGGGTGCCCAGTCCTTAGGAGATGGTACAGAGAGGGAGGATCACAAGGCGAAATAACAGATATTATATCTTTCTCTCCTTTATTCTATCTTTGGAAGACCACCCTGTTATTTCGCCGAATCATACATTTTTAATAGAAAATAAATTCCAATTTCAACAATTGAATATCGAAATTCAAGCGAAATTCAACTGAATAATATCTTTCTCAGTCTGTTATGTCCATTATAACTTTCATGGCATATATCAATAAATAAGAATGTTGTAAGTAAATAAGAAATCCTAAAGTCTTTCTATCGGCACTTGCGATTTCAGATTACACTTTCTAAATGAATTGAGTAAAGTAAATTTGGTAATTCCTTCTCGAGAACACATCAAACTCAAATATGAAAATACTTGAAATCAAATCTAGTCTTCTCGTATAAAGTTCTGAGTATAGTCCTACTCTTTTGTAAATTATTGTACACTTTATGAAACTGTTGTAAATTGAGAGTTTGTGATACACTTCCACTACGAATAATGTACTCAATTGATATTTCTTAGTTCCAATAAATGAGAATATACGAGAGCACACTGTTATTTGAAAGTCTATATTCCAAGTAAAATATTAATTAAGTGAACTTTTGATGTTCTTTGCCAGTAATGACACTGTTTGTAAAAGTTCTGCTCAAAGTCAGAATTGAATGGAAAAAGCACTGATATCACCTGATATACGCCTTCTCGTTGAGCTCGAACAGTTGAATACTGCTCTGCAAACAGCAATCTGGAACTCAGCTGTCATCAGACACCACGATGTTCCATATTACCACGTCCCTGGAACTGTCCCTCGTAGTACCAAATCTCCGTCTATCTCCGTCGTTCTCCGTCGATCTCCGTCGATCTCCGTCGTCTCGAGTCAGGATTTCTCATGTTATTAAAAGAGTGGCTTTAACACGAGGAAGTCCAACTGACTAGCTTGAAAATGTGCACCATTTGATTTTGCACTGTTAGAACTAATAACTCGATTATAAATACGTCTGAGCACTGTCATTTGTCGTAAATCACGATAATGATAAATACACTTCACTGCACAGTTCATCTAGACATTTACTGCTCACTGTTCGTATAGTCAGAACAACTTTCATTTGAAGCACATATTATTATGGCTCACCTCAACAGCAAAGAAATAAATAAATGGCTTTCTCTTGTAATATCTCGTAATGTTAATTCTCACTAACACAGTTCTACAATTATTCATGTATAAGTCCTATATTTCACTGAATTACGAAGTTCACTATAAAGTCTAACCACAACCGTTCTTTTAAATGGTACAGTCTGTTTCGTCACAAATTAAAGTGTCCTAGGTTCTGATAATATTTAAATTAGTTAATGTGTTGCGATTACAATCACGATATTCGCAGTTGAAATAGTTCAAGATCATTATAATGCGATGTCGCCACGCCAACTTCAAGTTGGTTATGGTTATTCACACGAAAACTAAGATATTTGTCAAGTTCAAATATCGGTGAAATATTACAATTCTTTATGACTTTGATGTTATACACACGTTAATATCCTAAGTCTGAATGTCTGACGAATTGCAAGTCCCATAGTTTATAAGTTACACACTGGTATTCGCAGAAACTAAGTGTTAACTTGTCGTCGAAATTGTCTAAGTATCACGATGTCCGGCAGTAGGAATACTGAGTTCGACTCGTTGCGTGCAGCGTGACATGCTAGGCAGCTGTGAAGGATGCGAACTGAATTGCTGTGGTCGGGCCTGCTGCTTATATCCCGAAAGACTTAAGGCTGCCTGCCACTTCATGGAGGGGAAATGTGCTTATATCTGTTGAATGCCGTGATGTATTTTATTGAAATTAACATATGTATACATTTAGAACATGAGCTGCACGATGATGTATGTCTCATTTCTGTAACTTAATCGGCTGAAACGTTAGACATTTCCTTCCAGCACATTCGATAGAGAGGTGTGCAACATGTGGCCGTGACGTCACCCGCAGGTTCCTTGCTCGTGACGTGTCCAGCTCGCCACGAGGAGCTTCGTATTGCGCTAGCACAAGATGTCGGGCATACGAATAGCTATTATCGCCGTCCCTTTTCCACATGTTCCGGCAATTATAAAAAAATGTACAGGGCTGGAACAGTTCCTGGTACATAATACAACAGATGAGTATGCTGACATGCTTCTCATCTGCCGTGATGCAGGACAGAAAGCACGGGAATCACAGCCCCCCTACCAGGAATGATTTCCACACAGACAACAACAAAACGTAAATACGTTTAAGAGGGTGGAGCGACGTGTGCGTCTAACTTCGTCAATTTCCCAAACAGGTCCTGTTAGAGAGGCACCCGTTACGTCCGGTGAAACTGGTGAGATGTTTTTGGTCATTTTCCAGGAGAATTCTCACACGAGTACCCAGGCAGGGTAGCACAACAGGCCAACATCAGCCAGTCGCCTGCTGTAAGGGTATAGCATTCCAGTTCTTTTCGTCCGTAGATCACCTGCAACTACATCAAGAACTCCAAGGACGGTATTTCGAAACTCGTGCGGATACTGACGCAAGTGGCACATGATCCAGCGTTTGTATCTCACACTTTATTTTCGGACAAGGCACGATTTCGTAATAAAGGCTCTGTGAAGCGTCATAATATGCACTATTGGAGTGTTGAAAATCCCCACTGGGTAAAGCAGGCAGCATTTTGGGCAAGATGGGGAATACATGTCTTGTGTGGTTCACTGGATGATCACCTAATTTGGACCATATTTCTTTGAGGATCATTTAACAGGAGCCCGGTACCTACAGTTTCCTCAAGACCAACTACCATTGCCGCTAGATGATGTGCCCCTGGATGACCGTTAAACATGTGGTATCAACACGACGGAGTTCCCCCTCACATGTCACCAGATGTTTTTTGCTATTTGTTTTACGTCGCACCGACCTAGATAGGTCTTATGGCGACGATGGGATAGGAAAGTCCTAGGAATAGGAAGGAAGCGGCCGTGGCCTTAATTAAGGTACATCCCCAGCATTTACCTGGTGTGGAAGTGGGAAACCACGGAAAACTATCTTCAGGGCTGCCGACAGTGGGGTTCGAACCCACTATCTCCCGAATACTAGATACTGGCCGCACTTAAGCGACTGCAGCTATCGAGCTCTGCCACCAGATGTTCTCAACTACATGAATATTACACATCCCGTTCAATGGATAGGACCTGTCACCTGGTCTGCTAGATCGGCCGATTTGACGCAATTGGGCTTCTTCCTATGGGGCTATTTGAAGGATGTAGTGAACGCTAAGCAGTCAGAAAATCCTGAAAGCTTTCGAAACCTTATTACGGAAGCCTGTGAAGCCGTAACACATACAATGCTACAAGGAGCCCGAATGGCAGTTCAACGGCGTGCTGAAACGTGCATTACTGCAAAAGACCATCTATTCGATCACTTACTGCGTCAACAGGCTGTTGCTCAGTCAAGCAGATTCAAATCCCCAACCATTCTGTCCTTGTCGATCCCTGATTATAAAACATCCACATAAGCAGCCCTAATGGCCTAGAATAGTGTCAAATAAATAAATAAATAAATAAATAAATAAATAAATAAATAAATAAATAAATAAATACATGACTGAATAAATAAATAAATGAATAAATTAAATAACCCAAGACGTGCGGGCATTCAGATACATTTCTCTGTGGAAGATTCTCGAATTATAAATTGCGAATAAAATTTACAGGATCAAGTGGGATTCGAACCCACCCACCAAACGCAGCTGTATTAACAGCACCAAACTTAACCGTGAAGCACTGGCGCTCTACGTTGGGACTTGAGTGCTGGCGATTAGTCTCACAGACCCATGTACATTAAAAAAAATGTTATTCTAAATTGTAAGCAAGAAAAATAAATAAATAACAGGTAAACCTATAAATCAAACACTTGTGCTACGTTTTACAGATGCACTTAAAACTGAAATAGTTTTTATGCTATTTGTGGATCTTTTGCCCATGTAGAAATGTGTAATGGTAGTATGTATCACATAACAAACAATAATAGTGTCTAGCATTTGAAATTAAAATATATTCTAAAATAGAAAAACACCAAGTGCGTACCATTTCCTTCAAACATAATCACTCTGGGTTGGATGTTCCATGACTGAATTTGCTGTTCATAAACTATTTGGAAAGTGGTCACACCTGACATGAAATTTCGGCGTGACGTATGACAAAATTTACCAAATTTGCAAGTGCTACTCTCTATTCTGCAATGACCCACATTATCTTCCTTTTCCTTATCTGATTTGCCAGGGTTTCTTTCTAAATTTCTTTTACAGTCTTCTTCCAGTAACACTGTTATATGCTCACCTTCACATCCAGTTACCAAGAAGTAAGTAATACACACATGAAGCATTATTTTAATACCCTGATGCGCACTAAGGTGTGCAACACGAACACTGGCGCCAAGTCTGGCAAACGGCTCTGTAAGTCCGAGAGTCCGAAATCAAACTAGTTAACGGGAGATGAAGGTACGCAAAGAAACAGGTCTGCAACCTTCATCATTCGCCCACCAATTAAAAAAATATGTGGCATGGGTCTGAGAGAGTAAACGTCAATGCTGAAGGGTTGACACCATGGCGACTCCAGCGAATAGGTTTCCAGAAAGCCTACTATATGGACTACTACTTCTGCTTCACAAGTGCACACACGTTTTATATCAGTATGCCATCGCTTTTAGCGTTCATTTCATAACCTACTAAAAGCTCATAATTGGCACATACTTTCTACATAATCGTATGACAGTTTGATGCATTGGATAAATGCCTGTCTCATATGGTACATGTTTTTGCAAATGTAATGGTGCAGTGAGTGACTAAAGGCGATTGTTGGTTGGTATATTGCAAAGGAAAACACACCATAACGACACCAGTGACGTTGGGTGGGATGCCTAACTGCATAAAATGTCAGGCGCAGCTGACTCACCAGGTATACGAAAGACTGCAGTTATTTTGGGATGGGAATAACATATGAAGACAAGGGCGTATGCAGATGTTGGAGGGGGGTCCAAGGACTTCAGGAACTCCTGGAGTTTCAACGAATGTACTTTCATTAAATATCTTATATATAGTGGTACACTTTTATTAATAGTCTCAGGAATCCGCAGGAATCCAGCACTCTTCCTTGGAGCCAAGGACACTCATTCCCTTATTAGGTAAACTATACCAATTAGACACTCTGGAAGTTTGGACACCTACCAAATAAAATTCTGGATGAACATCTACCATAATGGATACCCCCAAACTTAAACCCTGCCTACGCTACTGCTATTAGCATTTTGTAACCACATAACAACCCTGACCCCGCCAACCCAATCGACCGATCCTGGCTATACTACTAAGCAATTGATATGCATCGCACGGAAGCAGAATCGGGACGAAATGAGGATGAGAATTTTAAGAAAAGTTATTTTTCTGTAAAATAATTAGCAAATTATTTGAAAGGCCACAAGTCATTAACAAGAATAATGTAATGTGGCCGTTGTATGGGCAACAGCGTGTTATTGTGTGAGTGGCATTGTCCCTGAGACAAGGAAATTGGCCATTCAAGGTTTAAAAAGAACGATCCGGCCGACAATCGAGCCCAGTGCCCTATGAAGCGACAACTACAATGACCATTCAACCAACCGGACATTGAAAATGAAGGGAGCTTAAGATAACTTCGAAATAATACACACTAAAGGAAATGGAAATGGCTACACCATGAAGGCATTGGTCGTTTGTGTTGATTTTCAAGATATGGAACGATGCCATGTAGGTATGTAAACGATCAAAGTTTCAGACCCATTGGATTGTTGCTACAGGTCTCCCCACGTGATTGGTCACGGAGGAATCAACTGCAGTATACGGACTCTGGTGTAGCGTAGTTGACTTGCAGTCTGTGCAGTGAAGTGTTCCCCGTCAAACATGCCTTGACGACAGAGAAGAGTACGCTATCAACAACTGTCGCCGTTTGAGAGGGCTCGGATATTTGGGCTGTGTGAGGCTGGATTATCGCTAAGGACTGTCGCTGCACGTGTTGGCCGACAGGCATCTACAGTACAACGTATATGGCAGCAGTGGTCAAATGAAGGTACCCACACTCGTAGACCTGGCACAGGCCCAGCGTGGCGGACAACTGTGAGAGAGGACCACCGCATCATTCGGATGGCCCGGATGGAAACCCATGCAACAGCAGCGCAAATTCGAACAGCTGTGGCACCCCACGTTACACAACAAACAGTTGGTAATCACCTGCGTGCAGCTGGCTTACGAGCCCGTATCCCTGCAGAAGGTGTTCCATTGACCCCACAACAGCGACGTGTAAGGCTGGCCTGGTGTCGAAAAGATCGACGTGGGTCGATGAATGGCATAGGGTCGTCTTTAGCGATGAATCGCGCTTCTGTCTTGCCTGCAGTGATCGCCGGAATCGTGTGCGCCGACGTACCGGGGAGAGGGGCCGCCCAGATCTTATTGTCAAGAGGCACACAGGGCCAACACCAAGCATTATGGTCTTGGGAGCTATTCGCTTTAATGTGGAATCACAATTAGTGCTTGTTGAGGGCACTACGACTGCTCGACAGTACGTTGATAGGGTACTCAATCCAGTGGTTGTCCCTATGATGGCGAACATTGCTAATGGGATGTTTCAGCAGGACAATGTCGGGGTTCACACTGCACGCATCTCCAGAGAAGCTCTCCACGACATCACAACATTAGAATGGCCCGCCAGATCCCCGGACCTCAGGCCAATTGAGCATGTGTGGGACATGATGGGTCGACAACTGGCCAGCCGTCCTCAGCCACCCACAACTCTGGAACAACTCACCCGTGAAGTGCAGTAAGCATGGGCCACAATTCCTCAGGAAGCGATCCAGGTCCTTATTGACTGCATGCCTCGACGAATTCATCAATGTATTGCAGCTCGTGGTGGGAACATCCTGTATTGATTAATGTCAAAACTTGCCGTCAGAGGGACCTGAAAGTGTAATCATCGAATCACAACCGAACACTCGTCCTGCATGTTCAATTGCAGCAATGTAGCACCACTCCTTCTGGGTGGTGCAATTTCCATTTTCTTCAGTGTATATTCCTTGCGAACTTTGGTACTGTTACGGCCCCATGTCAGTTGCGTTTTGTAAAGTAATTGTAATTGAGTAAGACGTTTCTCAGGTAACTGTAATTCAGCCCGATTACTGCCTCTATTATATCAGCTCTCTTTAGACTTCACATCACTGATAGCCATTATTACTCTTGTAAACATGATTAAAAATTCGTTTTGTGAGTTTGGCTTTATCTATCTTCAATACGTGACCAAAACACGTAACTCTCCTCTTCCTGTTCGTATGAGGCATTCCATCAATTTATTTATCTAGAGACGCTTCGTTCTTCCTGTGCCTGAACTCCCCATTTTCAGTCTTTAATTGGCCCGAGATTTTTCTTAGATCTTTCTTGCCTTTTTTTCCAGCTCTTTTATTTCTGCTGTTTTCATGAAGAACACACAGTCTTAAGCATAGGGACTTTCCGCTTCAATTACCGTCTTTTAGTGCCTCATTTGTTTTGATGGAGAGTCTCTTCTCGTTACAGATGTGCTTGTTCATTTGATAAGCTTCTTCCAATTTCCTTGCTCTTGATTTATTTGCTTCTTAGTCTATTCCAGCGGTCCGCAGGGCTTACACAGATTTCGTCACGATATACTGAATAAAACTAGCATGGACATTACACTTGAGATGTTCTGCAACACTACAAAATCATAGAACATGTCTCAACCTCCACCAAAGTGGTGATGTGTAGTACCTCAAGATTTTACTAAAAACTTCATTATTTTATCAAGGTAAAAATGTGATCGATTAGCAGTGAGAAAGGAAACTGATGACTACTATTGTTCTTATTCTCTTTCGCTGTGTTCATAAGATCATGCATGGCAGTTCTCAAATTTCTGGAATGGTTGCCAATATCGTAGTGATTCGGCAGCAGCATATGTATGCTTTTCCACCCACTTGCTGTAGTATGGCCTGACATGTACAGACAGTGGCTGGAGGTTGTGGGAAAGCGGCTGGTAATAAGATGCCACCCCTGACGTAAATATGTAAGAAGCCATTGTTATTATTATTATTCATTATTGCCATTAAGACAGTGGTTGAACTTGAATGTTACATGATTATTCAATTTCGTCTTGCTTTTTCCTTTCCTCTTCCAAAACTCTCTTAATTCTTTGACTGTGTTATTGTTTCCTTTGTTCAGTTCATACTTCTCCTGTTTTAACTTCTGAATATGTTTCTTTAATTTATCATTTCCTCTTCGATACCTGCTTGTTGGGGTAAATCTTCATCTGTCTCTTTGGGGCAATTGGTTTTCTTTATTGAGTTATTAGCAACATCAGAAAACCTCTGTGTGAGTCTTCTGCCATCCATTCTATGTAGGTGCGGATAAAACATTAGTCGGCGTTTTCTGATGATGTATGTGAGTCTGTCTGTGAGTGCGTATAGCTCTGTAGTTGGTGTCTTCATCCATACACTGTCTCTGTGTATTGCTCCGAAAATCTTTCTGAGGATTTTACGTTCTATTCTTTATGATTTTCCAATTGTGCTTGTTTCTGAAGAGTAAGGAGCTTCTGGTTGTACAACTGTATTGTAGCGTCTGAGTTTGGCCCCTCTTGATAAGTTTCTTTTATTGTAGTGTGTTCATGTGAGTTTATATGCTTTCCTAAGTTTGTCTCTTCTGTCTGTGTTGGATGCCTTATTTGATCTTCCAATTTGTATATATTCCCCTATATACTTGAATTTTTCTACTATTGTGATATTTCCATATTTTGTGTGCATGGCTTTTGTATCGTTATATTTTCTTTCCATATACTGTGTTTTCTCATATGATATCTGGAGACCTGTTTTGATAGAAAATTTCTTGTAAGTATTGCCAGGTCATCTGCAAATGCCAAACATTTTATGAATGTTCTCTTTGCAAACGTTCTTCCTAACTGAATTCGTTTTACTTTTTCTCCCGCTGTTTGACAATTTTATCGAAGATCAAGTTGAATAAAAGTGGTGATAGCCCATCTCCTTGTTACTCTTCTTCTTACCCCGCGTGCTGGCCATGATCGTTAAGGGGTCAAGCCTATATGGTCTGACTCGGTTCGAATCCAGTTCGTCGAGAGAAATTCACATTCAGAATGTTGGCCAGCAGGATAGGAGAGGTGTGCCTAAAGCAAACCTCTCTGCAGTATTCACAAGGAGTGACTGTCAATATTCAATAATATATAAAAATCACGAGTAACGACTCTTACTTCCTACACTGTCACTGTGATTAGCAGTGTGCTGACGTAACGGTATCCACGTGAAGGCAGGGGCATCATCATGGTTGCCAACCGTGTGGATTTTTGTACTTTTTTAAATGAGAAAAATGATTGTAAATATAAAAATACCTTAACCCTCGTCATCGCTGGTATTATCAATTTTTGGATTTTGTCATGTTGAATAGTAGTGTGGTATTATTATTATTATTATTATTATTATTATTATTATTATTATTATTATTATTATTATTATTATTATTATTGTTACCGTGTTTTTGTGGTAGTTATGCGGGGTGGTGAACGGGTCTCAAGCTACTAAAGTAAAATTAATTTAAAATTTAACCAGGTTATATTTTCTTTTCAAAAACAAAGAAATAACAAGCATGGCAGGTACAAAGTAGCAAGTCAAAGGGTAGTTACAATATTTACAGGATTTGGGCTTCGAGCCCTGAAAACACAATGCTTGGGCAATCAGCGCAGTTTTACCTCCAAACACAAGTTTCAACAGAGGGGCAGAAAACCCCATTCATGCCTAGGAGCCCTAGCTCCAAATTACACTGAAAAGCCTCCACGAGGCATACAACACTCAATTTTCAAAAGAGCCACTCGCTCTCAAATTTAAGCCTCTCCCAGGCCACACCAAACTCCACCTTCAAGTTGTCCTCAACGGACATAAACACAGGGGTAAAATACCCAATCTACTGAGGTCTATTAAATGCAAAGGAGGTTAATTAAATGACCTCTAAAATAACAATTTGAGAGGAGGCGAACTTGCACTCCTAATACACTTTGATTAAGACCTACTTGGCACTAGGCCGTTAATACAAGGGCTAATCCCATACTAAAGAGGTGACTTAAGAAGAGAACAATTTGTTTTACTTTAACGAAGAATAGGTTGAGAAAAATAAGTTCACCTCAAAACAATATGAGTGGGAGCTCGAGAGGGTTAGCACTCTCTATCCCAGTATGTAGCTTTAAAAGAGAATATATGAAAAGAGTAGTTACATTTAGGAAAAGGTTACATGGTGGAACGCTTAGAACCCGCCCCGAGAGTTAAACTGCTGAGCTAGCAAAGAAAGAAGTTATTAATCGGCCATTACCTTGTTGTTGACCGCTGCCGAGGAAAGAGGCGCTTCCCGCCTCCTGCTATGTACCTTATACACTGAAAGATGGAACAGAAGTGGCCCCGAGACCCTAAAATCAGCAGTTTATATACTCTCGCGGAAGTTTCTAGGCGTTAGGGGAATGAGAACACCCTCCCACGAGGATTTTATTGGTTCATCCATAAACCCCCTACACAATACTAAGAAGAAACACATAATTGGTGGAAAATTAATTTAAGAAATTCGGGATAGGCTAGATTTAAAACAAGGGGAAAGAAGGGGTTAATATTGCCAACTTAACCAATGACTGAAAGAAATTTAGCAAAGAACGAACATTTGAAATAAACATTTCTCCAACAAAATAGTTCTTTGACTCCGCACTAGGGTGCACTATTGTTGATCTTCAGTAGTGTCCTCTAGAAGAGAAAGTTCACACTTCTTACTTCAAGCAAAACAAAAACACATCAAAAATGACACAGTTCAAAAACTCAAAATTTTCCACGTGGTGACATCTTCTGAGAAGGTAGCGAATTAATAGCGTATATAAAGTTCAGACTTCCTCCAGCAGAGGAGTTTCAACTGGCGCAAATTTTAAATTAGCGGCATGGAGGTGTACCGCCCGGTACAATTATTATTATTATTATTATTATTATTATTATTATTATTATTATTATTATTATTAATGGCGCGTTCAAAATAAGGCCTGCTAGGCAGGACGAGGAGAATGTCGCAAACACTTACAAGCACTGAAACAAGAAGCATATCATTCTTCTTTAATAATGTGTTTTTACAGGTATATTGTAGTGTAATATTCATATTGAACTTGACTCAAAAGCTTTCAGGTTACATTTAAAGCTGCACTTGACATAAAACTCAACTCAACTCTTGTATGTTAGATGTTTATCAAAGAATGCACTGATCAATGTGTAATTTCTAGTTTATGCTAAGGATCTACCTGCCGTACCTTTGGGGGGTAAAACTCAGAAAAAAGTTCCTATGTGCCAGACTTAGCTCTGCCTCTTACGAAATTATTCAGTTCTCGTTATGCTGCATACATTATTTTGATCACTTTGCAGTCAGCCAGTAGTTACCGTAGTTTAAAAGCAAAATCATACCCAAAACATTTCTGCGAGTATACTTCTCACTGAATGTAGCTGTTGGCAATCGTAGTGAAAACTTACCTGTTTTAAAGTCCACAATGAATTCTACTGGGTACTAGGTACAAGTGAATAATATGTGGTTAATATAATAGGAAGTTTGGGTACGTAAGGCGGAGTACAGTCTACAATGGTGGCGAGCTCAATGGGTTTGCTTATGTTATACGTCAGTAGCAAAACCATTTGCGGTATTTCTAGTGCCTCTCTATTTGGTTCATTTAATAATATCACGGGTAAAGACCTAACATCCTGCACAACTGAAGCCTGTTAAGCATAACATTTGTGTGATAATTGAAGACAATAACAGAGTGAAACATGTAACATTTAACCTGTCAGTATTTGACAGTTATGAAGGTGATCACTCAGACAATTGCAATATCCTTGTTTTTTTTTTTGAGAGTGTGTATATATTTAAAATAATCATAACCAGCTGAGCTTAACTAAAGAGATTCAGAAAAAGCTTTAAGGTTTCCATCATTCTATTAACATAAGAGTTGCCAAGTTCTCAAATATAAAAAACATCTACCCAAATAAAGTGCTTGTTTGCCGAGAATGGCTCCCCGACTAAACTTTGGAACAGTTTTTCCCCGTAAGTACACTTGTTCTATGAAACTACATTAGCGGTGATGAAACAAGAGTGTAGTACTGAATCAATAAGTGCACATTTCCTGAAACTGAGCCTCAGGACTGGAAAATAACAAATATTTAAGAAAGTTATTAAATTCCTCTCCGAGAAAATAAATCATAAATATCTTTTTCGATGAAGCATTTGATGGTAACCTAGCAACCGTGTAGGCTGTGATGTGAAGTGTTGATGGAGGGCCATGACATACAGATACTGTATATACCTTGTTCATCACTATTTATACAGATCAATTGCCTGCGCAACTCTCAAGGTACTGTTGCTAGGTAACATTACGTCACACATTTTGAGATAGAATCAAGGTGCAGCAAAGCTTAGAGAGTGAGCTCGCAGTTGCGATCAGCAGTATTCTCTAAAGAAAATATCAACCCCCACACAAAACAACCTCTATACCTGTCTGTTTTTAAACAAATTTCTTGTACTGGAGTACAGCTGGGTGAAATCAGCGTAGAAATAACAGACATGAAAGCAGCGCGAATAATCACTGGTAAATATAGATGGGAACAATTACAGGAAGGTTCTTGGAGAAAGGAGATAAAATCAAAGTTAAGAATGAACTGTTATCGATGAAGCTGTACGCTTATAGCAGCTTCAGTGGTGGAGTCATGTGGGGCGAATGGAGGAGGATAGGTTACCTAGGAGAATAATAGTCTCGGCCGTGAAGGGTAACAGTAGTAAAAGGAGACCGGGATGGCAGTAGTTATATTCAGTTTCCAATGACATAAAGAGAAGAGGTATGGAGCTACACAAGGCCAGAGAGCTACTTAAAGTGAGCTAGAATAACAGAGAGAGGCGGAAGCGCTTTCTGACTGAAGTTAATTGAACGTACGTCCGCCATTTTACTGAGGTCACATAATCAAAGGGACGTGATTCATGAATGACGAACATGTTGAAAATACGAATTATAGAAGTAGTGGTGCAAATTACAGACCGTTAGTCGAAGGCTTAGAGCATTATAATCATAGAGTGCGAATAGCGCCACTTCATCCCCGTTGGGACGCGATGCCAGCATCACCATCAGCTGATTGTAGGGTAGTTGGAAAAGGATATAAGAAGAATCGTCATACAGTGACGTAAGATCAGGCCACGAAATTGGAACCCTGCCTGGCTGTTGTGGTTATGTGTACATTACAATAAAACCCTGTATGTAAAGGACTATATATGACAGAAATCCTTAAAAGAAAGCAATATACGATAGGTTATAGCGTCATCCTGATCATATTGCATCCGAATGAAAAGCATTATAATGGTTAGGCAATTCTCACGGTATCGGACTACTTCCTTCTTACCTGCTGTAACGTTGCACTAACACATGAGTAGCACATAATGTTTTAATGTAGGGGACACTCCTCACGTTACCGGACTACTTGCTACTTGTTTATCGTCGCACTACACATCTCTATGAGCGAGCATTATAATGGTTTACCGTAGAGGACACTCCTCAGGGTATCGGACTACTTGCTACTTGTTTAACGTCGCACTAACACATGAGTACCACATAATGTTTTAATGTAAGGGACACTCCTCACGGTATGGGACTACTTGCTACTTGTATAACGTCGCATTAACACACGAGTAGCACTATAGTGTTTTACTGTAGGGGACACCCCTCACCATATCGCGCTACTTGCTACTTGTTTAACGTCGCGCTAAGACATGAACTCCACCTTTGGGACTGTCGATGGTCGAATTCGAACCCTCTATCTCCTGAACACAAGCTCATAGCATCGCTTATATTTTGGTGGGGTAGAATAACAATCTAGGTATGCCCTACCTGTCCTAAGCAGTGACTAATGGGGGCCTAATGGGCTCTTCACTTGGGTTCGTTGTTTGGTGAAAACAAGGCCTTTGCTGTGTCGATGCATTGCTTCCACTTACTTGTCCCAGGATCATGACTTTAATTTATCCTATCCGACCTTCCTTTGTCAACTCTTGTTTCATCCTACCCGCACGGTATCAGGTTTGCGAATACTAGGGAATCTTTCATTTTCATTCCTTCCATGGTATTTGTCTCTTTATGACAGACATCTTCCGTATTCGAAGAGTCGGACCCCTGCGAATTTTCCCTTAGATCAGAGTTGTGGGCTTTACTTCCTCTTAAAACAACCACCACCACCGCCGCCATCACCTTCACCACCACCACCACGAGCTCCTCCAGCAGCAGCAGCAGCAGCAGCAGCAGCAGCACCACTACCGCAACCACCACGAGCTCCTCCAGCAGCAGCAGCACCACCACCACCACCACCACCACCACCCTCACGAAGTTTACAGATGGCGACTTTAACAGCAAGGTCAGCTCGCTCGTTACTAGGTTTACGAGGTGAAATGTAGCCTTAAAAGTTGCCCATGATGAACTGTAATTATTAACGCGACTGACATTTACTCTAAGCACTTTGTAAACTTCACAACCAGCTGTCAAATACTGTTCTTACTATGACTGGTGCACGTTTGACTGAAATAGGCCCACATCAAGCCAATGCCCAAGCACAAGACACGCTGCCTTCAGGACCATTATGGAGGAAACGAAGAAAGAACCTGAATATCAAACTTCAGTGAATCACACGCCAACAGCAGACGGAAACAAAAATAAACTCCCAGAGGCAAAAGATAAAAAGAAATAATCATTTATGACAAGTCGGAAAGATGAAACATTACCTGTCATCATATATACGCAGCATACTGCGGGCATTCTTGAAAGCGAGCATCTAACTTTTCACTTGTCAAAACTTACGATGATCAATCGCCACTAGCAATCTCACTGTCACCTGAGCATCATGATCTTGCGGCAACTTGCTTTGTTTCGATATATCGAAACATGGCTGCCCTTGATGAACTTGCCTCCGTTAGGAGCGCTGATGGCAGGCACAGAGCCCCTCTATGTTATTCTAGCTCGTTGGCTAGTTACAAACAGCGGATTGTGGAGATGTTTAGTGAATTCACAGAGGCTTGTAGAATGAATAATAAGAGACTTAATAGTCTATAATTAAGATGTATGCATGGTTGTAAAAATGTGTGAATTTTACTTTGCACAGGAATCCTCTGGAAGCCGATTTCATTCATGCTAATGATGAACACCTGACTTTTCTTTAAAATTTCTGACCATGGCTTAACCGTTACATAACACTTCATTTGAGCTATGGCTCACTAATGCAAATACTTTCAAATGTCCGTCACCACGAAAGCTGAAACCCGACAATCTGGAGAAAATATTTAGATGATTCCTGCAGCCTTCAGGAAGGTAATTATCATCATATGTCAGTCACTAAGCTCATGGGGTGGGAAATAAAAAACTTGGAGGTGAAAATGGCATGTCATAAACGATATCATCACTCTGATACACGGCATACGTACTTGACCAATAGTTGCTCTCTTAGAGGCATCTAACAACATTTCTGGTTCAGTTCTTCACATGTATTGGTGTTATCTACATCACCTGCGCCATCCGTGACGAGATTTCTGTTAATTTCTTCTAAATGTTTCGAGGCTTGAAGTGCAGTCATTTTGTTTAACTTTTCTTTGACATTGTTCATACACTTGGAAGATAATCACCCTAACAAGAGGGAAATACAAAACAAAACGGCATCAGCTAATTGGCAAGAACTCGAACTATATAATATTAACGGCTTTCACACATAGCGCCGTGGCAATCATCTCTTGCACAGTCCATTTCATTTCTCCTTTAGCAAGCGAATAGTGCTGTGTCAGAATAACTTCACACACCGTGCCGAATTTCAAGACCACGAGAACATAATAACGAGAATTTTATTACGGTTTTAACAAGAAGAACAATGAAGTTGCTACAGCTGGACTTGTCAAAGATGCATGTAGCGTTAGTAATGTGCCAAGATGTATAAACGAAGTGCCTTGTCCTCATTGCCCCAAATTCTTTGTGGGTTCTAGGGGGTCTTGCGATCCATATTGGTTAGTCATATATTGATATACTTAGCGGATATTGTGAGCCATCCCACATCAAGAAGGATAATCGACACGGCACCTCGATATGTATACCCATTAACAGTACGGAACTGAAGAATTTCTCACTGTAAAAAATTGAACCGTTTCTTATTCATTTAAGTCTGGTGTCCCTCTTCTGCGCCGTGTGCCGAGAGGTGCTCGCTCAACTGTAGCCGACACCTTGCTTAAAGTTGTTCGCCGTGTGGTGGACACCAACTTTACTAGTACATGGAAACCCTTTTCCTTTAGCTGCTCTCCTGTTCCTCAGAAATCAGATGAGGTAACCAGCCTTACGTCGTGGGTTGAACTGAGTGTTCGATGTTGGAATGAGGTCCACCGTGATGCCATACCCTGTCCTACTTTACATGATGCGAAGTCTCACACTTGTCTCACTTCAGTCAATGTCATGAGCGTGGAGAAGAAACTTGCCGACGGTAACGTTTGGGGAGCAGTTCGATAGGTTATTCCTGATGACGCTGTCACCATGCCCGATGCATCCGTATTGGAAGACTTTCGAGAGAAGCTACCTACCAACTTATGTCCAGTCGTCCTTCCGGATCCTCCGAAGACTTCAACAGTTTTCCTGGAATGACGACCACAGAACATTTTTATGCCATCTCATCTTTCTTTTAGGATCTGCTGGTGGACTGGATTGCCTCCGTCCGTTGGTCCTGAAATACCTTCTCCAATGTCAAAGGCATGATTCTAAGGAGCAACTCATAAGACCTTCTCGAGGTCTACTTGACCTCATAATTTCTGGCAGAGTCCCTTCTTATCTCCCCACCAGCTTGCAGTGTGTGCTCCCAAAGGAGATTAATCTGCTGTCCATGTCGCACGTATCTATAACAGTACCGAAACCTTCCGTTAAATTAGACTTCCGTAATGTTTTCAACGAGTTCCACTGTGATGCTGTGTTGTTGGCAGTTAAGAATAAGTTTCCTTCCATATGTCCGTATGTATATCACAGCAGGTAACAGACAAGTGGCCCGCCTCGTGGTGTAGGGGTAGCGTGCCTGTCTCTTACCCGGAGGCCCCAGGTTCGATTCCCGACCAGGTCAGGGATTTTACCTGTACCTGAGAGTTGGTTCGAGGTCCACTCAGCCTACGTGATTAGAATTGAGGAGCTATCTGACGGTGAGATAGCGGCCCCGGTCTCGGAAGCCAAGAAAAATGGCCGAGAGGATTCGCCGTGCTGACCACACGACACCTCGTAATCTGCAGGCATTCGGGCTGAGCAGCGGTCGCTTGGGAGGCCAAGGCCTTTCACGGGCTTTAGTGCCATGGGGTTTGGTTTTCAATAGACAAGTGACCACTTCCTTGATGATGAAATTATACTTTCTCAATGTGGAGTTCAACAATGTGACCCACTCGGTCCTGCTCTTTTCGCAGTTACTCTTCAGTCGATTATCAACTGCATTAATACCAAGTAAAACATTTGATATTTTGATGAAGGTACAATTGCTGATGAACCTGGCTTTGTCCTCTTCATCTCTGGATAACATTCGCACACAAGCTTCAAATATTGATCTATATCTTAATTTTTCTTTGTGCGAAGTGGGTTCTCTTGGCGTTCATTGGAAACAAGCTGAGATACTGTAGTGAAGTATAATGCTTCTGCCTCTGGAATAATCGTCTTTTATCAACATCCGATACCTGTCCACTTGGTAAAGTGCTATCCCCTGGAGCTCTGTGGCTGAAGGGACGACGAAACTGAAGTTATTCATTACACGTCTTTCCATGGTTTCGGCACATCGAGCCTTCTTCTTGCTCCGTGCATCATTTTCCATCCCGTGATTGATGTAATTCCTGCGTTGTTCTCCGTCCTGGCGTGAGACCCCACTATGGGAGGAATTCGATGTTGTGTTAAGAAATGGCCTCGAAGCCATCCTCAATTGCTCCTTGTGTGGCAGTGCCTGGTTACAGGCTTTCCTTCCTCTTCGTTCTGAAGTCTTCGGCATTCGTCATGCTGTGAATTTGGCGATTCCGCCATTTTTAGTGTCTTTCCTCGTTTCTCATCGTCTTATCGAGGCTCATCTTCACCTGGTGGATGCCTGGACCCTGATGCTGCCCTACAAGAGAGCACATCCCGTTGGTCAAGCTTGGTCGGCGTAATTCCTCTTGATATTGGCTAAAGAAGAATTCAAGCACCTTGGGATGCTGCTCTTATCAGACATCCCCAATCGTTTCTGCAGCAGCCAACTAGTAGCCTTCAAGACAAAGCCCGTCTCCTCACTGCTTCTTCTCCTGAATATCCTGAATCGCCTTCTCTTGGTCTTCATTTTTCCAATGAGAGTTTCCGTTTCTCTGCGGCTTTACGTTTGGGAGAAGCGATCTGTGAGCCTCACCGGTGCTCTGCTTGTGGTGTCTATGTTGATCGATCGATTTGGCCTCCATTTGTTTGAAAACCAAAGGCAGATACATAGGCCACTCCACTATAAACGATGTCATCTTGCGGGTTCTTATTTCAGCAGAAGTTCCTTATACACGAGACCCCACTGGCTGCCAGACGGAATGACACTTGCGCTATGGGAAGAACGGTAAATGTCTCTTGTGGGACTTTACCTGTGCAACACATTCGCCCAGTCCAATCTTCCCCTCACAACACTGAGTGCTGGAGGTGCACCTGCGTACAGGAAGAATGCTAAAAGAAGAAAAACAGCGATTTGTTGGACAAATTCTTCTTCATGTCATTAGCGATTGAAACGAGTGCTACCTGGGGTAAGGAGTGCTTCAAGTTTATCAAAGAAATTGGCCAACGAACTGCTCGGATGTCCGAAGAAATGCGATCAGCTGATTATCTTATTCAGCGCATCAGCATTGCTCTAATGCGTGGTAATGTCACATCCATTCTTGAGACATTACCACCTGGTAAAGAGCTGGATGAAGTTCTTATTCTTTAATGCATGATATTCAGTATATATAAGATTACTACTTTAATAAATATTTAAATAAAAAATATATTTCTTCCTAAAAATCATGTGATTTGACATTTTTACAACAGGAACAGAGGTGTACTGTACCACTGGCTGTTTAAGATGAGAGATTATCTTGAATGAGGTGTATCTGATACACTACTGAACCACTTTTTTCTACCCAAGTTCTTCTCACAAATATCAACTGTAATATTCATCCAATTTCGTGGAATGAATACGTAACTATTTTAGAACAGGCATTCCTACTTTAAATATGCCATTAATTTTTATATTCATTCAAAAAATCTTACAAGAATATGAAAATATTTTGGAACCGCATCACGAGTGATACTGGTGGAAATTCAGGATACAGGAAAATTTGAGTCTATTGACCTGTAGGCCTAAATTATTACACTTTGCATGGAAAATAATACACTTCCATATCGGCTCAATGTTCGATCTGTCTCTGGAAGTGAATGAACAGCATGTACATAACCTATTCAATGATAACCTAGGGGTACTGGCTTTGATAGGCTTATATTCAGCCTTCTCATCACCACATCCTTCTCAATTAATTTGTTCAGAGAGGAGGATTACCTAGTTTTACTTCCTCTTACAACAAAAATCACCACCGCAACCACCTGAATTTCTGATATAGATTCAAGCAAACTCGCCCACCACTAACGGATATACACTTCAAGATCACTAATACCAAAATACAAGTACAGCCGCGGTTCCACTACCTTGTATTGTTATCAGTCCCGTATACAGCATTAGTTCACATTTGCAGTAAAAGCATAATAAAAAATACCGTTATCTAAGGCAAAATAGGGAATACATTCGAATATAAAATTTGAGGTTAATATACTCATTGTTATATTGAACTGAAATATACACTATGAATGACAAATATAATAATAAAAAATACAAAATTTTTGTTTACATATTTCTACCTTGTTAATGTGAAGAAAATATATCTCTTATGTATCCTAAATCAGTCGTAAAAAGTACCCAGTAACCAGTGCCCAATCAACCAACCCTATGTACGCCGAGTTCGAGTACAGGGATGTGTTTACTGTCACACCCTCTGTCAGCACTCCGGTGTACTACTTCCTACTTACTGTCTTAGTTCACTTCATCACGCACATATACGTGCCACGACTTTCAGTCTCCAATCTAAATAATAGTAACATCGTAGAGAACAAGGAATGTTCATTTGGAGTTTCGTTCGAAAGTCAAGGGATTTAAGTTGAGCCAGGCCAAGTGTTCCAAACAGTAGAATGTAGGTCTTCTGAGCTATAGTTGAAGGGTTCATTCCTTCTTCAGTCTACTGGAGGTATTCTTCTTCTCCTTCTTTCTTCACGGGGCCTCTAAATATTAGTTTCTAATTAGCGTCGACCTTTAAGATCTTTTGCTAAAATGTCTTTCCTTCATTGCAACCTAGATATACCTGCTCCCTTCACAAAGCTGCAGGTTGTTCTTATTGGGTCTTCTTGGATTTTTTCTCTCTCTTCACCCGGTAGTCTTAAAGTGGAGAGTCTGATTCTACCCAGCGCCTCGCATTCGAAAAGTATGTCTTCAGCTGATTCCTCTGCTTGATTGCATTTCGTATATATGTTGTCCCTAATTATTCCAATTCTATGTCGGTGTCCTTTTAGATTGCAGTGTCCTGTCAACAGTCCTACTACCCATCTTATACTTTCTCTGATTACTGTTCTTTAGTATGCTTCTTGTTTGGTCCTTTTATCAGTTCCTTTGTAAGCCTGCATCCTGGAGTATTTTTCCAGTTTTCCATTTGTTTCTTTTGAACCCATTTTCCTATGTAGTGTCAGGCTTGTCCATAGGAAATCCCGCACAGATGTTCTGGGCCTACAAAATGTGTTTCTGCCCCTTTCCTGGCCAGTTAATCTGCCTTTTCATTTCCTTCTATACCTGCATGCGCTGTTACCCATATTATTTTGACAGTATTGTACTTTGAGAGCTTGAGGAGAAGTAAGTGACAATACCAGACAATTCTGTATATTACCAGGACTGCCTCTGGAGCCTTAATGGCCGCTTGGCTGTCCGTAAAAATGAAGATATTCTTATTCCTATAGTTCATTTTCAGACTTTTTCACGGCATTTCAGCTTGAAAGACTGTAGTAAGTCTGTCCAGGCTCATCTGGATTGATATATCAGGTCCTCCCCCATTGATCCCTCTTCCTGGGCCCTCCACAGTCTTGAGCCATCAGTCCGCCACACTATAAACTTTTCAGTATTCCATTTGTTGATATCCCAGTTTTCTTTTTTTAAATTATTATCTGGGTCTCAAACGGCTTTTCAAAATTGTACTTTCGTATCATATGATCATAAGGCATGTGTAGAACTTTGTCTGTTATTACTCCGTTAATTTCACAGTGTCCTAGATTGGGTCTTTGCGCATTCCAGCACTCTGATTGTGCCAGTCTATATGAACTCATTCTAGTCTGTCCTTTTTATGAAATTGCATAGTGATAGGAGGTCTAGTTAAGTATTCAAGGCTTCTGTCGGCGTAGTTCTCATAGCCCCAGTTATGGCTATGCATGCCATTCTCTGCCATTCTCATTCTACTACTGACTTTTCCTGGACTTACTTTCTGCCACCAGATGATTGCAGCATAGGCCATCAACGGTCTAATTGTCACTGTGTATATCCACATTACCATTGATGGTCTTAGGCCCCATGTCTTCCCAACGGCTCTTTTACATGCATACAGCAAGTTATTGGCTCGGGTTATGTTCCTTTCTACATGTGGATTCCAGGTTAGATTTTTATCTAGCACTACACCTAGGTGAAGTGCCTGTTCTTACATATATATATATTTGCAAAAGTACCCGACCTTCGCACGGGTTATCAGAAACTGGCTTTAGTTACTCATACTATCGGTGTGACTGACTTCATTAGATATTTATATCACTGGTGTATTTACTTAAGTACGTAGAAATTATTTGTCATGTTTGGAATTATAGTGTATCTCCTGAAAAGAACGGTTGTTAACATGAGTTATCAGTCATTGTAAGGTACACGGTCAAATTGTCCCTTAGTCGATATCTTACCTGGAAGCCGAGATATATAAAAGCTTCCAGATGGTTCTTTCTGACGTGTGAGCCACGCGCTTCGTGACGTCGTAGTCGTCTCTTAGCAGGCTGCCCCGAGCTCGCTCGCTCGCTCGCCGGAAGCGTAGCATCATAGCCCACAACGTGCACAATTCGAAGGGATGAAACAAGACGGCGCTGTCGCCAGCTTGATCGCGGGCGGTTCCTGTATCAATAAATTTGTTCATTTTCTCATTGCATTTTTGGCTGTTATGGTGGGGTGGAATGATCTGTTTTGCTGATACCTGAAGTGTTTGTGAAATAAAACACTTATTAACTCGCGGTGAGTATTGATAATCAACAACCTATAGCTACCCCAAACTAAACAGTAAACGAGGTACATACCATGTTCCTTATGCGAGCAAATCAGAGAAAATTCCTAACTAAATAAAAAAAGCCTATAAATTGTACCATACCACAAGTTGGGTTCTAGATTAGGTGCACCACAATGAACTACGTAGGCTAATCAGCATCGGTGAGGATCGAGTCAAAACAGTATGTTCTCCCATTTGAAGATTCCTCGAGTGACAACACATACTTTGACAGTGAAAATGCATAAATTCACTGCAAAATATGGAAGGTTCAATAACTCGTCTTCTGTTAATCATAACTTGACAGCATGCCCTAAACATTCCAGGTTAACTGTGACTTGGGAGTTCTATGACGAGTGTAGTGAACTCCGGAGTGACCTCCAGAAGATTTGCAAGTAGGAGGAATATCTCGATAAAGTACACTTATATTTCATTCTTACGAACCTTCTTCATACGGTCCTCGAATTCATAGCTGTGTCATTGTAATCGTATCCATCGTAGTGAGGAATAACGGTTCATAACTACGTACGTAAGCACATTATCAGAGATAATCTGCTGTGTTAAAAAGACAAGATTCTTACTGCGATTAAATTTATGAATGTGAAAGGTCCATTACTAAAATATAAGAGTTTGTCTCTTCACTGACCACATTGCACAACAATTTTAAAATTTGTCATCCCCGGTGTCGTGTTATTTTTCACTACCTTCTCAATTATGTTAATTATAACTGCAGATATTTCCAGTCGCGTAGTAGGTTATGGAAAATTCCCGTAATCGATATTTTTCATACAAATTTTCTGAACTCAAGGGTTACACATTTGTACAGGCAACTGAATCTTCAGAAGTTAATGAATAAATGGTTTGTGTGATTTTACTGTAATGTTCTGCAAAATAAAAGTCAGCTTTGACTCAAGTGCCTCATTTAGTGAGTACAGGCTGAGCAGGATGAAGAATACCCTGCGCATTTTCCCTATATTTTAATATTTCTTTCATTTTGCATGTCATCTTTCATTTTGGCCATCATATTTACACAACAACCATGTATATGTACCATGTATTATTGATACGCCTAGATTGAACTTAGGTTTTGTACAATTGTAATGGCAGCTGAATCTCTAGCATTCAATGAACAACTTGTGAGATTCACTGATATGTTCTGCGTATTACAACTTAGCTTTAAACCAAGTTCCTTATCTTGTAATGATACGATGAAGTGGTATCTTGCATCATTGTACCTGAGCCCCAAGCCACACAGACAATTCAATACAGGTTTCCTTACTAAGAAGCAACATCAAAGTTGGATGGATGCAAAGAGCAAATTTCGTTATTCACCAAGAGAAAATAATGTCAGATCTATAGAAGTCTAATGAAAAAAATTGAACCGTACCACACAACGATCCCAGGACCAAATACGGAGTGCTTTTATCGCGCCGATTACGTTTATCAGCCAGCGAACCAGTAGCCCACAACGAGGAAAGGCTCGGTTTCCCAAGCGAGTTAGACAAATAGCAGGACGCGCCAAGCCCAACTGTGTGAGAGAGAAGCGCGCAAGCGAGACAGTCGCAGAAGTTTAATAGCCCGAGCTTGTTCACATTGCTCGGGTATACGATATGGGCGAAATAAAAAGGCCAAAAAATCAATATATAATTACAGTGGCTGATAACGAAAGTGTTTCAACTCAAAAATGATTTTTTTCAGATTTTTCTGTCAATGTTTACCGTACGCCAATCTGCGAAATTGTAACAACACAACATCTAATGCATTCATTTCAGCAAGCACTTCAAAAGTTTTCATTGTTCTGAAATTCATCGTTTTTCTTAATCCAAAAGCATAGCATTATGAGTTGTGACTCTTTTCCAGATTATAACAACCATGTAAAATGCGCGTACACATAAAAATTATGTAACACGTCAATTTTTTAGAGGCAATGATGTAAACTGCTAAAACTCTAAACTCTTCTCTTGAAAATCATAGATTTTGAATTGTAACTATTTCATTCTGGGACATGGAATTATACAGCCAAGCCCAATCATGCAATAATTCATCATTCTGGTAGAAGCTAGGAAATTAGAGCGAACCAATAACAGTAAGTTGGCTGTCCTTAGTAGGAAATGTTTGTTAGCCGCAGAGGTTGAGGGGCCGTGATTTCAAAACATGAGGGTGCGATGCTTCCCCTTTCTTGTGTCCAGAACTGTTGCTAGAGGAGCGTGTCGCCTGTCGAGAAGTCTGAGCTGCCAACAAAGCTCTTTGTGAGTTGGATATTTTGCTCTTCGTTCAGAGTGGTTAGGTAACAGAATCCAGTAATTAATATGGAAAACTTAAAGAGGTGGGAACAGTGCATTTGTAAATAGATTCAATAATAACTGCAACCGTTAATGTGTGAGCTGAAGTAGACCACCTTATGAAATTTCTACTAAGGAATATGTACTTACGATTGGACGAAATAAGACCATGATGATGATGATGATGATGATGATGATGATGATGATGCCGGTTATTTAAAGGGGCTTAATATCTACAGTCATCGGCCCGAAATAAGATCATTAAGTGTCATCAAATATCTGCTTATGAGTGGACGGGCTAATTCCAGTCAGGCAAGTAAGCAAACCTAACACTCACTGGTATTTGTTCAAAGCTGGCGCACTTGAGTTCGAGTGTCGTGCGCGGTAAACGTGTACCTAACGTTCGTACGGCCCTATAGTTCGAAGTGTTAAGTGAAAAATTACTAAATTGGGCAATGTTTTACGTAGCAGTGACGCATTTTCCAACCCATCAAGAATAAAGCCTCACTAGTATGGTGGTCGATATCACAAACGGACGCATGAACTTCCCTGAAGTCAATATTATCGCCATGAAGCACTAATCACCAATGAAAGGCTCTACGAGTCCTATGTCCATCACAAGATAGAGACCAGGTAGGTACTAATTATTATTATTTTATTTAGGGGAGTAATAACAGCACACGCTCATCTACATAAAGATGTAAGTATAAATCACTGATAATTCATTATGGAGATTTTAAGTTTCATAATTACCTAGTATATAATTGGGTTAATGCATGTCCTCTTATGGCTGATGGAGTGTAAACATTAGTAATCATGCGTGTACAGATGTATTTGCTTAATGTTCCGTCGACATGAAATGACTTTAGTTTAGAAAATATTATGACTAACGTAGAAAAATGTATTCTTTATATATTGTCATAGACTATTCATTGCCAGATTATAAACGTCTCTGGCTTCAACTATCATGGGAAAACTATCAGCAAGGTAACACTAACCGAATCAAACATTCCAAGATAATCAGGAAGAAAAATATAACAGCTTCAAAATATAATCTCAGTGGAAGGAATCTCAGAAAGACACTAATATTTTAAGACTGAAATATTTAAACTTAATTCAAGCTCTTCCTCAAAGGAAAGCTGCCCAGGAAAACTACGGTATTACAAAAACCCATAGCACTACCATAACAAAGCCTACTATTAAAAGCTACATTCCTCATCTTGCAGGTAATCAGAAAGGAATCTCTTCTATTGCACAGCTAAGCAGCGTATTTGTGATGACAAAGGGCGGTAGAAATCTAACAAAAGATTATACGGAAGGGATATATAAAAATAATATCCAACGAAAAAAAATTATTCAAGATTCTAGAATTAATGTAACACTGCTTGGGAAACAAAAAATAATGAAACTGGCAGGAATGTAATTAGATTCAACAGACATTGCACCACACATCCTGAATTACTTCTGTATAAACAAATACGAACTGGAAAATAACTTTGATATCCTTGAGGAGAATTACAATTTACCTCCTGATATTCTGAGTTACCATCACTTACAGATGTAATGGTGTAAATTTTATAAGAAATGAAATTACATTTATAATGTCTGCCTACGGTAACTGGTAGTATACATGAATTGTGTACGACTAGTGGCAAGTAAATAATAATAATAATAATAATAATAATAATAATAATAATAATAATAATAATAATAATAATAATAATAATAATAATAATAATAATAATATCCTTGTGTATAAATTGTATTGCTCATTTATCTCAAGTTGCCATCGCATTTGTGTTGCTTTACTGCACATGATTTCCTATTCTTTAATATTTCAAATTCTCGTTTACTGCAGTACGAGGGTATTTACTCCTCTTATGTCATTTCCTTTAAAAACCTTTTAAACAATTATTACCTGCTTGTGCCCCTGTCCCGCCCTCATGATATTATACATCACAATTATAAACAATACAGGCGAGTACACATTTAATAGATTTCGGACAACTTCACAATTTGTAGACTATAGTACGAAGCCCTATTATAGAACAAATACATATGCATAACAGTATTTTAGAGTGTCATCGAGCTCGAAGAGTGGAAATATACGTTGCTGAGCGGCAACAATGTTATTCTATTCATACAAGAAAGCAACGATCTACTTCGACTATTGTTTTCACGCAAATACACTTTTAAACATATTTCTACAAATCTAACATTTAATTAGCCATACTCCACAGTAAGTAGATCGAAGGGCATTAAGGGGAACTTATTGGGCAAACAAACTTTTAGGCACAGCAAAACGCCAGGACACTTCTTCAGAGAGCGCTAAGAATGTAATGTAATAATAACAATAACGTTACTGAGCCGCACATCGCGTATGTTGTTTAAGGAAAGACCTGTTAGAAAAACATAGCGCTGTATACATGAGAAATGTGCGGCCTGAAACGTAAGTTAGTGGACTGGTAACAACGACGATTGTACCACTGAGAAAATTTACCATTGTATACATCGCTATGGATGGGCGTTATCCCAAACCATGTTAACCCTAGAATTGGGTGAAAATCGTAACATGAACGGTCGGGAAAGGTGTGATAGACCCAATATCACAACAATTATGTAAATCATTTTAGTGCTTAATTTTGCACAAAAAATACTTCACAAAGAAAAGGCATGTCAATACATTCTTACAATAGTCGACTTCATAAAAACTACAAAAATGTCCACTGGAACATTAGCATAACATTTAGGGTTCAAAACACACACCGATATGAAAATTTGAGACAAGCAATATGTATTTAATACATCTATCTCTCAATAGTATTTTTCCAAAATGACCACAATGATTTTCAAAATCGCAAGCCAAAGGTAACATATATATGACACTTAGAGAAGTTCCAACTGGGTCACATTCCCTAGTTTCTTCTGCCTTTGTGAACAAAGTAACGTGAAGAACTATCTGCATTTGAATCCTTTGTAATCACTGTAAAACTGGAATTAGTTATAGTTACATCTCCAATGTCTTGTCCTCTTCTCCTTCAATAAATTAGCTGCTGGATTCAAGATTACTGATTATCGCAAAATCTGGGTCAGGTTTTGAATCATCATTCTAGTCGTCAAACAAGATGAGACTTCAGATAAAAACATATCTGCATGTTGAATTCAAGGGTGAAGCTGTTCTAAAAAAATCCTTTCTAAGATTAAGCATTCCAGAAAATAACGTTGAAACATACCGCATAACCGATACTGTTTAAATATGGGTTCCTTGCGAGTGTACTTATAAAAAGAACAAACGACCAATGATACATAAAATCATGATAGATGTTCACTAAGGTTAGCTCCCAGATCTGTCCGAAAATGAGTCTTGTGGGAAAACGTTTTTAATTCACTTATTAAAGTCAATGAGTCCTACTTAGGATAAGACTTCTAGGAAACCTACCACCGCACTTATTACAAAGAAGCAGCTATTTTGGAGACCGAGTGAGCAGGTGTTAACAGAAATTACCACACTCGTTACAAGGGTGAGAGATGTTCCACCAACCTCTTCAAAAGAATATTCCCGTTCCATACCACAAGTCAGCATTTGATGTTTTATTGCATGATTCAGGAAATTTACCATCACATTGACAACAACAGTGTGACCGAAGCTTGGAATGACTGACGGGATGTTTTTGAAGACTAGCCCCTTCACTGAAGCTTTATTTTATTGGTAAAAACAGTGTGAACTTATTCCGTTATAAGTGACCTGGTGCAGTCTAAGATTATATTTCTTTAACTTACTAACACATTCTTTACAAATTTGATGGCGCCTAGCGTTATGCGTGGGCAGGTGAATTTGAATACGAGAAATCAGGGGAAACGCTCACCGCAATAGTGCGGAAGCTCTAAAATATCTTTAAGCAATTGGTCATTAAGCGTACACTTTCCAGGAAACTATTTGCCACATTATTTACGACAGTTTGGGCGACAGTTGTTTCCGAAAAATAAATTTGGAGAAAATGCACTACGACGGTCAAGAAAGGAGTGATATCAGGCGAAACGTTCACCACAAGAGTACGGAGGCTTTTAAATGTCTTTCAGCAGGTGCCCATTGTGTGTGCTCTTTTCACGAATATATTACCACATTAGTTACTACAATTTGGGAGAGATGTTTCCGAAAAATATATTGGCGGGAAACGCACTACAACATTCAACACGGGAGTGTGACCAATAACCTCTGTCTGTGTGTGTGTGTGGGTAGGTGGGTGTTGCAATAGTACAGATATCACACCCTCGCACTATATTAAGAAGTAAGCGATATTATTGTCAGTATTCGATTTATTATTATCATCATTATTTCTTTTGTATATTTATTCCTAATACTTTAAACCGGAAGGTATCCATGCGTGATATCGGTAATTAGTTTTATACAAAGGGATGGGAAACAGTGCTAATGACAACTCAGATAATTGTATGAGTCATACGGACATCCTAGAGTCCGATGAGTTGGCCTTGTTGTTGTAGTCGCAAACTTCCTATGAGTCATGTGAATTGTCCAGATTCCGGTGATGTGGCCTTGTTGATTTTGTCATGAGATTCGGAAGAGGTTCAGGGCGTGGTCTTGTCAAGATCTTTTACTCGTGATTGGATGGCAAGGATCAATCTGTATGTACCATGTAAGAAAAGGAGAAGGCTGATGTCGTTATAGGCATGTGATCAAACGACCAGAAGCATACTGGAGATGGCTTCATACTGGACAGGACTTCAAACTTTGCTGGAGAAAACTTCACTGCAAACAGCGGAGGAGAGGAGATGTAACATTTGTGGAACCTGGTCTTATTGTGTTTGAGAAGTATGGTGATAAACTACAACTGTGGAGTGCTTAGGCACTTGGTATTGTATCACTTGTGGCGGCTTGGTATTATATATTAGTGAGAGCTATGGAGTTCTGTATTTCAGAAGTTCCATAATTTATGTTCCGGAAAAACAAGCGTGTCTTGCTCGAGTGACATATCTTTAAACCAAGCTTTAGAGTCATTGAGCACAGTATTATGAAGATACAATATTTGTGAGATATAACAAGTGCCAATAATGAGAATTTGCTCTTTGTGTTGATAAACAGATGCAGTGAAGTAAAATTTTCTACATATATGTGCTTTGTTCAATGGGCTGACTGCAAATGTTGGCTTGGTTCTCGTTTTTGTTTTCCCACTGTTTTTGTTGTTGTCGATTATTGTGTAAATATGGAGCTTTCTGACGATAATTTGTGTGTGCATTTTATGTATATTTTGGTTGGTTGATGAGGTGGCCATGCACGGATATACTTCAGAATATAGTTCATTATTTTGGAATCGGTGGAGTTACTGGTGAACAAAGGTGCAGTCACTACCTACTTAGTCGTTTTCAGGTTAGGTAAGGCCTAAAGAAGATGTACCAACACGCAGCTCTATGTGCACGTCTTGGGAGAGAAAGGATTACCATGCTCTAACAAAATTCGAGGGATCCATTCTGGTGAACTCCTGCGCCCATATTACGGAGATTTCGAAATATTAGTTTTATTGATATTGTTAGTAATATATTCAGATAGATTTCATTTGACGCCCTAGCGTGAGGCGATTAATTATTTTATTCATATTTGATGTATTTTAATCATATTGCAATGGTTAATTATTAACATTTTACCACAAAAGGCACACAGTGTACGCCTATTACGTATTTTACTTCACTCACATTTATGATATTAATGATTTTGGTTGTCATTCACATATATCACAGTGAGTGTTAAAGATATGGTATATATAATTTGCACACTACAAGAAACTACATACCACATCCATTACAAGAATCTAGGCGTTATTCAATAATCGTAAAAATGTTGCCGATAATTAGATTTGGCTGAAATATCACCTCACTGAACACAATGACACAGACGTGTCTAATAAGCGCTGTCTTTTTCCACACATCCACGATATATGTAAGCAAGTGTATATTCAACAAAGAATTTTGACAAAAACTATTACACACGTCGTTCTGAGCAATGTGGGCGAGCTGGAATATATCTTACCTTGAGTTATCGAAGATTAGACTTCATAAAAATCTAATAACCGCATTCATCACAAAAATTGCGACGCACCCCAGTATGGGGGAGAAGTTGGTGCCGAAGAAATTCTTTCACATAGAACTTCTTCCCACATTCATGTGGACGCTGAAAAGGTGCAAAAATGTGTATTAAAAGAAGCGACTTTGAGAAAACTTCTACCCTCATTGTATACTAAACGCGAACACTCAACCGTATGAGTAACCTGGCGTTTCCGAAGATTCTAACACTCATTACATATGTGAGGGCAGTTTCCTGCATGCAAAAGCATTAGTCGTCGTGAAACCTGTACCACAGAACAGGCCTTCCCACTATCATCACAGCAATGTGGATGCTCACCAATATGTGTAAGTGACGTACAAGTCACAAGTTGCGAGAAGAGTTCTTGCCACATTAACTACAGAAATGAGGTCATGCTCGAGTATGCTTAACGAGTTGTCGCCGAAGATTAAACTTCTTAGAAAATTTATTACCACATTAATCAGAGGATTATGGACGCTCCCAATTGCATGTAAGCTGGTGTTGCCGATGAACCCCCTGTGAGAGAAGGTATTCCATTGTTCAGACGAAAATCGACGATTACCAGTATCTGAAACATGCTGATGCCGTAGAATGCACTTGTAAGAAATGTGCTTACCACATTCACTACAGTTAATGTGGACGCACATTAGTATGTGTACGTAGGTTTCGCAGAAGATACGACTTGAGAGAAAACAATTTACCACATTCAACATACGTGTAAATGCTGATCAGTATGCGTTAGGACGTGTCGTCGAAGGTGCATCTTTCGAGAAAAGTGCTTACCACATTGGATACAAATATGTGGACGCTCAGCAGTATGTGTAAACCGGTGTCGCCATAGACTTGTCGCCTGATAGAACTTCTTCCCACATTGACTACATTGAAATACAGGCTCTGCAGTATGTGTAAACAGGTGTTGCCGAAGTTTCGACTTAAGAGGAAATTGTTTACAACATTGCTGACATTTATGTGGACGTTCACCAGTATGTGTAAACATGTGTTGCCGTAGGTGCGACTGCAGAGAAAATTGCTTACAGCATTGCTGACATTTATGTGGACGTTCCCCAGTATGTGTACACATGTGTTGCCGAAGATGCGACATCAGAGAAAATTCCTTATAACATTGCTGGCATTTATGTGGACGTACCCCAGTATGTGTAAACATGTGTTCCCGAAGATGCGACTTCACAGAAAATTGCTTACAACATTGGTGGCATTGATATGGACGTTCCCCAGTATGTGTAAGCGTGTGTTGGCGAAGAGTTGACAAACGAGAAAATTGTTTACTACATTGCTGACACTTATGCGGACGTTCTCCAGTATGTGTAAACATGTGTTGCCGAAGATGGGACTTCAGAGAAAATTGCTTACAACATTGCTGACATTTATGCGGACGTTCACCAGTATGTGTAAACATATGTTGCCGAAGATGAGACAACTGAGAAAACTGTTTACAACATCGATTACATTCATGTGGTCGCAAACTAGTATGTAAAAGTAGGTGTTGTTGGAGATTCCACTTGAGATGAAAATGTTTACCACATTCAGCACAGGAAAATTGACGCTCACCAGTATGTGCAAGTAAGTCTCGCCGAAGTTTGCATTTCTGAAAAAAAATTAGATCCACATTCTTTACAAGACAGTTCCCATTGTATAATGGAATGGATTGGCCTTTGATGAGAGTCAGAGAACATGTCTAGGTTTCATTCATTACGAGAGGGCTAAATATACATTACCTCACTTCCTTCTTTCAATATCTTGCAGCTACCCACTGGATTTCCAGTTAATAATGCAACATTCCCAAATCTAGAAAAACAGAAAATTTATTGTTATAACTTATTGCTTTTTACGAGTAAGATAACAATATCAAATACGATATCCAAAACCAAACGCAATATTATGTTCCGGGAACAGTGATACAGAATTAGGTCCCCACATTTGGAACACAAACTACGCGCTGCGAGCCGACTCAACAGCAGGCGACAGCCAGATGCAGCAAGCAACTTGTGTGTGTGACGTGGGGCGGGTGACGTCACAGCCTCCCAACTCGTGGCAGAAGGACTACGTCAGCGTAACATTCGAAATGTTCATTTAATAACTTTTCTCACAGTAATGTTTGGATTAAATCATCGTCATCGTGTAGCCACATATTATACCTTCATCTGTACTATGTTTGGTAAAAATCCAACTAAAGCCTTCAGTGTTATTAAACAAAATGTAAGGACAGATTCTTGCTGGACTAGGGTAAAAATGGAGGGCCAATTCCCTAGGCAAATCAGTAGGGGTGTGTCCGTCAACGGGCGAGAGTGCGTGTCTTCAGAACCACAGTCGAACGACGCCGGTCGGCTCGTGGGGACAGCGACGTTACGCCGAATGATATTCTTTCCGCCGAGTTCAAGACTAGCTCCGCCGCTTCGAGTTCTTACTTGGCAAAATTCCTTCTACTCGTAAGTGATAGACTCGTTTCATCAAGTTCCACACTTGCAATCTGTAACATTGAGGGCGCACTTACATACTTTACTGCGATTCGTGAGTGATACAACTGTCCTGCAATTAGCCATATATTTCCGTGTGACTTGTTATTTGAACGAGTGTTTCAATCTTGCATTTATTTTCAAGTGCTCATAACACGGGGTTAATGAAACGACTCGAACAGTGATAGATTTTCGAACAGTTTTTTTACCTGGCCAGGTGATTGTAATAATTTCGAGAATTTTTTTGCTTTCAAACTTAGAATTTCTCAGATTTTGAATTTGTTGCGAGCTGTTTGTGCTTACCTTACGTAAAAAATTCTCCCCTTCGAATTGGTGCTCTTTTCTCCGTCTGCTGTTACGAACTGTCGGCTTCCTGGCTGCTTGTACTACTGCTGTCACCGCTCGCCTGCATGGCGCATCCACTCTGACGTCACGCCTATAGTATGTTCTCGATCTACCCCGCTGGCATATATATATATATATGGCCTTGTGTCGTTCATTCGGCAGGTCAGTTGTGGTATATCCTTGTTAAAGACAGTGGGAGCTCGAACTCTGTATACGGTTGGACCGTGTCTATTTTACACTGACTGACAGAGCAAATAGAACACCAAGAAGGAGTGGTTCGAAAGGGATGAAAGTTGGGGAAAAAAACAGAGACGGCACGGACGAATAATTGGTGTTTATTTCAAACCGATATGCAGGTTACACAATGCGCATGGCATCGACTCAGTAGGATGTAGGACCACCGCGAGCGGCGATGCACGCAGAAACACGTCGAGGTACAGAGTCAATAAGAGTGCGGATGGTGTCCTGAGGGATGGTTCTCCATTCTCTGTCAACCATTTGCCACAGTTGGTCGTCCGTACGAGGCTGGGGCAGAGTTTGCAAACGGCGTCCAATGAGATCCCACACGTGTTCGATTGGTGAGAGATCCGGAGAGTACGCTGGCCACGGAAGCATCTGTACACCTCGTAGAGCCTGTTGGGAGATGCGAGCAGTGTGTGGGCGGGCATTATCCTGCTGAAACAGAGCATTGGGCAGCCCCTGAAGGTACGGGAGTGCCACCGGCCGCAGCACATGCTGCACGTAGCGGTGGGCATTTAACGTGCCTTGAATACGCACTAGAGGTGACGTGGAATCATACGCAATAGCGCCCCAAACCATGATGCCGCGTTGTCTAGCGGTAGGGCGCTCCACAGTTACTGCCGGATTTGACCTTTCTCCACGCCGACGCCACACTCGTCTGCGGTGACTATCACTGACAGAACAGAAGCGTGACTCATCGGAGAACACGACGTTCCGCCATTCCCTCATCCAAGTCGCTCTAGCCCGGCACCATGCCAGGCGTGCACGTCTATGCTGTGGAGTCAATGGTAATCTTCTGAGCGGACGCCGGGAGTGCAGGCCTCCTTCAACCAATCGACGGGAAATTGTTCTGGTCGATATTGGAACAGCCAGGGTGTATTGCACATGCTGAAGAATGGCGGTTGACGTGGCGTGCGGGGCTGCCACCGCTTGGCGGCGGATGCGCCGATCCTCGCGTGCTGACGTCACTCGGGCTGCGCCTGGACCCCTCGCACGTGCCACATGTCCCTGCGCCAACCATCTTCGCCACAGGCGCTGCACCGTGGACACATCCCTATGGGTATCGGCTGCGATTTGACGAAGCGACCAACCTGCCCTTCTCAGCCCGATCACCATACCCCTCGTAAAGTCGTCTGTCTGCTGGAAATGCCTCCGTTGACGGCGGCCTGGCATTCTTAGCTATACACGTGTCCTGTGGCACACGACAACACGTTCTACAATGACTGTCGGCTGAGAAATCACGGTACGAAGTGGGCCATTCGCCAACGCCGTGTCCCATTTATCGTTCGCTACGTGCGCAGCACAGCGGCGCATTTCACATCATGAGCATACCTCAGTGACGTCAGTCTACCCTGCAATTGGCATAAAGTTCTGACCACTCCTTCTTGGTGTTGCATTTGCTCTGTCAGTCAGTGTACTTGTAAACTTCGTGCTGGACTTCTGTCAAGGGTGAGCAGACAGTTTCTTTCTATCATTTAACGTGCCCAACCTTGCTATACTTGGGCTTCGCCGTAGTAACGAAAATTGAACTTTGGTCCCTTCAGGACACATCTGAGTATTCGTGCAGCGCAAATGTTCTTCCTTTTGGACATTTATATTCCTAAAATGTGGTGTAAATGGTGTACTGGACAGCTGATCTAATATTCTAATCCATAAACATTCCTACCTTCTGAGATGAACTTTTGCATCGCGTCTGTTAGTGCTGGGGACTTGGCGGCTTGATCCTTATCCTATCCCATTCCTCCGTTTCTTATTTCCTTGTTTTCTTTTCTTATCCCATCTATCTGTTAACTTTGCGTAAAAATGGTGCTTGCTCAAAAGATGTAGTCTGCTAATTTAATTTGTATGTTCATCGGTTAGCTTCAATTTTATTATCGCTTCTGCGCATGCATTTGAGTTATAATCCCTTCTGGGATCACTTGTTAGAATTCGTATTTTTTCTAACCTACCAAAAGGATCACTCCCTGGATTGGAGATTGGTTTATTTCTATTCTGAATCTCTAGAATTGTTTGGCATGAGGGTACATTGTTTGGACGACCTATTGTAAACATTGTATCAATTTGTGAGCTTATCTAGCAAGTGTATGACATTACCAACTTTGTATTCTACTGGCACGAGCCTGAAACTTAATTTGATGTACCTCCCTTCTAGCGTATTGTGTAATATAGTGCAAAGAAACTGATTTCAGAATCTATGGGTTCCCCTCCCCATTTTTCTTTTCCCCCTAATTGAAGTGTAGGAACATATGTCCAAAGATTGTAGTGATTGGTGCTTAGGAATTCGATTATGACGATGTAATCAAATTTTGTATCACCTACGTGTCTTAAAATCAAACTTAATGCTTTTATATTACGCCATATGCTGGTTCATACTATTTGTTCTGATGTGTAGATAATTTGTTACCCCTTTGAGATTGGTATAATATATGTGTTATTTTCAAACTTGTTTTCCAAAATTCTCTTTCATGAGTTCCTTTCCCCTATTACTTCTGTTTTCACGTGTACCTACTACGGCAATTCTCTTGGGTAGCGGCCCTTTAACTTCTTTATGCACATGTATGGAGCTCTGAATTGCACTGTTTACGGTAATGTTGACACGATGTTATATTCTCATGTTGCACGCTTCTCGGCACTCTGCGCGCTTGTGTACTGTCAGTTCTGGGTACTTTGATATCTTGTTGTCTAGTATCCCGATCAAGGGCACTCTCCTAAAAGCAAATCTCAATTAGAACGCTATTTCTAGCAAGTTGATAGTAAGCAAAGACACTATCAAGTACAAAGAGCATAACAAATTAACATCAATTCGTGACTGTCACCGGACTTATAAAATTTGTATAATTTTCGAAATATCTTATAAATATTCTCGTAAATATTGAACTGTGCGTTTATGACAGACAGTGAACTACGTATTAGAACTGTGCATGTGTGGTAGACATTGGACTGTGTATTTAAACTGTGCATTTATGGTAGATAACGAACTGTGTCCTTTGACTGTGCATTTATGATAAGCAGTGGACTGTTCATTTGAAGTGTGTGTTTACGATATACAGTGTACCTTTCAATCAAACTACGGACTGTTGGTGAACAGTATAACTTTCATTTAATTACATGCTGATACATATAAACTAGACTAGTTTTACGATTGGAAGGTTTCATTTCTTACAAGTGATTGAGTTTAATTTTTTTTTTTTTTTTGCTAGTTGCTTTACGTCGCACCGACACAGATAGGTCTTATGGCGACGAGAGTTTAAATTACACAGAAACTTAAAATATTTCGTGTGTAATAATTTCAGACTGTTCCAAGTGTCACATTTACCAAACTTATTTAGTAAACTTTATTGACATTCGACTACCCTAAATTTCTAGTGATTCTTTAGTTTATCAGTTCGATTCCATTAACATTCAACTCTGTTGATTTATCTCCAAGGTTTTAAAATCGTATGGCATGTCTCATAGATCTCAGTTCAAGTGAATAACGATAAAACACGAGATAGATTTTAGTGAACATCCTACCGTGTGATCATTCTTCAGTTATGCCATTCTTATGTGTTTTAAATCTTATTTGAACCCAATACTAAGTCTCATTTTCGTCTGTGCAGAAACTGCTTTCCGTGTTAGCACGTCCCAGTTTTAAGTGTGTACAGTTATGAGACATTTTTCCTACTACCAAGTCTCGACGCCCATTCACCTACGCCGTCTACCTTCCACACGCCGTATAGATATTCGAGAACCTCCAGAATTTCCATCATGGGAGGAATCGCGGTTTCATGGTGCAGAAAGGAGACTGAAGGTAGTACGAGGAGAGCAGTACATCACAACTCCAGGACGAAGAAAGAACGTTTGCCAGTGTACCTGCTATACAGAGATGATTAAAATTTTGAAATTTGTTAATTAACTCAAAAGTTCAATGAACTTAAGAATCATTTCTAGAAAACCTCTCTCCTTCTGTAAGCACTGCATTCAGAAACTGTACACGCCCTGCGTCTGGTCTTATGCTCGCCATAGACAAAGTACAACATTTACTGTCACAATATGTACCAGAATTGCTTCTTATCACATTACATAGCACTGCAAATCTCAATAATTTTAGATAAAGGCTCTAACAGATAACCCCATATTATTTCCAATTGCCAAATAGGATATATGATAAGTTTGCACTTAACCACAGCACATACTAACAACTCAAGAGGGTCTAATATGATTGGGAGAATGCTTCTCTTAGTGATTTCCTTATGCGCCCATACAGCGTCCAGCAACGGCGCAACAAAATTCTCCGACCGCTCACCTTATCTCAGGGTAAAATTTCCTTGTACACCTCCGAAGAGAGGTGCAACTGCAAATGCATCGCTACTCAATGTATTGGATGAACGTCTCCATCCACTTGCACCTAACTCAATGCTTAAAATAACATACATCGCACTATCTCTACTTACATTTACACTATTATACCATATCAAACTATAATTTAATACGTCACACATGTTCAATCTTAACCAACTAGTTTATTACCGTGATATTACGCAGAGGAAAGAGAAAAATTAAGTTCATTCTTTGTTCCATATATTTGAAATAAAATAAAGATCATCCGTTGATTTTATGTACAACTGCACTCATTAATAACATTCATTTTCAGTCCTGATATGAGCTAACTTCATATTATCGATCATTACTCGATATCGGAAATCATCCTTTCTACCATTACATGTTCAAAAATAATAATAATAATACGTTAGAAATCAATAACATCACTGCTGAAAATAACACATATTTTCCCTCTTTGAGTTTTAAACTTTGAATCAGATCCAATAAATTGTTTGTCATTGCTGCTTCTCTTAATTACCATCGAATGACTTGCTAAGCTTACCTTCACCTACTGCCATACAAAATCTTGGCACCTACTATTCTAACTGCACTATGTTTAATCATTTGAATATCAACATATAACCTTCTGAAATCCACTTCTAAAACTCATTTCTAACTATTCTAGTTCTTGACTAACTATCGCTTCGATTTAATATTTCAAATTTAACTCTCAATGAAATGTCATTTGCCTTGAAAATTAAGTTACTCCTTTCAAATCAATAGGATAGCTCCATTGCAATCTCAAATGTCAATATTATTCATCAGAGCAATATGTATATATATCATCCAGTATCTTGTGCACTATCTACATAGAATATTTAATATGGGTATTTCCTAATAACGCAACAACATTTTAGTTACAGCAAGAATTATTTACCTTGACTTATATGCTTGGGTTAGCTATGCCTACCTTATATTACTATATTCCCTAGATGTGAATTCTTTCTACTCATATTGAACCCGACAGGGGCATGATCCAAGGACCTTTGGTTGATACTAATCTTCGTAATTACGCACGCAATGCTATTTAAGGAAGATAATACTGAAATTAATTAATATTCATATCATTAACTAATTAATATTCATGTCATTAAGATGGATAAAATGAGTCCTCTAACTTTATTCCAAAGGATTTCATTACTTGCGATCTATTGCGCAATATGGTTCTTTGTGCAGCTGGAACTCGCGGCAGAAGCCAAGCCAACTTAGACTCGAGAGGGGTTTCAAACGGGAATTCACCGTGACGTAATACGCAAGAAGACATCCCTTCCTGGTGACTCAGAGAATGAGGGGAGGTGAACTTTTTCTAAACGAAATATGGAACCCATCTTGAATTCATACTAGCCAACTTAATTATCTACGATCTAAAAATTTTGAAACTCGAATTCTGGAATCGTCTTCCCATTTAAAAGGGATACATGTCACTGGGACATTTATTTATAGTGTCTAATGTCCCCTTTCTTGATAACTAACAGATGAAGAAAGAATATGGTGTTGTTTCTGTGTGGAAAAGTACCGGGGCCATCTGTTTATTCTCATGACACCTCCTTGACGAAGGGAATTCACCCCGCGTGGTAGGGGAAGCCGGACAGACTTTAATTAATTACAGAAGAGTTTGCGAAGAATAATCGTACGGATATGTCTCAATCTCATAAGCCGAATATTGGTCACCTGCTAGTCGTACTATTACACCTCTAGTGTACCGTGGATAGGCAATACGCAAATTTGTGGAAAGGGAATAGCTCCCTTGTAAAAACCACTGCAGCAAGGGAAGAGCGTCACTCGGGACTCGCGGCTTGCCGACGGCGGAGCTATGTTTGGCTAAGCTCCCATTAATTCATTGTTCAAGTGAATTTAACTTCAATTTCAAGTGAAATAATAGAATTCGCATAAACGGTGTATAGATTTGGTCTCCGTGACACCAGTGTTAACTTTTTATAAAACCGTGGTGTGCCGCGAACATTCAGTGCGGAAAGTAATATTATTATTATTACTATAGCACGATTGTATTACGTAGCGGCAAACCGTATAGTGGCTGAGAGATAGACGGGATTCGGTACTGAACAGCGGACTACGTAGTCATATCCGAAATCGTGACCGTACGTTCACGCTGAACGCTGTTAACCACAGTGTGAAATTAAACAGTGACGTGTTTGTGCATACGATTACTGCCAGCGGCTCTACCAGCAAGGAACCATGGACCCTCAGCCTGAAGGTGGTATGGAACTGCATGTGATCACCGCGGTGCCCATGGACCAACAGTAAACCGAGGATGGACCTCCTGAGTTGATGGAGGCGTCATCATGTGATAGAGATGAATATTAATCTTAATATCTGGCTTGTCTAGATGGGATGGGAAGGGTTTATCACGGACTGACGCTATAAAGGTTAGGGATGTGCTTTTATTTGAATACACTGACTGACAGAGCAAATGCAACACCAAGGAGGGGTGCTTCGAAAGGGATGAAAGTTGGGAAAAAACAGAGACGGCACGGACGAATAATTGATGTTTATTTCAAACCGATATGCAGGTTACACAATGCGCACGGCATCGACTCAGTAGGATGTAGGACCACCGCGAGCGGCGATGCACGCAGAAACACGTCGAGGTACAGAGTCAATAAGAGTGCGGATGGTGTCCTGAGGGATGGTTCTCCATTCTCTGTCAACCATTTGCCACAGTTGGTCGTCCGTACGAGGCTGGGGCAGAGTTTGCAAACGGCGTCCAATGAGATCCCACACGTGTTCGATTGGTGAGAGATCCGGAGAGTACGCTGGCCACGGAAGCATCTGTACACCTCGTAGAGCCTGTTGGGAGATGCGAGCAGTGTGTGGGCGGGCATTATCCTGCTGAAACAGAGCATTGGGCAGCCCCTGAAGGTACGGGAGTGCCACCGGCCGCAGCACATGCTGCACGTAGCGGTGGGCATTTAACGTGCCTTGAATACGCACTAGAGGTGACGTGGAATCATACGCAATAGCGCCCCAAACCATGATGCCGCGTTGTCTAGCGGTAGGGCGCTCCACAGTTACTGCCGGATTTGACCTTTCTCCACGCCGACGCCACACTCGTCTGCGGTGACTATCACTGACAGAACAGAAGCGTGACTCATCGGAGAACACGACGTTTCGCCATTCCCTCATCCAAGTCGCTCTAGCCCGGCACCATGCCAGGCGTGCACGTCTATGATGTGGAGTCAATGGTAGTCTTCTGAGCGCACGCCGGGAGTGCAGGCCTCCTTCAACCAATCGACGGGAAATTGTTCTGGTCGATATTGGAACAGCCAGGGTGTCTTGCACATGCTGAAGAATGGCGGTTGACGTGGCGTGCGGGGCTGCCACCGCTTGGCGGCGGATGCGCCGTGCGCCGATCCTCGCGTGCTGACGTCACTCGGGCTGCGCCTGGACCCCTCGCACGTGCCACATGTCCCTGCGCCAACCATCTTCGCCACAGGCGCTGCACCGTGGACACATCCCTATGAGTATCGGCTGCGATCTGACGAAGCGACCAACCTGCCCTTCTCAGCCCGATCACCATACCCCTCGTAAAGTCGTCTGTCTGCTGGAAATGCCTCCGTTGACGGCGGCCTGGCACTCTTAGCTATACACGTGTCCTGTGGCACACGACAACACGTTCTACAATGACTGTCGGCTGAGAAATCACGGTACGAAGTGGGCCATTCGCCAACGCCGTGTCCCATTTATCGTTCGCTACGTGCGCAGCACAGCGGCGCATTTCACATTATGAGCATACCTCAGTGACGTCAGTCTACCCTGCAATTGGCATAAAGTTCTGACCACTCCTTCTTGGTGTTGCATTTGCTCTGTCAGTCAGTGTATGAAGTGCCATAGGGAGGCACGTAGTTATTAATTCCTATTTCATGTAGTCAATCACAGTCTGAGTGATCAATTGTAAATAATTTAATAACTATATTATGTTAGTCTTGCAGGTGGTAGAGTTTCATTCATTTAATTTATCTTTGGGAACCTTTGGTCGATTATTGCGTCAGAAGACCAGTAGTAATGAGTCTAGGGTAATTCCAGCTAGATTGTAGTTAGTCTAATATTGATAAGTGCATGGCTGGTAAAAGGGGTAAGTATTATGATACGTGAAGGTACAGAGCTACGAGAAGTGTCGACAGAACTGATACCCCAAGGCCTCCCCTGAAATATTTAGATAGGGTGTGTTATAATTTGAGTTGTATTATTTGAATAAATTTATCAGGATTTAATAAAAATTCTAGTGTGAGATAAATATCGTGTGAATATTGAGTTGATTATTGTATTGCCGTGTGACGATAAAGTAACCAAGTGCTAACCATGAATTGATTAGAAGTTATTAATTAGGTGTTAATTGACGTTTGAGTACGCAATTATATTGTAATTGCGAAGTAGATTTCACACGGAAGACCGGTATGATCTAAGCACCACGTAAATCATGTGGAATGACAGTCTAATGATGAAAACAACAATAATAATAATAATAATAATAATAATGGTGGTGGTCACGTTAATATTAGCATCGCAAACTGGTGTCGTGTTATAAGATTGATGTGAGGTTGGAGTCATGGCTTGGCTATGAAATACCTGTGTTGAATTCGAGGAGATTTATCGGAAGCTGGCGTGATTTGTGAGGAATTGACCTCAGTTTATTGTGGACGTACTTCCGAGTGAAGTGGTCTTGTGTCCTTACGAAAGGAAATGTTACGCCTACTAATGGCGGGGCTGTTGACCGCATATGGAGAGGGGGAGGAAACCGTCTGACCCTGCCACCAATAGTGTTTATTTGTGTGTGTGTCCCATCTCTGTGAAAAGAGGGGCTTTTAAAGTAAAGAGAAGCAGGCCTGTCTGAACGGCTAATAATGTGAAATACTCAACACGCCAGAACGATGTATGCGTTGACAAATGACACGGTAGATGATGCTAATGTTTGCAAGGGAATCATTGTTAATTATCTGAATATAATTTAGCCAGGGATTTCAGTACCATGTCTTCATCCCAAGGGGATGTCAGTTCGATGCTCAACCAGGCATTGGAAGTTTACAATACCGAAAGGAAGATTGTAGTACCTCACAAATTTATTGCATTTAATGTGTGATGTTTTAGTGTTGTTTTATGTGCCATGCTGAGACTATAATTATGGTCGGCGATGGTTCTGTCCCATTAGCACGGCGGTTCGTACCCCAGCCAGGGTCGGTTCGAACCCAGATGTTCGTTCCAGATTTGTATATATTTTATCGTAGTTCTTTGGGAATTTGTGTGTGTGTGCATTAGAGTAGGGATCGCTCAGACTTATTGCATGCATGTTAGTTTTATTTGTTAAAGACGTCATATAGCCTCAGTGTTTGTAATGAATACTTCCTTTCGCATCATGACACGATACATCGCTTCGCGATATATTCACTCATCTCTACCACCCTTAATGGACAAAAATCTACTGAATAATCCACAACGATATTCATCAACAGTTATTAATAACTCATGTAATTTATTTGTAATCATGGATGCGTCATTCCCATCATCATCAAGGTCTAATAAACCGCCTGTATTATTTTGAACTTTAATCCGAATGTGTTCTCATTGTAGTTAAGTATGCCCGTTATCCTACACTGTATACCTTTAAGATAATGTTAGATAAGCGCCTGTTTTTATATACTTTCAACCCTTTGTCGCCCTGTAGATATCTCATGCCGGTGCCTTTTACGGGTAGGGACGGGTACAATATGCTTCATGTATATGATCCAGAAACTAAATATACGTGTCCAGCGTCTATCTTTTTATGACAACTGCACCTAATTCAATATCAACACTCTTCAAAGCTTTCTTATTTCTTCATTACAACCAACATATCATTCAATTCATTCACCACAACTTCTTAACGTAACCACTTTCTTAAATGTCATAACCCCTTCTTGTATACAATATTTCCCACGACGTATTATACTTCACTGAATCTATATTCGCTTCATTGGAACACACTTCATCCCTCAGAATAACACTTAACCACCTAGTATACTGAGATACTTCTTCACGTTCTGCACCGACAAGGAATAACTCGTATTAGTTGCATATCCCTTCTATTTCGTATCATTATGATGACCAACAAACATGTTGGGTTTCCTAACTCATTTAAGATATCCACAACTCACATATGCTTTCAATTCGCTGTGTTAATCTCTACTCATTCCTGCTATTAATCATGAATTCCCCACAGCTATCATATTACACACAATATATACGGACACGTCTTCCAATCGAGATATATCGATTCTCATATAACTTAACCATGAAAGCTAGATTCTGAAATTGCACTTCACTGAATCTCTTGACATCCTAAATCCACGACTAAAACATATGATATGATATATGATATGATATGATATGATATGATATGATATGATATGATATGATATGATATGATATGATATGATATGATATGATATATGATATGATATGATATGATATGATATGATATGATATGATATGATATGATATGATATGATATACATATATCATAACTTAATTGAGAACTATAATCTCATAAATTCCGCTTGTCATTCTCTGGCTTACGACGATTCTGTAGCGCTCGGCCGGCTGGAACCCACGGATCAGCTGGTCCACATCTACATCAGGTTGGTTGGTCGGCCAGTGACACACTCATCTCCAGCGCGGTCCAGTGCAGATTTAGCAGCACATATTCATATTCTTCTTTCTTGCGCTAGGCTCAACAGAATAAAGTTTTGATATGTACAGGTTCATATCAACTCCTCCAGTAATTTAAAATAGTCTATAAATGTTCCTCTTATCTGTTAGCTAATTAATCTGGCTATTTTCAAATACATAGTACTGGGATTAGTATAGTTCCAGTGTAAATTCTGCCTTAATTTTTATGTGAATTCTAATAATAAGTTCGTTTTCTGACGTCTTCATGTCTCTTAATTCTTTCTTCTTGATGTAATTCTCGGTCTCTTATTTATTAGACGATCTCTGATTTCAATAGCATTCAACGTTACGGTCCTTGCCTCGCTTATTTAATCTTAATCTTCTTATTTTCAGCTGGACTACTGTTCTTTCGTGTTGAAGATATAATATTCTGCTATATCTTCTTCTCTCAACAGTTATTTTCAGTATCTTCTAACGGAATCTGGCTAATTTCTTTAGGATTCTACGCAGCTGACGTCCTCGTCTACCTTTCAGTTTCAGGGCAATTTAGTTGTATAATAATATATTAAATTTTATCTTGTTCTTTTAAACAATCCACTTGGCATTTCAATGTTCTTTTCTTCCACAGCCTTCGTGATTATGCCCTCTTTTTCAGATTTTCGCCCCCTGTGAACTTCCAAATCATAGTTCGTTTTACATAATTCCGTCTTGCGTGGGCTATACATCCACTTTTACGCTTTTATAATGTGCCAGAAAATGCAATGGGCACACTGTAACTGAAACTCATCACATTTAGGATATCAAATAATAACTAATGTTTCAAATGCTTGATCCTTAGTGAGGTTACATGTTGACGAGATTTCTGTATCATCTACAGGTACATTGGCAAGAGTTTCTGGACAATTTGACGTCCATTTTCTGAGATACACATGTGTACTATAAAGCCAGAAAGAAATTTCTGACTGAAACTACACAGCTACTCCCACTGAGCTAGTACCTGTCAACACGTCAACGTAAAAACAAGAAGATGCAAATAGGGTGAGATTCCGTATGTTCGTCAGCAAGTTTAACTAGAAAACTCGGAGCAAGAAGTAGGGCAGAACTTGTAACAGTAGTAAGGTGGTAGTCCTTGATCCCTTCATCAGAGGATTCACGCCACTCAATATTCTGTAGACTCCTTGGTCGGGATGTACTAACACAAATTTGTACAGCTTAGCAATATCAGCTTAAAGAGTAACAAGATAAGTTCTGTAACTTGAAACAATATACAGGAAGCCAGGCTGAATTCCAGGTTCAACCATTAACAAAGAGTTCAAAGCTATCCCATTTCACGATTCACAACATCTGTCAAATTCAACTATTGGCTTGTGGACATGTTAGAATCTTTGAGAACACAACGATGGGTTAGTGAGTTAGACGTCTCAAGGGGAGTCATTTCCATGTGTCCCGTTTCACTGTATTCACGCAGGAAAACTACATACAGCTGTTTCAAGTCTGGAAATCTAGCAAACCTATTTTCAATGTGTTTGAGTGTTTTATTCTTAGACTGAGATACAGGTGACATTTCAGGACGAATAGGAAATTTGTCAACAATCCTGCCAGAATCATCCCTTTGATCGTCATTCAAGAAAATGTCCTCACTATGCGCTTTCTTCAGAAGTAAGAAATAGTTCATGGAGTTCTTGAAGCTTCCAAAACCTTTGCAATTTTGTGTAAAGAGAATCAAGATTTATAAACCTGGCACAACGAACCTTGGCGTTATTCTAAACACAAAACTCAGGGATAGAGCCTGACAATCCCTGTGACATCACCATGCTACCTACAATGGGATATGACCATTTTTCTGTCCTATTAACCACAAAAATGCACTAACAAACCCATAGCAACATAGTAGTGATAAAAGACCGCTTCTGGCCCAGGGGCTAATGGGCAAGATGGCCGCCGCGCGCAATCTACCTCTAGGGCTACCGCGCAAGATGGCCGCCACGCGCAATCTACCTCTAGCTACGCGCTACGTCCTCGGACACCTTCAGAAAATAGGATGTCGTTATCTTATGGAATACTGTCGAAAGAGGCTACTAAAAGGGATACCTGACTTGAAAGAGCAAGTGTTAGCGAACTAGGGGTCATTAGCTGCGCCTAGGTATGATGTATGCTAAGCTGTTGTGTATAACCTCCCTTGGCCAACTCCTGTAGGTCACTTTATTCCGAGGGGGGGAGGGGGTTGATCAGAGTAAAGCTCCTCCAGGCACACCGAGCATCCTGTGCTGTTGTTGTGTCTGCAATGGCGAACTTAGGTTTTTACATGAGTCTAGCTATGATGTGTGCTAAGCTGTCGTCTGTTTAACCTCCTTGGCCAACTCTTGTAGGACACTTCATTCTGATGTGGTAAGGTTCTAGCAGAGTAAAGCTCCTCCAGGGACACCCTTGCCTTAGGTAGGAGCCGAGCAACCTGTGATGTTGTGCCTGCATTAGCGAACTCGGGATTTTTAGCTGGGTCTAGGCATGTTGTGTGCTAAGCTATCGTCTATCCAACCTGCTTGGCCAACTCTTGTAGGGAGTACTTCAGCCCTAGAGGAGCAGAGTAAATGCTACTCTTAAGGATTCGAACGTGGAGTTGACATAAACTCAAAACTAAAGAGCTTAAGTGCAATTCAAATATCCTCACCCTGATTGAAATATGTGTACGATGTGTACTGACTACAGTAAATGTGGAGACATGTTCATCTCAGCAGAAAAAGAATGACTTTGCGAGCTAAGCTGTATTTTCCCCTACCTGGTGTAGTACTAAAAAATGTTGACAATATGTTATGATGCGAGACACTTGACTTGAGAGAGAACGCGGAGTCTTCAGCTACAGGTCAAAGCTTGTTCGCGATGACGGCACTACAGCTCTTGCTACCAAGATAACGTTACTCTACTTAGATCTGAATTGTTTTATGAGGTAGGGTGGAGGGGTAGATTTTTATTAATGGTATACTGCTAGTCGTAAGGGTAACTAAAAGGGATGGGCTAACTCAGGAGAGAGCTGTGCTAGGACACAGGGGTATTTAGACATATACAGAGCCTTATAGACGCATTCTCTAATTTTCTTCTTTCTTTCTTAACCTGCTTACCATCCAGGGTTGATTTTTTCCTTGGACTCAGCGAGGGATCCCACCTCTACCGCCTTAATGACAGTATTCAAGAGCTACAGACTCTGTGTCGGGGGATACCAGTACCTCGCCTTACATGGCCCATCGTTAACTTCTTAAGACTTAGCTGCTTACCTGATTATGGTTATGCATATGACGCCAGACTTAACTTTACAAGGGCGTTACAGTCTCAAATTTGAGATTCGATCTTACGCTCAACCCAACTAGACGAGATAAGACATGATCCAGGGACTTTGATGCTGAGATTGGTGGAAGGACTAGGGATATGGTGTGAGGTGTAATACAAATGCTTTATTTACAGACGGCGTAATATTGTGGAGCATCTTCGAAGTTCTAAAAACGGAGAGCCTAGCATAACATAGAAGAAATAACTGCACGTGCAAGTTGACTAGCTTTCGATGTATTTGCTAACACATAGAATACAAAGTATTTTTTCCCTACAAGTTTGCATCTTAGGTACAATCACGCAGGAAGACCTTACCTATCCTTGTACTGAATACCCAATGTAATACGTAAAATTAATGTGGTGCCGGAATATAGCTCTGCAGCATTTCGCGTATTATCAGAATTCCCGAATACAGAATAAAATCCTTACTTACACTTTACGTTCGATACCCCTGCAGGCCTGACGTTGCTCTGACCACGCGTTAACCTCCTAGGCGATGGTGTAAGCCTTAATACATAACATGCTTCATTCATTGAGACGTAAGGCTGAAAAGCAACCTTAGGTCCAGGGGAGATGAGCGACCGCGCAAGGTATCAGCCAAAGAAAGACAAAGGCTACGAAAGGCGTGAAAATTAAAGATTCCTTAGCCTTCGTAAACCTAATAGCGTAAGGGTCGGAAAAGAACAAGAGTTAACCGAGGAAGGTCGGATAGGATAGATAAAAGTGAGTGACCTAACACAAGTAAGTAGAAGCATGCGTATACATGGGCTCTTATGGCACTAACCCGGTGGAGGCTGTGCTAGGGCTTTTTGCCTTGTATCTAATAAAATCCATGACCCAGCCTGGAATTATCCTAATTCGAGGTTCTATCCTCCTAACCGGATGCCCTCCTAACTTGCAACTCTCGGTGGAGTGATGTAGGAGGGTGATGGAATACTGCTGTAAGAAACGACTAAAAAAGAGGTGCTCGAGGGCTTTTAGTTTCCGAGCGTGGTATTAGCGACAAGAGGACCTCAAGCTGAGTCTGGCATTAATTATAGTTGTTTAACATTTTTGAATACGGAATCGAAGGTTTAGTGACTCGAGAACAATCTTCTACTCACAACCACGAGGCTTTAGGAATCTGCTGACAGTGTAGCCGGTTACGCTATGTAAGCAACTCAGCTGTCGCAGAGATGCATGCCGTTACAATTGACATGAATGAAATATCTGACCCGCACACACTTCGACTCTTTGAATACAACTCTGCATCTGTTGGCACAAAGGGGTCTATAGCTGAGTCTGGCATAAGTCTAACTCTGCAGAGTTACTACAGGGTTTACAACTTGTAACTCATAAGCTATTAGTTTTTATTGGCTTAACATTCGGAACAAGGCTACTATGCAAGATAGCTGCTATACTTTATTCGTTTAGACTTAACTAGAGGGCTGTCTCATAGACTGACAACTTGTAACTTAAGACCTCATGCATTACAATTGTGTCAAACACGGAATGTAGCGTACAGGACCTGTTATTTCTCTTTCTTCTTCTCCTCCTTAACCTTTTTCTCAATATATTTGGATTAACACGACGAAAACACATAGTTCGCAAGCCAGAAAACGTAATCATGCACAGTTAAATTTATGACCCAGCGGAAAATTAAATCTAAGCCCTTGTTGATGTAGATGAAGAGAAGTTTATTACGACGGAAACACTTAGTTCTCAAGCCACAAAACATAATCATACGCAGTTAAAATCACGATCCGCCGGGGATCGAACCCAACGCCCTGTAAACTTAAGGTTAGTATGCTAATGATACAACCGAGGAGCCTTGTATCTAATAAAATCCATGACCCAGCCCGAAATTATGTCAGCCCTCGACAATACAAACTATTAAGTGAACTACGAGGGGTTATTAACTGTGTGTCTCTTATTACTCTTAGAAAATGTACATTTAAGCTCTGTTGATAAAATGTTAGTCTCTTCTATCTTTAAAGTCGCAACGATGTCGCAACGTCTATTGGTTAACACTTGGTTTCTTTCGAGCTTAACATTTAAACTATATAGGCTATACTCGTATATATAACCTGTAGCGTGCCTGCCTCTTACCCGGAGGCCCCGGGTTCGATTCCTGGCTAGGTTAAGGATTTTTACCTGGACTTGTGGGTTGGTTCGAGGTCTACTTAGCGTACGTGATTAGAATTGACGGGCTATCTGACGATGAGATAGCGGCCCCGGTCTAGAAAGCTAAGAATAACGGCCGAGAGGATTCGTCGTGCTGACTACACGACACCTCGTAATCCGCAATCCTTCGGGCTGAGCGACGGCCGCTTTGTAGGCCAAGGCCCTTCAAGGGCTGTAGTGTTATGGGTTTTTGTTTATGTGTATATAACATTTTACTCTTACGTCTAACTCTATTGATAAATTGTCGTTTTCTTCTGACTTCAAACTGCTACCTATCTGACCTTTATTAATCCGAATTTCGTTTCTTCTAATGTTTAACTGCCTGCTGTCATTTCTTGATGGATACAGTACTTTGCATCCATCTCTTGGTACAGGCCAGAGTAAAGTGTAGCTTCCACCGAAGTCCCAGTCAACATTCATGGCTGTGACAATATTGAAGTTGCTGGGGTATGGGTAATGCTGAGTAATGACATTCAGAGCATGACTAGTGCATCTGAGTGTTATGAAAGGTGCTGCTCACTGGGTCAGTCGTGCTGCAATAGTACTTTCTGACCCAGTGAGGAAAGCAATGACAAACTACCTCACTCATCATCTTGCCTAGTACGCCTCATTACGGTGCTGCCATTGGTTTTTGGGTTTTCCTTACAGCCGCATAACCTTTGGTGGTGCAATTTCCGGATCCAACCAGCCTCTGGGCTGATGACCTAACAGACAGACTAATTTTTAAACTAGCGACTCGACGGAAGAACATTTATCGATTCAGCTGAAGTTGGTACATTTTTGATAGCAGCAACACCCTTATCGATTGTTATCTGCAAGAACGCTTCTACTTTGTTAGGAATAGCAAATTAATCTCTATTGGTAAATGGTTTATCTCTTCTAACTTTAAAACTCGTGACGATGTGTAACCTCTATTGTTCATGATCAATGACTGTTCACAATGTACCTTACAGTAATGTAATCTATTCGTGTTGTGTATATCTGTGGTTATTCTTCAATAAACAACTGCACTGGATGATCTACTAGACTTATGGTTTTTGTTATAGTCCTTTACTATAAGTAGTTACAACCTAAGCTTCTCAACATTGTGTATTATTCCTGCTAAGGTACACGGGAAACTGATAAATGTCTGATTCTAAGAAAACGAAAAGTTTACCGTGCTAATGACAATGAGTTAAAACTGTGTGTTCAGAACCAAAAAGAAATTCGTGCTACACACATGATAGTGAACGGAACCCAGGGCTTACGTCTTATTATAAGGCAAAAGGGCTTCCACCTCCTAGCAAAAGAGCAAAAGGGCTTTCTCCTCCTATCAAAAGGGATCCTGCTCCTAGCAAAGGGGCAAAAGGGATCCTCCTCCTAGCAAAAGGGCAAAAGGGCTTTCTCCTCCTATCAAAAGGGATCCTGCTCCTAGCAAAGGGGCTATAGGGATCCTCCTCCTAGCAAAAGGGCAAAAGGGCTGTCCCTATCAATAAAATACATGCATTATGCTTTACACTATTCTTTCTAGCCCTATCAATACTATGTGTAGCCGCTATGTCCCTATGTAAAAAGCATAAGTATTAAATCGTTTACAATTTTTCCTAGTCCCGTGTTACTGTTCCGTTTCAAGTTCAATTCTAGCCCTTTTGCTAGGAGCAGGATCCCTTTTGATAAGAGGAGAAAGCCCTTTTGCTCTTTTGCTAGGAGGAGGATCCCTTTAGCCCCTTTGCTAGGAGAAGGATCCCTTTTGATAGGAGGAGGATCCCTTTAGCCCCTTTGCTAGGAGCAGGATCCCTTTTGATAGGAGGAGAAAGCCCTTTTGCCCTTTTGCTAGGAGGAGGATCCCCTTAGCCCGTTTGCTAGGAGCAGGATCCCTTTTGATAGGAGGAGAAAGCCCTTTTGCTCTTTTGCTAGGAGGAGGATCCCTTTTGCCCCTTTGCTAGGAGCAGGATCCCTTTTGATAGGAGGAGAAAGCCCTTTTGCTCTTTTGCTAGGAGGTGGAAGCCCTTTTGCCTTATAATAAGACGTAAGCCCTGGGTTCCGTTCACTATCATGTGTGTAGCACGAATTTCTTTTTGGTTTTGAACACACAGTTTTAACTCATTGTCATTAGCACGGTAAACTTTTCGTTTTCTTAGAATCAGACATTTATCAGTTTCCCGTGTACCTTAGCAGGAATAATACACAATGTTGAGAAGCTTAGGTTGTAACTGCTTATAGTAAAGGACTATAACAAAAACCATAAGTCTAGTAGATCATCCAGTGCAGTTGTTTATTGAAGAATAACCGCAGATATACACAACACGAATAGATTACATTACTGTAAGGTACATTGTGAACAGTCATTGATCATGAACAATAGAGGTTACACATCGTCACGAGTTTTAAAGTTAGAAGAGATAAACCATTTACCAATAGAGATTAATTTGCTATTCCTAACAAAGTAGAAGCGTTCTTGCAGATAACAATCGATAAGGGTGTTGCTGCTATCAAAAATGTACCAACTTCAGCTGAATCGTTAAATGTTCTTCCGTCGAGTCGCTAGTTTAAAAATTAGTCTGTCTGTTAGGTCATCAGCCCAGAGGCTGGTTGGATCCGCAAATTGCACCACCAAAGGTTATGCGGCTGTAAGGAAAACCCAAAAACCAATGGCAGCACCGTAATGAGGCGTACTAGGCAAGATGATGAGTGAGGTAGTTTGTCATTGCTTTCCTCACTGGGTCAGAAAGTACTATTGCAGCACGACTGACCCTATGAGCAGCACCTTTCATAACACTCAGATGCACTAGTCATGCTCTGAATGTCATTACTCAGCACTACCCATACCCCTGCAACTTCAATATTGTCACAGCCATGAATGTTGACTGGGACTTCGGTGGAAGCTACACTTTACTCTGGAATGTGCCAAGAGATGGATGCAAAGTACTGTATCCATCAAGAAATGACAGCAGGCAGTTAAACATTAGAAGAAACGAAATTTGGATTAATAAAGGTCAGATAGGTAACCAGTTTGAAGTCAGAAGAAAACGACAATTTATCAATAGAGTTAGACGTAAGAGTAAAATGTTATATACACACAAACAAACCCCATAACACTACAGCCCTTGAAGGGCCTTGGCCTACCAAGCGGCCGTCGCTCAGCCCGAAGGATTGCGGATTACGAGTTGTCGTGTAGTCAGCACGACGAATCCACTCGGCCGTTATTCTTAGCTTTCTAGACCGGGGCCGCTATCTCATCGTCAGATAGCCCGTCAATTCTAATCACGTACGCTAAGTAGACCTCGAACCAACCCACAAGTCCAGGTAAAAATCCTTAACCTAGCCAGGAATCGAACCCGGGGCCTCCGGGTAAGAGGCAGGCACGCTACAGGTTATATATACGAGTATAGCCTATATAGTTTAAATGTTAAGCTCGAAAGAAACCAAGTGTTAACCAATAGACGTTGCGACATCGTTGCGACTTTAAAGATAGAAGAGACTAACAAATTTATCAACAGAGCTTAAATGTACATTTTCTAAGAGTAATAAGAGACACACAGTTAATAACCCCTCGTAGTTCACTTAATAGTTTGTATTGTCGAGGGCTGATGTAATTTCAGGCTGGGTCATGTATTTTATTAGATACAAGGCTCCTCGGTTGTATCATTAGCATACTAACCTTAAGTTTACAGGGCGTTGGGTTCGATCCCCGGCGGATCGTGATTTTAACTGCGTATGATTATGTTTTGTGGCTTGAGAACTAAGTGTTTCAATCGTAATAAACTTCTCTTCATCTACATCAACAAGGGCTTAGATTTAATTTTCCGCTGGGTCATAAATTTAACTGTGCATGATTACGTTTTCTGGCTTGCGAACTATGTGTTTTCGTCGTGTTAATCCAAATATATTGAGAAAAAGGTTAAGGAGGAGAAGAAGAAAGAGAAATAACAGGTCCTGTACGCTACATTCCGTGTTTGACACAATTGTAATGCATGAGGTCTTAAGTTACAAGTTGTCAGTCTATGAGACAGCCCTCTAGTTAAGTCTAAACGAATAAAGTATAGCAGCTATCTTGCATAGTAGCCTTGTTCCGAATGTTAAGCTAATAAAAACTAATAGCTTATGAGTTACAAGTTGTAAACCCTGTAGTAACTCTGCAGAGTTAGACTTATGCCAGACTCAGCTATAGACCCCTTTGTGCCAACAGATGCAGAGTTGTATTCAAAGAGTCGAAGTGTGTGCGGGTCAGATATTTCATTCATGTCAATTGTAACGGCATGCATCTCTGCGACAGCTGAGTTGCTTACATAGCGTAACCGGCTACACTGTCAGCAGATTCCTAAAGCCTCGTGGTTGTGAGTAGAAGATTGTTCTCGAGTCACTAAACCTTCGATTCCGTATTCAAAAATGTTAAACAACTATAATTAATGCCAGACTCAGCTTGAGGTCCTCTTGTCGCTAATACCACGCTCGGAAGTTAAAAGCCCTCGAGCACCTCTTTTTTAGTCGTTTCTTACAGCAGTATTCCATCACCCTCCTACATCACTCCACCGAGAGTTGCAAGTTAGGAGGGCATCCGGTTAGGAGGATAGAACCTCGAATTAGGATAATTCCAGGCTGGGTCATGGATTTTATTAGATACAAGGCAAAAAGCCCTAGCACAGCCTCCACCGGGTTAGTGCCATAAGAGCCCATGTATACGCATGCTTCTACTTACTTGTGTTAGGTCACTCACTTTTATCTATCCTATCCGACCTTCCTCGGTTAACTCTTGTTCTTTTCCGACCCTTACGCTATTAGGTTTACGAAGGCTAAGGAATCTTTAATTTTCACGCCTTTCGTAGCCTTTGTCTTTCTTTGGCTGATACCTTGCGCGGTCGCTCATCTCCCCTGGACCTAAGGTTGCTTTTCAGCCTTACGTCTCAATGAATGAAGCATGTTATGTATTAAGGCTTACACCATCGCCTAGGAGGTTAACGCGTGGTCAGCGCAACGTCAGGCCTGCAGGGGTATCGAACGTAAAGTGTAAGTAAGGATTTTATTCTGTATTCGGGAATTCTGATAATACGCGAAATGCTGCAGAGCTATATTCCGGCACCACATTAATTTTACGTATTACATTGGGTATTCAGTACAAGGATAGGTAAGGTCTTCCTGCGTGATTGTACCTAAGATGCAAACTTGTAGGGAAAAAATACTTTGTATTCTATGTGTTAGCAAATACATCGAAAGCTAGTCAACTTGCACGTGCAGTTATTTCTTCTATGTTATGCTAGGCTCTCCGTTTTTAGAACTTCGAAGATGCTCCACAATATTACGCCGTCTGTAAATAAAGCATTTGTATTACACCTCACACCATATCCCTAGTCCTTCCACCAATCTCAGCATCAAAGTCCCTGGATCATGTCTTATCTCGTCTAGTTGGGTTGAGCGTAAGATCGAATCTCAAATTTGAGACTGTAACGCCCTTGTAAAGTTAAGTCTGGCGTCATATGCATAACCATAATCAGGTAAGCAGCTAAGTCTTAAGAAGTTAACGATGGGCCATGTAAGGCGAGGTACTGGTATCCCCCGACACAGAGTCTGTAGCTCTTGAATGCTGTCATTAAGGCGGTAGAGGTGGGATCCCTCGCTGAGTCCAAGGAAAAAATCAACCCTGGATGGTAAGCAGGTTAAGAAAGAAAGAGGAAATTTAGAGAATGCGTCTATAAGGCTCTGTATATGTCTAAATACCCCTGTGTCCTAGCACAGCTCTCTCCTGAGTTAGCCCATCCCTTTTAGTTACCCTTACGACTAGCAGTATACCATTAATAAAAATCTACCCCTCCACCCTACCTCATAAAACAATTCAGATCTAAGTAGAGTAACGTTATCTTGGTAGCAAGAGCTGTAGTGCCGTCATCGCGAACAAGCTTTGACCTGTAGCTGAAGACTCCGCGTTCTCTCTCAAGTCAAGTGTCTCGCATCATAACATATTGTCAACATTTTTTAGTACTACACCAGGTAGGGGAAAATACAGCTTAGCTCGCAAAGTCATTCTTTTTCTGCTGAGATGAACATGTCTCCACATTTACTGTAGTCAGTACACATCGTACACATATTTCAATCAGGGTGAGGATATTTGAATTGCACTTAAGCTCTTTAGTTTTGAGTTTATGTCAACTCCACGTTCAAATCCTTAAGAGTAGCATTTACTCTGCTCCTCTAGGGCTGAAGTACTCCCTACAAGAGTTGGCCAAGCAGGTTGGATAGACGATAGCTTAGCACACAACATGCCTAGACCCAGCTAAAAAACCCGAGTTCGCTAATGCAGGCACAACATCTACAGGTTGCTCGGCTCCTACCTAAGGCAAGGGTGCCCCTGGAGGAGCTTTACTCTGCTAGAACCTTACCACATCAGAATGAAGTGTCCTACAAGAGTTGGCCAAGGAGGTTAAACAGACGACAGCTTAGCACACATCATAGCTAGACTCATGTAAAAAAACCTAAGTTCGCCATTGCAGACACAACAACAGCACAGGATGCTCGGTGCCCCTGGAGGAGCTTTACTCTGATCAAATCCCCCCCCCCTCGGAATAAAGTGACCTACAGGAGTTGGCCAAGGGAGGTTATACACAACAGCTTAGCATACATCATACCTAGGCTCAGCTAATGATCCCTAGTTCGCTAACACTTGCTCTTTCAAGTCAGGTATCCCTTTTAGTAGTCTCTTTCGACCGTATTCCATAAGATAACGACATCCTATTTTCTGAAGGTGTCCGAGGACGTAGCGCGTAGCTAGAGGTAGATTGCGCGTGGCGGCCATCTTGCGCGGTAGCCCTAGAGGTAGATTGCGCGCGGCGGCCATCTTGCCCATTAGCCCCTGGGCCAGAAGCGGTCTTTTATCACTACTTCTCGCATCATAACATATTGTCAACATTTTTAGTACTACACCAGGTAGGGGAAAATACAGCTTAGCTCGCAAAGTCATTCTTTTTCTACTGAGATGAACATGTCTCCACATTTACTGTAGTCAGTACACATCGTACACATATTTCAATCAGGGTGAGGATATTTGAATTGCACTTAAGCTCTTTAGTTTTGAGTTTATGTCAACTCCACGTTAGAATCCTTAGGAGTAGCATTTACTCTGCTCCTCTAGGGCTGAAGTACTCCCTACAAGAGTTGGCCAAGCAGGTTGGATAGACGATAGCTTAGCACACAACATGCCTAGACCCAGCTAAAAAACCTGAGTTCGCTAATGCAGGCACAACATCGCAGGTTGCTCGGCTCCTACCTAAGGCAAGGGTGCCCCTGAAGGAGCTTTACTCTGCTAGAACCTTACCACATCAGAATGAAGTGTCCTACAAGAGTTGGCCAAGGAGGTTAAACAGACGACAGCTTAGCACACATCATAGCTAGACTCATGTAAAAAAACCTAAGTTCGCCATTGCAGACACAACAACAGCACAGGATGCTCGGTGCCCCTGGAGGAGCTTTACTCTGATCAACCCCCCCCCTCGGAATAAAGTGACCTACAGGAGTTGGCCAAGGGAGGTTATACACAACAGCTTAGCATACATCATACCTAGGCTCAGCTAATGATCCCTAGTTCACTAACACTTGCTCTTTCAAGTCAGGTATCCCTTTTAGTAGCCTCTTTCGACAGTATTCCATAAGATAACGACATCCTATTTTCTGAAGGTGTCCGAGGACGTAGCGCGTAGCTAGAGGTAGATTGCGCGTGGCGGCCATCTTGCGCGGTAGCCCTAGAGGTAGATTGCGCGCGGCGGCCATCTTGTCCATTAGCCCCTGGGCCAGAAGCGGTCTTTTATCACTACTCAACATAACCAACGTCCCCCAACATTCGTACTGTATACACGAACCTATTGGGTAGCATACAAACAATATCAGACATAATATGCAATGCGGAACCATCTACTTCACAGCGCGAATTACAAGATAAAGTTAAGAAATTAGAATCCCCACTAATTATTGTCAACTGACTCCATATTCTTCACCAAACCTCCCATCCTTCCAATCCTCCCCTTCCACCATAAACACTCAAAATATTAAAATAATCCCATGAACATTACAAGGCATACCTTCGAACCTGTGAATCAAATATTCAGAAATACCGTTAGAGATGCTTGATCATTCATCAAGGCTATTAAAAGAAAAGTGCGGGCAAATACTTGCAGTGAATTATCCAAAACAACTGACTCTCGCACATATCGGACCAAGTTAAAACAACTGACACACATAAAGCAATCCTACCCCTATTATCTAAAATTACAGAACAAATCTGCACTTTGTGATAATAAAACAATGACTGGCATTTTTGCAGATCATTATAAAGTAATTTTCTCACCATCATCCGATCGCAATATCTACCATCCTGACCACGATGCAATATCGGAATACTCGGGATCACACAAAATCCCCTTTGCCCTACCTTTAAATCTCCTCCATATATTGACTACCAACATCCCCCCAAATGCTCCTATTACAGTCTAAGATATAAAAGGCGTTCTCAGGACTAAAATGAACACAGCCCCTGGACTAGATCAAATTACTTACGACATATATATATATGAAGCTCCTCACCTAACTCCTCATCAACTCTAAAATAAAGTATACACCATAATTCTCCATACTGGATTCTTCCCCTCCCCTCCCCCAAATCGAGTACATGTCAAAATTTTGTTACTTTGAAAACACCAAAAACTACTATCCCAATTAAATTCATACTGTCCCATAAGTCATATATCAGAGTGTCCCAAAATTTTGTAAATCATCTTAGCTCACTGTATATACACCTATCTGGACTCTATCTCGTACTTCAGTAACACGCCAGTTTCTGTCCCCAGCACTCCATACATGACCATGTCTTTCATATGTTCGTATCCATCACAAAATATTAACCAACAAAAATGTGCGCAGCACTTACCATTCTTGATGTTGGGAATGCCTTTTAACGGACTGATATATAGACTCCATCACCTTCCAGTTCCAATGACAATCACTCATTTCCCAGCCAAAAACGGACACCAGATTTTAACTGAACAAGAAGCGGACCAATTCATAGTGGCAAATTCTTCAGTTTCGTACTGTTAATTTCTATACATCTCGAGGAGCCGTGTCGGTTATCCTTCTTGGTGTGGGGTGGCTCAGAATTTCCTCTGAGAACATCAATATGTGACTTAGTAATACGGTTCGCAAGACACCTGGAACCCACGAAAAATTTACGGGAATGAGGACAAGGCACTTCGTTTATACACCTTGATATATTACTAACGCTCTTTGTATCCTTGACAAGCCCTGCTGAAGCAACTTCATTGTCCTTCTTGTTAAAACCGAAATAAAATTCTCCGTATGATGTTCTCATGATCTTGAAATTTGGAACAGCATGTGAAGTTATTCTGACACAGTGCTATTCTTGTGCTAAAGGAGAAATAAAGTAGCGTGTCTTGGATTTTGCAAGAGCTGATTGCGACGGTCCTATGTATGAAAGCTGAAAACAGTCAACAGTTCGAGTTCTTGCCAACTAGCTGATGCCGTTTTGTTTTCTATTACTCTTCTCTTAGGAGCGCGGCTTTGTAGATGATTATCTTCCAAATGCATGCTCAATATCAAAGAAAAGTTAAGCAATATATCTGCACTTCAGGACTCGAAACAATTATAAGATATTAACAGAAATCTCGTTCCTGAAGTCACAGGTAATTTAAATAACACCAATACCCGTGAAAAACTAACTTATACACCAGGAAATGTTGTTAAATGCCTCTAAGTGAGCGACCTTTAGTCAAGTATGTCGTGTATCAGAGTGGTGATATCGTTTATGACTTGCCATGTTCACCGTCCTATTTGTACTCCATGAGCTAAGGGACTGATATATGACAGTTACCTCTCTGAGGGCTGACGGTAACAGCTAAAAGTTTTCTCAACGTTGTCGGTTTGCAGCTTCCTTAGTGACAGTTGAAAGTATCTGTCATTAGTGTGCTATGGCTCAAATGAAGTGTTATGAAGCTGTTAAGCCATGATCAGAATTTTTCAAGAAAAGTGAGGCGCATATCATTTGTATAACTGAAATCTGTTTCCAGAGGATTCCTGCGCAAAGTAAATTTTACAAACATTTAGAACCATACATACATCTTATAAATAAAGTTGTTCGTGTCTCTTTGTCTGTTTGTCTGTTCCACCATCACGTCGAAACGGCTGGATAGATCTCAACCAAACTTCATATTTACAGTATACTGACCCCGGGGAAGGTTTCGATATACATATCATTTTAAAATCTTTGAAAAGACGGGGGTTTTATAGGAAAAACTGTTTTCCTCCATTTTCTCTTATACTATTATAGGCAAAATATCGAATTTGTCGTATAAGGACGAGACAAAGCTCAATTTAATCCTCTTGACGCAAAGAACAAAACTCGGTAAGCCCTACGGGCCCGAAAACCATGTTTGAAGGCCCTAAAACCAACCGTTACGGAGATATTGGCACCACACTACCCCTGCTCTAGGAATCGGATAAAGAAATGAACTGCCGTAACCATGGCAACGTCAGCTCCAGGATTCGAGAGCAGTGAGATTATGCATGTACGTTTGGGCATAGCTGCCAACCAAAATTGGTACAAATAAGACTTAATATCTGGAAAAAATATACTGTTGTGTAAGGCACTCATAGGATACTTTTGGGCGGGGATGGAAATGGGGTGAAGTACGAGTGTAAAAATCTTACTATATATAGAAATAGAAGTGTGTGTGTAAATGACACATCTCCTCCTAAACCACTGGAGCAATTTCAACCAAACTTGGTACACGTATTACTTACTATCGGAAGACAATCACTGTGGGGGATAAGCCATCCCTAGCGCCCTTAAGGGGTCAGGGGGGTAGTTACAATAATAATCGAGAATAGTGTCGAATTCATAGTTTTCGGGGTCGCTGAGTTGAAAAGTAATACTCTTGAATTTTTTAAAGTCCAGCCCCCTTTTCCTCTGTTACCGCTTTCTTATATCCGTAACTCGTACCGTCACAATTTATTGAGGGACATTTCATTTTCCTGTGCATCCACTTGGTATTTATATATTTATATATTTGTCCTACCCGGCTGTCCTCAGTTATAATCCTATTTTCTATTAATTTCCACATTCTTAACTGTATTACTTTCTTCCTTAATTACTCCGTATGTATGTGAGTGCTAATCCCGAAACCTGGACAGATCTTTTTACATGGTTACGGGAGTATTTAGGGATTGTAGTAAGGATATAAATGAGAGGGCGCGTAAATGTCTCCTAAGAGCACAATTATTAGAGTATGGTTCCAATGAATGCGACTCACACCAGAACTACTTGATAAGAAAACTGCGAAACAAGCACAGGAAAGCAGCAAGATTCGTTCTGCGTTATTTCCGACAAAGGAGTGTTGTTACGAAAATGTTTCAGACTATGGGCTGGGAAGACTTGGGAGTAAGGAGACTAAATGCTCGGCTATGTCGTATGTTTCGAGCTCTCAGTGGAGGGAAACGTGGGATGCCAGAGTTTGAGCATATCTTTAAAACTGGAAAACGTCATAATATACGAACATGAAGTTGGAATTCAGGAGGACACTGACATGAGTAGAGTATTGGAATAAATTATCAACGAAAACGTTCCATAAATTCCCAACTTCTTTAAAAAGGTCTAAGTTGAACCTAGGTAAACAACTGATGGGGAATGTGCCACGTGAACGACAGACCTAAATGCAAATAACTGATAAATTGATCGATTGATTGATTGATAATTGATTCATTGATTGATTGATTGATTGATTGATTGATTGATTGATTGCCCGCAGAAAGACGTAATTGTTGAATACATTCCTCCACATTCGGTTGGCTTCAGGAACGGCATACGATCGTAAAACTGGGCCAACTCCCCAGATCTCGCAAACATAAGAACACTGAAGTCGGATGAGAGAAGAGAGTGGTGCTGGTGCTGCTTTTTTGTTTCAAGAGGAAGTACAACTGGGCAACCATCCTTTATTAACACTAATCAGTGGCAAAAATTGAAGGAATCCGACACTTCCGAAATTAAGTTATCGGACAAAGAAGACAAGGACCACGAAGGGCGTGGAAATGAGGCCTCGAATGCTCTAATGCCGTCGGGGTCAGCAAAGAACAAGAATTGACCAGGGAAGGTCGGACAGGATAGAAAAAGTGAGGAGCGTGGCACAGGTAAGTGCAAACAATTACGAGACTCACCTATGGGTTCGTCGTCGCTACCCCACCCTGCTAAGTTAACGGCCCCTGGGGGGATTTCAGTCACCTCTTACGACACGCAGGGGATAATGTGAATGTATTCTACCACCCCCCACCCACAGGCGGTTTCAATCTAAAACTGAGCCAATTCCCTAGATATCACAAACATAACACTGGAGTCGGATGACAGCAAGAGTTTACCAAGCGAGAGCAAGGGCGAGGAGACTTGAGTCCCAACAAACGGGGTTATGTTTTTCCTCTTTCATATCTACTATTAAAAATTACAGCCATAAGCAACAAAATCATACCACCTTACGAACTTCAGCAAGAAACAAATTTCATAAATTGTGACGGTACGAGTTACGGATATAAGAAAGCGGTAACAGAGGAGGAATTTAGGCGCAGGGACTCTTAGGTAAACAAATAAGAAGACGATTTAGGGTTTGTGGTTGTTATTTCGAAGCATTTTGCGGCCTTTCCCTTTCTTTTGCCGATATCTTCATTTTTCGAAGTATCGGATCTCTTTCAATTTCGTTCTGATTAGTGATAAGGCAGGATTGTTGAGGAGTTGTCCTTCCTTTTGAAACAATCACAAATTTAATAAATGATAGGAGAATTAAACTTAAGGTATGCTGTTAAAAGCCAGAGGAATCTTTCTCTAAATAAATGAACCATTTTGCCAAAGAAAAATAGTCATATCGTCTCATGGAACCAACAATACAGCGTAATGTTACGATACAAATGTCAAACCTATGAAGTGTCTGCCGCCATGACAGTTACAGGCAACAGTTACTTCGGTGAGCTTCAGCGAGGGGCGCTGTAACGAGTATGTTTTAGCTGTCTATATCATCCATGTCGTTAAGCGTTGCTCCGAGCAAAAGGAACTTGACTGCTTAATGAAATTGACCCTGGTGGTGCTTAGCTCTTCTCTGTATTACATTGTTACTTTCTAATCGAGATTGGTAACATATCTATGTGAGTGTACATGTGCGTAGTTGCGTTTATAAATATCTGAAATATTGTTTCCTGTTTCAGAAGCGTTGCGACGGGACGTTAATTTATTTTCACTTTCGAAATTTTCGGCTACTGAAATTTTATTAGGAACCCTTGTGTCTGAAATTCTTTTCTGGGCGGGGTTTGTGGTTGTTATTTCGAACCATTTTGCGGCCTTTCCTTTCCTTTTGCCGATATCTTAATTTTTCGAAGTATCGGATCTCTTTCAATTCCATTCTGATTAGTGATAAGGCAGGATTGTTGAGGAGTTGTCTTTCCTTTTCAAACAATCGCCAATACGGCCATTTCCATTTTGTTGCTGATTGCTATTTTCAACCTGGACTTTCCCTTCCTTTTCCGATATCTTCATTCTTCGAAGGTATCGCATCTCTAATTATTTCGTTCTGATTAATGTTAACAGAAGATTGTTGCGTATTTTTACTTCCTCTCGAAACAATAATCACAACCACCTCTCTTTCGTTTCTTCTCGGGGAGGGGTTTCTGCTTTTGTTATTTTCGAGCCCTTCCCTTTATTTTGCCGATAACTTCATTCTTCGAAGTATCGGATCTCTTTCAGTTTTTTTCTGATTAGTGTTAATAGAGGATAGTTCCCCTGTTGTACTTCCTCTTAAAACAATAATCACCAGCACCACCGCCACCACCAAAAAACAATCACCACCACATCCACTTTGCTGCCCATTACAGAGTTACTGATTGGGTTTTGACACTTTTGTGACTGTTCTTTTCACCATGCCTGCTAGGAAGCGAATTAACATTGGACGGTCCTTATCAAAAGCTAAAAAAAGTGAAAATACTGAGGGCTTCCCAGACTGCTTCAGACCGCGAGGCCAGACTCAATGCAGACAGACTGAGGAAGACCACTGACCGTGATTCGGAGACTGCTTCTGAGCGCGAGGCCAGACTCAGCTCGCAAAGATTTAGACAGGTGCGTGTAAGACAAACAGAATCAGAGGATCAGCGGAGGGCTCGAATGGAACACGACAGAGAGCACCATTCCCTCGTACGCGAAAACCTAACTGCGGAGGAATATTCTCAGGCATTAACACAACGAAGAAGTAGCTACGCGTCGTTAAATGAAATGCAAAATACTCAGCAGATAGAGAAAAGACAACGTGCAGCAGAAAGACGCACATCAGAGACCACCGATGAATATCGCAGACGGTTAGATGAAGATAGAGTGAGACATCCCGATGTTAGAGAATTATATTCAACTTCAGTTGAATCTAGGTGTCCTAATATGATTCCTTGGCAAGAAAAGCAGCGAAGTGCATATGCTTATAACCCTCTTATCTACTACCATTCAAGAGCCCATATAGGAACTTTGAGTAAAGTGTGTCCTTTCTGTACCGCTCTCAAATGGAAGCAATGTGCTGCTCTTCCTCTAACTCCTCTACCGCAACTTCTTATTTCCCTGCTATATGGGACACATACTGACTCTCGCCACTTCCTTCAGTTTGTGCGAGCCTACAACAGCGCATTCCAAATGATAAGCTTCGGAGCTGCAAAAATAGTGGAAGGGAATTATATGCCAACATTCAGAATTCAAGGAGAAGTATACCACTTAATAGGTTCACTACTCCCTGCAAACAATGAAAATTCTAAATATCTTCAAATTTATTTCATTGCAGACCACAAGGCACAGGTAACTCAAAGAACAGCAATAATACCAAATTTAAAAAGCCATTTAGTTAATGATTTGCAGAGCATGTTGCATGATGTGAACCCGTATGTCAAGGAACTTTTTTTTTTTGCTAGGGGCTTTACGTCGCACCGACACAGATAGGTCTTATGGCGACGATGGGATAGGAAAGGCCTAGGAGTTGGAAGGAAGCGGTCGTGGCCTTAATTAAGGTACAGCCCCAGCATTTGCCTGGTGTGAAAATGGGAAACCACGGAAAACCATCTTCAGGACTGGCGATAGTGGGATTCGAACCTACTATCTCCCGGATGCAAGCTCACAGCCGCGCGCCTCTACACGCACGGCCAACTCGCCCGGTGTGTCAAGGAACTGAAGACAACTCTAGAGACAATGCCGGACGGTGACACCCACAAGATTGTGATCCAGGCCGACCGAGTTCCTGCTGGTGAGCACAGAGGCTGTTATAATCAGCCAACAACAAACGAGATAGCTGTCTTATTGGTTGGGCAGGAATGTGATAAGCGAGACATCGTGCTTCGGACAAGAGACCAGGGCCTGAGACGAATATCTAAAACCCACCGATCATACGACGCTCTCCAATATCCCCTGATGTTCCCTCGTGGAGATGATGGCTACCACTTCTTACTGCACCACGTAGACCCACGAACCGGAGAACTAAAGACCCCTCTCAAAAAATATCTTCTCTCCAGTTTTATTCTTATCGTATTATGATAAGACGAAGAGAGATAAACTACTTACATTGTTACCGTCAACTGTCCAATCAGTTCTGGGTAGACATGTATGCAAAGATAGAGACTGAAAGGTTAGTCTATATCAGAACACACCAAAGGGAACTAAGGGCTGCGAGCTACATCCACCTTAAGGACGCCCTGAGGCAGGACGAGGGTAACATAGCAGATTTGGGACGGTTAGTCATTTTACCGTCCACTTTCACTGGAGGACTCCGATATATGCACGAGCGATCTCAGGATGCATTCTGTTACGTGCGAAAATACTCGTGCCCAGATCTATTCATTACAATTACAACCAATCCAAAATGGGAAGAAATTGGCAATGCCGTATACAATGGTCAATCAGCGAATGATCGTCACGACATTATTACACGTGTATTTCACATGAAATTAAAATGGCTCATGGACTTACTAACCAAAGAACAAATATTTGGGCCAGTTCTTTGTTTTATGTACTCTGTTGAATGGCAAAAGCGTGGCTTGTCTCACGCCCACATATTATTATGGCTTGAGAACAAGATACGATCTGTCGATATTGATAAGGTCATTAGTGCTGAACTTCCAGATCCAGATAACGATCCAGAGCTTTTTAACATAGTCAAATGTCACATGGTCCATGCGGATCCTTCAACGTAGGCTCACCATGTATGAAAGGTGGACGATGCTCAAAACGATACCCACGAGAATTCGTCAATGAAACTGTCACAGGGAGCGATGGGTATCCATCCTACAAGCGCAGGAATCCTTCTAAGGGTGGCTTGACCGCACGCCTTGTGCTAAATGGACAGGATATGGAAGTGGACAATAGATGGATAGTGCTATACTGTCCTGTTTTGTCTAGGGTATTCAAAACACACATCAATGTTGAATACTGCAACAGTGTTAAGTCCATAAAATACATCTGTAAGTACATCAACAAAGGAAGCGATCAAGCAGTCTTAGGTTTGCAAGACAAAAATGATGAAGTGTGCCAGTATCAGAGCGGAAGGTACATATCCAGCTCAGAAGCAGTTTGGCGAATTCTTTCATTTCCTATCCATGAAAGGTATCCCCCAGTAATGCATTTAGATGTTCATCTAGAAAATTTTCAAAGAATTGTGTTTACTGCAGAAACGGCTCAAACATAGTAGAAAATCCACGTAACACCACCTTAATGGCATTCTTCAATTTATGTCAGACAGATGATTTTGCTAAGACACTGTTGTATGAAGACGTTCCCTGTTACTACACGTATAACAAACAGCAGGGTACCTTTGTAAGAAGAAAGAAAGGAGTACCTGTGGTGGTATTTCAGGGCGTTAGAAAGCAGCACGTAATTAGCCGAGTGTATGCAGTCCATCCTAATAATTCCGAGTGCTTCTATTTACGCTTGCTCCTGTTCACTGTCAGGGGACCAACCTCCTTCACTGACCTTCGCACTGTCAATGGCATACTTCATCCTACATATCGGAGTGCATGCAAAGCCCGTGGACTACTCCTGGATGACTCTCAATGGGAAGAAACACTGAGGGAAGCGATCGTTTCACAAAGCCCAGAAAAACTTCGCCGGCTTTTTGGTATATTGTTAGTATTTTGCAGTCTCTCTGATCCATTGAATCTGTGGAATAAATATAAGGAGAGCCCAGCAGAAGATTTCTTACGACAACTTTCTCACTGTAACGACAGTACTGCTGATAAAATGATCGCCCATGTGGAAGACAGATGTCTTCAAGACCTTGAGGAATATGTTCTATCGATTGGCGGTCAACCTTTGAACATTTATGGCCTTCCTTCCCCTCAGATCTTACAAACGTTAAATGCTGACTATCTCAGAGAAACAAATTACGATAAAGAAGCGTTAAGGTATTTTGTTCTACTAAATGAACCAAAACTTACAGATGAGCAGACTGTAGTATATGGAGAAGTATTAAACTGTGTTAGAAATGAGGAAAGTAGAATGTTTTTCTTAGACGCTCCGGGAGGAACTGGAAAAACATTCCTGATTAACTTACTGTTGTCTAAGATCAGAGAGGATAGTAAGATTGCTGTAGCAGTAGCCTCTTCGGGGATCGCAGCCACTCTTTTACCTGGTGGCAAAACTGCTCACTCGATGTCTAAAGTGCCTATACATCTAGACTGCACAGAGTCACCAATATGTAATATCACAAAACAAAGTAATATGTCCAAGGTTCTGCAAGACTGCAGTCTTATAATTTGGGATGAATGCACTATGGCTCACAGAAAGGCGATTGAAGCAATTGACCGAAAGCTGCGGGACATCCGAAACAGTGATAACTTCTTTGGAGGTGTCCCTATCCTCCTTTCTGGGGATTTTCGTCAAACGTTACCGGTTGTTCCAAGAGGGAGCAGAGCAGATGAAGTGAACGCTTCACTAAGAAGATCATCACTTTGGCCAAATATAAAAAAAACTGTCCCTGACACAGAATATGAGGATACATCTAGGAGGTGATGAAAACATACATATCTTTACTGAAAGTTTGTTGTCGATTGGAAACGGCTCACTCGGAGGTAGTAACGGGATCATTACTCTTTCTGATGAATTTTGTATGCCGCTTTCTAACGTTGAAGCTCTCATTTCGTTGGTGTACCCGGACATAGAAAATATTAGGAGCAAACCCACCTCATGGCTCTGCTGCAGAGCGATCTTAACTCCAACTAATGAAGAAGCGGCGTACATTAATTCGACTATCCTTACAATGTTCCACGGTGAAGAGACAGTTTATACGTCTGTCGATCAAGTAATCAACTCTGACGACGCAGTTCACTATCCTTCTGAGTTCCTGAATTCTGTAACGGCTCCGGGGCTTCCATCGCACAAAATTACCTTAAAGATCGGCGCACCAATCATACTCATTCGCAATCTCAGCCCACCTAATTTGTGCTATGGGATAAGACTTAAGGTGAACGCCCTCCACAAACACGTGATAGAGGCAACTATCATGACTGGATGCGGGGAAGGACAGTCAGTTCTCATCCCGCGGATACCATTAATCCCAACCAACTACCCGTTTCAGTTCAAGCGTCTGCAGTTTCCAGTCAGCCTCTGCTTTGCGATGACTATTAATAAATCCCAAGGCCAGACGTTGAGTATTGCTGGACTTGACCGCAGATCGCCCTGCTTCTCCCACGGGCAACTGTACGTCGCATGTTCCCGAGTCAGCAGCAGCAAGCCGCTGTTTATATGTGCACCAAAAAATAAAACACGAAATATTGTTTATCAAGAAGTTCTTCAATGACTCTGTTCTTCCTTCGCTTCAGTACGTGTACTGATGAAATATTATATGAAATTGATCCCATAAACCGAATAGACTCCGAATTATGGGAAGGTCATCAGCGTTACTTAATTTTTCCTCGCACACTATTGATTATCTGCAAGTAGAAATGGGGGCATGGCATCATAATGAAAACTGGCAGAATCGACACTGATTGGGTATATGGAAGAAGACTTAAAGTTAAAATGGGAATTCTCCAAGTTGACTGCGAATGGCCGTAGGCAAGTGGGCCTGCCCTTAAAATGAAAACTCCCCAACTCGATTGTGAATTGCAGTAGGTAAGGGGGCCTGCTATTATAAAAAAAACTTCTGAATTCGACTGTGACTGGAAATAGAAAAGGATATCCGCCGTTATATCAACTGCGAACTCGACTGTGACTGGGACTGATAAACTCTACCAGCAATGAGGATGAAAACTACCCATTTTTATTGTGACTGGTAGTAGGCAAGAGGGACTGCCACCATCATTAAATCTCCTCAACTCGATTGTGACTCGCAGTAGGCAAGGGGAACTGCCTTTATAATTAAAACTCCTCAACTCGATTGTGAATTGCAGTAGGTAAGGGGGCCTGCTATTATAAAAAAACTCCCCAATTCGACTATGACTGGAAATAGGAAAGGAGATCCGCCGTTATAATGTCAACTGCGAACTCGACTGTGACTGGGACTGATAAATTCTACCAGCAATGAGGATGAAAACTACCCATTTTGATTGTGACTGGTAGTAGGCAAGAGGGTCTGCCATCATTAAAACTCCTCAACTCGATTGTGACTCGCAGTAGGCAAGGGAAACTGCCTTTATAATCAAAACTCCTCAACTCGATTCCGACTTGCAGTAGGCAAGCGGGACTACCCTTATAATTAAAACTCGCCAACTACACTATGACTGAATATAGGAAAGAGGGCTGTGGCTACCGATAAGCAAGTGGGCCGGCCATTATAATGAAACCCGCGTAAGTCCGTTGTGACTGGCAATAAGAGAAAGTATACCTGTCATCTATATAAATAAAATCGAAACGAACGTGTGTCCGTACATTGACTATAATGACCATCCGCATAATTTTTAGCTTTGGTGTCTGTTTGTCTCTTTGTTTGGCAGTTTGTCTGATTGTCTATAACTTGAAAACTACTGGATATATTTCTACCAAACTTCATATTTAGAATCAACCTGTCCTTGGATAAGTTTTAGGGCCAATGTTGTTTCTAAAGCCCTGAATTGACTGGGGGTTAATACGAAACCGAAACCGTGAATTATCACTCCCATAAAATAAACACAACCAAACTTAATAGAAATCTACCTGCTTTAATATACACTAATTTCTAAACCTTTTTTTCTCATGTGCATCATTTCGATACGAGATGTCATTAACGGACCATTTTTCGGTACAAGTTCCACCGGACCTAACTCAAGAGCGGGTGCGTGCAAAGCCTATATCTTATAACTTGAAAACTACTGGAGATATTTCAACCAAACTTCATATTTAGCATCCCCCTGTCCAAAGGTAAGTTTTAGATCCATACCATGTCAAATTCCCGGAATGGACTTGGGGTTTATAGGGAACCGAAACAGTGATTTTACTCTCCCACAATATATACAAGACCAGCCTGGCTGGAAATCGACCAATCTTGATGGAAATCCATTTTTCTCATGTGCATTTTTTCGACAGGAAGAATAATAAGGGAGATATCACGAACGGTCGGTTTTGCCGCCTAAGTCCTGCGGATATAGCCCAAAAGTTGTTTTACGTGGAGCAGATTCCTTATCTATCTATGTAAATAAAATCGTAATGTGCGTGTATCTGTGCATTGACTATTATGGCGAAGTTTTCGTACATCTATCCATTTAAGGTGTAATAATGACCATCTGCATATTTTTTTAGCTATAGTTTCCTGAAAGTCCTGATTTTACCCCCCCCCCCTTCCTCACTCAAAATCAAGATTGCGGCACAATCTGCCAGACGAGCCAGAAAATTGAAATTATGCAAACGTATACGATTTAGCCTGTGACCGACGGAAAACTTCCAAGACCTTTAAATATTTCACTTTTTATTCCCGAAGAATAACAATTTTAATTACGGTGCACACCTTCGTTTCGGGGTATTTTGAGCTAAACGGTCAGTCGTATCAGAAAACGGGTGGCCCAATCTCAGTTCAATTTGGAGTGATCTACATCTTTGGTCCTATGACGTTTCGTCGTATCTCTATTCCTCATATGTTAGATTTGTCTCAATTTCTCTATTATAGCTGCATTTTGCTCTTTTTGCACGTATAATTCGTAGTTCGAATCACTTATATGAAAGATAGAATCATCTAATTCTACACGAATATTGGTCCACCCAGTACCCATACGTGAGTCAAATTCTATGTTTGTACCTGTCAGATTCATACTCAAAAGTAATGCACTGTGAGACAACCATACCAAACATTCACCCTATTCAACGTTTCTAACTCAATTTTACCCATCAATGGATTATACAGGAGAAAATACCTTAAGACTAGCCATTTAGACCTCTGAATGAGGCATCTTATGGCACAATCCGTTTGTCGATATGATGTATCGTTTAGCAGCAGTTAATCTGCAATGAAGGTTTGCAATATTGTAAACATGCATATACTTCGTATGTCGATCTATATATATATATATATATTCATTGAAGTCGATTTGTAGCTATGTAGAAAGGGTGTGTTTGCCATTACAATCAATATTTTACATCGATAGTGACTCTCGGCAGGAGGGCGTCTGCTAATGTAATTATTACTCTCCACATCGACTTTGACTGGCACTAGGAATGGGATCCTTCTCCAACTCCCTTGTAACTAGCATTAGTAAGGAGGGACTGCCATTTTCATTACTAATTCCCTTCTTGATTTGACTGGCAGAAGTCAACGGAGCATGCAATTATGTTCAAAAATCCCCTAACCGATTGTGTTTGGGAGTAGGCAAGTGTGCCCGCCATTATAAACAAATTTACCTATATAAAATGTGACTGGCATTAGGCATACAGTAGTGGCCTTGCTATTATAATGGAAACTCACCAACTCGGTGTGACTGTCATTAACAGAAGGGGTCTGTCATTATAATGATAACAAGCGCAATTCAATTTTGACTGGCAGTAGGGAAGGTGCTTGCTATTATAGTAGAAACTTCTCCAGTGTAATCTGTCTGGAAGTAGGAAAGGGCGCCTGCCATTGTAACGAAAACTCCCCAAATCGATTGTAACCGCGCATTAGGTAATGGGGCCTCTCATTATAATGAAAATTTACCTACTCGATTGTTATCGGCAGTAGGCAAGTGGGCCTACCGTTATCATCACAACTCCGCAACTCGCACTTTACATTGCAAACAATGTATGGGAACCTCCCCCTGCTGTTTCTGGATAACGCTAAGAGACATGCAATTTTTTAAGAAATCTTATCACTGCATGTACAGTAATTTACTTCGATATCTGTATACACTGTAGAATACCGTAGCGAAGCACGGGTACATTTGCTAGTCTTACTATATATTGTTAATGCATTTCAGCATTCAGTCGGCATGCCTCTGTGAATTTACAAAGCACCCCTAGAATCCTCTATTTGTAAATAGCTAACGAGCTAGAGAAACATAGAGGGGTTGTATGCCTGACATCAGCGCTAACGGAGACATTTTAATCAAGGGCCGCCATATTTTGAGTTGTATGTATGACGACAGATAATGTTCCCTCTTTCCGACTTATCATAAATGCTTATTTCTTGTTAGCCTACCTGTTTATCTTTCGTCCCTGAGAGTTCATTTTTGTTTCCATCTGCTGTTGGTATGTCATTCACTGAAATTTGTTATTCGGGTTCTTTCTTTCTTTTCTCCATAATGGTTCCAAAAGCTGAGTGTAAATCTCTATGTCTTGTGCTTGGGCATCAGTTTGATGTAGGCCTATTTTAGTTAAATGTAAACCAGCATAGTAGAAACAGTATTTTACACTTATTTGTGAAGATAATAAAGTGTTTATTTTAGACGTCAGTCGCATTAATAATTAAAATTAGTCTACATTTCATAATGAGCAACTTTCAAGGTTACCTTTCACCTAGTAAACCTAGTATCAAGCGAGTTGGCCTTGCTGTTAAGGTCGCTCGATTGTAAGCTTGGTGGTGGTGGTGGTGGTGGTGGTGGTGGTGGTGGTGGTGGTGGTGGTGGTGGTGGTGGTGGTGGTGGTGGTGGTGGTGAATGTTTTAAGAGGATGTACGGCTCGAAACTCTAATCAAAGGGATAGGTGGAAGGGGTCCAACGCTTCAAAAATTGAAGATGTCTGCCATAAAGAGACAAATGCCACGAATGGCATGACAATGAAAGACTCGCTAGGTGTTTGCAAAACTAACACCCTCGAGATCGGAAAAAACGATAGTTGACCAAGGGAGGTCAACTAGCAGTTTCAGTTACCATAAAATACAAGAAATAACGAGTAAAAAAGTATTAGAGAAGTCTTTTACTACAAGAAAGCTGGCTGGGAAGTGCTATCTTAACTTCTAAGAAACTATCTACCCATCATTACCAAGAAACACTCTACATAGGTCAAAAAAGGAATAGTCAAAATAATACGCAAAAGGAATATGCTTTACAGGAAACGCAAACGGGATACAAGCAATCTTATGTGGGACAAATATAAATGTTTGAGGAATACCACCGAGAAACTCATCCACGAGGCATACAAGAACTACATAAACGAGATAAGTAACAACAGCAAAGACATGTGTTAATACCTTATTAGTAAACACGGCAAATGTGCACAAAGTGCATTCTACTCTAATAAAAATAGTTACCTCCCCCGAGGCCACTGCCTCAACCAGGCCCCGATTTACAAATGGGCGGACTGGGCATTTGCCCAGGGCGCCAGTTTTTGAGGGGAGGCGGCCGGCGGATCGAGTAATTATGGACTGCGTGAATTACGTCTTAAATTCATTTCCCTCAAATTACTTTTACATTCCACAAATTATTCCACTTATTTTATTAGACTATATAAAACACTTTAACCTATTCTAACTTTTAAACCTGAATTTCATCTATATATTTAAGTTTTATGAAGAAAATGTGTCTTATTTCTAAGATTATTTACTTACATACAAACTATCAAACTGAACCAACGGTCTTTTAAAATAAAAATAAAAACAGCCTCATTCTTATTTGGCTGTTATCTTTGTTTGGCTTGATAAGCTTAATTATGAGAACTGTATTTGCATAATGTACTGTTTTAAAACTCATAATCTTGAAAACTGTAATATTTAATTTGTTAACAAATACTTTTTAGAGGAACAGGAAAACGAGCAGAGGGGCGGGCGGCTAAATATTGTTTGCCCAGGGCGTTAACTACTTGAAATCGGGGCCTGGCCTCAACGTTCAGTGAGAAGTTTAAAGGGTTCAATAATGAGGCAGGGAAAAGTACAAATATGTGCCCAAACACAGCTAAGCCATTACCACTCTCTCTCTCTCTCTCTCTCTCTCCATCCTTTACTTCGCAGAGATCAAGGTAATTAAAGAGCCTACAAAATACTCGACCACATGCTGCTTCTGACCTTGACAACAGACCTCCAACAATCTCTGTGCGATATGCAGAAGCATTAGCTCCCTCGGAGCGGACCTTGGAACAAAATGGCGACTACACGTTGTACTAATGAGACTAGGGTCATGAACTTGCTTCCAGCACATGTGAATTCCAACGAAACAAATTCTGCCTGTGCTTTCAGCTGCTCAAAGCGCACAGGGTTGAATTTGGTATTCATGGCAATAAGTGTTCCTCCTCCTGAGGTTTCCTAAATACTATGTATGGCTGAGGTACCACTTCTGTGTCACAGATTGATGAATTTAGTCAGGATTCGCTAACGCACAGAATTGGTGGGTCTAAAGCAGCAAGAATGGCCAGAACTGCACGTTTATGCTTCAAAATATTTCAGGCTGTGTGCATTAAGGGGAGGCTGTACTTTGTATACACACAATTTTAAGTACATTTTTCTCCTGAACTGTTCATGATAACGATATAAAATTTTAACAGCTGGTAGAAGAAGGGTTTCTCTTCCTTGGCCTATTTTTGTAGGTAAGTACATTGTATAATGTATGTTTTGGCGAACTTTTTGCAAGTTGTTAAAAAAATTCCATAATATCCAAATACTTCGGTTTTATTAATTCATAATTTCTAAAATATCAAACTTAAGTTCCTTAAAAAATGCATCAATAATGTTCATCCCAGTATCTGTATGATATTTAAGTTTTACTGTACTATAATGGTTAGTTCATGAGAAAAACGTACTTAAAAGTATAAAATCTCAGAAAACAGGTTTCATAGTTGAACATAGTTCGTTACTCACTTTAGAACATCCCTGCACCATATCGTGGGTCATCTGCATTTTCTCTATCCACCCTAGCCCTTTAAGCATTCCTTGAGTGCATTCTTGCCTTCCTAGATATCATAGTCACTTCATAATCTGCTTTCTTGACACTGACAGCATCCAACTCGAAACATGCCATCACCACATTGTCCCCAGGTTTCATGCCTAACTTTTGAAGCAACCTAACTGCCAACATTGCCATCGTTAAATGAAAGAACTGCATCATAAACACCCAAATTCAATGTATCCTTAACTACAAATACTGTTTTAGGAATTCTAGTCCATATTACTTTATTAAATGATTCATTTGGGTTCTGTGTTTTACCATGCAAACACTTACGCAACAGGTTTTGATCAGTCAAACTTCCAAAAGCTGGCTTTATTACATTGCACACTTCAACAGGCAAAGAGTGCCTATGACTATACTGTTCACCAGCTGCTAGAGCACGGTTGTATTTGCACCATGAGGATGGTCCTTCTGGGCACAAGGCATGACAAGTCTCCTTGTCAGTTGATAGTTTATGAAAATAAATTGCACTGATATCCTGTTTCATTTCCATCTCATTATCACAGTTCCTTCTAATTGCCATACCATAATAGTTCTGCAAACTATCTCCTTGCCTGTGAGTCTACCTTTGTCAGATAGTGGTTTTCCATCTGGTAATTTTATGCCTTTCATACCTTTCCTCAAATTGCAAAGGTGCGTTCCCATTCTTTTCTGGGCATGTCCAATACATTCCAGCTTTTCCACACTGACATCTCCATCTGGCTTTACTTTTACCACACATGAAGCTCTTACTGTCTCCACCCCGAAATATTTGACATACCTTGCCCCAAACATATCAACTTACCTGGAAAAAATGTTTACTGCACATGCAGCATCCATATTCCCACTTGACCGTTCAAAATTTACACTACATTCAGAACTTTCTTTATCCAATTTAAGTTTTTCATTATCTTTTATAAATGTACACTTATGACAGTAGTTACTCAGTACCCCTACATCTAGCACTTTGTCATTATCAATGCATGTTACAGTTACTACACCATTCAGACTAGTATGCCCTCTATGCTACCATGCCCCCATCAACAACCACAGTAATATCTGTAGAATTATCATTAATTTTAATTGCATCACTGACAGCAGGCTTCATAGAGGCAATAGCACAATACTTAGCAGCTTCACATAATGTACCTGTATACTTCTGGAATCTTGTTGGGCCACTTAGGAGATGACTGCACATAGTGTCATGGCAGCTAATTCACCTTTACCTATAGTACTGAACCCATACACAAACATAAAATTAGTTTCATAACCACTGTCAACCTTCCCACTGGTATGTAGTGAATACTGAGCTTTACAATTCCTGCATTTCAGGAATAGATTACTAGCAAGTATGTATCTTGCAGTGGTACCTTCACAACAAAATAAACTGTCACCAACATGCATACTTTACAAACTGCAAATGAAGATATGGCAGATGACAACAATACAGTATCTATGACAGCATTGCCACTTGTCTGTTCCTCATTATTAGATTGAGTACTTACAAAAGATCCTATACTTGAATCAGTATTCAGCTTTCTTCTGGAAGCACTCGCTCTAATATTTTCAATGCTAGAATTATCACTTACAATCACTGATGAAGTTGAAGCACATGTTGAATCTAACCTAGAACAGCCTATGATGACTCATATCACTAAGGAGCTCCTTGCCACCATCTTGAACTATTTTCCAGTTATATTGTTGTGATGAGCTGCAGATTTAAATATTTGAGAATAACAGTCTTGCAAAACCAAATGTTTGATTCCTTCACATTCAACCAACACAGCCAGACAAGAGGCAGTGTTGCCAACATTCCTATCCCAGAATATACTTCCCACCTGCCCGAACACTAAGGATGCCAAGGCAAACCTCTTTCTCTGAATCAACCCCCACTTTTGCTTTTGTTTACTTACTTAATTTAACCATACCAGGATGCATTTCTCAAATAATTTGCTTACCTGTCACTCATGGCCATATTTCAGTTTTATTGATTTGATAGTTCTTAGAATATTGTGATGAGTGAGTCCGTGGTGTTTTGCATTTCTACCATACATTGCCGGTGGTCACCAGATTGTGCGGAAATCACCTACTACTTATGCTGTCAGATGTAAGAACAAAGATTGTGAAAGAGCAACAGGAGGCCAAGTCAAATATTGGAGAGCAATAAAGACTTGACATTCACACAATTAAATATCTTCTAACTGCATGGAGCAGTGTTTTTAATGAGGTGATAGAGATGAAGAAGAATAAACAAAATACAGATGGTGGATTATAACATACCAGCCTCTGTACATCATTGCTGGATTTTCAGCCACTGGATCCAAAGATCAAATTCTGAGTATGAAAAGCAAATTGAGTACATCAGAACATGGCCATTCAACTGCAAATAATCAGACCTTGAAATACATGAAAGATTCCAGGCACGTGTCTGATGTTATTCCTCCATCTGAAACAACATTAAAAATATGTACCTAACAACACCAAGATAAAAATCTATTATGCCATCATACAAGACAGTGTATTCCACGACTTTGAAACTTAACAAGCCACTGAAGGTGACAGTATATATATCGATATTACAGAAGGAAGGTATTTGCGAAACGTCACGAAGTAATGAAAGAAATTGGGGTTTCGACAGCAGAATACAAAGATGTACAGAGGTATGAAAGGAGACAGAATCAAGTGCCTAATTCATGGCAGGTTGATTCTCTGGACTGGTCATGTTGTATGAATGGCCAACAGCCAGGTCATGGTCAATCAGACACCCCAGGAATACCTATTACAATATGGAGAAAAGAACTGGGATGGTAATATTAATAACTCTACAGGCTCAGATACCAAGAGGTGCCAACTAGGAGGCCCACTGATCACTAGATACCACAGGCTGATTTATTTTAAATTTGTGGAATTTTCTCATGAGCCGCAATGAAACCAACAAGTTCGGACCTGGAGTGAAGTAAAGGAGACAGAATTCGAGAATGATCTGGATGGACCTGTGCTCGCCCTGAACCCGAGATACTGGGATATTGAGGACTGCACTCCACCTCTTGTCTGCAGAGGGAGATACTTAACACATAAAAAACAAATTCCGTATTGTTGAGGGTTAGGGGTGTAAAATCAAATTAAGCTACACAGTACTTACTTGTCTTCTTCTTTGAAACAAGCGACCAACTGACCAACTGTTTGTTCATCTACACATATTTCATCCTTAATATTGGTGGAAGGCTGCAAGGAACAAATATGCAAAGGAAAGTAAGAAATGTAGAGTAAACAGATAACTAGAGTAAAAGTTTATAATTAGACAAGACATACCTGACAAAGTAAACTGCATAGTTGTACAATGAAAATATAAATTCATTCTCCCAATGTAAAAAGGAAACAAACAAACAAGTGTCAAGTCAAAATTTTATTAAGAACAGGAACATGAAAGTAAACTCATAATGGGATAAAGAGGAGAGCACTGGAAGAGGGAGCAAAAGAAGAAGCAAAACTTGAAGGACAATAATCTCTGCAAATTTTTCTTCTCTTCCTACAACTTTCTGTCATTGTGTTCATCCTATTACATGTTCTTAAATGACTAGTCACTTTTTGTTTCTTGTGTTCCGACAGATAACTCTGATTGTCAGGCATACATTGGATCTTAACCTGAAAGAGGTCAATCTCTTGCCTACCATGTTAAAGTTCGTACAACGAATAGTGAGTTCTTGGACTCTTCATTGACTCTAGACAATCTGAAGGCTTTATCAATATAGAATTACAACATTTACATTCAGATTTTAAAGGACAATGCTGGACGTGTTTTCTATGGATAGCAACTACACGACATTCCCAGAAGCCCCAGAATTGATTCTCGGACAAGTCAGAGATTATCACCAGACTCTGACAGCTAGATGCTGGTCCAATCAGGCTATATGAGAACAATGAAGGTGTCAGTTGATAGAGGGGTAGAGTCCTTAGTCTAAAAAGCCGAGAAAAATGGCCAAGAAAATTTGTTGTACTCACCACACATCGAATTATAAACTTCAGGCCCTCAGGATGAGCAGAGATCGCTTGGCAGTGTAATGCTCATCAGAGCTGTAGAGCCACGGGTTTTGGTTTGGTCTTAAAAGGTGAGTTTAAAACCACCTAATATGTTTCCTAGACATGAGCAGCAGTAGCGGCGATTAGGGGGGTGAGGGAGGACAGTCCCACCCCAATTTGTGGAGAACAAAATAAATTTTTATTCCATTTTAGCTGACTGAAACTGGGAATTATTAAAAAAGAATTTGTATAAACCCTGTTGTTTTTTCAGCTAATTCTTTAATTTAATTTATTCAATTATTAAGAAAATTACTCAGTGATAATACGCACAAAATGTCGTTCGTCGCGGCTAACCGAATTGTACAGCGCCACAGCAAGTAGTGAAGACCCGTGGAGCAAAGTGTAGGATGCTGTGCGACGAAGGGTAGCAGGGATATATTTTTGCCAAGGTCGCACGCATGCCGTGCGCATTCATCAGTCTGGCAATATCCTCAATGTGTCTGTGTAGTTCTATCTAGTGTATTTTACATTGTTAGTGTGTAGTCATATACTAAATTACTTTTAAATTGTATAATCAGGCCGCACTTCTATATAACTGTAATACATGCGTAACTATTGTTCCTCCGGTGAAATTTTTATTGTATAGTACGTATATTACCGCACTTAAGTTGGTAAACTGTCAAACTGAGTCGTGTCTTTAAAAGTAGGAGAGATCACAATATGAAGATAAAGTTGGAATTCAAAGAGAACAAAGTGGGACAAATATTATTTTACAGGAAGGGGAGTTAGGGATTGGAATAACTTACCAAGGGAGATGTTCAATAAATTTCCAATTTCCTTGAAATCATTTAAGAAAAGGCTATGAGAACAACAGATAGGGAAGCTGCCTCCTGGGCGTCTGCCCTAAATACAGATCAGTATTGATTGATTTAACCTTTACGTCTCTATCTAAATTCGCTCAGAGAGCATAAAAAACATTTTATAGGAATTATGGTCATTGTTGATGTACACACCCCTCCCCCGCTATATCCTTTGGAACCGGGTCTTTTGGCTGTCCATACGTTTTGCGCTCCCCACTTTTAATTCCCAATCCCCGCAACTGACGAGCAGAACAGCCTAATATTCTTAAAAATTATCATTCAACTGACGTAGTCTACACTTGACTTTGTATGCAATGTTAGGTTAATATTATCTCTGGTTTTTTTTTTTTTTTGAAAGAGAGAAACCTTACATTTTGCTTTCCCACAAGTGAACTTTCCGCTTTTCTAACAAAGGTGAAAGGATTCAATTCAGTCAACTGTCATTGAGTATTTCATCAATAGAGCAATATTCAAATGAATTCATCAATCTAAACTTTACTAATAAAAGTTGAATTATTATAAATGATGTCGCATATTTTGAAACTAACAACCAGCAAAATAGGTAGCAAATGCTGCAATAAAGAAATCAAGGATCCAAGGAAAATGGGTAACACTGCCCTGGAAAATCTCACGGCTCAATTCTTCTCAGACGAGTCTCTTCAGGATCGGCTGCATCTATGGATATGCCATGTGGAACATGTAGAATTATATTGACTTTAATGTAAAATTTGATACCGGAGAGGCAAACCCATTTGTTCACGACAACAAAGTTTAAACAACAATCTATATTAACTTCATGAGAAGAAACATGCTTCAAACAGGCGATTCTCCAGATATATCCATCTGGTCATATGAAGAATAAGTAAGCCACAGGTGGATGAAAAGAGAAATCGTGTTTAATTACCTCTAGAAAATGAAGGCGAACTGAAGTACGGGAGATAAGATGGTTGGAAAAACATTGCTGTAGAGACGCCATGAAATGGAATCTAATAATGTCACTGAAAGCTCACCTTAGCCGCATACCTACCTCTTACCTCAGAGCATACATTCTCACATCACGCGCATGCAAACAGGCATAATGAACACAGCGTCGGGTTAGCTGGCATTCTAAGACAGTGTTGTCACGATGTTTTTGAAACAGGAACAATAGAATTGGAGGAAGTTTGAATGTGCTAGAGGTCGTACAGCACGACAGTGTCCTCAAGGTCTTCAAGAATCTTGCAGCGAAACTGCATAGCCATACAGGACAGTGGCACGGTGGGAAGTCAATAAGTGGCAGACGTGTGTCAGCCAGGTCATCCTGGTGTCAGTGAAGAAGTGCCGTGATAATGGACACTGGTCGATGTCGTATGATATGTGAGCTGGCCCTAGACACCGGGTTAGCAAACACGACTGTGCTTCATATTAGAGGGAACACCTGGGCATGAGAAAAATTGCATCACAACGGGTTCAGCGTGATTAAACGGAAATGCAGAAATGATTTCGATACGATGCTGCTCGTAATCATCTGGAGTACTATAAGTAGGAAGAAGAGGCATTCTTATGCCATATCGTTAGGCTAGATGAGACATGGGCTAAATTGTAAGTGCCACAGCTGAAATGCTGCTCGAAATAATTGCATCATTACGGGAAAGCACAAAGATTGACAATTTATGAGAACCCCAGCCTTGCGAAAGTTATTGTTATACTCAAGTATGACGGTGATGGCTTTATCCTAACGCACTATGTTCCTCCACAGCATACCGTCAATGCGTATTAGCCATCATTTTCCACGACAACGCTCGGCCCCATACACAAGATGTACACAATCCTGGTGACTACTCTGAAGGACAGTCAATCTTCAGATGTTTTGCAATATTAGCTACACGAGACATTGGGATTTTCATCTCTTTTGCTGGTTGTTCGGTCCAAATTGGCCGCATAAGGAACGGTTCCATAAGTCGGCGCCAATGAGTTAACGCCAAGGCTGCTTCCTTCCCCCTCCTAGCCCTTTCCTATCACGTCGATGTCATAAGACCTATCTATGTTGGTGCACCATGAATTAAGTTGTAAATGGAAAGTTTTGCATGTATAGGAGTGTTGGAACTTTAATAGTAGCAACTATACTTCGTTATTTGGACATTTGACTTGTTGGAAATTTTAACCCAACATGAATGAACATTTTATTTTATCACCATAATCATTAAGTGTGTTTTAATTGTCTTGCAATTTTTGTTTATTCTTTTAGCTGAAGATGTTCCATAATCGGAACGAAACATGTTCTATGTATTTAGTACAACTTAGAGATTAAGCTAGATTATGTCATGTAAACAATATTACTGTTATAAGTAATTGACAAGTATTGGAAGGTGGGAGTCTCCTTATAACTTAACCTTAGTTGCGTTGAGCCAATACGGGATAAAATATGAGATATATAAGCTGTAATTTAGCCAACCAGGCAAAAAACCAATCAAACACCTATTTGAACTTAAAGATTAAAGCGTCAAAAATTGGCAAAGAAATAAACTTCCTAAAACAGTGTTTATACCAAAAACTCGTTCCTAAATGTCTAAATTCAGTACAGAGAAAACCTTGTACAACAAAATACTACAAGGCTACTCAAGGAAAAATTAACAACTTATGGATCAAAAATGAAATTAAGTTTCTATACAGAAGAAAGTCTTTCTAAACTCTACGTTATATAATGCTCATCTAGAAGCTTCCCTCCTGATGGCCCCTATTGAACGGGATTCCTTTTTGAAATACTAAAATTCAGAACATCTTAGATCAAAAGCAAGAAAACTTGAACGAAAATTTTTACAATCTTACTCTAAATCAAAAAAGCATAAATCGGTCAAAAGAATCTTCCATTAAGATTGAACCCAATTCAACATTTCACCCTCCAGCTAAGAATTTAACTGACGTTCTCTTCGAAGACAAAGTGTTACAAATCATGAACAATGGACCCAAACATAATTGGTCTAGTCCATACAACCAAAAGCAATACATAACAACCATTGCCGAAATGGAACAGGTCATACCTCACCTCCCAATAAACCAACAACTTGAAACTAAATTCGAAGTCAATTTAAAGATCAGAAAGATAATATGCCCCATTTACCTCCTAAAGACATTAAAGACTTAAAAATTAAAAGATAATGACCTTATAATCACAAAGGCCGATAAAGGTAATGTGTCAGTTATCAGGCACAAGAAAGCGTACATAGAGAAAACCGAAGCATTTTTCTCATATAATACTTTCACTAAAATTAAAAAAAGACTCGACTAACTCTGCCCAGAGGAAATTAAAACAAATACTTAAAAACATTAATTCCATCCGTAATGAGAAGGAAATATCAACTCAATTAACATGAATCTAAGACTACCGACAGAAAGAGCTTTGACTAAGGTACACAAACCTGACACACCCATAAGACCAATTATTAACTTTAAAAACAGCCCCACCTACAAAACCTCTAAATTTATCAATAGGTTTCTAAAAAATGCTATACATTCCAAAGTGGAACCACAATCAGTAATTCAATAGAATTTTGTAAAAATATTAAGAACACTAAATTAAAGCCATCTTCCACCTTGAACTCATTTGACGTTACTAATATGTATTCTACCATCCCCACACGAGAAACTCTAGATATAATTAAGAACAACTTAAAGACACACAAGAAATTTAGTAACCATGAAATAGAAGAGTTTATGCTACTCCTAGAATTTACCCTTAACAATAATTACTTTTCCTTCAATAACACAGTATATCAACAGAGAGGTCTCCCAATGGGATCCCCAGCGTCAGGCATTCTTGCTGAAATATACATGGATCAATTAGAAAAACATAAAATTTTAAATGAAGAAAAAGGTATTGTTATCTGGCTAAGGTTTGTTGATGACATTTGTGCAATTACAGATGAACAAATCAATAGTAGCCCTAATTTAATAGACCAAATCAACAGTTTAGACTCTATCATAAATTCACGTTAGAAACGGTGAACAATAAAAACTAAATTTCCTGGATTTAAGAGTTGGAGGAAAAGAAGACAATTCTTCCTTTTCAATCTTTAGAAAACCGACCCAAACTATAAATAACATACGAAAAGATTCGAACCACCCTGAGGCACATAAAAGCATGTTAAACAGACCCTTTAACATTCCCTTGTCCAAAAACTATCTGCAAAAATAAATTAATCTCATTTACAAAATAGCGATAAGCAACGGATACAAAAACCATTACATAGATAGATTAATAAATAAAATGAAGAATAAACCTACAACGCAGCTGATAAAAGAACGTAAAAAGAAAAACTTTGCCACTTTCACTTATAATAATGGGAACATTTACCAGATTACCAATATTTTTAAGAAATTTAATTTCAAAATTGCTTTTCGCACCAATAATAACAATCAACGATTAATTTTTAATTACCAAAGCATTTAAAGTTATAACAGATATTTAAATTCGGGGATATATAAACTTAAATGTTCAAATTGTGCCAATTCGTACACTGGGCAAACAGGACGTAATTTCTTAGTACAATATCAGGAACATATTAATGCTGAGAAACATAGGAAATACTCGGCCCTGAGCCTTCATATGACTGAATATACATATAATTTTACGACAATAGAAAGGGACTTGACCATTCTGCGAACGTTAAACAAAGGTAAATTAATGAATATTTTGGAAAATATCTATATTGAGATTGATCAGAAACACCCCAGCCAGAACATCAATGAAATAACGGAGAATATCAATATAATGCTAGAAGAGGTTACCAAATTAGACTCATCTACAAAAGCCATCGAAAAGGATCAGGAAAAACATCCAACACACCGCATTTCAGTTAGCTCCACAATACACAACATTCACCTTACTTCTCCTTCCGTTTCCCCTCGCCTATCACAACTCCACTTCTCAGTTAACTCAACCCTACACAACATTCCCCCTGCTTCCCCCACTTCCCCTACCTCTCCATCCGCTCCTCCTCGCCCACCGCAAGTTCCTCACACACACATACAACTCAGTCAGTTGACGACACGGCGTAATGGAGGACGCTAAATACAATACGACCGACTGTGAGGTAAAACAATTTCATATATCCTTTTATACCTCACTAACATACATTCTTACAAGTTTTTTCATTTAACATATCTCCCTCCTTACTTAATTTCTTCTTGTTTCAGGCTCATTTTAACACTCTAACTCCAAAACTCAACTTCAACTACGGTTGTTTACAAGAGTTCCCCCGACAACCATGTTCTAAGAATATCTTTTATGTTACAATTTTTATCTTCAAGATCAACAAGTGTCCACGTCTCCAGCATAAAGAAGACCCCTTACGACGATTTTATTTCGTTACTTGGACAATGACTTGTTGGAAATTTTAACCCAACATGAATGAACATTTTATTTCATCACCGCAATCATTACATGGGTTTTAATTGTCTTGCCATTTTTGTTTATTCTTTTAGCTTAAGACGTTCCATAATCGGAACGAAACATGTTCTATCTATTTAGTATACACCTAGAGATTAAGCTAGATTATGTCATGTAAACAATACAACTCTTATAAGAAACTGACAAGTATTGGAAAATGGGAATCGGCTTATAACTTAACCTGAGTTGCGTTGAGCCAATACGGGACAAAATATGAGATTTATAAGCTGAAAGGAAAACTAGGTAAGAATGAGAAGAGTGGGTGATACGATAGTGCCGATGAATTGGATATGGAGGAACACAGTCAACAGTTTGCTAATAATCCTATGAAACTGCAGTCGAAGGATTGGGCATTTGATATTGTTGAATGGACTACGCTATTTGAGATTCTAATGGTGATCAGTATCAGATATCGAGAAAGAATAATTATTCACAATCTGCACAAAAATCAGAATCGAAAGATAACAATCGAAAAATTTGAAAAAGGAGCTGCATTCCACAAGGGAGTGAGACAAAGCTGCAGGTTCCCTCCTTTTCAATGTTCATATAGAAGAGGCGGTAAAGTAATTCAAAGAGGAATTCGGAAAAGGAATCACAATCCAAGCAGAGGAAATCAAAACCCAGAAGTTTGCTGATGATATTGTTATTTTATCACAGTCTGCAGAAGATCGGAGAAATTGTTGAATGGTATAGAGAGAGTCTTGGGGAAGGAGTACAAGATGAAAATAAATGAACCCAAACAAAAGGAATGAAGTGCATTAGAACGTAGTCAGCTGATGCTGGAAATATTCGGTAGATTAGGAAATGAACTTTTAAAGTGAGTAGATGAATACTGATACTTGGCTAGTAAATTAACTAACGACGGAAGAAGTAATGAACACTTAAAAAGCAGATTGCAGGCTAGCACGAGCAAGGAAGGCCTTTCTTCAGAAAATAAATTTTCACTCTTCTAACATCGATAAACGAATTACTTAGATGTTTTTGAAAACTTCTGTCTGGAGGGTGACGTTGTATGGAAGTAAAACATGGACGATAACTAGCTCACAAAAAAGGGAGGAAGCTTTTGAAATGTAGTGTTAAAGATGAATGCTGAAGGTGAGATGGGTAGATCGAATCACGAACGATGAGATACGGAATTAAATTGGTGAGAGATCAATTTGGCTAAATTTGACAAGAAAAGAGAGAAAAATAGGACATATCTTAAGACACACAAGACTTTCCAGTTGCTTTGGGGGGAAGTGTGGTCGGCATGAACAGTAGAGGTAGACCAAGATACGAATATGACAAGCAGATCAGAGCAGATGTAGGATCTAGTAGTTTTTTAGTAATGAATATGTTATGGGTCACACGAAGAGCAACATCAAACCAGTTCTTAGACTGATGACTCAAAAAATAACAAGTGAGAAATTGTGTCCTGGTTAAGGGAGACTGGAGTTCCTTTCTAAGAGAATATGATGAGAATCCGGTTATATTCATTAATCAAAATGAATGAGCCAATACCGAGCACTTGTAAAATAGACTGTATTTAAACCAAGCATGGTCATACTGTATTATAACTTCCTCAATATCACCCAAACTTGATACCACAGAAAACCATCTTCCCAGCTGCCGACAGTGGGGTTCGAACCCACTATCTCCCAAATACAAGCTCACAGCGGCGCAACCTTAACCGCATGGACACTTGCTCAATACAGGAATGTTGTACATAGTTACTGGACTTCATATTATTAAGAAGCAAAAGGATAGGTAGTTGTCTCAAGAATGCCAGACCTATGTTCATCATATGGCCGCAGTAATCGGTGTAACTAATCCCAGGATACATTTTGTTTCAACTAAGTGTTGCTGAATTTTATCTGACATTGCTTCTATAATCCCTGTTTGTAATTATACCCATTTTAAAGTTTACACAGGGAAAGTACTCTGAGACAGTTATTATTTATTTTAGTTTCTGATTTCCTTTAAAAACCAAGCAATCAACTCAACATTGGGTTGTGAGGATGAAAAGAGACAAATTGTATCCCACCCAATACAGTCACTTATGCTCTACACAATTTGAAGATATGTTCATGTATCAAATGACCAGCGGCGATTACTGCCACATGCGGTTCTAAACATACTTTAATTTCCCTCACATCTGCAAACACAGAAAACAGAGTGCCCACTGCCAGTAAAACATAACGAATAAAACCCACCAGAAGCAATTGATGAGGAACATCCTCTTAAAATCGAAATATATACAGCGGGGACTATTAAATTGTTTCAAATTATTTTGCTACTCTTATTTATTGTCTAATATAAAATTGTAGTGATCTGGATGCCATTGTTTTAAATTAATTTATATTTAAGCTTTAAATTACCAAACCAATGACCTCAACTACAGCTTTTATCCCAGCCCTTACAAAATAAAGCAGCAATTGGTGCAGGCTACCAGGAAAATAAAACAGCTGAAGTCATGGCAGAGCAAACAATGAGGAACAGGAGGAAGGTCTTCCATCAGCAATAAATCACTGAAGATGGTCACAAGGAACTTAATGATTCATGTCTCAATGTTTTGGGTAGCTATTGCCAAGAGGTGGTCTAAAACATGGTCAGGCTTCAAGCCAACCCAACTGTGCAGCGATCCCTGCAGTTACATCAGGAAGTTTTTTACAACACCACATCTTCAAAGTCTTTGTCACTGAGCAATATATATTGATGGCAGTCCAGGTTTTAAAGAGGAGAGTTTTTAAAAGAAAGGAAATAGTTAGGGCTATTTCAGAACCAATCCTCGGAACTTAGATGCTTGATGAAATGGCTGTAAAGAAAGTGTGGGAAAATAAACAGTTTGATGTGTATGTTGACTTAGGTCAGGGATAGACAGTGGCGAGTATCAAGTGGCTAAGAAAGCATTAGACTTTATGGTGGCAGCACTGAATAGGAGATCAAAAATACCAGTGGCTGGAGGGCCCCAAGAAGTGAAGAAAAAATTGATGAAAGAGTATTTCAGAAAACTGCAAGACACAAGTACAAAACATCATATTGTCAACAGTGGTGATGGGATTTGGACTAATAGCCTTAGGAATTAAGTTTGTTGGACTGAACTCCCAGTGTTCTTTTCCTCATCCAGCAGACTTTGAGCAAAAGGCATTTGCTTTCCACGGTGCTGCTCACAATATAAAACTTGCAATGAATTCGCTAGCAGAGAATCAGGTTCTCGTAGATGGTAGTGCTCCAGACCAAGAAAATATTACTGCAATGAAATAACTGGAAAAATGAAATGGCGTATGGCGTTTAGTGCCGCGAGTGTCCAAGGACAAGTTTGGCTCGCCAGAAGCAGGTCTTTTGACTTGTCTCCCGTAGGCAACCTGCACCTCGTGATGGAGATCACATGATGATGAAGACGACACATACACCCAGCCCCTGTGTCAGCGAAATTAACCAATTTGTGGTTAAAATTCCCTACCCTGCTGGGAATCGAACCCGGGACCCCTGTGACCAAAGGCCAGCACGCTATTTAGCCATGGAGCCGGAGAGGTAAAAATTGGTACTATTACAGCAAATGAAAGGCCTGCACACTGGTTGTAGATTAAGGAGAAAGAATTTAGAGTGGGTGAGACAGAAGATAAACGTTTCCTTAGGTGCATAAACCTTCGTTAATTCTGTGGCTAATACCCTTAAATTTTGTAGAGATCTGGGTCATGAAGTGCTTACTGATTGTGAAAGTACAATTCAGTTTGCAATGTTCATGAATCTTGCTTGCATTTTATTTAATAAACTTGTGATGTACCGAAAATCGAACGCATGGACAACAAAACAACTGACCGCACAACACGGTAAACACTCGACTTCGATTGCTAGTACTACCACAAGAGAGATAAGAGGGAAAGAGGGCTGTTCCAGCGTGTAATCACGCCAACTGCTTACGGTAGGCCTCGATCAAAACACAAGACACACAACTAAAAAGCGATGTAATCTGGGCAGAACCAAATGTTAAAAGAACCTCAACAGAGGGTAGATCCAGGCGAATAGGATAGAGCAATTCATGTGAAATACCATAAAATACTAAATCATTTTAACCGCATTAAATTTAATAAATAAGAATATTTTTAAAACAAGGAGAGTAACACCCTAAATAATTCATTAAATTTAAAAAACAATGAAATTAAACTAAATAAATTAAATTAATAATAATAAGAAGAAATCAATTCATTTACTGAAACCATTTTAAATCACAAACCTTTTAATATTATTTAAAATATTTTGCACACAAACTGGAGTTCTTTTTTTTTTTTTTACTTTTAAATTGATGGTCATATGACAATACCAGTTTGAGAGCTATCATTAAGGATTTTTAAAAGAAGAATGGGGTATCCCTTTTTGTGGACAAAATTTTCTACTATAATATTGAAGTGCGTATTAATAACTCCGTTTAAAGGTCACACAAGAAATAAAATAAAGGAAATAAACTAGAAGGAAAGGTGAAACATCTCAACCAAAAAATTCAAAATACCATGAATGGCAGAAGGCGAAGTTGGAAACAAGAAAATTTACAAGTTGCCGACATGTCTAATCACGATATATTCACACCAAAAGTAATAAATTTCACAAATCACATCACAAATTAAACCAAAAATTTATCGCAGATATCACATTCGTTAAATCACCTAAACAATGTTACTTAATAGGAGGTACAATAAACCACAGTCACCATCAATCGAAGACTTGACCTCTACACCACTCAAGCGTCCGATCCACAACGCTTCCCGAAAGACAATGAACTCATAAAAGTGACGCAATTCATATCTACTCATATCTTATCAATACCCATCATTTTGACACAACCATGACACAACCGTTGTGAGATTATGCAACAACAACAATAGCAAGAATAAAAGTTACGAGAAACAGAATAAAACCATAGCGTAAAGAAAGTGAAGCTCCAAAGGGATAACAGCACCTTCAATATTCTAAATAAAATAAGATAACTTATTAAAATAATAATAATAAACCAAGAAAATTAAGGTAGAACACATCTGACAATGACAATTAATTTTACAATGATAATAATATTCAATAAGTCTTAGCTGTGCCCATAACAGAACTAGAAACGAACAATTACGGAGACCACAGGTTTGATTTTGTTTTAAGGCTGTCAAAGTACTTACCGAATATCACCTTGGAATTTAGAGGGGAACACTTAAACTACTTCAAATATTATTTCAACTGATGAATTCATAATTTGAGACATTTTTACTCAATACCACAGGAACTAACAACGCATCGTCTTTGCACTCTATAGCCAATAATTCAGTCCGACATGTTTAAATTCATGGGAAATACTTGCGCCAACACAGTCATGGTACCGACGGAGAGGTCCATAAATAATCCTTTCAGGCACCTTTTATAAAATAGTATTACATCACACTGTTAAGTTTACAGAAATAATTTAAATTACACTGTATTCATCAGCCACTTTAGGAGTAAATTAAAACAACCAAGTAACTTATCGCCATAGGTTCTAATAAGTAAGAGGCTCCACAGCCTCTTCATTCCCTTAACTAGGGTGGTAAACAAACATGGTTAAACAGAGCGTCACTCCTAATACAGCCATCTTGGAGATGATCGAACGGACCCTAGCTAACACAACCTCCAGAGTTAAGTTCAGAGGGGAAATTTCAGACGCATTCAAGATAAAGGTTTTTATGTCATGCGGAACACCTACATATTTAAACCCCAATATAATTGATGTAATTATGCTGAAAATAATGATTGTACATTTAACTAAACAGTTTTACACTATGTAATTAGCGCATATAGAGGTTATGTTAGAAGGGTGGTCTGCAAACACAGCAGGGCAGTGCGGCCATTAAGAAGGTCTTAGAGCACAGTATTTGAACTTATATTTACTAAAATCCTTTTATAATACTAACGCCATGGCCTGCCCTACCATTCTAAACCTCCAGACATGCTCCCAAACTAAATGGTTGAAATACTGCAAGCCATTGTTTCTAAAATGATAACAATAATAAGGTTGTTATAACATTTGTTCAGTTGTTGTAGATTTCATAGAATATTAATACAGCTGTTGCAGTACCTGCAGCCACAAAATCAGGTCAGGTGATGGCAGTGTTATAATATCATGGTGGAAAAGGAGGTCAGAAATTTTCCCATTAACTGGTTTTTAAATGAAGTATAAAGTGACTTTTCATATCAGTGGAACACTTCTCATGAGCCCTGTAAATCCCTCACCCTACCAGGGAATAATAATAGTACTCCCCTAGTTTTATCTATCTGTGCAATCTCAAAACCAACAGTGTAGGAAGCCTTAAGAGCATTGTGACAGTTATGCCATGCCTTGAAGCATTGCAATTGTACTTATCATAATTCTAATAATTTCAAAGGTGCAAGAAGTTGGGACTGAATTTTACTGATGAACAGAAGTTGGATGAGTAACTCTCAGGCCGCTGGATTGGACTCAGTACTGAGAACGACCTGGTCGTATTTACACATCCTTCTAGGTTGGATCACTTTTCTTGTTGTGGGGACATATTGTGATGGCATTCTTTAAGTACCAATAAGGAGTACTTACAATTACAAGGACACTAATTTCAGAAACTGCCCTTATTCTTCGATCCGGGATTACCGTCACCATTACTAACAAGCTGTGACCATCCTGAGCAAGACATAGATGTTCAAGCAGAGGAGTGTAAATAATCCATTACCTCCCCATAACTCTCTTAAATTTGTTTTTCAAGGACCTCCACAACTGTTGGATTTTCTGCTTTTTTTTTCATGAATATAATTCACAAAAACTCAACAGAATGGTTCATGGTAAAGATAATATAGCTCTATCCATAAAGAAGGAAAATATAAATTATGAGGAAGGAGAGGGAACACAGCACAAGAAATTGTACGAAAACAACTAAGGACTTGAAACAACCACCAAAAAAAATTCCCTCCACGACCAGAAAGGCCAAAAATACAGTTATCAAGGTTGACCATCAATGTCATAAAATCTATCCAATCATGATAAAAGATGAGTAAAAATCAATAATTAGCAAACTCCCCATATACAAGTCAATATAAATATGTTGTTGCCAAAGACGATATTATGGAATGATCAATACTGCAACAATGGACTCAATCCTCCCAAGATTTCAGGTGAAAAGGACCTGATCAGTCACAACCTATAATTTTGTCATAAGCAGTAACCTAAATGTCGCTATAGTAGTTTTACCAAACAAAGAAAATGTCCGTAGCACTAATATGATCCTGAACCAGCACTAAGTTTCAGGAACTGATATCTCAAACTCATTGGGAATCTTACCAGGGCCCTGTAGGTAAGATGAAGGTCCTCACTGTCTAAAGAATAGGGCCTGCCCAGTTAATTCATACTGAAAATTGTTAGCATTATGTAACCAAACATTAAGCTATCCATGGGGAAAAATAATCTCAAAAACAATTCACTATTTCATATAACAATGAATGACATCCAGCATTCAATCACCACTCATCTGATGGCCATTGACAGTGACAACATAACAGTACACCTACTAGACTACAACCTTTGAAAGGAGATTACAATAAAATATCCGATAAAGTACCTTTTAAAAGTTGGAGAGTTTGTGCCTCTCGCTATGCACAGAACTTAATTCCAGATGAAATACTTTGTAACATATAGCTCTGAAGATGTCTTGAATATCAATTAGGTCCCAATCACTATAAAGTAATCAGGCATGATACTTACGAAGGATGTACTTGCCGTGCCTTCCAGAGAGAGAGGTTCCTCCTTAATCTCTATTTTCTGGTCCATTTCACACTGCAACAGAAATTGTTATAAGAAAATGAGCCCAAAATTACTTCCACTGACGTTTACAGAAAAAATGTACCGGAAATATATATTATTATTAACATAATAATTAGGATTATCGTTTATTGGCCAGTGAAGTAAGCAGGCAGTCATGTAGCTCTCCATTGCTTTCAATGTCTTCATCACAGCCAAACACCCAATAATCTTCCATGGAGATCAAATCGCAGGGACAAGGCTTTTATTTCAAGCATCCCACATGCACGGGCTGGGACTGACTGTTAGCAGTACATATTTTTGATAACGGACAATTCACTTCTCCTTTAGCAGGTTAGCTATCTCTATTTGCTAACAATGCGGGATCACACAGTTGATCTGCCACTGCCAAGCAAAGGCTTACAGAGGCATGCTAATGCAACTGATGGGCCCAAATGGCATGTCTGGGTGAAACTCTGCAAGTGCATAAGGCCTCACAACCTAAAAGATGGATCTATTACTGAGGTATTAAAATCCCTCCAACTTGATTTTGACTGGCATTATACTTTTGCTAGTTGTTTTACTTCACACTAACACAGATAGGTCTTATGGCGATGATGGGACAGGAAAGAGCTAGGAGAGGGAAGGAAGCGCCTGTGGCCTTAATTAAGGTACAGACCCAGCATTTGCCTGGCGTGAAAATGGGAAAACACGGAAAACCATTTTCAGGGCTGCCGACATTGCGGTTCGAACCTACTATCTCCCGATACTGGATACTGGCTGCACTTAAGAGACTGCAGCTATCGAGCTCGGTTCTGGCATTATAAAAAGAGGGCTATGTTTATACTGAAAACTCCTCATCACTATTGTTAATGGCAATTGGGAAATGAGTCTGCCACTGTGGTAGAAACTGCTGAACTCTGTTTTGAATGGTGGTAGGAATTGTTGCCTGCCATTATAATCAAAACTCTCCAAAGAGCACCTTATATTGGAAACAGTGTGTGGGTTCCTCCCCATTTTGTTTCTCAGATAGCGTGAAGGAACATACAATTTAATATGATCCTACTCACTGAGAGTACAATAATTTACGTAGAAACCTTTATACAATGTAGAATACTATAACAAATCACAGGTACATTAGCTAGGTTGTAATATTTCTTCAAGGAATGTTTGGGATTGTGAAACAACATGCATAATTGCATGCCACAAACAATTATTTTGGAGCTACTTGTTATCATTATGTGTCATTATTACTATCATTGTGTCCTTCCTTACTCTTGTATTTCTTTGTTTATTGGGTAACTTGTATTATTATCAAGGCAATCTTCTATTAACCTGGCACCACTGGGTGGTGAAGGAATCCCTCAGTTTTTAGTTTTGTCGCACTGAACAATTATTTTGCACCCGTGACTCTCCTTCTAAGTATTCCAACTCTATTATCATCTGCATCATTCTGCGACTGTTGCATATTGGTGAAGGTTCGTTACTTTCATTTGTGGTGTGTTGTTCTCATTGTTACAGTTCAGTGAGATTTTCCCACACCTTGCACGTTTTTACATTAGTATTTGTGGCATTGTTGAATACTGTAAATATATTGACTATATTTACAAATTTTGAAGTATGGTTGTCGAGAATGCACAAACATTGTTATAATGGCTAGATCAAGTTGAAAATGAGATAAACAGGAATGAAGAAGCAGGTGAAGATTTAAATTATATAACATTACTACAGTCCTTTCATTATACTAACGTAATGGCCTGCCCTACCATTCTAAACCACCAGACTTGCTCCCAAACTAAATGGCTGAAATCCTGCAGGACATTGATTCTAAAATGATAACAATAATAAGGTTATTATAACATTTGTTCAGTTGTTGCAGATTTTATAGAATATTAATACAGCTGCTGCAGTACCTACAGCCACAAAATCAGGTTAGGTGACACCAGTGTTATAGTATCATGGTGGAAAAGGAGGTCAGAAATTTTCCCATTAACTGGTTTTTAAATGAAGTATAAAGTGACTTTTCATATCAGTGGAACACTTCTCATGAGCCCTGTGAATTCCTCAACCTACCAGGGAATAATAATAGTACTCCCCTAGTTTTATCTATCTGTGCAATCTCAAAAGCAACGGTGTAGGAAACCTTAAGAGCATATTGACAGTTATACAGTACCTTGAAGCATTGCAATTGTAGTTATCATAATTCTGATAATTTCAAAGATGCAACAAGTTGGGACTGAATTTTACTGATGAACAGAAGTTGAATTGTTACCTGGATGAGTAACTCTGAGGCCGCTAGATTGGACTCAGTACTGAGAACGACCTGGTCGTATTTACACATCCTTCTAGGTTGCATCACTTTTCTTTTTGTGGGGACATATTTTGATGTCATTCTTTAAGTACCAATAAGGAGTACTTACAATTACAAGGACACTAATTTCAGAAACTGCCCTTGTTGTTCCATCCAGGAGTAACGTCAGCATTAGCAACAAGCTGTGACCATCCTGAACAAGACATAGATTGCTCAACTAGAGGGGTATAAACAATCCATTACCTTCCCATAACTCTCTTAAATTTGTTTTTCAAGGGCCTCCACAACTGTTCGATATTCTGCTTCTATTTTATGAGTATAAATCACAAAAACTCAACAGAATGGTTCATGGTGAAGATAATGCAGCTCTATCCATAAAGAAGGAAAATATAAATTATGTGGAGGGAGAGGGAACACAGCACAAGAAATTGTACAAAAACAAGTAAAGACTTGAAAAAACCACCAAAAAATGCCCTCCATGACCACAGAGGCCAAAAATCCAGTTAACAAGTTTGACCATCAATGTAATAAAATCTATCCAATCGTGATAAAAGAAGAGTAAAACTCAATAATTAGCAAACTCCCCATATACAAGTCAATATAAATATGTTGTTGCCAAAGACGATATTATGGAATGATCAATACTGCAACAATGGACTCGATCCTCTCAAGATTTCAGCTGAAAAGGACCTGATCAGTCACAACCAGTAATTTTGTCATGAAAAGTAACCTAAATGTCACTATAGTAGTTTTACCAAATGAAGAAAATGTCCATAGCACTAATACGATCCTCAACCAGCACTACGTTTCAGATACTGATATCTCAAACTCACTGGGAATCTTACCAGGACCTGCCCAGTAAATTTATACTGAAAATGGTTAGTGTTATGTAACCAAACATTAAACTATCCATGGGGAAAAATAATCTCAAAACAATCCATTATTTCATATAACAATGAATGACATCCAGCATGCAATCACCACTGATCTGATGCCATTGACAGCGACAACATAACAGTACACCTACTAGACTACCACCTTTGAAAGGAGATTACAATAAAACATCCGACAAAGTACCTTTTAAAAGTTGGAGAGTTTATGCCTCTTGCTATGCACAGAACATAATTCCAGATGAAATACTTTGTAACATACAGCTCTGAAAATGTCTTGAATATCAATTACGTTCCAATCACTATAAAGTAATCAGGCATGATACTTACAAAGGATGTACTTGCCGAGCCTTCAAGAGAGAGAGGTTCCTCCTTAATCTCTATTTTCTGGTCCATTTCACACTGCAACAGATATTGTTATAAGAAAATGAGTCTAAAATTACTTCCACTGACGTTTACAGAAAAAAGTACCGGAAATATATATTATTATTAACATAAAAATTAGGATTATCGTTTATTGGCCAATGAAGTAAGCAGGCAGTCATGTAGCTCTCCATTGCTTTCAATGTCTTTATCACAGCCAAACACCCAATAATCTTCCATGGAGATCAAATCACAGGGACAAGGCTTTTATTTCAAACATCCCACATGCACGGGCTGGGACTGACTGTTAGCAGTACATATTTTTGAAAACGGACAATTCACTTCTCCTTTAGCAGGTTAGCTATCTCTATTTGCTAACAATGCGGGATCACACAGTTGATCTGCCACTCCCAAGCAAAGCCTTACAGAGGCATGCTAATGCAACTGATGAGCCCAAATGGCATGTCTGGGTGAAACTCTGCAAACGCATAAGGCCTCACAACCTAAAAGATGGATCTATTCCCGAGATATTAAAATACCTCCAACCTGATTTTGACTGGCATTATATTTTTGCTAGTTGTTTTATGTCGCACGGACACAGATAGATCTTACGGCGACAATGGGACAGGAAGGAGTTAGGAGTGGGAAGGAAGCAGCCGTGTGAAAATAGGAAACCACGGAAAACCATTTTCAGGGCTGCCGACATTGGGGTTCGAACCTACTATCTCCCGAATACCGGATACTGGCAGGACTTAAGAGACTGCAGCTATCGAGCTCGATTCTGGCATCATAAAAAGGGGGCTGTGTTTATACTGAAAACTCCTCATCTCTATTGTTAATGGCAATTGGAAAAATGAGTTCGCCACTATGGAAGAAACTGCTGAACTCTGTTTTGAATGGTGGTAGAAAATGTTGCCTGCCATTATAATCAAAACTCCCCAAAGAGCATCTTACATTGGAAACAGTGTATGGGGTCCTCCCCATTTTGTATCTCAGTTAGCGCTAAGAGACATACAATTTAATATGATCCCACTCACTGTGAGTCCAATAATTTATGTAGAAACCTGTATGCAATATAGAATACTATAGTGAATCACAGGTACATTAGCTAGGTTGTAATATTTCTTCAAGGAATGTTTGGGATTATGAAACCACATACGTAATTGTATGCCACTCACAATTTGTTGGAGCTACTGGTTATCATTATGTGTCATTGTTACTATCATTTTTTCCTTCCTTACTCTTTTAATTCTTTGTTTAATGGGTAACTTGTGTTATTATCAAGGCAATTTTCTATTAACCTGGCACCAGTGGGTGGTGAGGGAATCCATCAGTTTTTAATTTTGTCGCAATGAACAATTATTTTGCACCTGCAACTCTCTTTCTAAGTATTCTAACTTTATTATCTTCTGCATCATTCTGCGACTGTTGCATATTAGTGAAAGTTTGTTACTTTCATTTGTGGTGTGTTGTTCTCACCGTTACAGTTCAGTGAGATTTTCCCACACCTTGCACGTTTTTACATTAGTATTTGTGGCATTGTTGAATACTGTAAATATATTGACTATATTTACAAATTTTGAAGTATGGTTGTGGAGAATGCACAAACATTGTTATAATGGCTAGATCAAGTTGAAAATGAGATAAACACGAATGAAGAAGCAGGTGAAGATTTAGATTATATAACATTACTACAGTCCTTTCATTATACTAACGTAATGGCCTGCCCTACCATTCTAAACCACCAGACTTGCTCTCAAACTAAATGGCTGAAATCCTGCAGGACATTGTTTCTAAAATGATAACAATAATAAGGTTATTATAACATTTGTTCAGTTGTTGCAGATTTTATAGAATATTAATACAGCTGCTGCAGTACCTACAGCCACAAAATCAGGTTAGGTGACACCAGTGTATTAGTATCATGGTGGAAAAGGAGGTCAGAAATTTTCCCATTAACTGGTTTTTAAATGAAGTATAAAGTGACTTTTCATATCAGTGGAACACTTCTCATGAGCTCTGTGAATTCCTCAACCTACCAGGGAATAATAATAGTACTCCCCTAGTTTTATCTATCTGTGCAATCTCAAAAGCAACGGTGTAGGAAACCTTAAGAGCATATTGACAGTTATACAGTACCTTGAAGCATTGCAATTGTAGTTATCATAATTCTGATAATTTCAAAGATGCAACGAGTTGGGACTGAATTTTACTGATGAACAGAAGTTGAATTGTTACCTGGATGAATAACTCTGAGGCCGCTGGATTGGACTCGGTACTGAGAACGACCTGGTGGCGTTTACATATTCTTGTAGGTTGCATCACTTTTCTTGTTGTGGGGATATACTTTGATGGCATTCTTTAAGTACAAATACAGAGTACTTACAATGGAAAGGACACTAATTTCCTAATTGTTCCATCCAGGAGTACCGTCAGCATTATCAACAAGCTGTGACCATCCTGAGTAAGACATATTGTTCAAGTAGAGGAGTATAAATAATCCATTACCTTCCCATAACTCTCTTAAATTTGTTTTTCAGTGGCCTCCACAACTGTTGGATGTTCTGCTTCTTTTTCATGAATATAATTCACAAAAACTCAACAGAATGATTCATGGTAAAGATAATGTAGCTCTATCAATAAAAGAGGAAAATATATATTATGTGGAAGGAGAAGGAACACAGAACAAGAAATTGTACAAAAACAACCAAAGACTTGAAAAAACCACCAAAGAAATTCCCTTCACGCCCACAGAGCCCAATAATATAACTAACTGAAAAATCCAGTTATCAAGGTTGACCATCAATGTAATAAAATCTATCCAAGTCTGTCGTGACTCACCTTGTCCCGAGATGTTCTGGACGATTTGTTCCCCCGAGCGGCTTGGAGAATCTGTGGGTTGGGTGCTCTGAACCATTAAATGAAGTACTGAGTCCCATTTAATATGATATATATTTGCCTTCAACTCTGACTTCCCAACTACCGTACATATTTACAATGTCTATTTACAGCATACTTCAGTGATGTGCCTGCTCCGGAAGCTTGTTAGAATACTGACTTCCAACCTGGGTAGAGTCCATGTTGAAAACCTGAGAGTTGCCCTCTAGCTTGTCTCTAAGCCTAAGTCCGCATCTCCCACTACTGTCTGAGAGACTAAGTCTTTCCAATATCACCTCTAACGCGGCTATGTCCTACTCCTCTCTCTCATTCTGAATGTCAGCACCTCCAGTCTTATTACCGACTTTCTTGACCTACGTAGAGCGTTCTCCTGCCCAAGACTAAAAAGATCTCCCTTAAGCCTCTGCAGCTGGTATATATATCCTGGTCTGGCCCTTGCTAACTAGTGAGAGGGGGAACTCCCACCCTAGTACCAGTCTACCCCCAACTGGGATCCCTCTCCAGTAGGTGGTGCTATAGTGGTCAATCTCAGAACCACTTATTCTCTGTCTCACTCAGCCTAACTTATATCTCTCACTGAGTGGAATGTTTTGCCATGAAGTGGAGATTTTCCGATGCTCCATCCTTCCATGAGTCATGTATTCTTTCCTTGTCTCTCCCAATGCTAATTATTCTGAATGCTGGATTTGTGCCTGTAGCTAGCCACTGTTCATTTACTCAACCCTTGGTCAGTTTACATAGATAAGATTACAACTCAATAACAAGTTACTCATAAGCCTTCCGTAGCAGGACTTGAAGAACAAGTAATTTCACATATCCAATTCTAAATGTTTCAAATATAAAGTAGCACATTTTACACAATTAATTACCATAATTCTTCTTGTAAGAAAACTCTTTATCCTTTCGTTTATACATTCCTAGTGGTCTCCTGTACTGGGGATCCACTAGTTCAATTCTAATCCCCTTAACTTAATATATGCTATGGGACTTAATATACCTTGGTTCGATTCCCGGCATCGGTGCCATCACGACACCTCCCTTATCCGGGAAGAAATGGGCGCAACACATTTGCGTCCATTTCGACTATGAGGAACTCACAGCCTCGCTTCTGATGACCTCAACGGTCTCCTGGCAATTGGTGGTGGCGTGCCTCGTTCTCTTATCTCGTGTGAACTTGTCTCGATAACTACTACTTCTCGGGATTCCACAGGTGAACTGAGACGTCTGTCAGTGAGCCTGGGCCTTTCCAGTCTCAAAAGCCCCGCAGGTGAGTCAGGACGTCTCCCAACAAGCCTGGGGTGCTGAAATATCACATTAACATTCTCTTCCGAGGTTTTCGCCTTACCTTCCTTATTGATTACAGTTTGTTTGATACAGATACTTGGACAATGCTCCTTCGCATCGTCCATATATTTACTGAAAGAGTATCCTACCTCTCTACAGGAATTTCAACAACAACAATTACAACAATAACACCATACGAATAAACCCACTATACTCACCATGGTCCAGACTATGTATCTATATATATTTACATGTTGATACATGACTTTTTGCCTTATTTCTTCCTCTTTTTGTCTGACCATGTTTTCTACTTCCTCTGTCTTATGGGTAGCCCAACGTAAGTCATCGATGTGATTTAACAAGTTAGTTGTTGCTACTTTATTTAACTCAGGGACCTGATCTAACCTTAATTCACTGTCTATCTGCTCACAGCAATCATACTGTAGTGCTACTATTGGCACTAAATCCTTGTCTTGCATACTATTTATTTTCCCTACTCCCTGAATTTTACTATTTGGGCCATACAGTGTACACATAGGACTTATTTCTATCGTACCTGTACCCTTAAGCATGATATCACTAGTAGTATCTTTGCACATGCAAGTCACCTTTTTCTCTTCAGGGGACACACATATATATTTATTATTCTCTATGAGAATCCACATCAAGTCTCTAACGGGCAACACGCGTTTGGCACAATTTTCAGGCATTTGATTGACTCCACTAATTAATTTAACAACACAATTATTTTGCGTGTGCACCGTATTAATTGGAAACCTTACCTTGCATAATTTCCACATGGAAATTACCTGTTTGCATTCGTTTAATTGTTCTTCACTCAACTGCGCGAATGTTTGTTTTTCCTTATCCATGATTATATAATTCTTTTCCTCGTTCACATACACGTAATGATTAGGGTTATTTATCACTTGAGTAGGAAAAGGTATCACTTTATACAATAAATAGGTTGTCTTATCTGTTAAGGGTGTTTTCATTACATACACTAAGAAAGTTTTACTTAAAAACACTTCTGCTGAAGCTACCCTGTATATAAGGTAGCCATAAGTCGACTTTAATTCAAATGGCAAGGAAATACCTCTTGGAAAATCTCCCTGCGCTTTTCTATAGGGCTTAATGATCTCATCTGGTGTAATTATCTGAGGATGTATTATCCCAGACTGAGCATTCATAATACCTTCCAATACTATACTATAATGATCATGCAACTGCATTAGAAGACCTTCAATTTCAATTAAGTGTCTATTAATGGCTATCTCCAATTCTGCTTGCCTAATCGCTCCGGCTACTTGGAGTGTTTCATTCTGTAAATACAATCTAATTTCATCTAAATTCTTACTGATTCTAAGTTCATTTGCATTTACCTCGTAGATGGTGCTGTTCATGGTTTGTAGGGTGGACTTAACAACAATCATCTGCTCTTTAGCAATTTTCATAATAGAGAGCTGCTCCTTCTCTAGCTCAGAAATCTTTCCCTCGTATCGTTCTGCATCGTCTTCGCTAAGTGTTCAAAATAACGTTTTCGCTATTGATCCTACGGCATTAATTAATCCTCTCCTTCGTCTATTCCCTTCTTCCCTTGCCACGCCTTTTGTGATCCTATTAATAACATCTTTTGATCCCTTTATTCTTTCCAAATGTGTCTGCAGCATATTTACGTCCTGCTGGCAAGTAAAATTTGAAGTAACCTCTAATTGCAAACATAGCAACTTCGTTCGTCTCATATATCTCTGAGCTAGAGCAAATGTTTCTGTCAGCTGATTCAAATTTACATACGTTACTAGGGTCCATTCTGTAGTATATAACTGCACTTCGCCCCGGTCATCGAAATATACACCAGGTGTATTCTCATATGGCGTCACTCTGACGTCTGTCACCTCTCCACCTGCCTCGAGATGAGACGACATCATCATCCACAGGGTTACTACGATGTGGAACCAACTCGTTATCTCCGCCATCGTCTTCTGTCAACTGTAAGGTACGACAGGAAATTCGTTACCTAACAATTATAAATTTCCCAAAACTTAATTTCTATTACTTAACTGCCTGTTTACATTCCCGCATTATTAACCTAGCTAATTTCCTTTATTTGTCTACCTCTTTTGCTATCCCACTTAGCTCTCACAGGAACATCCTTAGTCTATTTTTGTGAACCTTTGTTCTCTTTCCCTTTTTGTTCATTTGTAAGGTGCAATTTACACCTGATACGCCTACTATGATGTATGGACCTTCAAAAGGTGGGCTCAATTTCCTGGATTTCCCTCGTCGCAGTGCGTCATTACGTAACAAAACTTTATCTCCTACTTGGAAGGTTACTTCGTTTTGCTTCTTGTCATAGTCCTGCTTCTCTCTTTCTTTTCTCTCTATTAAGGTTCGTCTTGCTGCCTCGTGGTTTCTCTTTAACTGCTGGGTTAGCTCCTCAACCACTGTCTGATACTCGTTATAACCTGACTCAGGTGGTTTTTGCAATACTCCCGGGATGTTTGCCTTCTTACCGAATATCAATTCGTAAGGCGTGAACCCCGTACTTGTGCTCTTGGTCGTGTTGTAGACAAAAGCTGCCGTTGGGAGATACCGGTCCCAATCGTTCTGTTCATTGGCACAAACATAGTGCCTAAGGTACTCCACTAATACTTTATGGGATCTTTCAATGCTCCCATTTGACTGTGGCCTGAACGCTGTGGTGTGAGTTTTCTGTATCCTCAACACCTTACAGAGTGTTTTGAACACCTCGCTCATGAAGTTACTACCCTGATCAGTCAATATCTGGTTGGGTATCCCGTATATACTGATGACATTATTTATTAATGTACGTGTCACCGTATCTGTTTCTTGATTACCCCCTGTGAGTAGGGGCGGTAGAATAACACCCACGGTATCCCCTGCCTGTCGTAAGAGGCGACTAAAAGGGGCCCCAGGGGCTCTGAACCTTGGAGCGTGGGTTGGCGACCACGGGGCCCTCAGCTGAGTCCTGGCATTGCTTCCACTTACTTGTGCCAGGCTCCTCACTTTCATCTCTCCTATCCGACCGCCCTTGGTCAACTCTTGTTCTTTTCCGACCCCGACGCTATTAGGTTTGCGAGGGCTAGGGAGTCTTTCATTTTCACGCCCTTCGTGGCCCTTCTCTTCCTTTGGCCGACATCTTCATTTTTCGAAGTGTCGGACCCCTTCCATTTTTTCCTTCCGATTAGTGTTATATAGAGGATGGTTGCCTAGTTGTACTTCCTCTTAAAACAATAATCACCACCACCTGTTTCTTGATTTGGCATTGGACTTGCCACTAGATACTTGGACAGCTGGCCCTGGCAGGTGAGAATGTACCTGTTACCAGCTTCCGTCAAAGGCATAGGGCCTACTACATCAAGCGACATCTTCTTGAAGACTGTGCTTGGAGTATCTGTAATTACCATGGGGGCTCTGATGTCTGGCCGAGTCCCCTTATTTCGCTGACATGATGGACAAGAGCGAATGTACTTTTCTACGTCCTTTTTCATACCCATCCACTGTATTCGCTCGCTCAGTCTTGCGAATGTCCTCGCAATCCCTTGATGGCCTCCTATTAATGAGTTATGACACTCCTTCATTATGGCTAATTTCTCCTCCTCTCTTGGCCCTTCTATTTCTCCTTCCGGTGAACTATCTTCGGGCTTGGATTCCTCTGCCTTAGCGTCCTCGGAGCCCTCGTCCGTGGTGTAGCCGACTTCGATTCCCTCTGCCTTGGCGTCCTCGGGTTTTGAACTCGCTACTCTAACCTTAACGTCACCAGGATACTGAGTGTCTCTTCTGACCTCCGTCTGGGGTCCTTTCCGAGCTGAACTGACCATTCTAGTTTGGCTCTTCTCTACAATGGGATTACGACTCAGGGCATCGGCGTTACAGTTCCGCTTATCCTGCTTGTATTCTATGACAAAATCGTACTCTGCCAGCTTTAACCTAAACTTCAGCAGGCGTGAAGACGGGTCCTGCACATTGAAAACCCACTTCAATGGCTTGTGGTCCGTCACTACAGTGAAATGCCGCCCAAATAAGTACGGCCTGAAATACTTTACTGCCCACACTATTGCCAATAATTCCTTTTCGGTTACACTGTAATGTACTTCTGCCTTGTTAAGCGTCCGGCTTGCATAGGCAACTGGAAGATCTTTCCCAATGGGTCCTTGTGACAGTACTGCTCCAACCGCCTCGTTGCTTGCATCAGTGGTAACAACGAAGGGTTTTTTCAGAATCTGGATATTGCAGTACAGGCTCCTCTATTAGCCTTCGCTTCAGTGTTTCAAACGCTTGCTCCTGTCTGTCTCCCCACACAAAGGGAACATCTTTATTTACTAATTCATAAAGTGGCTTTGCAATTTTACTATAGTTACGGATGAACTTCCTATAGTACCCACTCAGCCCGCAGAATTGCTTGATCTGGCGGCTAGTGGTCGGCCTGGGAAAATCCCTGACTGCCTGGACCTTTTTAGCATCTGGGTGGACTCCATCTTCCGTGATTACGTGGCCTAAAAATGCCACCTCGGCCCTTAAAAATTCGCACTTATCAGACTGGAGTTTTAAATTATTCTCTCGCAGCCTCTGGAGTATTACTCGTAACTTGGCATTGTGCTCGTCTACTGAGCTACCACACACAATTATGTCATCCAGATAACATAAACATTTAATGCCAGTTAACCCTGTTAGCACAGTGTTCATCAGCCTTGTGAATGTGGCTGGGGTATCTCTGATACCCATCGGCATTCTCTTATATTCATACTTCTGCCCTAGTGCTGAGAAGGCGGTCTTGGGCCTATCTTCAGGCTTCAGTAGCACTTGGTAGTACCCATTCGCTAAATCTAGATTCGAGAAATATTTAGCCTTTCCAAGGGCATCTAACAATTCGGAAATTAATGGTAGGGGATAACTAACTCCTATTGTAACCTCATTTAATTTCCTATAGTCTATAACGACCCTCCATTTCTGTATGCCTGAGGCATCTAGTTTCTTTGGGATTAAAAGTAACGGCGCATTCCAGGGTGACACTCTGGGACTGATTATGTCATCCTCCAACAGCTTATCTATTTGTTTTCGTATCTCTCCCTTCTGTGCTTCTGGGAGCCTATAGTGCCGTACGTTAATAGGAGGTTGTTCCCTAGATATTGGAATCTCATGCTGTATTACCTTCGTATGGGTCAACTTGTCCCCCTCTAAGTGAAATACATCATCATACTCTGTACAGATGGCCAATATTTTCTCTGCATCTACCATGTTCAAATGGTCTATCCGCAGCTGTTCGGTCACTCTGTGAGCGCAACTTTCCGAAACCTAAACCATTGTCTTCGGTCTCCTTGGTTAGCCTTACCCTTTTCCCTTGTGACAGGCATGTGTAATCAACCTCATGAATGCATACCACAGGGCTCTGTATCTCTACTTCTTTCTCGGTGGTGTTAATAATGCTTACAATAGCCTCATTTCTCTGGGACCTGGTTAAACATTCGGCTAAATACACCCCTGGTGCTACTTCTGCTCGCTCTATTACGCCAACAGGTAGATTCTTATTTACCTCAATGGCCACTACCTTCTCGGTCCTAGGTTCGAGACGGATCAGTTTTGTCTCTCGAGCCCCCATTGAGTACCTGGTCCCTTTTATTATGACGTAGCCTTCCTTGTAATTTATTACGCCATCTGACAAGAGGTCCTTCCCAATAATGCCATCTTGGGTCAAGTTAATGTCTTTACCCACTACATGGAAGGTGTGACTGGAACCACTTATCTCAAACCGTACCGTACCCTTGGTATATAGCTTGCCTTCACTGACCCCGGTCAGTTCTATGACATGTCCCCTCATAATTGCGCATACTTTTGGTACGCTTCCTTCTTTGACCAGGCTAATTTCTGACCCTGTGTCTAACAAGAATCGAAGTGGTTTTCCTCTCTGGACGATGCTAAGTAACATTGTGCCTTCGTCATCTGAACTTTCGAGACTTATCTTTCTACGGGATTCCGAGGTTGTCTCCGGCCTTCGGTCCCTGCTTAGTTTGTTGCTAACCTGGTTTTCATAGCCTGTCCTTGGCTACGCACTGATCCAAACGGGCCCTCCTCGGTTTGTTGCGACCCCCTGTCACCCTCGTCTCCAGACCTTCGGAAGACTTTCATGTCCGTTCTCTCTGTCTGTTGACCCATTGTTTTCGTGCGGCAGTACCTCTGTAAGTGCCCCGCTTTCCCACAAGCATAGCACTGTTTCGTGGACTGTTTACCAAGTACATTTCTCCAACAGTCCCTTTCCAAGTGACCATCTCTACCACACGAATAGCATCTCGTTATTTCGGTATGTTGTCTGTTAATCGGTAGCCTGCAATTTTCTTGCTCATGCCCTTTCCTATGGCAACTGTAACAAGTTCGTGTACCCCTGGTACTCTCCCTCATGCCCGCCCTGACTGTGCGGACCGTTCATGTTTCTACACCTACTTGGTCCCTTTGCTTCTTTCGGCAGTCTCTCTCTATGTGCCCTTGTTTCTTACAATACCGACACGTTAGCGTTGTCGGTGATCTTTTTAATTCTGACTCTCCGATAGGTTGACCCTGTGTTTCCTTTCTCGGACTTGTACATTGCCTAGCTAGGTGGCCCTCTTTATTGCAATTGTAGCAAATCACCCTAACCATTGCTGTTTTAGGCTTAGTATGCCACCTTCCTTCTGGTTTTGCTACATTAGGCTTGTTCGTTTCAATTCTCCGTGTGAACCCTAGTGTGTTCCGCCTACTTTGCAATCCTTCCTTAGCCTGTTTGGATATAATGACTGCTTCTTCCTGCCTAGCTATTGCCACGGCTCTTTCAAATTTTAAAGGTTGCTGATCCTGCACTCTACATTGGATTCTTGGGTTGTTTAACCCTTGTGTGAAACAAGCCACTCCTATCTTTCTCACGCACTTCAACTGTGCCTGCCTATCCTCTAGGCATTCGCCCTTTAATAAAGCATCCCTGAAAGCTGACGCCATCGTGTCTACGCGATGCGCCCAGGATGCTACACTCTCTCGCGGTTCCTGACTGCTTTGGAACATTTGGCAGATATATAGATCTAACGTGCCCTGCCTAGCATAATATTCATTTAGCGCTACTTTAGCGTTCACCCAGTTAGTAATATCAGCTCTTACCAAGAGCTTCTCTCGGGCCTTGCCTGTAATTTTTGTCAATATATATTTAAAGAAAAGTGCCTGATAATTCTCCCTGATCATGCGTACAGCCGCATCTACGTTGGCAAGAAACTCTCGTAGTCTGTCTGGCTGACTACCGTCAAATTCTCGACCAATCAGTCTGTGTCCCTCTACTACAGTTACATACGGTCCTTCTAAGCTACGTGCATCAGCCTCTGCTATCTGAAATTCTGGCCTTCCTGCATTTAAATCTACATCCTCCTCCTGACTTGCCATACTGAATTAAAGTGGACTCACCCTACGATGTCTTCTGTACTGCTGGGCTTGTTGGCTGCGATCCGTATAGTCTGCTTAATAGGCTGCTGGGCTGCTGGCTCCCTGCAGCTGGGCTGAATTGTGGCTCCTACGGTGCGTGGTTCGATCTTCTGCGATGCGCGGTTTTCGAACAATCTTCTTCGGTGCGCGGTTCAATCTTCTGCGATGCGCGGTTTTCGGACTGATATGGTTCTACTGTTCGTCGGAGTTCGAACTAAGGGCACCCCACATAACTGACACTAAAACGTAAGTCTGTCGTGACTCACCTTGTCCCGAGATGTTCTGGACGATTTGTTCTCCCGAGCGGCTTGGAGAATCTGTGGGTTGGGTGCCCTGAACCATTAAATGAAGTACTGAGTCCCATTTAATATGATATGATATTAGCCTTCAACTCTGACTTACCAACTACCGTACATATTTACAATGTCTATTTACAGCATACTTCAGTGATGTGCCTGCTCCGGAAGCTTGTTAGAATACTGACTTCCAACCTGGGTAGAGTCTATGTTGAAAACCTGAGAGTTGCCCTCTAGCTTGTCTCTAAGCCTAAGTCCGCATCTCCAACTACTGTCTGAGAGACTAAGTCTTTCCAATATCACCTCTAACGCGGCTATGTCCTACTCCTCTCTCTCATTCTGAATGTCAGCACCTCCAGTCTTATCACCGACTTTCTTGACCTACGTAGAGCGTTCTCCTGCCCAAGACTAAAAAGATCTCCCTTAAGCCTCTGCAGCTGGTATATATATCCTGGTCTGGCCCTTGCTAACTAGTGAGAGGGGGAACTCCCACCCTAGTACCAGTCTACCCCCAACTGGGATCCCTCTCCAGTAGGTGGTGCTATAGTGGTCAATCTCAGAACCACTTATTCTCTGTCTCACTCAGCCTAACTCATATCTCTCACTGAGTGGAATGTTTTGCCATGAAGTGGAGATTTTCCGATGCTCCATCCTTCCATGAGTCATGTATTCTTTCCTTGTCTCTCCCAATGCTAATTATTCTGAATGCTGGATTTGTGCTTGTAGCTAGCTACTGTTCATTTACTCAACCCTTGGTCAGTTTACATAGATAAGATTACAACTCAATAACAAGTTACTCATAAGCCTTCCGTAGCAGGACTTGAAGAACAAGTAATTTCACATATCCAATTCTAAATGTTTCAAATATAAAGTAGCACATTTTACACAATTAATTACCATAATTCTTCTTGTAAGAAAACTCTTTATCCTTTCGTTTATACATTCCTAGTGGTCTCCTGTATTGGGGATCCACTAGTTCAATTCTAATCTCCTTAACTTAGTATATGCTATGGGACTTAATATACCTTGGTTCGATTCCCGGCATCGGTGCCATCACGACAGATAATATAGGACAAATTAAACAAAGTTTTCTGGAATTGAAACAGAACCTGTTGTTACAAATTCTGACAAAGTGGTACAAAACAGATCCTATACACATGGAAGCAATTCAACTTCTGTTCATCAGTAAAGTTCAGTCATAACTTGCTGAATCTTTGAAATTATCAGAATTATGATAACTACAACTGCAATGCTTCAAGGTACTGCATAACTGTCACAATGCTCTTAAGGCTTCCTACACCGTTGCTTTTGAGATTGCACAGATAGATAAAACTAGGGGAGTACTATTATTATTCCCTTTTAGGGTGAGGAACTTACAGCGCTCTTGAGAAGTGTTCCACTGATATGAAAAGTCACTTTATACTTCATTTAAAAACCAATTAATTGGAAAATTTCTGACCTCCTTTTCCACCATGATATTATAACACTGGTATCACCTGACCTGATTGTGTGGCTGTAGGTACTGCAACAGCTGTATTAATATTCTATGAAATCTGCAACAACAGAACAAATGTTATAACAACCTTGTTATTGTTATCATTTTAGAAACAATATCCTGCAGAAATTCAGCCATTTAGTTTGGGAGCAAGTCTGGAGGTTTAGAATGGTAGGGCAGGCCATGAGGTTAGTATTATGAAAGGACTGTAGTAATGTTACATAATCTAAGTCTTTACCTGCTTTAGAAGGATGGAGGAAGAACATGGGATGTACATTGCAGAAACACAACACATAATACTACACATAGGAATCATGTGAGGCATCTACCAAGTACCAGAGGAATGGCACGAAATGAAAGTTCTGCAATGGAAGCATGGCATTTATTTTTCCCTGCCGACACTACAAAGCTAATTGTGCATTATACCAGTCTCATATTGGCTGAGATGCGTAAAGGAGTCACCCGTGAAAGAGATGTTCATGATACTGGTTAAACGATGTAGAATTCTCTATATTTGTAAATAAAATAGTGTAAAACTACAATCTTTCTTATGAGAATAAATACAGAAAGCTTTAATTACCCATTTAATTAACCAATGAAATCTAAAACTGTACTATAAAGATTATATTTTTAATTTATTTGATGCGTGAGGGAAGATCTCACCATGTGCCCACGTCTGTCCCTAGTACCTCATACCCAGTGCCGGGATAAGTAACGAAATTATATATTAAGCTAATAAATTCCATGTAAGGCTTTCAGTCTTTCTGAATCTCCAATAACACTATGTTCTTATGATTTTCTTGCATTCAACTAATGCATCTCCTTATGATGTCTGCCCTTCTTTCCATTGAGGTCTGTGATTAATATGTATCTGTCCTCCCACTGTTATTGTATCTTACCTTCTTGAGTTTGTGTGCATGGATTGCCTCTCATATGGAAAAAGAAAGGATTCCACATGATCAATACAATTATACTCTTGTGTATTGGAAATGGATTGTTAATTGAGATAATTGTGCGTGTGTTGGCGGGTACTAATTTATTTCCTTAATTGTGCAAAATGTTGAAAGTTTTTTTCACGATTTAGATTTTTTGAGCTTTCCTTCATTATAAATATTATAAATATTTTTCTTCTAAATAACATTGTTTATTTATTTGTGTCTTATTCTTGGTTTCAATGGACTGGGAATTTGTTAAGGATTCTCCATTTAAATATACATCAGATTATAACCATCAGTTGTGAATTGTGTTTATATTTAACTGTTTTAAAAACCATATTTTAACAAGGGATATCTAATCCTTATCTTAATTTACATGAAAATCTTTATTTTTAACCTACATATCTACTTATCATGAATCACGTCATGTTTTACTATTTCAAATGTACTATTCAAATTATTTTAATTTATAAAAATTACCAGGAAATGCACCCGTGCTTCGCTACGGTATTCTATATTGTATACGGATATCGAAGTAAATTACTGTACATGAAGTGAATAACAATTTTTAAATTGCATGTCTCTTCGTGATATCTGAGAAAAAGCAGACGTTGTTTCCAATATAAAGTGCGAGTTGCGGAGTTGTGATGATAACGACAGGTCCACTTCTCTGCCGCAATTCACTATGCGTAACATCGTTCGAGTTTTTTGGGTAAATTTGTTTATAATCAGGGGCACCCTTGCAAGGGGGCACCCATACCTATGATAAAGAGAATCAGGTAAACGAGTTTTGAAAAATGCATGCTCCCTTGCCTTCTGCTAGTCAAATCGAGAAGGGACTTATTCATTACAATGGTACACAGGCGATGGAGGAGGACCCCATTCCTACTGCCAGTTAAAGTCGATGTGGGAAGTACTGATTACAATACCAGACGTCCTCCTGCTGACAGTCACTATTGATTTGTAATGTATTAATTACAACGTCAGGCACACCCCGTCCAGATCGCTACAAACTGACCTAAATTAAGAAATGTAGATCAACATACGGAAGTATATGCATGTTCACTTTCATATACAGAATAACTGCTGCTAAACGGTGCGAATACAGAGAAAAGGTTTGTACGAAAAGACGCTTCCGGCCACATTTAGCAATCTAAATGGCTGGCCCTATGATATTTCCTCGTATCTCATCTATTTAAAGGTATGATTGTTTTAGAAATGTTGAATAGGGTGAAATTTGTGTAAGGTTTTCACACAGTGAATTACCTTTCAGATACTTATGCGACAGCTTTAAACATAGAATTAGGCTGGGTGGGCCAATATCCGTGTAGAATTTGATGATCCCGTCTTTCCTATAAGTGAATCAAACAATCAATTATACGTATACAAAGTGCAAAATTTAAGTAAACCCAGAAATGGAACCAAATTTAACGTATAAGGGATAGAGATACGACAAAAAGGCATAGGAACAAAGTTGTAAATCACTCCAAATTAAACGGAGATTGTGCCATCCATGTTGTGTTACGACTTACCGTTTAAGCCACGAAATACCTCGAAAGGAAGGTCTGCACCGTCAGTAAAATTACCTCCATACTTCGACATTTTCCGGGAGTAAAAAATAAAATGTTTAAGCATCTCGTCAATTTTCCATCGGGTACAGGCTAAATGCTATAATTTTGCCAAATTTCAATTTTCTAACTCGTCTAGGAGATTGTGTTGTCATCTTGATATGGGGAAGAGGTTAAAAATTATGACTTTCAGGAAACTTTTACGATCATGAATAAATATCACCGACTGTGTTCTCATGCAGATTTGAAACTCCCAGCGTGTCCCCCTAAGAGAAGTTTGAGAATTTTATATTTTTCTAGGGATCCTGAAGTCATCAGCTTGTCTGGTACCAACTTTTCTGTTTCTAAGATGCCTAGAATGTTCTTATTAATTACGCCTGTTTTCATTTTTTGCCTTAATTTATATATATAATATATAAATATATATATAGTACAGTATATACAGATCACGCCAAACTGACTTCCATTTATTAATGTGGATTATATTTCACCCGTTTCCCTAGTGGTTCTATGGGCGTCTTACTCCCACAGTCTGTTTTCCAGATAGTAAGCCATACTTCAAAGTCACACTGGAACACACACACGCCCATTATATCGGTCATTTTTGACAATTTATTTGTTAACCCTTTCTCACCCCTATGCCAAAGGGGGCTGAAGTTGGACTTCAAAAATCCGCAATATTACTATTCATCACAGCGACTCGCAAAACTATGGATTCGGCAGTATCTTCGATTATTATAATTATATCTCACTCCCCACTCCCCCACCCTAAAGGGGGCTAAACTTTGACATTTAAAAAATAGGAAGTGTTTCCATTCATCTCAGCGACCCCGAAAACTATGGATTCGACACTATTTTCTATTATTCTTATATCTCAAGCCCCCCGCACCCACCAAAAAGGGGGATGAAT